>NC_092334.1:551786500-552473500 GCF_046630445.1 Rutidosis leptorrhynchoides
TCTGATCGAAGATGTGCTGGAGACTCTTGTGATCGGTGAAGATAGTGCTCTTAGTTCCATACAAATAATGTCTCCACAATTTGAGTGCAAAGACAACGGCTCCAAGTTCAAGATCATGTGTAGTGTAGTTCCGCTCGTGAATCTTCAATTGGCGGGAGGCATAGGCAATAACCTTTGATCGTTGCATCAGTACACAACTAAAACCACTCTTCGATGCATCGCAATAAACAACAAAGTCGTCACTGCCTTCAGGAAGTGATAGGATAGGTGCGGAGGTTAACTTCTTCTTCAAAATTTGGAATGCTGATTCGTGTGTGGGTTCCCAAATGAACTTCTTGCCCTTGTGAGTCAGTGCGGTCAAAGGACGCGCAATCAGAGAAAATCCTTCGATAAACCTTCGATAATAACCGGCGAGACCTAGAAATTGGCGAATATGCGTTGGAGTAGTGGGGGTCTCCCACTTGCTGATGGCTTCAATCTTGGCGGGATCAACTTTGATACCCTGGTCGCTCACAACATGACCCAAAAACTGTACTTCCTTCAACCAAAATTCGCACTTGGAGAATTTGGCATAAAGTTGCTCTTGTCTTAAGAGTTCAAGCACTAGCCGAAGGTGTTGCTCATGTTCTTCTTCGCTCTTAGAGTAGATGAGGATATCATCTATGAAGACGATAACAAACTTATCCAAGTAAGGCTTGCAGACACGATTCATGAGATCCATGAACACGGCAGGTGCATTTGTCAAACCGAATGGCATCACGAGGAACTCATAATGACCATAACGGGTCCTGAATGCAGTTTTCATCACGTCACTTTCCTTCACCCTCAGCTGGTGATATCCGAATCGCAAATCGATCTTTGAATAAACGCTCGATCCTTGTAGTTGATCAAAAAGATCATCAATTCGTGGAAGAGGATATCGATTCTTGATAGTCAATTTGTTGAGTTCAGCGTCTTTTGAATGCATCGTCTTTTGAAATATGTCATGAATGACTCCAACTAATATCTCTAATATGAGCAAATGCACAGCGGAAGATTTCTTTCATACATGAGAATAAACATGCTTAAAAGTGTCAACCAAAAGGTTGGTGAGTTCATTAGTTTATCATAAACAATCATTTCCAATAATATAATAGACCACAAGATAAAAACAATCTATGCAGGTCTGCTCACTGCTGTAAAATCATTCATACGATATATAAACACCTGGTAATTTACCTTAACAAGATGCATATAGAATATCCCCCGCATACCGGCATTCCGCACGGTCATGCAAAAAGCTTACAAACAGGCCACTCTTTTAAATATGATGGTTGTGTACACCTCACAAACAGATCATATCTTTTAAAGCTGGCGGTTGTATACCTATATCGAAGTATTAAAGCAGTTCAAATTCTCTGACCGGGGCTTGTTAGTGCCCATAGATCTATCTTTAGGATTCGCGTCAATTAGGGGCTCGGTTCCCTAATTCTTAGATTACCAGACTATAAAGGGGTGATATCCGGTGTATTCGTAACTCAATCGTAGAATGTTTTTAAGTACTTGTGTCTATTTCGTCAAACATTTATAAAAGCGCATGTATTCTCAGTCCCAAAAATATATATTGCAAAAGCATTTAAAAAGGGAGTAAATGAAACTCACGATACTGTATTTCGTAGTAATTATGCATATGACGGCACTGAACAAGTGCAGGGTTGGCCTCGGATTCACGAACCTATATCAATTATATATATATTAACACATATAATCGTAATCGAACAAGTTTATGTTTTATTAGTAATTGTTATTTTAGTAACTTGTATGTTTCGTTAATAACTAAATTAGCTATATTTATTTGATATACTTTAGATAAATAATTAGTATTTATTATGAAAATATTAATGTTGTTATGTCATATGTATTAAATATATTCTTATATAGCTATTTATGTGGTGAAATAATATTAATAATAATAATAAATAAAAATTTGTATCTGTTTATGATAATAATAATACTGAAAATAATTAGATTTAGTAATGATACTGATATTAATAGTTTTGATAATAATACTAATAATAATAATAACTATAATAATAATTTTTAAAATTAATGATAATGGTTTTAATCCTAATGATACTACTAATAATAACCTAATTAATAATACTAATACTAATAATAATACTTATAATAATAATAGTCATAATCATAATAATAGTAACAATAATCTTAATATTAATATTAATGATGATACTAATTACAATAATAACACTTATGATAATAATAATAATAATAATAATAATAATAATAATAATAATAATAATAATAATAATAAATAGAGTAAAATTACTACCTCAAAGAAGTAGCCCTAAAAAAATGCCCAAGTCCGGGTTTGAACCCGCGACGTCCCGCTAACTCGATAACACTCCCAAACCATTCCTTTGTCTCAACTTTTCTGATTATATCAAGGACTTAATTTACTTAACCCGATTTTCTATTTCATCTCCTTCATCATTTTAATATTTTAACATCTATCATCATCTCATCGACCTCGCATCCGTACCATCATCATCATCAATCATTTCATTATCATCGTTCATCATAACCACGATTATCATCATCATGCGTTTTCACTATGAACATCATCATCATACATCACGATCTTCATCAACCATCTAACATCATCATCATAAACATCACCACTTCATCTATCATCGTATTCGTTATAGTTAAACTGAAACAAATAAAGAATTAACAAACGCAGCTGTAGCAGTTTTTTTTATGAGATGGTTTAGTGATACTGACCCAATCAGATAGTCCAACAATCTGGAACCCAATTACAGTCCAAATCTAAATCAAAGTTCACGGCCCAATACCTAATTCAAGCCCAATAATTAACTAAGCCCAAGTATAAATGTGGTATTTCTTTTGTGGGTTCTGTTGGGTGGCAGGTTTCGAAAAGGAAATAGAAACACAAGATATTAGTCGACAATCTTATACCCACAAGGACCCTACAATTTGACCTCTAATTGATTTCTCCCTTGCCACTTGCAAGTTGACAGAACATAAGTGGTTCCACTTCTTTTTTCTTCTTTTTTTTATACGTTCATGACTCAAATAACAAACACACTTTTCCTTCTTTTTTATGCGTCGAATAAGAATAAGGAAACATCAAAAGGTTGTAGCAGAAAAAGCAGTTTACATGGTTGGTGCTTTGGTGGTGGTTTGTTGTTGGCAGGAACAAAAAGAAGAAAAAAAAATGGTGATCGATTGGTTTGCAGGTGTGTGGGTGATAATTGCAGTGGTGGTAGACTCCACTCTAACCAAGTGAGCTAATAAAGAACACAGAAAACGTAGCAGCGGTAGTTGCACTTGTTACTTCAGAATTTAGATAGTAACTGGCTACGGTTTGAAAGAAGAGAAAACAGAAAACAAGCTGAGTACGAACAGTAAAAAAGTGACGGGCTATATGGTTGGGTTTTGGGGTCTGTTTGTCAGAAACTGAAATAGAAGCTATGCGGTAGCAGTAGACATTAATAGTGGGTGATAACGACTGCAATGGTGGTTCCATGGTGGCTTTTCAATAGTGGTTCGTATCAGCAGGATGAATATCAAGGGATGATATCAAAACGGGTTTGAAGTGGTGATCTATGTTTGCAGAGAGAAAAACAGAGGTAGAGAGAGGAGAGTGATGGTTGTTTCGATGGTGAAAGTGGTGACGGTTTTGATTGAGGTGGTGGCATTGGACAAAGGTGGTAATGTTGGGTTGATAGGGGTGAGATGATGGTGGTTGTTGATTTGAGTTCTCGCTCAAGAAGAAGGGAAAGAGATGAAAGATAGATAGGTAGTGATGGAGTGTTGAAATAATGCAGGGAATATATATATATATATATATATATATATATATATATATATATATATATATATATATATATATATATATATATATATATATATATATATATATATATATATATATATATATATATATATCCAACTGTCATCTATCTATATCTAATATCATATACAAATTACTAACAAGTGGATGAAATAATAAAATAACATAATTTTAAAATATCTAATTCACAAAACGTGTGAAACTAAACACAGTAAAGCAGCCGATAGAATTGGATTCATTCTACCGATGTTTTTCACATGCGGTGCTATAGCTTGCTCGTTGCTAAACAGTTAAATATAAAAGTGTTCCTAAAAAATCTCAAAATTTTCAATTAAATATCTTTATTTATTTTGGTCATTATGGTATAAAATTCGAGCATTAACTATTAAATAAAAATGACATTAATTATTCACTCACAACCCCAAGTAAAATATAAAAAGTTTTAAAATTCAACAAATAGTTTCTAAATATATTTTTAATAAGCCTATAATTTGTAAAACTCATTTTCGGATCATCGTTTATTTTAAAATCACATAAGTTCGAATTTAACTTGTTTAATATTGATCGAATGATAAATTAGTGGCACCGTCGTTCACTAAATAAATTCGAAATCACATATATATAGTATACTTTATATATTCATTTTAATAATAAAATTTATTATATCTTATATTAATTTACATATTATTTATAACAACAATTGCATATACAGTTTCTTATATATAATTATTTATATTTACCTATTTATATATATACCTATCTATTTACAAATAATGGTTCGTGAATCGTCGGAAATGGTCGAAGGTCAATGAATACATGAACACAGTTCAAAGTTTTTGAGACTCAACCTAACAGACTTTGCTTATCTTGTCGAAATCACATAAAGATTAAGTTTAAATTTGATTGGAAATTTTCGGGTCGTCACACCCGTGTCGTTTTACAGTGTCTTCTAGGTTTTATATTTATGCGGTGCAAGGGTGAACATTTGGGGTAAAAATTAGGGTTTGAGGTGATAAAACTCAAATCATCGCCATCAATGTTCAAGACGCTATGACTCTACTGTATCAACAGATTGATGGTATTCCTAATGTATTGCACTTGTTACTTGATTTTTCTTCTGTTGTGATTTAAACTTTTAATGATTCAGTTTGTTGCTGCTAAAGCTTTTTTTCTCAAAAATACTTATATTGTATATTTGTTTTCTAGCAGAAGCGAAGTTTAGAGATAATAAAAGGTCTAGAGAATGAGGTATCTTTAGATTTTAGTAGTAAGGTTTTCAATCTCTATTAGTTTTTGAGTAAAGTTGATATTTGAATACCCCACATGGATTAACTTTATAAAGCAATTGTTGACAAATGTGTGAAACTTTGAGTAATGCATCAATAACCACTTACTACTGCTGGTTTTAATGAATTATATTTATACTAAACACTTTATGTAAAGTTGTAAATCTAGCAGATAATAATATAAGTAATAAGTTGATACAATTTTAATAACATGCTGATGGTATCATCTTCTCTTATACATGTCATGTTCTTATTTTAATAATTAGGAATGATATTTTGGTTTATTATAAAACCTAAAAGCTATGGGTGTAATTCAAATCTGATGCTCATTCTATTTCTAATAAGTTGTAATTGTATATTATTTTGTAGAAATATTGTATTATATTTTGCGGTTAATTCGGTTTTGCGGTAACTTTCAAAGTGAAGCCCTTAAAGAGGCAATTACTCAGATAACTGCTGATGCTAAGGAGAAGAAATGTAAGTTCACTAAGACCATTGAACTCCATGTTGGTTTGAAGAATTACGTTTCAGTGGTGCCGTCAAGCTGCCACACGCCAGCATATTGAGGAGGTGTAAGTTATTAGATGCTGACTTTGACATGATTCTTGATTATATCGTTTAAACTGATTTTACTATTTAAAAAAATAGTTAACTATCTGATGTAAACTTGTGTTAATCAAATTATACATGGTTGAATATGACAGTTTATTAGTAACACTTTGTTTACCTTGAAGGTAACAATGGTTTAAAGCACTACCTAATCTACAATCTTCATTTTATGTCTGCTACATATCTAAAAAGTGAATTATTTTCCTATTACTCATTACTCATTATTACTCATCATTCATCATATACTATTTATCTCCCCGTTTTATGTCGTTCGACAACCCCTGAACGTCATCTCCCATCTATTTCTAATCTCCCCATCTTAATACAAAAATCTAAAACACACCGCCATCTTCATCCTATACACACACAAAAACACCCTCACCATCTTCATCCTTTCATCCTAGGTTGTCGAAGATTTCCAGGTGATTTTTGATGAGAAAACAAACAACTAAACCACCACCGCTATCTTCGTCGGTTCATCCAAAGTGCTCGATGATTTCCATAATTGTAGCAGTAAAGAAAAATATGTGGGAAGAAGAGGATTTGCTGTTCGTTGATAAAGTCAGATTTTTACTTTCAATTCATAGTCAGGTATTTTACTTTTTCATATATTCGACATCTATTTCTAACTGTTTTATGAGTTATACATTGTCAATTGCGATTAGGGGGTTTGTTATTTGGGTTTGGTTTTTCAAATATGTATGTTGGATTTAACAAGGTGTTCTTCTGATCCTGTTGTGGATGATGTGGGATTCATCACATCATGTGTGTCCCGTATATAATCTCTTAAGAGAAATGTTATTTATATGTTGTTCAACAATTGTGTTTTGTATAAATATTAAATCAGTCATTCCATTTTTTTATGTACTGCTGCGTTCTAGCCACTGCAACCCGAACGCATTTCAATGTGGTTTCAAATTCGGTAATTATCAATTTCGAAAAGGCGTACCAATATCTACCGCGAAGCGCGAACCACATACCTAGTTTCATTCTTATTTACAGTACAAAAGTTTTATATTAAATACTCCGTATACACAAAATTATGCGGTTGGTTTTAGAACTTTGGTAAAAAAAAAAAAAATGCATGGTAGGGACTAACCTTTATTTTTAACATAGTCCCAACTTTAATATTACCATGGTTGGTCCTGACTTTATTTTTAACACAGTTGGTCCCAACTTTTGCCAATATTACGCGTTTGATCGCATTATTTAACGAGTGTTAATAACCTATGTTATATGCATTTAAAATACACTTTCGGTGTCTTATGTCTTGACCTACTTGACTTGTTCAACCTGTTCGCATATGCATAATAAGTCTTATAATTAGTACCCTTTTACCCCGTTAGGGATAAAATATAATCCACAATTGGCGTGTAAATTTTTAGACAAAATTGTCCATTTCGTCCCTGTGTTTTTCACTTTTTGCCCGTTTCATCCATGTGTATTATTTTTTGCATTTTTCATCCTTAAAAGCATTTTGAAGTCCCAATTTCATCCCTCACCCTAACGAAGGTTAACAGGGTCCGTTAAAACTATTCACATGGATTATTCACGTAATCTTCAACTAATTAAACTACAAAAATCAATTCATTATTCCTCTCATGATGTGTGACATTTCAAACTGGTTTGACCCATATTGTACATGTTTGAAAGAAAACTAGTTTGAGTCATAAGTGCAACTCAAAAAGAGTACAAGTTGAAGCTTTAGGTCTTATCTTGGAACAAATCATAATTGCTTATTTTATGATTATCACCTAAATTACAAATCTTCTGCAAACTAGTTACGTCAACCAGTGGGGTACAACAGCTCCTTGGATTCTAATACACTATTGACGAGTTCAATCTCTCATCCCCACTTTTTCCTTTGGGTTCGGGATTGGCACCAGAAAGTAGGACGACGTTTCCCTCAACGGACTCCACCTAAAAATGACAGCGATTATATTTTCATATATTAAAATACGTACCTCGCTAACAGATAGAAAGTTAAAACTTCCTGTGTATCAAAGACGGAAGACAAATAACAATAACATTAGTATGAATCTTAGATAAATGAAGCGTTATAATGAAGCTTAGATAAGTTTTATCTATATAATCAAAAGATATAAAATCAAAATATAGAAATAAAAAGTCAAAATAACCCTATATATATAAAGTGTACCTGATACAAGTGTTGTTGGGTCAGAATAACCCATTCTCAGTTGACTTTGATAAGATATGCTTCTCCACAGTTCTTTTTATTTCCAAAACTTACGATGAATACATAGTCTATGAAAATTATTGGTGGCAATTTTGGCCCATTACTTTAACTGTACCAATTAACAATTATTTAAAGATTTTGAAATGCCACACATCATGAGAGGAAGAATGAATTGATTTTTGTAGTTTAATTAGTCGAAGATTACATGAATAGTCCATGTGTATAGTTTTAACGGACTCTGTTAAACTTCGTTAGAGTGAGGGATGAAATTAGGACTTTAAAATGCTTTTAAGGATTAAAAATAAAAAAAAGAAAACATGGGGATGAACGGGCAAAAAGTGAAACACAGGGACGAAATGGTAACTTGAGAGCATAAAATAATAGTAATGCACTGCTTTCTCGTTGTGGTTTCAACTTATTTTTTATGTTTGATCTTAACATAAAAATGTTGCTATATATATACAAGCTGCGCTTTTTACTTAATGTAACGACATGAACAATTTGTTGGTTATAGTTTTGGTTAGAAGATGAATATGGTTGCTAGTTATATTGGTAAAAATGGATGTTATCCCACATAGGTGGTAGGAAGAACTTGGAAGAGGGTGACTTAGTTATAAAAGGAGTGTTAAGCCTCACTTCCAAATTGCACCAATCAATACACTTTAAGTATTTGATTATTTCTTTCTTTCTTACCCTTGTTTGAGAGTTGTATTAGTTAAATATTTTGGATAGTGTAGTTGGCTTAAGAGAGTCGTCTATATCATTGTAACAATTTGTGATATAGTGTATTTCTCTCTTTGAGGGCCGGTGGTTTTTCTCCTGTTTTGGAGTTTCCACGTTAAATCTTGTGTTGTGTATTGTTTTTATTTCTTTACTATTATTGTTGGGCTGGGTGGTGGGAATTAGTGAGACCATAATTTCCCAACAACTGGTATCAGAGCGTCAAGTTTGACGGGGGTCTCGGTTATAGGAGTCGGAGTATGCTCTGTGGTTGCCACGGGAGTGGATCGTCCACATCAGAAACGAGTTCTATTGATTGTATAGGGTATCTGGTTAGACAATATTTTTTCTGATTCGTAGTAATAGTTGGATTTGTTAGTGGCGAGTTGTGGATTTCCGATTTAAAGGGTCCTGGCTACCTGCTACATCTTTTGGGTATTCGAAACGTGAGCAAAATCAGAGAAAGTGTTGTTTATAGGATACGGATACGATGTCGAAGTTCAGTCCAATGAGGTTTGATGTAGAGAAATTTGATGGGAGGATCAATTTTGGCTTATGGCAGGTTCAAGTCAAAGATGTGTTGATTCAGTCCGGTTTACACAAGGCTTTGAAAGGTAAACCCACCTTTGTTTCCGGCAGTGATTCTAGCAGTAAGTTCGATGAAGAAGAATGGGATGATATGGATTTGAGGGCAGCAAGTGCGATTCGTTTGTGTCTTGCAAAGAACGTGCTTGCAAATGTGCACGGGTTATCAACGGCAAAGGAGCTTTGGGTTAAACTAGAGCAGTTGTACCAGGGCAAGGGCATCTCAAATCGGTTGTGTCTTAAAGAACAATTTTATACTCTGCGTATGGATGGGGGTTCAAAGATTTCAGATCATCTAAGTATTCTTAACGGTATTGTTTCGGAACTGGAGGCTATTGGAGTTAAAACGGATGATGAAGATAAAGCTTTGAGGTTGATATTATCTTTATCATCGTCCTATGAGCACATGAAACCTATTCTAATGCACGGGAAAGAAACGTTGAAGTTTGAAGATGTTACTAGCAAGCTCCTATCCGAGGAGAAAAGATTGGAAGGTAACGGAGTCTCCTCATCAGAAGCTACGGTACTGTTGTGTTCGGATAGGCAGAAGAGAAACTCTAGAAAAAATCTGACATGCTGGAAGTGCGGGAAGACTGGGCATGTAAGGGTTAATTGTCCAGGTGGAGCTAATCCGGTAAATGGCTCCAAAGACGCTAACATTGTCTCCGTTGTTACGGAGAGTGAAGAATTCCTCTGAAGTCACGTCATCCTCATGGTGTGTCCGCGCCACCGTGGAAAGGGATGTTCGTTAGCGGTTTCACAATTACACATGGGCATTGGTTTGGCATTGATGCAAGGTGTGTGGTGGAAACTGATGTTGTAGCTGATGAAACTTCCAGGGAAAGCCAAACAGGAAGTTGCACCATAACTGTTCAGCTGGTTATACAACATGTGCCGAGGTGAAATGCTTGGAATGCGATATTCTAAGTGCTATACTCTTTATGGTGGAGTATGATAATTCTGTTAAGAGTTATGATTGTCTGTTATGACAATGATTGTCGGGTCTTGACAATATTCGATGAAGATGCAAATTTTATTTCTTGGGTTAGAGATAATGTCAGCGGCATGAAGATGAGGATCTTGAAGTTGTCGTCAAGGAAGCATCTACGTCGGTTATCCTTGCAATGTGGAAGCATGGTTATCTTCTTCTATCCAAAAGGTGGAGATTTGTTGGTTATAGTTTTGGTTAGAAGATGAATATGGTTGCTAGTTATATTGGTAAAAATGGATGTTATCCCACATAGGTGGGAGGAAGAACTTGGAAGGGGGTGACTTAGTTATAAAAGGAGTGTTAAGCCTCACTTCCAAATTGCACCAATCAATACACTTTAAGTATTTGATTATTTCTTTCTTTCTTATCCTTGTTTGAGAGTTGTATTAGTTAAATATTTTGGAGAGTGTAGTTGGCTTAAGAGAGTCGTCTATATCATTGTAACAATTTGTGATATAGTGTATTTCTCTCTTTGGGGGCCGGTGGTTTTTCTCCTGTTTTGGAGTTTCCACGTTAAATCTTGTGTTGTGTATTGTTTTTATTTCTTTACTATTATTGTTGGGCTGGGTGGTGGGAATTAGTGAGACCGTAATTTCCCAACACAATTTACAACAACGACAGAATTGTTTTTGTGTCTATAGATTCGGTCAATATACAAAAAGTCTGGTCAGCCCGAATATTGCCTCTTTATTATATCTATATTCAAGTTTTAGATGTATTATTGCAGTCAATTTCTGGTAGGAACAGCTATGAGCGGTTCAGATCTCGGACATGTTAACCCGAACTTATCGTCCATATTCATATCTTCTGCTCTCATATTTCCTTCCAGCTTCCAATTAAACTTGTAAATTAAAGTACCGAGCATCACGTGTAGCATTCGATTAGCAATATTCAGTCCCGGGCACATCCTCCTCCCACTACCAAACGGAATGAGCTCGAAATCTTGTCCTCTGTAGTCTATTTCGACTTCCAAAAATCGCTCAGGCATGAATGTTTCTGGGTCTGACCAAACTTTTGGGTCTCGTCCAATAGCCCAAACATTACATAGGATTTGTGCATTTTTAGGCACGATGAAACCTTGGACTTCAACATCACGTGTGGCTTCGTGAGGGATAAGAAATGGGGCGGGAGGATGTAGCCTGGGGCTGTTTACTTTTTTTCTTATTAAGTCCTGAATGGATATAGATAGCAGTATGGATATAGATGGCAGTATGAAATAATCAATGAAATAATAATGTTGTTTACTTTTTACACCGAACAAATCGGCTGAATGTTAAAAATGTCTATTTTACCCTGCAATTATTTTCAAAATTAGATTAAGTTTAATACTCTAATTATTTTTAATACCAACTATTTACTACTACTGTGTATTATAAATGACAATATCACCGATTAGCACCGATACATAATTTTAATATCAATTCTTTGGAACAAACTATACCAATTCTTACGCCAATTCATTTCTTAAATCAACAACCTAATTCTCTTTACTCTTTATATTCACTATCTTGATTCATTTCCACCTTAACCAAATCATTACATTCCATTCCGAAAAAAAATCAGTTCAACCCCTATCCTTGATTCATTGAAAAAACATCAATTATCCCTATATATATATATATATATATATATATATATATATATATATATATATATATATATATATATATATATATATATATATATATATATATATATCCATTGCCGCCAGAGGATCTTTCTCTTCTTTCATACAATTAGTGATTTTTTGTGTGTAATTTGTGCTGATTTGAATTATGAAAACCTAGGGCAAATAGAGATTTAGAAATGATATAAGGATTTGTGTTGTTGTTACCCATGACTTTAGGATAAAGTTCATGGCTACGAAATCAGTTGAAATATAGAAGAAAAGATTATGATATCAGTTTTTGAGGATTAATAGAGGGGGATATGTAAAGTAAAGAAATAATAGAAGAGAGATGAAGAGGGTAGTATTGAGAAAAAAAAAGTCCATATGGGGACAACTGCTATTTTTCATCTAACCGAATAATGCGTTCACTCATCCATTTCATTAATATAAGTCAAAAAGTAAACAGCATTTAGAGTGACCGAATAATTCATTTATTCACCACAGCACATTAATTCAAAAGTAAACAGGGCCTAAAAGTTTCTTTGATAACTGCTTGTAGGTAACGGAGTTGAGGGATATCGTCTTCTAGTATAAGTTTTGTGTTGTTTTTCATGACTTTTATGAGCTCTAAACGAGCCGTCTCCATCTTCTTGGGGTTACGTATAAGCTCTGTCATCGCCCATTCCAATGTGGTTGATGCCGTATCGGTTCCAGCCACAAACAAATCCTACAATAAGTTATGGAGTGAATATTCGAACGCTACGATTTTATAAGGAAAAATTACTTAGCGCTATCTTGTATTCCCTCTGTTCCTAATTAATTGTACACTATATTTTTTGGATGTCTACATTTAATTGACCACTTTCATAAAAGGATCAAAATAACGAGGTAAAGTTCTTCTTTAATGTATGCATTTAAGACAATAAATAGCTTAAAAGTAAAGGGTAAAACTGTAATGTTGACAAAAAGAGCTGATGTTTCTTAAACGGCTTTTTTTTTTGTTTTATGGATATTAAAATTGGGACGGAAAGAGTACCATCTACTTACCAAAAACAAATGTCTTATGTCATTTCGACTAAGTACAGACTCATTTTTTAAGCTGAAGTCGATCAGCAAGTCCAACACATCATTTTTTCGTGGTTGAACATCTTCATAGGATGATGAACTAGTTCTTGTTTGCAACCGCTGATCAATAATCTCATCAAAAATACCAAATAATATCTTGGAATAAATGATTCCTTGTCGTGTTAACCCTTGTAGATCGAATGGTTTAAATATAGGGAAAAAGTCAATTAGGTTCGGCCTCGCCCCAATTTCCATAACTCCCCATATCGCGTCCTTAAATTCATGTGATGATGCGGTGGTAACGTATTGAGACAAGTCCTTAGAGAACATCAAGTTGGATAAAATGTTTAGTGTTGTCGTAAATGCAACCGCGCCTATGTTCACAGCCGTTTCACTTGTACAACATTCACTTACATGATCAACAAGTTCTTGTACCTACATGTGCAATCAGATGAGATAACATCTGTTTTAAATTGAGGAAATTAATTAAAATTCACTTATTTAGAAAAACTTGTGTTTTTACATCACTTGTTCTTTCGAACTCGCCCAAATTTTGTGAGAACTCGTTGTGATCGATAATTACTTAATTGCTGCCGAGTTACCTTTTCTCCGTACTTGGGAGCTGGTTTCGAACTAACTCGCACTTAAATGAACACGAGTACGAGCGAACCCTCTGTGTCCAAACATGTACATGTATGTGCCAACCTACCTATTATTTATGTTATAGTACAAATTAAATGGCACATGTGCGAACGTACCTATAGGCTATTAGTTACTTAAAATAATACTCCGTATATGTTTTGTAAAATAATTACTAAATTACTCCGTAATTAATACTGCGTATTAATTATTAATATTAATATTAATATTGATATCTTAACTAAAATTTTAGTAATGATATTGATATCTTAACTAAAACATAAGTCAAGTCACTCTACTTAATTTTATCATTTAGGTGATGTTATGCATCTTCAAAAAAATAAAAATAAAAACAAAATATCGGCGATATTGGAGTCATTGACGGGACTTTAACCGATCGTATCAGTTTCGCGTGTCAAGGATGTTCTACTAAACAATTATCACAAGACAGGCTTTGTATACAGTCACCTTTGAAAAACACCTCATAAACAATTGTCATATAGACGACGATGTCTCTAAAGTACTCTATAACCAACTTCAAAATAAACTTCATTATGAAATCTCCAATAATTAAAGTTGCAACTTCACGAACATCCAAAAAAGTGGTAATCACACTCAAGCTAAATGGCTAAATGTAAATGGACATGGCTGTATCTTCAAAAATTTTATATGAAACGTGTGCTTCATTCAGGCCTTGTGTTCCATGTTATCACACACGTGTCATCAAATCAAGTCACTCTACAATTTACTTGATTTATGACTCTAATAATAAGTAATAATAATTATAAAGCCCAAATATCATAACTTGATTCGCACATGTTCGGTTATGATTGAGGGGTTCGTGGTGTAAAAACAAATTATTTTTTTTTTTTTAAAAGTGCATTTTGCTATACCAATTTATTTAAAAGTGAATATTGAACAATTTCCCTTTAAATTAACATATACGGAGTACTTAGATATAGATATATATGATCTACTGTCAAGAAAAATATTTTGTTACAATCGTACCTTTTGCTGACGTAACATTTCGCTAGCATCAAGGCACTGTCCAGAAAACAAAAATTCTTTAGTTATACGTCTTAGTAGTCGCCACTGATCGTTAGCTGGCATCCATGCAAGTGAGACTTTATGGTGGTCCAAGAGACGTGTAGTGTTTTGGACCGATCGATTAGAGAAGAATTGATCGTGTGTACTTAAAAAGTCTTTGGCAATATAGGGTGATGAAACAACTATGGTGGTTCTACTACCCAACTTAAGTGACATTAAAGGACCGTACCGTTTAGAGAGTGTTGCGAGAGACCGGTGGGGTTTGTCGCCTAGTAATAAGAGGTTTCCGATGATCGGTAGAGGGTTAGGGCCCGGCGGAAGCCGAGAATCACGGTGGCCGGGAATGATGAAAAGATATATTAACAGTGAGAGGAAAGATAGTGTTAAAACAAAGATTTGGTAGTCCATGGATGATAATTTTTGTGTGGTTGTTGGTGTCCGGAAGATGTTCGTGTATTGTAATTTGATCACATGAAGATTGATATTTATTGCTTGTCCTTTTGTCGTTTCCAGTTTTTTTTTTTTTTCCTCTTTTTCGAAAAATACAAATACATGTGTGTACATTATACACGTGCGTTTTAAAAACATAATTAAAGAGTTCTAAAATGTAAACATAAAACATATACATAAAATGTAATAAACGTATAAAATGTAAAGAAAATATGAAAACGTATCAACTAAACTTGAAACATGATTCGTTCGATTAATGACACTAATGACATGTATCAACTAAACCCGTTTTAACCCGTAACGTTACTCAATTCAACTCGATCATTTGACAAATATAATCATCACACATGATCCATTGATGTTCAATATTTGAATATTACGGAGTAATATTCAATTTCAAAAAGTACAGCTTTACCTTCATAAAAAAATCTTCTTTATCAGCCACAAATCTCATGACCCGTGATATACCATTTATGTTTATATTATTCTTTAAAAATATTCTACGATGAACATCCTTCATCAAATCATCAAATCCTATCTATATGCTCTCGAAGTTCTTTTCAAATATTTGTATGTTAATTAAGATTTAAGATAATAAATGAAAAAATGATTATAATTTTAGAAAATATCTTGATGAGCACGGTTCGAGTAAGCAATGTTTTCTAGTAACACAATTTTCATCAAAATTTCTAATTATAATTTTGTGACTTCAAATAAATTACCTACTTGATCTAACATTTCGATGTATGAATAAATAATGTTAATAATTATCTGATAATGATTAATATTTAATAAAATTATCCTATAAAAAAGAAAAAAAAATAACTTTCCTCGTACGAAAATAAGACTACTCTCAACCATCACACCATTTTTACAACCATTATTAATAATAATTTATTTTAATATTTATTTTACAAAACTGTTATTATATTAACTAATACCATTATTTAAATAATTTAATAAAAAACTAAAATATAAATAATATTAATAATATTTCAGTTATATTAAAATAAATAAAATGATAATAAAATTAATAATAATTCTAAGAATAATCTAGAAAATGCTAAATCTTATCAAAACTAATATTTAAAGATGAGATTTTATTTTATAATTGAAAAATTATTTTTATTTCTTTTTATATTTTTTAGCCGAAAATTTTAAAAGAAAGGGGATAGGTTTTTTTTTAATTTTACAAAACTTAATCAAGAAGAAAATGTATTTAAATCAAATAGTGACCAAATTC
Source organism: Rutidosis leptorrhynchoides (assembly GCF_046630445.1). Taxonomy (NCBI): domain Eukaryota; kingdom Viridiplantae; phylum Streptophyta; class Magnoliopsida; order Asterales; family Asteraceae; genus Rutidosis; species Rutidosis leptorrhynchoides. Next base: position 551,802,816 of record NC_092334.1, read on the forward strand.
ATTTTCTTATTTTACAAGATAAATCTTTTCAATCTTATCAAAAAAAAATTACTTTTTTTTTTGCCGATCGGCATTATCATTATTAATTTTTTTTTGTTAACTTGTTTTCCAATCCAATCTATAAATACTAGGCGCATTTGTTACGGCGTCTCCTCATTGTTGATAGTTGTATAACATCTTACTGTGAACTGTTAAACCCGGACTTATACAATTTTCTATAAATAGAAACTCTCCTAAAATGAAAATAAACTATTAATATATTCAATATATTAATAAAACAATATTTAAATAAAGGTTATTTATTTAAATGCTCGAATGTCAAATAACTTTACATGTAAGTTGACACACTTTGTTGGTTAGACAACTAATGACCAAACCTTATGTCTCTAGGTTGAGATCCCGATCTTCTACTTTGCTCTTATTTCTTTTGAGGAATAATCTTCGTTGTGCTATTTAAGGTACACTTCATAGCTCCGCTTTTACATAGTTTGTACTTATTTTTACAACTTAGGGTGAGACACATGCTTGCTTTTAAACTGCTTTACATTTTAGACACAAGTACTCAAACAACTATACTATGCCATGTTTTTACACATCAAATCCCTACCATAATATCGTTAATTGCTAGGTATATCTGCAAGCTTAATTATTCTGAGTAGACCTATTGAGAGTAACGTCTTTGTCCATTTGACCGCTGGTCTTTGGATACATAATAATGATTATACGACACGAATAACAAAGTGTCATGGGGTAAACTTGTTTAGTTTCGATATTATATACTTCGAAAATCTTTTTAAATTGATATTTCTATATCAATTAGCTTTAAACTAAATCTTGTGGTCTAAAACACTTTATTGGTTCTTATTGATAAACCTATGAATTTCACTAAACCTTTGTGTTGATCTTTTTAAGCATGTTTCGTCTCAGTTAACTAGCTTATGTGCTACATGGTGATGATAATTAATTTGATGTCTGGATGGAGTCCACATCACAATTTATATTTATTGCATAAACATTTTATTTATTTCATAAACATTTTATTTACATCTTTATTATGATGTAAACAATTATTCCGCTGCAAACTCATTTAATAAATAATATTTCAAAACGTCTCATTTAGAGTCGGTCTTCTAAATTCAATTTATGTTATGATATTGTGAGGCATTACCCCTTATTTATTTTGGGGGTGTGACAATTGTGCCACATCAGCGCCACTCAGCAGCTTTTTCCTTTCACATTACCAACCACATCACTAACAATCATCACACCAACCACATTGGCCTCACTTCAATATTTTATTTTATAATTAATTTATTATTATTATTATTAATATTATTAACTTTATTTTTTGAATATGAAATTCTAACGGCTATGGAATCCGACTGTTTTTTTTCTCTTAAAAAAAGGGGCCAGTTTTATAGTTTTTCCTTTATAAATACACCCACTAACTCAATTCCTTTCACACACTTCATTTCTCAACTCAAAATCAAAACACACCAAAATACTCAAAAATGAAAACAATTCACCCAATGATTGTTGCATTTGACGTTCATGACGGGGATGACTTCCGTAATGAAATGAAATTTTACAAGTTCGGTAAAAAAAATGTCATTTGAAGGAATCGATGTTCGTGACGTTGGTTTACAGAATCTACTAGCTGTAACGACCCAACCCTTATCCAACTGAATACGCAAGAATTTTTTTTATACAGTTAGGGTGCGCGGTGCGCAACCCTCTCTGTGCGCGGCGCGCACAGAGCCTGATCAGTTCTGTCCGGATTTTTCATTTTTCGTTTAATGATCTACCACTTCCCGACACTTTTAGACGAAACGGTTTTCACAACACATTATAATAAGTAAAACTCACACGTTTCAATAATAAAACAAGTTTTACGACACCGAGCCCACATCGGCCGTTTTACGACTTTCGTACAAAATACAAGTTTTCGATCACATGATTTTAACACAAAATAAAGACCGAGCATGGTGATTGAGGATATGCTACCCAATCCTAATCAATCCAAAAGCACGTCTTCTAAGCAACTACGCGAGTCCACTAGTTCGCACGCTTACCCGAGCCACCGCATCCATGCAATCTATAAAAATGTAAACAACGAGAGGGTATGCTAACGCTTAGTGAGTGAGAATATACTACATACATATATACGCATAAAATGGACACGCCACACAAATAATCAAATAACGCATACCGGAGCATCCAAGTATAAGGCAAACTAACTAAGCATACCATACGATCGCTATACAACGAGCTAACGATATCAACAATGTAAGTACACCAACGACGATATGTACCACACCATGAAGCTACACCCGGAGGGTTAGCTACAACACAACAATACGACAATATATATACAACAATAAAGCATAAAACGCCCAAGGTTAACCCCTTAACCCAATACCAAATGTCAATTACCACAATGAAGATTGGCCGAACTACACAATCCTTAGTAAATCCGCAACCACACGAGACTACTATCTTCAATATCACAACAACATCGAGGTTGGCCGAACTACACGAGCCTTAGTAAATCCGCAACCACACGAGATCACTACCTCAATAAAATGACCGAAATACACGAGTCATCGTGAATTCGCATCCACACGTGATCCACTTCTCCAATCACAACTCAATACCAACCCTTCGCCATTGGGGTTGTATAATCCACATCACAAGCACATGTGATAACGTACACACGAAGTGTGCACCTCGCCAAAGGTGGTCAACCAAAACGCACAACCGTGCCAATTGGACCTATATGCAAGTCCATCAAATCCACCTATATGTGAAGTGAGCTCTATAACCGAGAACCACTTCACCCGACCCGCACCCATCCTACACATACATATGCACATAGGATATTAACACTCACCTTGTCGTCTTGATGAATGCTACCGAATAATCCACAACTCGCCAATGGAATGTACCTATTCCATTATCACAAAATAAGCAACACAATTAGGGTGGATTTAAAAACCAATCCAATTCGACACTTAGCGCAATTTCGACCAATTGCACTTCCAAGCACAAAACGCCCCCAAACTAACCAATAATCACTAACACTAGTGACAATGGTCCTAATATGCCAATTAAACCCAAACACAAGTGTTAAACACTTGTCATTATCAAAATCACCCATAAACCCTAATTTTGACTCATCTCAAAATTAGTCTTTCAAATACACTAAAATGGGTTCCAACACTTCCATAATCACCAAACCTAGTGACTAACCCTATTCCAAGTCCTAAATCATGGCCAAGTCGGTTTTCAACCCAAAACCCACCAACAACAACAATAAATCCGATTACTAGCAACACTAAACTCACTTCATGAGTTTAAATGGGTTTCTCAACAATTTAAGTTCAAACCCTAACTTGAATATCAAAATCAAACAATGAAATTCGGAGTTAGAACTTACCACAACAACCAAAACGTAGCTAGGAACGAGGTGAACAACTTTAACACTCGAGCTTTTGATCAATTCGAGCTCCTTCTTCTCCAAAACCCCAATTCTCTCTCTAGAACTCTCTCTAGATAGTTGAGAGTATTTGTGGATGTGAAATGTGACCCAAAATTGGATCCAAACCAGCTGATATGGCATCAGATCTGACCCCAAGTGAAATGACCAAAAATCCCCTCATTAAACTCTAATTAAAAACGAAACAAGAAAACTGTCCCAGGTGGAGTGCGTCGCGCACCCTCGACCTTGCGCGGCGCGCACAGAGGTCAGAACAGCCTGCCAGTTTACAAATCGTTCCACGCTTCACACACTTGATGTACACCATTAATACTCTATGTACAATAAATATTAGGGTCTTACAACTCTCCCCCACTTAGAATCGATCACGTCCTCGTGATCCTCGTCACGTAACCAACCGGACCCACACTCAATGGTCCTCAAACATACGTTCAAAATCGGCTTTTACCACAATTATCATAAACTCGAAGATTATTCCTACATACCCAAGGCACACTTGCACGTATTTTGAGACATCCAATGCACACATCATTCAAAATCTACCACGATCGCTTAACACACGCGAGATCATCAAGTTCTCTTCCAACTTCTCTAGGCAATTCTTCTCAATGAATCGCCTTTAACACTAAATCGTCATCCGCGATTTATCAAATCCGCAAATCTGAGCGCTAAAACTTGCTCAATCCCTCACATCGGGAAAAACTCAACCAATCTTTTACCGAGATATCAATCCCCTAGCGTACCCTTACCAAGGACAATGCTAAAAGCAACCAAGTTTCAACCTAAGGTCAACAACCCGAAACGATGAAGACCGAACAAAACGAATCCTTACGGATACGCTTACCACATAACATCCCTTGTAGTGCGTAATACGAACAATACGCAACTATCGTAAGATAATAAGCAACGGCTAAAAACCGATAGCGTCCAAAACGACTATGGCAACACAAATCCCAAGGTGTACAAAATCGACTATTGTCACACCCGTAACAACACGTGAGCGAAACACGGCTATCGCATCACTAATCACACAACATGGACCTCACGACCCCACCATTGGTGTATAAAACAACCAATAGTTCACAACACAAACCACTTGAAGGCTGGCCGAAACTACACGCGCCTTAGTGAATCCGCACCACACGCGACTCACCACCTCCACCGCAACAACAATCGGGATTGGCCGAACTACACGAGCCCTAATGAATCCGAACTACACGAGAGTCACTATCCTAATAGAATGACCGCATCCACACGTGTCATTGTGAATCCGAACTACACGAGACTCACTTCCTCAATATAATGACCGCATCCATACGTGTCATTGTGAATCCGAACTACACGCGACTCACTTCCACAATAAGATGACCGAACTACACGTGTCATCGTGAATCTGCATCCACACGTGATTCACATCAAATCTCAACACAGGAATGGTACTCCCATTCCCCATCGGTACTTGCATTTCCCGATAACGTTATACCTTACCGATATAACACTACTCCCATGGTGAAGTTAGTGGACCGAGTCGACGGCCATAACCCACCAATCACATACGCTCTTTTGGCCTCAAACAACGAGTAGTGCAACATCGCGCACTGCTACACTATAGTGAATCCTAACGGATACCACTAACCATCACTCCAAACAAATATCCATTAGTGTACTTAACACCGCGTAACACTAACCACCAGCTGGTGTCTTAACACCGCGACTAACCCACCCAAGTATACCATCATACTCATACGCGCATCATACGTATGCGTACACAACGCCAACACAATCGAGCAAGAACCACCTATATCGCACATAGGCACACAATAATAATTCTCTATAAGAGAATCCGCCACACACATCCCTTAACCGAGGGATCTCACTTGCTCTTCAAACACGTCCATTATCTCTCAACGAGATTTACCACATTACCACCTCGGTGATAATTTAAATCCAAAACCATAAATACATTTTTTTCCAAATCGTACTTTTACCACAATCGACCAACGTAGGTCTCAACACTAGCTCCGAATCCATACGAGCATTGTCTAATATCAATACACTAGAGCATCTTCGTGCGAGAGTTCTAACTCCCCCACTTAGAACTCCGTTCCATAACCACACCATCGAGATAAAGGTATCCCATGATATACACTTCATATTACCTTGCCATATCCTTGAGCACACAAAGGATCTTAACCTATACTTAAACACTTCGAACGAAGAGTTTACCACAATTTCACAAACTTTAATCTTGCAATCCTCCGATTGCTCTAGCATGTCAAATTTCCACCTAGTCACACATGTACCTAAGGGTTTCTCTCCGGTACCCTAAGTACAATGTAACCGCAACATCATCGGAGTTGAATACCACGCTAGTAGGTATGAAAGAGGCACCTAACACCGCGTCACGTAGACTCCATTACCAACATACATCGAGATCAAACACTCGATCTTTAGGGTTTTAAACCACCCGTCAAACCTCATGGTTCATCAACTTCAACACGAAGCAAACATGCGCTTAATCAACCGAACACCAAATCCCATACCTATGGCTTGGTAGAAACATTACCCAACACTAAGGAATGCTTGATTGCACCAAGTCTTACGCCCTTCGCCCATTAATCAAAACATCACCGTAGGGTAATTCCATTAGGAATGTCACCCGTAACAATAACATGCACCACACAATGCATTCAACAAACCGAGCTCATCGGCACATAATAAATAATCAAAGGACATATTTATTAAAACGAAACGTACCTTAACGTCTCCTTGACGCACCCGTCCCCACTAACTCGGGACACTCCGACTTACGATGTCCTTCCTCTTGGCAATTGAAGCACACCGTGCCATCACCCTTTGGCACCGAACATTCCCAAGACTTGTGACCCCTCATGCCACAATTATAACAACTAGACGCACTAGAATCCGATATACTCATCCGTATGCCACCCGTGCTCGCACTTGCACCCTTAGTTTTCTTACTTGGAGCACTATACGAAACCACCCTTCTCTCGCTTGCAGGTTCACCAATCTTTGATCGCGAATATGATTCGAAACCCCTAGCCACTACGAATAACTCCGCAAACGACTTCGCGTGACCCCGGCTAATTTTATTCTTCAAGTCATCATTCAAGGTTCGATAGAAATCTTCCATCAACATACGATCATTCCCCATATACTCTGGGCAAAAATGAGCCTTTGCCATAAAGGCCGTCTTGAGAGTATTCAAGTCCATAGATCATTGTCGCAAATTTCGCAACTCATCACGCAATTCCACCAAATCGGCTTGCGTCCAGAACTCCTCAAAGAATTCCTTCTTAAACTCGCCCCACGATAACGCCATAAACGGTTCACCACCGACAAGATCAATCTTACCATCCAACCAATCCTTCGCCCTACCCCGCAACAAGCTAGTAGCGAGTCTTGTCCTCTTCTCGGGAGGGAAATCAATAGTACAAAAATACCCTTCGACATCCGAGATCCATGTTGTGTTAACCAAAGAATTCGGTTTCCCGTCATACATCGGGGGTTTAGTCCTCATGAAGCTCTTAAGACAACGCTCCATTTCACTAATACTTTGAAATTCGGAATACTTCCTATCCATTTCTTCTCGAAACGCACCCATTTGCTCCGCAACGGCAGCCGCAATTCTAGCGTTAAACTCCTCGTCATTCGTCTCGATCTCGTTTTGCGTCGTCATTCTAAAGAATGCAAAACGATTCGTCCACGAACGTATAAAACCACACGCACAACACCGCTTCATCCTGGACGAAGTCTTCAACATATGGTTACATTGCAAGGTATTTGACCTCTATATGATACATTTTACAAACATTGCATTCGTTTTTAAAAGACAAACTTTCATTACATCGAAAGTTGACGGCATGCATACCATTGCATAATATATCCAACTATAATTGACTTAATAATATTCTTGATGAACTCAATGACTCGAATGCAACGTCTTTTGAAATATGCCATGAATGACTCCAAGTAATATCTCTAAAATGAGCAAATGCACAATGGAAGATTTCTTTCATACCTGAGAATAAACATGCTTTAAAGTGTCAACCAAAAGGTTGGTGAGTTCATAGGTTTATCGTAAACAATCGTTTCCATAATTTTAATAGACCACAAGATTTCATTTATATATATATAAACTGCAGGAACACTCATCTGCAAAAATTATAATACAGGAACACTCATATGTATAAAAATTCATTCATATGGTGAACACCTGGTAACCGACATTAACAAATGCATATAGAATATCTCCAAATATACAGGTACACTCATCTGTATATAAAATCAAAGTACTAATGCATCCATAACCTGGATGGGGTTTGTTAGGCCCATAGATCTATCTTCAGGATTCGCGTCAATTAGGGGGTCTGTTCCCTAATTCTTAGGCTACCAAGCTAAAAGGGTGATATTCAATTTCGATAATTCAACCATAGAATGTAGTTTCGATTACTTGTGTCTATTTCGTAAAATATTTATAAAAGCATCGCATGTATTCTCAGTCCCAAAAATATATATTGCAAAAGCATTGAAAAAGGGAGCAAATGAAACTCACGATACAATATTTTGTAGTAAAAATATTCGTACGACGATACTGAACAATGCAGGGTAGGCCTCGGATTCACGAACCTATATCAATTGTATATCTATTAATACACACAATCGTAATCGAATAAGTTTATATATATATATATATATATATATATATATATATATATATATATATTTAATTTATTAATTATATCATTTTTATATTAATAATATATATGTCTCATATATTCTTTTCGTATATGAAAATATTTATTTTTGTTATGTTATATGTTTTAAATATGTTATATATATATATATATATATATATATATATATATATATATATATATATATATATATATATATATATATATATATATTATTTGTTTGTTACTAATAGTAATTATAATGATACAAAATATATATTAATATTGATAAAAACAATAATAATAATACTTGATATTACTAAATAAAGTAATAATGTTAATAATAATTATATTAATAATAAGTATAGTGATATTAATAATAATACTTGTAAAAAATATCAATTTTTCTGTTACTGATAGTTATGATAATAATAATTATAATAATCAAAATAATAATTACAATATATCTATATATATATATTAGTTATAATGATAATAATAATAATAATAATAATAATAATAATAATAATAATAATAATAATAATAATAATAATAATAATAATAATAATAATAATAATAATAATAATAATAATAATAATACTTCATTTAAAAGTTTATAACCATGGTTATTCTTATATCATAATTATTTTCATGTTCAAGTTCAAATTATAACCTACGATTATTGATCATCTTTTTATAAAAAGAATCTTCGTAACACATCTATTAACTTTACATTCATGTTCTAAATCTTACACATTTTATAATCTTTTATAACATGACACATAGTTTTAATTATATTCGTAACCAATTCATAATACTTATAATAGTAGTAATAATAATCTTAATATTAATATTAATGATGATAATAATTATAATAATAATACTTATGATAATAATATTAATGATAATCATACTTTTATAACTGTTAAAAATCATATATTTTTTTAATGATGATAATAATGTTAGTAATAGCAATAATAATAATAATAATAATAATAATAATAATAATAATAATAATAATAATAATAATAATAATAATAATAATAATAATAATAATAATAATAATAATAATAATCATATTAGTAATTATAATCATAAAAATAATAAATGATAATCTTTATAATAATACTCGTATTAATAATAATAAGTGTTCTAAACTAACAATAATAATAATAATAATAATAATAATAATAATAATAATAACAATAATAATAATAATAATAATAATAATAATAATAATAATATTAATAATAATTAAGAATAATAAATTAGTTTACAACCTTTGAAGAAAACAAGTTCCAAAAAGAATACGCCACTGCCGGGGCTCGAACCGGAGACCTCTCGCTCACCCGCTTAACACCCTAACCATAGAACCGTTTCTGTTTTTCTGAATATATTCCATTCTAATAAAATATAACTCGTTTATTTTTCTGCTTATTTTCTTCATCCTCTTCATCCTTGTACATCAATCCAAATAATTCGTTTAATGGTTTAATTAAGTGATGTTAGGATTAGCAAATGAAACCAAAACAAATTGTAATTAAAATTTTAAATTAACAGACTAGACTTTAAAAAAAAAATTACAGAACCCGTTTTAGAACTTGATGAACTCGAAGCCTGATTTTGAAATCCGGATGTGTTTAGTTGATGGTTATAAAATGAATGTTGTTCTAAATCACCCCTAAAAACTTCTGAGACCATTAATTTCAACGGAAACATCGTATAACCCTTTAATTCGATTGAAGAATTTTCGTTGACTTTTATTTCAAAAACTTTGACCCTCAAATTTGAACTTGATTTTAAAAAGTGGAACTTGAAACCTTGCAGAAAGTTTAAACACATGATTCCTAACAACACTGCATTTATAGATTTTGAAATGGGATTTAAATTCGAATTTTTGCTAAAAAGGATGAAGAACAGAGAACGGTTTTTGTTTTCTTGAGTTTTTCTGTATTTCTTCGTTCCCAATTGCATATGTATATTTATATAATAAATGAATTGTGTAATTGATAATGGTAGTGGAAAGTGGAATGATTTCCTTTTGAACACAAGCTAAATGATTCATTATATATCTTGGAAACAATCGACATTAGATTCGAGCCAAGGAGTTGAAAACAAAAAAAATAAAGCAGATAGGGATGGCCAATCTGATTCGTACGATTCTGTGTTCCATTATTAGACAAGAACAAAATTTTAAACATCTGATGTTGATCTTCCACGAATTTTTCTATCCGTATGTATAATTTCTCACTCAAATAATATTAATAACTAATAAATATAATTATTATAATACTTTTAATATTACTAATAATAAGTAATAATAATAATAATATTAATTATAAATAATAATGTTAATAATGCTATTAATTAAAATAATATTGATAATAATAATAATAACAATGAGGATAATGGTAAATGTAATAAAAATATTGATAATAATATTTTTAAATAAAAATGGTAATAAATAATCAAAATAATAATTAAAATTATAGTTTTAATCATTCTTATAATATTATTTATATTTAACATTTCTATTTTGATAATCATAACCTTTTAATTATAATTGTAACAATAATGATAATAATATTATAAATGATAATAATAATCTTAATAGTTATAATAATATTAGTATTATTAATGATAATACTAATAATATCATCACTTATATATATCAAATTTTATAAAAATTCTTATAATCTTAATAATAATATCTTAAAAAACACTTTTATTGTCATAATCATAATACTTTTAATAATAATGATATGGATATTACTAATATTAATAGTACTGATAATTTTAATGATAACATTAATACTAAGTTTTTAAATAATTATAATACTAATAATAATTATATTAATAATAATTATAATAATTATAATAATAATAATGATATAAAAAAATAGTGTTAATAATATTATTCATAATGAGACTAGTAATAACAATTGGTAAATAATAATATGATAATGATACTTTTTAATAAATTTACTTAATAATAATGATAATAAAAATGATAATATAACAATTATATTCAAACTTGTAATTAAATTTAATATAATACATTATAATAATTATATCATATTTACTAGTTATCTAATGTATAGAATATTTAATATTTATATATTTTATGTATTTTACAATATACATGTAATATTAATTGTATATAGAATTCATATATATATTTATTTCAATAACAACTTAATTATTCTATATATTATTTTATATTTTAATTCAAATGATTAAAGTATACTTTATTAATTTTTAAAATATTCTATATACACCCAATTGTTCGTGAATCGTCGGAAATAGTCTAAGGTCAAATGTATACATGAACACAGTTCAAAGTTTTTGAGATTCAATTTTACAGACTTTGCTTATCATGTCGAATTCATATAAAGATTAAAGTCTAAATTTGGTCGGTAATTTCCGGGTCATCACAGCTACAACACAAAAATACGACAATATATATACAACAATAAAGCGTAAAACGCCCAAGGTTAACCCCTTAACCCAATACCAAATGTCAATTACCACAATGAAGATTGGCCGAACTACACGAGCCTTAGTAAATCCGCAACCACACGAGACTACTATCTTCAATATCACAACAACATCGAGGTTGGCCGAACTATACGAGCCTTAGTAAATCCGCAACCACACGAGATCATTATCTCAATAAGATGACCGAACTACACGAGTCATCGTGAATCTGCATCCACACGTGATCCACTTCTCCAATCACAACTCAATACCAACCCTTTGCCATTGGGGTTGTATAATCCACATCACAAGCACATTTGAACACACGAAGTGTGCACCTTGCCAAAGGTGGTCAACCAAAATGCACAACTGTGCCAATTGGACCTATACGCAAGTCCATCAAATCCACCTATATGTGAAGTGAGCTCTATAACCGAGAACCACTTCACCCGACCCGCACCCATCCTACACATACATATGCACATAAGATATTAACACTCACCTTGTCGTCTTGATAAATGCTACCGAATAATCTGCAACTCGCCAATGGAATGTACCTATTCCATTATCACAAAACAAGCAACACAATTAGGGTGGATTTACAAACCAACCCAATTCGACACTTAGTGCAATTTCGACCAATTGCACTTCCAAGTACAAAACGCCCCCACACTAACTAATAATCACTAACACTAGTGACAATGGTCCTAATATGCCAATTAAACCAAAATACAAGTGTTAAACACTTGTCATTTTTCAAAATCACCCATAAACCCTAATTTTCACTCATCTCAAAATTAGTCTTTCAAATACAATAAAATGGGTTCCAACACTTTTATAATCACCAAACCTAGTGATTAAACCCAATTCCATGTCCTAAATCATGGCCAAGTCGGTTTCCAACCCAAAACCCACCAACAACAATAAACCCGATTACTAGCAACACTAAACTCACTTCATGAGTTTAAATGGATTTCTTAACAATTTAAGCTCAAACCCTAACTTGAATATCAAAATTAAACAATGAAATTTGGAGTTAGAACTTACCACAACAACCAAAACGTAGCTAAGAACGAGGTGAACAACTTTAACACTCGAGCTTTTGATCAATTCGAGCTCCTTCTTCTCCAAAACCCAATTATCTCTCTAGAACACTCTCTCTCTCTCTCTAGATAGTTGAGAGTGTTTGTGGATGTGAAATGTGATCCAAAATTGGATCCAAACCAGCTGATATGGCTTCAGATTCGACCCCAAGTGAAATGACCAAAAAGCCCCTCATTAAACTCTAATTAAAAACGAAACAGGAAAACTGTCCCAGGTGGGTGCGCGGCGCACACCCTTGACCTTGCGCAGCGCGCACAGAGGTTAGAACAGCCTACCAGTTTACAAATCATTCCACGCTTCACACACTTGATGTACACCAATAATACTCTATGTACAATAAATATTAGGGTCTTACACTAGCGTTTTTGAAAGAAAATGTTCCATGCGAATACACGGATGTGCTGTATTTTGAAGATGATTGTGATCCGGATTTAAAGGCCAGCTATCTCTGTACCGATGATCAATGGTACGTTATAAAAGATACCCTTGATGATCGTCTAAACCGCACTTCTCTGTATTTGGTTCTCAAGATGAAGAGACGTTGGGTTGGCGTTACATCGATGAAGCATTCGAAGAAGAAAAGGATGAACCGGTGAGGCCTTTTTATGACACAGATGGTCATTATTTTGGAGATTCCGACTATTAAGTAATTGATATTCATGTTTTAATATCTTGTTGCATTGTATTTCAGTTTAATTTGGTTGTAGTTTAAAAAATGTAACCATTTGTTTGTTGAATAAAAGTGTTGTTTGGAAATAACATTACATTACATTCAAACTTAATTAGAAAATAACATTACATTCAAAATAAAACACATTACATTCAACTTAAAAAACTTTACATTAAACTTCAATGGAAGATATCATAAACTAATCTTCATCGCATTCTTCATCTTCATAATCTTATAAATCCTCCTCTTCTTCCTCTTCTACATCATCTTCTTCCTCATCAGATACATGTTTGTGAATGTTTGAAGGTCCGGCAGTCGGATCATAGCGAATGCAGTGGTTTGGTGGAATCCAAATATGTTAGATAAGATTATCTCGAAGAAAATGATGATTGCTTTTATCCCTTAGTTCTTTATCCATTTGCATATGTACTTCATTGTGTAACATCCCGCATTTTTCCGTTAAATTTATTTTTAACACTGTTTTTTAGATGATATCTTTTGTTATCTAAATTCGTATCTTTCGTTAACTAACGTTCTTAATATTTCCGTTATTTGATTTAATATCTCTCGGTTACTCTAGCGTTTTTAAAATATTCGTTTGGTTAATTCACGCACCCGCTTTCAAACACGAGGGACTGAAGTTGCCAAGTGGGCAAACTAGTTGACTAGGTCAACTAGTCAACCTACTTACCACCACTCATTCATTTTCATCTTCACGTCCTCATCTCTTTATCCTCTCTAGTTCAAGAACACCATCTTCACCCAACTTCACTAATTCATCATCCATTTCGAATCTAGGAAGCTTGTTACAAAACAAATTACATATTCGTGATCCTCTCGTGATCCTCTACATTTTGGTACCAATTTCATCTCGTTTGGGTAACATTTCTAAAACTCTAGATTTCATGTTCTTAGTGTTTTTGACTAGAAATGGTGTTAATTAGTGTCTATTGCTCAAGTCTAACATGAACATGTGTTTGGTTTGCTCGATTTGTTGTTTTGAGTAACTAGCATGAACACTTGAAATGAGTGTGCTTAATCTTTGATTTTGGATGATTAAATGTTGTTTAAATGTTAAAGTTCATGCATTAAATGTGTTACTAGCATCATTAGCTTCAATTTGATATGTAGGTTGACTTGGAAAACTTCACTAACATGATTATTGATTTTGTGATTCTTGGTTAGGGTTTGATAGCTTTTAAAATGAACTTTTGATACATTGAATGCTTGTTAATGTTGTTAGTAAGTGTTTAGTTCCAATGTATGTTTAATTACCTTCGAAACGACATATCGTATATGTAAATTGGATTTCCCGAATCATAAAATGCGTTTTACGAACTTGAAACTTCAATGATGAACTTTTAACATCATTCGATGAGTATTTGGTCATTTAAATGATGTAATTGTTTGATGATATGTGATTAGTTGTATTCCTCGTCAAAATACCTTTCCAATGATATAAGATACATGTTTTAAGTGTTTTCGGTTCACAATTTGTGTTTGTTTGAAGTTTGGTTCGTGCACTTGTGTGTTTTCAGCAAAACATGACCTGAGCACTAATCTGGACGTCGTCCAGATTCTTGGATGCCGTCCAGGCCTTCACATCTGGACACCGTCCAGCCAATCTGGACACCGTCCAGATGAACTACCAGGTTCTGATTTGGTTGGCCGTTTACCATTTAATTCTAACTATGCTACGCACCTCCGATTCACATGTAACTTATTCTAACATGCTTATATATGATTAAAAACCTCAGAAAAATAGTTCGGGGCCCGACACGAACGTGTTGACTTTTTCGTTGACTTTGACTTGGACCAAAAGTTGACTTTTATTTAAACATAACCAATACTTTGTTTAAACGTTATAACCTTTCGTTTACACTTATATCTTGCATGAAACTTGACAACGTGATTCACATGCTACATAATCGAGTCGTAACGAGCCATAGGACTAATTGAACACATTTCGCTCGACCTTGTGTCGTGACCGGTTAATTGATACAACTTACTTGTTTAGGTCAAGGCTAAACAACTTTCATGCACACGTTTACTTTGTGAAGTACATTTATACTCGTGCACTCGAGGTGAGATCATAGTCCCACCTTTTCAACAACTTTTATTCTTTTAAATCGTGGGCTGAGAAACATATACTTTGTATACATTTTGTACTACTTGCTTTTATGCTTTGAACACAAGTATGAAAACAAACATTCCACGTGCGAGTTAGAACAAAAATCCTCAATTCGATTATCATTAGTTACACTTGCCGGGTGTAAGCGAGAATTTATGTTGTATGGCCATATGGGTTTGACAAACCCTCATTCGGACGGTTCGCTACCGTTATACGGATGAAATATATTTTCGAGAAACATTGTATGTTCTAACACTATTTGTGATGGGGTAACGTTGGTTAAGCATTGATAACTGGGTGCTCGCGAACTTACTTTTGGAATGCAAACGATTTGGAAAATCAACTATATTAAATCTTGTGGTTCAAAAAAAATGTTTATTACTACACCTATGATTTCACCAACATTTTTCGTTGACAGTTTTTCTGTATGTTTCTCAGGTTCATATTTGGCTACTTGATACATGCTTCCGTACACTTTGATTACTTGCTTGGAGTCAAGCATACATGCATACGCTAGCGATAGCACTTTTGGATTTAACTTAAGCATACATACTTACGCTATTTATAGCAAACCGTGATTTTGAACTAATTATGTCGCAAGTTATTTCATTTATACATATTAACTTTTGTATACTTAAACTTATTATCGAATTGTTGGTAAACTTAAAACTTTGCAAGTCTTACACGTTTCAAATGAATGTGACATAATTTTGGTCAAACGCGTCTCATTTAGGGACTATGACCACGTAACGGGACCTAAGTTAATGGCGCCGCCAATGACGATTTTGCCGGGTCGCTACACATTGAATGTTTAATCATCGGGGACGACGAGCTGCGATGTGTACCTAGAGATCTAACAGTTGGGATTAAGTAAGAATATTGATCTTCCATTAATTTTCAGGTAAGAATTTTGGTCTTTCATTAACTTTCAGTTAACTTGCCCATGATTTTTAAGTGAAACATAACATCATCACACCCGTCTTCTCCCAAAAGCACCATCTACAAAAGCTAACAATATGCACGGAAGAGATGGAGGGGAATTAGCACGAAGCTAAGTGAGTGCAACTAACTACATGCAATAGCATATAACAGCAGTTATACTAATCATGTCATCACATCTAGCACAAACATCACCCCGAGTGCAGTCTACAGAGACATCGGCGGTCCATTCGAACCCTCAACCACCAGTTGATCGGACTGGGCTTACCGAAAGTTCTTCGTACATCCATGAATGTATAAATCATCCAAATGCAACCAACGCATCATTCCGACATATAAACATGGATGTTGGCCACCTCATGAGGAATTCAACCCGCAGGTTGATCTCTCCTACCTAGGCCACCACACGATAGGGACGCACTGGGATCCAACACACAAGACATCTCATAACAAGTAGTCATCACATAGCCATATCTAACTAGCAATAATAACATGTTAATCTTGACAACTTAGGCAATCATAGAATAACAAGCTATTCTATACTATCAATCTCCAGTTAGTCCCACTCACCAGTTACCGGCACAAAAGGTTCTTAGAGGTCTTATATTTTCGAGCCTTCTCTATGTCTTTATCACCTGAGTAAAGATAAGACAAGTCAGTAACTTTATTCTAAGAATAGTGATGATACTACTGAATTATTAACAAGAGGCCTACATCTAACGACCCTTTACAAAGCTACGTTTTCATTCAACGGAATGGTTTAACATGTCCCCACATATGACACATATAATACAAAATCATAATAACGTCACAACCCTAACAATTAAGGCGTTCACAATAAAAATCAGACACACGGACAGCATAATGGCTAGGAAACAACACTTAGTAAAAATTCCAACTACCAACCACCATCGATCGACTGTCAGAGACAGTTGGCCGAGTGTCACCACACCATCGGTTGATGGTCTCTTCCGTCGGTTAATCGTCTAAAATAATAACCACTGGTCGAAAGGACTTACACTATCGATCGATGGTCTAGTCCATCAGTCGTTGGCCAGTCACCATCAGTCGATGATCAATGACCATCGGTCAAAAGTAGTTCATCAGCAGCAACAGCTGCTAAAGTGACGGGTTTCAAGCACAAATCACCAATTCTTGCTCTAGAGCTCATTTTTGACCTAAAAACTGACCAAAACTTGTACTCTAAATGTTCTTAATCATAAACCCACAAAATTTTAACACAAACAACATCAATTCAAGCAATTTTGACCCAAAATCATACTTTGTAAAACCTAACACAAAAACTTCATTTTCACAAAGATTAAAGCATGAAACCTTTTGATTCTTACCTCAAAAGAATTAGTAAATTATAAGGAACACAAAGATGTAATTGATTTGAGCTCAATATCAAGATTCAATGATTTGGGTTTGGTAGGTGGAGAAGATGAAGTACGGCATGTGTGAAGCGATTTTTAGAAAATGAAATAAAAAGCTGAAGCAAAGCACTTAAGTGAGGTTAAACACCTACCTCACAACACACGGGTATTTATCAGTTATCTGACATCTTTCGTACATCGTTAGGTGGCCCTAACGGAGTGCAATTTAAATAAACAAACCTGTTTTGTGACCCTTGTCACAAAATGGTCCTTACCACATTGTCAAATAATAATAATAAACATTATACAAAATAAAAGCATAATATTAACACATAAGCAACTTAAGGGAAAATTCGTAATCTTACAGCTAGGCCCGGTCTGGGAGTGTTACAATTATTAATTGAGAGAACTACACCAATTGATAATTAAGTGTAAAACTACACCAATTAATAATACACATGCTCACCTAACTTCAGTTGGTGTAGTTCTACATGTTGCAAAACCTTCAGCTTTGAATATGGGGTCCACTGTAATGACCCGTCCAAATCCATTTGGATGAATACATCATTCATTGATTTCATAGTGAGGTTTTGACCTCTATATGATATGTTTTGTAAATATTGCATTCTTTTGAAAAGGTACACCATAAATGAATATATAAATCCAAGGTTTTCGACGTCTGATGATTTCTAAGTATAGACAATCATCGTATATAATAGTTTCTAACAATACATCCGTTGACAATACAGTCAAATAAGATACATGGTGTTGATTTTGTGAATGCAAAGTTTTCTCGAATAAAGCATGTATGACTCCATGCACATAGCTTGTATAACGTATAAGCAAATAGCGGAAGACTTCTAGGAACCTGAGAATAAACATGCTTAAAAGTGTCAACACAAAGGTTGGTGAGTTCATAGTTTTAATGTTGCACATAATCTGTATATAAAGGTGGATCACAAGATTTCAGTTGTTTCATCCAGAAACGTTTATCAAAATATTCTACAAAATTGAGCACCCTGGTAACTAAACTTTAACGTTATTATAAGTACCCCTGTTTTAACATACATGCAACCAACTTGTACAATACACGTAATCCAACGTGTACTAAACTCAAATAGCATACGTCTATTTTATAGTTCAGGCTAGGGGTTCTATACCTGAAATAGACGGGGATGTCAAGCCCTATGGATCCATATATAACTACTCGCGCCCACCAGTTCTTATAATCGGCAGTTACTAGTTACCAAAGCTAAGGGATTTTCAGTTCAAACTCGGTGTAGAATTAAGTATGTACTTGTATCCATTGCATTTAAAATAAAGTGCATGTATTATCAGACCAAAAATATAGATTGCAAAAGCAATTAAAAAGGGATCTATAAACTCACCTTAGCAGCACATAAGGTCATTCACCGAAATATGACCGAAACTCGGAATGCAAAATAACCGTAGATCTCAACCTAGAGAACATATGTTGGTCAATACATGTCTAACAAGCTAGGTCAGGTCATAGTGTATCACAATCCTAATGCTCGAGACCGACATGTAAAAGTTAACAAAAGTCATCTCAAAAGTCAACCTGACCCAATATGATATTTAAATCTATACATGTTTATTATCATAGTATAAGTCTTGATAATTGAACTAATTTATAGTTTATCAAACTCAAAATATTAATTATTTCAGGAGCTATATTATATTTGAATTATCATGGCAATCGAAAATATTTTATTATTTCACATAGTTTTCCAATACTTGTAAAATCAGATATAGTGTTTATAAAGCTTTAAAACCTGATAAGACAGTCAACTTTGACAATTGTTCAACAAAACGAGACGTGCCTTATATAGAAATTCATTTACTCGATTAGTAATATCTAAAAATCTAATTTATCAATCTCATAGACAAGTTATTTAAATATTAATTTACAGTTTCAAACACAATTTCAATTAACATCAAACATAATTCAGTTGACCATATCTTTTAATCCGTTCATCGAAATCACGCGATTTCTAAATGAAAAGTTAATAATTTTTTTACCAGCTTTCCAAAAACATGCATATCATATACTTTATATCAGTATCATATGTATCAAATTCGTGATTCATTATAAACTATTTAACGACAAAATTAAAGCTTACAAGCATGCATAAACATATATACTCGAGCACTAGACATGGATACACTATTGATGTGTGCAGCGGGATGTACAAAATACTATTAAATTTTACAACGAAATACTATTAAATATGATACAATTTTACACAAGATATTTATTTATTTATAGAATGGATATACTTAAACCTTTGCTACAACACTTATAGGCAGTGTACCTAATCGTACAGCAGTGTAGTTTTTAGTAAGTCTGGTTCATCCACATGGAATCTTTTAAACAAAGCTTAACGCTATATTAGTTTTATTTTATAAAAATACAAATATATAAATAAGTAATATTATTATTATAAAGGGGGGTTTTTACAGTTTAATGACCGGTTTGTCGATTTTTAAAACTTAAGTCGCGGTTAAAACCAAATGTAAAATATTAAATAAATAAAAGACTTAATTTAAAGCGTAAAGTAAATAACGATAATGAAATTGCGATAAATAAAAGTGCGATGAAATAAAATACAATAAAATAAAGTGCGATAATTAGAAGTGCAATTAAATATAAAATAAAGGAAATTAAATGTGAAATAAAAGAATTATGCTTATTTAAACTTTCGTAATCATGATGTTTGACGTGTTGATTTTAGTTTTATGCCCATGGGTTAATTGTTCTTTGTCCTGGATTATTTAATATGTCCATACGGATTTGTCCATAATAGTCCATCAGTCATAAATATAAAGAGCGAAAGCCTTCATCAAATTATTCTTATTCCCGAAGTCAAATATTCCAACTAATTGGGGATTCGAATTGTAACAAGGTTTTAATATTTTGTTTAATGAATACACCAGGTTATCAACTGCGTGTAAACCAAGGTTTTACTACTTTATTAACAATTACACCAATTACCCTTGAATGTAATTCACCCCTATTTCAACAAGCCTATTAACTATTAATCCAGTTCCGTGTCCGGTAAAATGAATAATTATTGGTATTTATAGATATCCCGCCCACCGTACCCAGTCAAGCGTATGTGGTTATATATAAATACGTCAAATTATAAGTTTGTATATTAAATTAACAAGGTATTGTTTAGTTAATATAAAACCCATTAATAGCCCATAGTCTAATTTCCACAAGTGTCGTTCTTTTATCCAAACCCCAATTATGGTACAAAGCCCAATTACCTAATTTTAGTAATTAGCCCAACATCATGATTACTTCGTTTTAAATAAGCATAATAATAACTTAGCTACGAGACATTAATGAAAATAATATAAACATAACTTACAATGATTAAAAATAGCGTAGCGTTACACGGACAGAATTTTGACTTACATCTTTACAACATTCGCTAACATACCCTTATTATTAGGATTTAAAATTAAAATTAAAATTAAAATATAAATTATATATATATATTTACGTATATATTGAGAGAGAGATAGATTATGGATATTAAAAACGATCAGAATTCGTTGGGTTTTATAGGGATTTTCGAATTTGGCTGCTCCGCAACTCGCGGCATTTTTGCTCTTCAAACTCCGCGAGTCGCGGAGTTTGAAATTCCAACTCACTCCAATTTGGATCTTAGTCTGCCGACGGTTTATTATATAAATATAATATATATATAATTTATATAATTAATTATATATTATATTATATTTATATACATAGTTAACTTGTAATTTTTACTCCGTTGCATCGAGCGTTGAGAGTTGACTCTAGTCCCGGTTCCGGATTTTCGAACGTCCTTGCGTACAATTTAATATCTTGTACTTTGCGTTTTGAATCTTGTACTCTTGTAATTTTGAGATGTTTCTCATCAATAATTGGAACCTTTTTTTATTGTATTTTGTACTTTTGAGCTTTTTGGTCATTTGCGTCTTCAATTCGTCGAATCTGTCTTTTGTCTTCACCTTTTATTATTTAAACGAATATCACTTGTAAATAGAACAATTGCAACTAAAAGCTTGTCTTTCTTGAGAAATAATGCTATGAAATATATGTTCGTTTTTAGCATTATCAAATATTCCCACACTTGAGCGTTGCTTGTCCTCAAGCAATATAGTCTTGAAATACTAGAATCACTTCTTTATTCTTCACACTTCGTACATCAGTGATTTCTTTACGGCGGTATTAACAATGGTAGTAACGATGTGGTTTACAGTCCCACATGACTATAAAATTTAGATCCTTTAAGGAAATTGGATCTTTATAAAAACATTTGATCTTTTGAAAATTAAATCTAGTTTTTACCCTAGATAAGTTTTCCGGAATAACCCTTCACCGGTGTTTGCAAAATATTTTTGTGGGTTTGGTGGGTTTTAGATTTGAAAATTTTAGCTCAAAACTTATGGTTTTATGTCAGCCACTTGCTAACCTTGTATTAGGAAAGCAACACGTCCAGTATACTTGCTCCGTATATTACCTTTCGATAAACTACCGTCCGATTGTAAAGGAAAGCGTTGAACAAGCAACTGTTAAGGCAATGTCCCCTGACATGCTTTTAATTATGATCTATAACGTGTCGGACGCAATTACTATCCTTTGTAGGAGCAATAGTAAAGCTCACCCTTATAATTTTCCGGTCTGGCACAAGGTCCTGTCTTTGACCATGCTATGCAACCACCGTTCTTACGATTGACACCCGATTTGGTTCAGGTGACCTAATGAATTCCAGGTGAATTCCTAGGATTTTACGTTCACTGGTAATGAACGCATTGAAAGTAGGTTTTCAGAAAACAAATCGGTTTGAAATTTTGATCAAAATATTTTCTCGTTCAAGCTCGAGTTTAGATATCATTGAATTCCATGAGTTTGTAATTCTCAATCTTTAAGGTCAATCTCAAGGATTGAGTAATATCAGGCTTAAAAGCTGATTTTTAATCTTTAAGGAGATTATCCTTTCTGGGGATCTGATTCATTAGTCTTATCCAGCTAATTTGCACGGCGTCCTCCCCATTTTATAAGACAGATCCTCTCATGGTTAGGATAAGTCTGACCACTTGGCGACCCTGTTTTATGCTGAGGTCCGTGGATTTCCTGCTGATTTTAGAGATGACTTTTCTAGATTTTTCGTCAACCTACAGCTGGTCTGGACTACAACTTCATGACCTAAATCAAGAAGCGCGTTTCTTTTTCGGAAGACTTTACTTCCTTTTAAATGATGGAATTGATTCATTGTGTAGATCCATCTTTCTTACAGTAAATCGGGTAAAATTTTTTAGTTTAGTCCAAAGCAAAAGTATCTTTAATATGTGACATATGTTTAAAATAACTTGGTAAATTTTTCCACACTTGGCTTTTATTTTCCTTTTTATTGTCCTCTATTCATTTTAAATGAATTCTAACATTTTGGTTTGTTTCTCAATTTATGTCCTTTCCGAGGTAACAATAATTTCGGTGTTAACACCTAGTTTTATTGTTCATAAATATGTATAAACATGATTTTGAGTTCATTTAATTGAAAATTTAGAAAAATTTTACTAGAATTGGGTAGTCAGTATATAAGACTAGGGCTGTTCTTTGTTATCAGAGAGCACTAGATTCTAATACAACTATTGCTTTACTAGTATTTTTAATGGTAACCAAGTGTTTAAGATAAAAATTTTAAAAATCCGAAAGAATTTAACCCCTTCCCACACTTAAGATCTTGCAATGCCCTCATTTGCAAGAAATCAGTAACAATTTAAATTATTGAGGGTGATTAGCGTATAAAAATGATTAAATTTTACCAAAGTTTTCAAACATATCGTTGTTTGTGTTGAATGATAAATGGTGCACATCATTTGTTCATTCCATCTTGTTGTTATTTCACATATATTTTTCATCTTGTCGTCAAAATTAGTTGCTTTTTCTGAACTTAATGCCAGTCTTTGAAAATGCGTTGTTTTACCCTGTTGTGTACATAAGATAAACTACAAACATATATACATATTTTTGAAGTTTGGTATATTACCCCACATTCAAAAATTATTAAAATCTAATAATAAAAGTTAGAAAATTATAAAAACTATTACAATATCAACATAAGTGCTAAATGTAGTAGCATTACAAAAATAAAATAAATAAAACTAAATAAACTAGAGTTGTTACTGATACCAGTAGGGGTTCCATGCATAACTATATGTGTTATAAAATGCTTCAGCTGGGTTATAAGTAGGATACGGTGGTTGCATCTCTATAGACCAGGGAGGAAATATGGGCGTTGGAGTAGGAATATAGTTTCTACCTACATGTTGGCAATGAGCTATGATTTGGTTTTGATGAACTTGCCAATCTTCAAATGCTCAATGTCTAGCATTTTCATACTCTTGTGAAGCTATAAACCTTTGCATTTCTGTCATTTCATTTCCCCCTCCCACATTACCTTACTGTTGATTTCTCTCAACCTGTGGATGTCTACCATTATATCGTACTGCGGCGTTATTTTGCCTCTTCAAAACTTTAGCACCATGATATACATTTAAACCAATTGTATCGTGGAGTTCTGGTTCTTCGATTAATAATCCCCCCGACTTATATCCACATTGAGATACTCAGCAATTAATGTAATAAATATACCACCTCCTATTATACTGTGCGGTCTCATCCCCTTAACCATAGCTGATAAATAATAACCCACACAGTAAGGTATACTTACAGCGCTTTGTGGGTCTCGAATACACATGTGGTAAAACAAATCCTGTTCATTTACCTTTTCCTTATTCTTACCTCGTTGTGTAATCGAATTGGCTAAAAACCTGTGAATTACTCTTAATTCAGCTCTATCTATATCCAAATAAGAGTAATTTCCCCCTTTAAATCGGTGATGGCTAGTCATTTGACTCCATACACCATGCGTATCAAAATTTTCATCAATTTTCCTACCATTTAGTATCAACCCTCGACAATTGGCAGATGCTAGCTCCTCAGGCGTATATATACGTAAGGCCTGAGCCATGTCTAGTGGAGACATGTGGCACATCGAACCTCCTAACAAAAATCTAATAAAAGAACGATCGGTTAAACAAGCTACCCGATCATTTATTTCTATACTACACAATAATTCTTCACACCATACTTTATATACAGGTCTACGCATGTTGAATAATCGTACCCAATCGTTAAAAATAGAATTACCATACCTCTGTGTAAGTAATTCCCTAATTGGCTCGGCCAATTCTACAGCTTCTAATGGTCCTCATTCTATTACCCTAGGTACTTCAACAACTTTAGAATGAAGAGTATGCAAGCCCCTTTGGTATTTTGGATAATCTATCCAACGTCTGTCTAATCTCAAGTTCGGGTGCAAATTTTCCACGTGCATATATGAAAATGTCATAACTGGATGAGGTATATCTTGTTTGTAATAGTTATCAACCTCCTGCTGTTCCGCATTCTCAGGAGGAGCATTGCGAGCTTGGGATGAAGATTCACCCCTTTCAGTCTGCAAAACACATCAAACACAATTTTTGTGCATCCAAATATGCATTAGTGTCAGCAAAATCATCAATCAAAATAATTACAATGACATGTTCAATTTATATCAAACTTATGCTCATTTTCATATTTTTATCAAATCTACACTTTTTTAAATAAGCATATACGAAAATGATCCCCAAGTTCATAAGCATTCAAATCAAATAACATGTCAAAATAATCATTATTAGCAGTTAAACAAGTTTCAAATGACATTATCTCTCAAAAATCAAGTTCATGAATTTTAGACTTGAAAAAGTCCACTTTAATTCTCAAAAATCATGTTTAGGCTCAAAGTTTGAATCATTTAACTACCTAAACATGTTACACTACTTAATTTAGCAACAATTCATGACAAAAATCGGCCATAACCTGTTTATATCAAAAAGCCCCAAATTTGCTCAAGAACACAAACCCTAGATTACTCAAAATTTGAAGTTTAAGGCTTCTAATCATGTTAAATAGCATCAATCTAGGTTATACAAGCATAATACATAAACAATTTAAGCATAATTACACTAAAAAGCATCAAAATCGAATTGGGTATAAAATTGCTCAAGAACACTAATTTTCGGATTAATTGGTGTTTAGGTGTAGAAATTTACCGTTTTTCTTGAGTAATTCCTTGATAGCATCCTTCTCAACATGATTTTAGTAAAAAATGTGATGAAAAATGGTGAAAAATTGTGAATTTCGGAGATTTTTGTGTGTGTTTTTCGGGTGTTTTTTCACAGTTTTTGTGGATGGGGAAGGATACTGATCTGTTTCATGCGTTATATTTTTTTCTGTATTTTTAGTCCTCCGCGAGTCGCGGCATTCTACCTTTACAAACTCCGCGAGTCGCGGCTTTTTTTTTTTTATAAAAATCTTAACTTATAAAACAATTAATTAATTAATTTTAAAATTTTGTTTCCCTTGTTGTTTAGGACGAGGTCGTTTCGGAAAGATGTCCTAGTCCGTCCCTCGAAAAAATTTTAAAATTTATCTTTTTAAGCGATTGTTTTAAAAGCTTAGATTTTTGGGTTTTTTTTTAATGTTTTTGGCATACTTTAATTCAATAAGATTAAAAATAATTATAGTAAAAGTTCTCGTCCCTCCCTCGGGTAAAGCAATTTCGGTTCAACGACCTAGTCTTCAACTCACGACGAATTTTAAAAATCATATTTTTAACTTACGAAATAAAGTAAATTTTTGTTTTTAAATTCACACCAAACTTAAATTTAAAATGCATAAAATTAAAAAAAAATCACACCAAACTTAATTAAAAATTCATATTATAAATTCACACCAAACTTAAATTATATTTTTGTTTTTATACATACAAACTTATATTAAAAATATTAATTTTTCAAATATTTACAATTTTAAAAGTTTACAATATTTATTTAATATTAATTTATTAATTTTAAAAACATGGTAAAAATTAAAAATCTTTTTGGCTTTTATCCCACTTTAATCAATCAAATATTATCAAAAATATGCGCCCCTCTTTTTGGTAAAGTAATTTCGGTTCCATGACCTAATTTAACTCATGACGAATTTTTGAAATATTTTGGGTTGATTGATTAAAGATATTTATACCTTAAGAATAAACGTTAAATTTCGCAGTGATGTAATAAATTTTTGTATGATATCAATAATTTCGGTCGCAAGACCTAATTTCATCGAATACCAATTTAATTACTTTATAGCGAACAAATTAGCGTTTATTATCAAAAGGTTAAAAATAAAAATAAAAATAAAAACTGTACAGACTTACTGGTGAAATATATTTCTTAGTGATATGCTCTAGCCCACTCATAAGATAGTCGGACAAATTGATTTTCCATGGCTACATAGGCGTAACCTCGAGCATTTAATATTTTTTCTTCTAAACATATGAACGGTCCATCTCTGCATAAAGTAACAAATTCGGTGTTTGAATAAGTTTGATTATTTGAACATTTACCTTCGTGTGACCATTTTCCGCATTTGTGATATTTTTCAAGGTGTCGTGCTCTTCTTTTCGCTGCGGATTTTGATTTTCCTTTACCAAATTGTGACTTATTATCTTCGCATCTGGATTCTTTTCTTACTCCATCCAATTTACCTCTGATTAATGATACTATTTCACTCGAAAGTGTGTCATTATTACGTTTAGTGATCAAAGCGTGTAGCATTAGACCATGGTTTAGTTCACAGGAAGTCTTCATTTCGTAAAAACCTAAAAAAAAATAAAAATTCAGAATGGGGGGAGAAGACTAGTTCTTTAGGGTCTGCTAGGGAAAGACCATTCGGGTTCCATTTTCGAGAACTACACGAAAACAGAAAATCTAACTCTAACAGAAATACATATTATCCTTTAAAAGACTTGATTCTCCCCACACTTAGTTAGCTGTGGTATCGAAATTGTGATTAACTTCGTTGTCAACTTCCATCGGACCATGTATGTAATGTTTAACTCTGTGACCATTAACCTTAAATTCAATCCCATTTGAATTTATTAATTCTATCCTTCCGCATGGGAAAACTCTTTTGACTATGAATGGTCCAGACCATCTTGATTTCAATTTTCCAGGAAATAGCTTGAATCGTGAATTGAAAAGAAGAACTCTATCTCCTTCTTTAAATTCTTTTGAACTTCTGATTCTTTTATCATGCCATTTCTTCGTTCTTTCCTTATAGATTAACGAATTTTCGTATGCTTCATGTCTTAATTCTTCTAATTCGTTTAGTTGACTTAATTATAGACGTCCGGCTTCATGTAAATCAAGATTACATGTCTTCAAAGCCCAAAATGCTTTGTGTTCAATTTCTACTGGAAGATGACATGATTTTCCATAAACGAGTCTGAAAGGTGTGGTTCCAATTGGAGTTTTGTAGACTGTTCTAAAAGTCCATAGTGCATCCTCCAATTTAATGGACCATTCCTTCGAATTTGATCCTACGGTTTTTTTTAGAATACGTTTTAAAGCTCGGTTGGTATTTTCAAATTGTCCACTTGTTTGTGGATGATATGCGGTGGAGATTTTATGAGTTACTCCATATCTTTTAAGAACTTTCTCAAGTTGATTATTACATAAATGAGTACCCCGATCACTTATTAAAGCTTTTGGTGTTCCAAACCTTGCAAAAAGACGTTTTAAAAAATTGACTACAACTCGTGCATCGTTAGTTGGGAGAGCTTGTGCTTCCACCCATTTAGATACATAATCAATGGCTACGAGAATATATAGATTATTATGAGATTTTGGAAATGGACCCATAAAGTTAATACCCCAAATGTCAAATACTTCACATACTTGAATGACAGTTTGTGGCATTTCATCACGTTAACTTATTTTTCCGGTCCTTTGACAAGCATCACAGGATTTGCAAAGAAGGTGTGCGTCTTTGTAAATTGTAGGCCAATAGAATCCAGCATCGTAAACTTTTCTTGCTGTTAGTTGAGGCCCATAATGCCCTCCTGTTGGTCCTGTGTGACAATGGTTTAAGATTTTACTAGCTTCATCTCCGAATACACATCGGCGTATTATTCCATCTGGACAACTTTTAAACAGATGTGGATCTTCCCAGAAATAGTGTTTTATATCACTAAAGAATTTCTTTCGTTTTTGGTACGACAATCCTTTTTCAAGGAATCCACATACTAAGTAGTTTGCATAGTCTGCAAACCATGGAATTTCATTATAATCTATCTTCAATAGATATTCATCAGGAAAGTTGTCTTGTATGGCCGATTCATTTAGAACTTCTAAGTCGGGATTTTCAAGACGAGAAAGATGATCAGCGGCGAGATTTTCTGCTCCTCTTTTATCTCGGATTTCAATATCGAACTCTTGTAAGAGTAAGATCCAACGGATTAATCGTGGTTTGGCATCTTGTTTCGAAAATAGGTATCTAAGAGCAGAATGGTCGGTATAGACCACCGTTTTAGCTAGAACGAGATATGAACGAAATTTGTCAAAAGCAAAGACAATAGCAAGGAGTTCTTTTTCAGTAGTTGTATAATTTGTTTGTGCTCCTTGTAACGTCTTACTAGCATAATATATAGGTTGAAATTGTTTTTCAATCATTTGTCCTAAAACGGCTCCCATTGCAAAATCACTTGCATCGCACATTAGTTCAAACGGTAGATTCCAATTTGGTGTTATCATGATCGGCGCATTAGTGAGTTTCTCTTTAAGAATATTAAAAGATTTGATGCATTCATCTGAAAAGATGAATGGAGCATCTTTTTCTAGGAGTTTATTCATAGGAGTGGCAATTTTAGAAAAATCTTTTATGAAACGTCGGTAAAAACCGGCATGCCCTAGAAAACTCCTAACTCCTCTAACATTGGTGGGATGCTGAAGTTTAGCAATTACATCTACTTTAGCTCTATCCACTTCAATTCCTTCTTTTGAAATTTTATGTCCAAGAACGATGCCTTCTTTAACCATGAAATGGCATTTCTCCCAATTAAGTACTAGATTTGATTGTTCGCATCTAATAAGCATTCGTTCAAGATTAACTAAACATGATTCAAATGTATCACCAAAGACTGAAAAGTCTTCCATGAAAACTTCCATGCATTCTTCTATCATGTTGTGAAAAATCGCCATCATGCACCTTTGAAAGGTTGCAGGGGCGTTGCAAAGTCCAAATGGCATGCGTTTGTAAGCAAAAGTACCATAAGGGCACGTGAACGTGGTTTTCTCTTGATCTTCGGGTGCTATTGGAATTTGAAAGTATCCGTAAAAACCATCTAGAAAACAATAGTAACTATTTACGGCTAATCTTTCCAACATTTGATCAATGAAAGGTAAGGGAAAGTGATCTTTTCTGGTGGCGTCATTTAATTTTCTATAATCAATACATACACGCCA
The DNA here is from genome assembly GCF_046630445.1 of Rutidosis leptorrhynchoides. Lineage (NCBI taxonomy): Eukaryota > Viridiplantae > Streptophyta > Magnoliopsida > Asterales > Asteraceae > Rutidosis > Rutidosis leptorrhynchoides. The sequence goes on from NC_092334.1 coordinate 551,833,120, forward strand.
TCCTGTTACAGTCCTAGTAGGAATAAGCTCATTTTTCTCATTTGTGATAACAGTCATGCCACCCTTCTTAGGCACGCATTGAACTGGGCTTACCCATGGACTATCAGAGATCAGATAAATTAAACCTGCATCTAGCAGTTTAATTATTTCTTTTTTAACAACATCTTTCATATTAAGATTTAGTCTTCGTTGGCGTTGCACATACGTTTTATGACCTTCTTCCATAAGGATTTTATGTGTGCAATACGAAGGACTTATTCCTTTAATATCATGAATCTTCCATGCAATGGCTGGTTTATGAGCTTTCAACACAGAAATGAGTTGTGATTTTTTATTTTCAGTAAGAGAAGACGATATTATTACAGGTAATTCAGATTCACCATGTAAATAAGCGTATTCCAAATGGTTTGGAAGTGGCTTTAACTCTAATGTCGGTGGTTCTTCTATCGATGATTTATATCGATATCTGTCTTCTTCTTTTAGCATTTGAATTTCTTCTGTTGTTGGTTCATATCCATTAGCTATTAGTGTAGCTAACATTTCAGCTTCATCAATTGGTTCAGTTCCTTCTCTTAAAGAACATTCTCCTGTTCCTTGTAATTCTGGAAATTCTTCTAACAATTCTGCATGTGAATCTATAGTTTGAATATAATAGCATGTATCATCTGCAGATTGCGGTTGTTGCATAGATCTATCAACTGAAAAGGTAACACTCTCGTCCTCTATACTTAGGGTCAGTTTCTTACCAAACACGTCTATCATTGCTTTAGCCGTGTTTAAGAATGGTCTTCCTAATATGAGAGGAACTTGAGAATCTTCTTCCATGTCCAGAACAACAAAATCTACTGGAAATACTAAAGTACCAACTTTAACTAGCATGTTCTCCATTATCTCTCTAGGATATTTTATTGATCGATCGACTAGTTGTATGCTTATTCTTGTTGGTTTCAATTCTCCAAGGTCTAGTTTAGCGTATAGTGAATACAGCATAAATTTATACTAGCACCTAAATCTGCCAATGCTTCTATTGAACTAAGACTTCCCAGAAAACATGGAATTGTGAAACTTCCTGGATCAGATAGTTTTTCTGGTATCTTATTCAACAGCACTGCTGAACAATTAGCATTCATAGTAACAGCCGAGAGTTCTTCCATTTTCTTTCTATTCGTGATCAGATCTTTCAAGAATTTAGCATATCTAGGCATTCCTGAAATCACATCAATGAAAGGAAGATTGACATTTATTTGTTTAAACATATCCAAGAATTTGGATTGCTCGGCTTTAAGTTTCTCTTTTTTCATTTTACTCGGGTAAGGAAGTGGTGGTTGGTATGGTTTAACATATGGTTTAGCCTTAACTGTGTTATCTTCATTAACCTTTTCAACTACCGGTTCTTTTTCCTTATCTTGATCAGGTTGTGGTTCTTGTGGAGTAGGAATAGTTTCATCAGAAGTTACAGGTATTTCAGGTGGTTTAAGTGTTGTACCACTTCTTGTGGTAATGGCTTTAGCTGTTTCATTCCGGGGGTTAGCATTTGTATCACTAGGTAAACTTCCCGGTTTTCTTTCACCTATTAACCTTGCTAGGTTACTTACTTATTGTTCCAGATTTTGAATAGAAGCTTGTTGATTTCTAAATGCTTGAGCATTTTGTTCATTAGTTTGTTTCTGAGATGTGAAAAACTGTGTTTGAGTTTCAACTAGCTTCGTTATCATATCTTCTAAATTTGGCTTTTTATCATCGGTTTGTGGTGGTTTGTTTTGAAAATTAGGTCTTTGCTGGTTGTAAGTATTGTTGGATACTTGTTGATTACTAGGACCTTGTTGGTTGTTGTATGGAATATTTCGGTTATAATTCTGGTTTTGATTGTAAATCGATCTTGGCGGTTGATAATTATTCTGATAATTATTTCCAGGCCTTTGGTTTATGTATGAAATATTCTCTCTTTGTTCCATTGTTAATTCAATACTGAGACAATATTTTGTCAAATGTGGTCCTCCACACTACTCACAACTAATTCGTATTGAGTGGATATCTTTAGTCATCTTTTCCATTCGCCTCTCGACAGCATCTATCTTTGCTGAAATGGAATCTAAGTCATGGCTAGAATCAGCTCTAGCTGCTTTAGATGATCTAACGATATCTTTTTCTTGGTGCCACTCATGTGAGTGGGAAGCAGTGTTATCAATAATTTTGTAAGCATCAGTTTCGGTTTTCTTCATAATAGAACCACCAGCTGCTATATCGATGTCTTTCCTTGTAGTGATGTCGCATCCTTGGTAGAATATTTGTACTATTTGACAGGTGTCTAAACCATGTTGCGGACATCCTCTCAATAACTTTCCAAATCTTGTCCACGCCTCATATAGAGTTTCATTTGGTTTCTGTGTGAACGTAACAATTTCTCCTTGAAGTCTTACGGCTTTAGATGCCGGAAAGAATTGTTTAAGAAAATTTTCAACTAAAACATCCCATGTATCAATCGCCCCTTCAGGTAACGATTCCAACCAATCTTTGGCTTCTCCCTTTAAAGTCCAGGGAAATAACATGAGATATATCTGTTCATCCTCCACTTCTCGGATTTTAAATAGTGTGCAGATCCTATTAAAGGTACGAAGATGTTCATTTGGATCTTCCTTCGGTGCACCACTAAATTGGCATTGATTAGTCACCATGTGTAGAATTTGTCCTTTGATTTCATAATCTGCCGCATTAATGTCTGGATGAGTAATTGCGTGACCTTGGCCAGTGCGTTTAGCTCTCATTCGGTCTTCCATACTTAAAGGTTCCAGATTTTCCATAATTGAATTTGTTGAATCTGAATCAATAGAGGATTCTGATTTAATGGTTCGTTCCTCAACAATCTCTATTTGAATAATTGGTTATTCCGGAGGAAAAATTAATGGTTCAGGATCTATGAATCGTCCCTGAATATTTTCCGGATTCTCAATTGTGAGGTCGGGTTCAAAAAATGAATTATCGGAAATTTGAATTGGAGTACTTGGTCGACTGGATGACGATTCTAAAGAAAAATCAACGGCGGTAATATTTACTAGATGTCTTGATCTAGTTACAGGTGGTGAACGTACAAAAGGTGGTGAACGTCTTGCTCGGTGCATTCACTGAATATCCTATTAGTTATTAAAAGGAAAGAAAAAATTATATTAGTTATCCAATTAATAGACTTTTCTGATTTTGCCCACGTTTTGAATAGCCAAAAGATGCAGCAGAGGGGCAGGATTCGTTTGGTCTCAATATAATTGAGTACTGTTTGGCTCCAATAACCCGGTCCACGTACAAATCCAACTATTACTACGAACCAGAAAATTTTGATGTCTATCAATTTAACCACTTAAAATAAATTTTCGTAATTTTAAGAAATTTAGATAAGAAGTAGAATAAAAATCTATGTCCTAAAACTAGAATTGCGAGAAATAAGAAAGAAAAAGAGCGCGTCGAAAAAGAAAAGGGTTGAAAAAAAAAATAAAAGGCGTCGAAAAATAAGAAATAAAAAAAAATGACTTAAGAAACTTTAAAACACTCGACTAACCCAACCTTATTACTATCACTAACTTAAAATTAAAATTGCAAATTGAGATTACTAATTGGAGTGATAATTGATAAATAGGTAAAAGGGCGTCGAAAAATGAAAGTAAGAAAGTAGCGTGTCTAAACTTAAAAAGGAACTAAAAACTAAAAATTAAAAGTTGTGTCCAAAAATATTAAAGCTTACAAGTAAAACTATATCCCAAATGGCAATAACTTAAAAAGGTACTAAAACTTAAAAAGGCGTCGCAAAATTCTAAAGCACCTAAATCTTAGTCTAAAGAAAAAGCACTTAAGGGATTTTACGGCAAAGCCTAAAAATCTAGAAATAAAAATAACTATGGCAAAAACTATATTTAAAACTAAATATGAGCGAAAAATACAAATATTACGCTAAAACAATTAAAAAGGGACAAAATATAAAAATATACTAAAAGTTGTAAAAAGTACAATTTTTATAAAAATATTATTTTTATATTATTTATTTTATAAAACTATTAATTTTTATATATTAATAAAACTAAATAAACTTAATATTAGAAATTAAGTAAATAAAACTAAATTAATTAATATTAATTAACTAATCAAACCCTAATTAGGGTTTTATTAATAAAAATTAAAATATACTCCGTAATTAATGCAAGATTAGGGCTTCCTGTGGCCTGTCAGAGAGAACTCCGCGAGTCGCGGTACTCCCAGCTGGAAAACTCCGCAAGTCTCGGGGTTTGATAATACTGGACTCCGATTGGGCTGAAACAGTTCGGCCGAGTTTCGTTTTATAATTAAAATATGCTTTGGGCTTCGATTTTAATCTGGCCCAGTTCGTTTTTTTATAATAATTTGATATAATAATAGATATATAATTTATATAAAATATATTTCAAAAACTTAAAATAAAAATACTTATTAAAAATAAAAATCTTAAAAATAAGTTAATATTTTTTTTCGGTTTTAAAATTTTTTATATTTTTTTATATATGTTTTAAATAAACACAAAATATTTAAATAAAACTTATATTTTTATAAAATAAAAATAAAGAAACTTTTTAAAACTTAAATATTTAACAAACTCTTAAAAATATTTATGTTTTTGTTTTTCTTTTTATATTTTCGAATATTTAAAACGTATTTTTACAAAAGCGTATTTTTTATATTAGTAAACTAAAAATAAATTTTTTTTTATATTAGCTTTGCGCTTCCGGCTTTTAAGCTAGATGTTCCCCGGCAGCGGTACCAAAAATACTTGATGTGTGCAGCGGGGTGTACAAAATACTATTAAATTTTACAACGAAATACTATTAAATATGATACAATTTTACACAAGATATTTATTTATTTATAAAATGGATATACTTAAACCTTGCTACAACACTTATAGGCAGTGTACCTAATCGTACAGTAGTTTAGTTTTTAGTAAGTCCGGTTCGTCCACAGGGAATCTTTTAAACAAAGCTTAACGCTATATTAGTTTTATTTTATAAAAATACAAATATATAAATAAGTAATATTATTATTATAAAGGGGGGTTTTTACCGTTTAATGACCGGTTTGTCGATTTTTAAAACTTAAGTCGCAGTTAAAACCAAATGTAAAATATTAAATAAATAAAAGACTTAATTTAAAGCGTAAAGTAAATAACGATAATGAAATTGCGATAAATAAAGGGGGATGATTCTCACACACACTTTTTTGATCCTCACACACCAATTGAGTATTATTAGAAGAGTAAAAGGTTAAAATAGGTGTGTGAGGATCAAAAAAGTGTGTGTGAGAATCATCCCCCTAAATAAAAGTGCGATGAAATAAAATACAATAAAATAAAGTGCGATAATTAGAAGTGCAATTAAATATAAAATAAAGGAAATTAAATATGAAATAAAAGAATTATGCTTATTTAAACTTCCGTAATCATGATGTTTGACGTGTTGATTTTAGTTTTATGCCCATAGGTTAATTGTTCTTTGTCCTGGATTATTTAATATGTCCATACGGATTTGTCCATAATAGTCCATCAGTCATAAATATAAAGAGCGAAAGCCTTCGTCAAATTATTCTTATTCCCGAAGTCAAATATTCCAACTAATTGGGGATTCGAATTGTAACAAGGTTTTAATACTTTGTTTAATGAATACACCAGGTTATCGACTGCGTGTAAACCAAGGTTTTACTACTTTGTTAACAATTACACCAATTACCCTTGAATGTAATTCACCCCTATTTCAATAAGGCTATTAACTATTAATCTAGTTCCGTGTCCGGTAAAATGAATAATTATTGGTATTTATAGATATCCCGCCCACCGTACCCAGTCAAGCGTATGTGGTTATATATAAATACGTCGAATTATTAGTTTGTATATTAAATTAACAAGGTATTGTTTAGTTAATATAAAACCCATTAATAGCCCATAGTCTAATTTCCACAAGTGTCGTTCTTTTATCCAAACCCCAGTTATGGTACAAAGCCCAATTACCTAATTTTAGTAATTAGCCCAACATCATGATTACTTCGTTTTAAATAAGCATAATAATAACTTAGCTACGAGACATTAATGAAAATAATATAAACATAACTTACAATGATTAAAAAAAGCGTAGCGTTACACGTACAGAATTTCGACTTACACCCTTACAACATTCGCTAACATACCCTTATTATTAGGATTTAAAATTAAAATTAAAATATAAATTATATATATATATATATATTTACGTATATATTGAGAGAGAGATAGATTATGGATATTAAAAACGATCAGAATTCGTTGGGTTTTATAGGAATTTTCGAATTTGGCTGCTCCGCAACTCGCGGCATTTTTGCTCTTCAAACTCCGCGAGTCGCGGAGTTTGAAATTCCAGATCACTCCAATTTGGATCTTAGTCTGCCGACGGTTTATTATTTAAATATAATATATATATAATTTATATAATTAATTATATATTATATTATATTTATATACATAGTTAACTTGTAATTTTTAGTCCGTTGCGTCGAGCGTTGAGAGTTGACTCTAGTCCCGGTTCCGGATTTTTGAACGTCCTTGCGTACAATTTAATATCTTGTACTTTGCATTTTGAATCTTGTACTCTTGTAATTTTGAGACGTTTCTCATCAATAATTGGAACCTTTTTTTATTGTATTTTGTACTTTTGAGCTTTTTGGTCGTTTGCGTCTTTAATTCGTCGAATCTGTCTTTTGTCTTCACCTTTTATTATTTAAACGAATATCACTTGTAAATAGAACAATTGCAACTAAAAGCTTGTCTTTCTTGAGGAATAATGCTATGAAATATATGTTCGTTTTTAGCATTATCAACTATTAATATATAAAAGATAAGATATGAATGCTCACGTATCAATATTGTGATTCAATATTGTAGGAAAGTACGTAAACGCAACGGAGATGATAAATACTAGTTTGACTCACGAGCAATACCCTCGAACCATACCCATAATTTCCTTTGCTCTATCCCGCTCGCAAAACCCATTTTGAAAACATGCGAGCAGAACCTCGTCGTAGTATTTTATGTATAAATAATAATAATACTAATACTACTAATAATAATAAGATTAATAATAATATAAATATAGAGAGATATCGATATAGATTGAGAGAAGTGGATGAATTCGGAGCAAAAACTGCGAGCTTTATAGATGTGGCCTGGAACTGAACCCCATGCGATCGCATGGGTTTAATGCCCATTTGCCATGCGATCGCATGGCCAGCTGGTACGCACCCAATATGTTTTGTTTTCTTGTTTGTCGACATATTTTCACTGTAGCAAATAGTGTTTACTGTAGCAATAGTATTTACTGTAGCAAATAGTATTCACTGTAGCAAAGTCGTTTTACTGTAGTAAATAGTGTTTTACTGTAGCAAAGTCATTTTTCACTGTAGAAAATAGTGATTTTCGAAAAAACACTGTTGCAAAATGATTTTCACTATAGCAAATAGTGATTTTCGAAAACACTGTAGCTTTTCGGGTACTGTAGCAATTCGAAAATACTGTAGTAAATTAGTGTTTTACTTGTTCATCTTAAACGTTTTAGTTAACTTATGTAAATATCAATCGAATCAATAAACGAATGTTACTATCTTTTACTAAATAACTTAAAATTATATATATGTGTATATCTTTATTTAATATACATAAATCAGTTTTTAAATATACATTGCAAGTTATTTATGAATAATTAATAATCCAACTTATTGTGTGTGTGTGTGTGTGTGTGTATATATATATATATATACAAATAGATTTTCGTGAATCGTCGGTCAATAGTCAGAGGTTAACTGAATATATAACATTAGTTCAAAAACTTTGAGAATCAATATTACAGACTTTGCTTATCTTGTCGAAATCATATAAATATTAAGTTTTAAATTTGGTCGAAAATTTCCGGGTCATCACATCCTCGTACGCGATCATGAAATCTTCATGCATGAAGCACATTCATGCACTCAATGAGGTTGTTCTCGAGTCTTCGAATGGTACGAGTGTATCAATTTGGGGTATTGAGGTGGTCGATTTGTCAGCGATCGAAAGGTTCAAGTCGATTTGGTTTTCCATAGTTTTTGTTGCTGCTCTAGTTTGGGTTGCTCATATGGGTAATAATCGTATTGAAGAGGAAGTTGATACTTTGGTGATGGATGGTTCGGCTACGAATACGGCTGTTCTGAGTTCTCATGTTCATTTGAATCATTTTGATAAGGTTGAAGCTAAGGTTAAAGCTGTCGTGGGGGTTAATTTAGTTGCTTGTAGCGGTGAAAAGAGTGGAGGTTTGAAGGATGGCTTTAGTTTGGTTAAGTTCCCTGATCAAGTTCTTAGTACATGTGATTCCCCTTTGTTTGGTAATGTTAATATTGATGATATTTACATTATTAATCATCCGGTGAAACTGGGTTCTCGATTTGTTTCTGTTGTTGCCATCGATGTTAATCTTTTTAAGCGGGGGAACCGATTGTGCCCTCTGTTCCTGCCGCGTCAGCTGTTATTTATGAAAATCATTAGACGACTTATCATAGGAGTTTGAAGGGTCCTATCCTTAGGGTCGGTAATATCAACATTGGGGCTCCTTCACCGGTTCTGCAAAGTTTTGAAGATGATGATGGTTGTGAGAATATTTCATCGGAAATTGATTTAGGTTTGAGTTTGGGCCTTAATGCTGCAAAAACTCAACCCAAACGGATCTGTTTGTGGATTCTGCAGAATTTGAGTGTGATATGGTCGTGGGTATAGTTATGGGCCTGAAGGTCCATTCGAGAAGATGTGGTCCATCGAAGGTTATTACTGTTGGATCAGGTGATTCAAGTTGGGTTCTCGTTTGGTAGAGTCTGCGATGGGTTGTAAGAGTGGTTACATTGACGCTTCTTCGTCGAGCAACATTGCTAACTTTTTTGATGAGGCTAAGAATGAGTTAAAGGATATTTGGGTTGAAATGAAGTCAATTGGCTAAAAGCGGTTTCAAAGCAAATGCATAAGAGAAAACCTAAAGTCCGTAAGGTTCATGGGGAGGAGTTGGGGAAGTTTAATGTCGGGGGGATTTGATGATGGCATGTGCGTTCGTATGAGATCCGGGTTTCTCTCTTGGTTTTGGTGTATTATTTGGTTTGTTGTTTGTCGTTTATTTTGGATCCTTTTTGAATGTTTTTTTGTAGTTGTTTGTTTCCTTTGTTTGAACTTTAATGCCTTTGGGTTGTATTAGTTTCGTGGCTTCATCTTTTCGATGAATGTCTCCGAGTTTGTATAAAGTTGAAGTTTTTTGCCAAAAAAAAGAAAAAAAAAACTATTTATGAATGATGTGATCATATTTAAAATTAATAAACCTAAAAAATAATAAAACGGTTATCCTCCATGTTTTTTCATCTTTACAATAAACACACAAGCACCCATTGAAAAACCAAACTATTAGTAATAGTTATGATTAAATAGAATAGGCTGATGTGTTCTTCTGTTTTTCTGTTTACTTAAAATTCATTACAACAACAATACCAAATCCCACACTTGCGAGGTATGTGGGAGGTGAGCTGTAGACAATACTTCCTCCATCCTAAAATAGAAGAGAAATCGTCACAATGGCGGATCTAGAAAGTATACACACTGGTTGCACAAATTAATAATTAATAATCTTTTGTTGTAAAAATTTTTTTTTAAGCAATAAACTATAATTTTATTTACAATTACAATAGAACTAAGGTTATTTACAAAGTACATAATACTACAAAACAGATGTTGAGGACGAGTTATTATATGAGAACAAAACAATAAACTATAATTATATCAAAACACATGCCGATGACGAATTATAAATACAGATCGCAAAAAACGAGTATGAAGGATCAAAATAACAATATTACTAATAGTGTTTCATTACAAAAGAAAATAAATAGCCTCCTAGCTAGTTCAGTTGTCCTCTACGATCTTCCATCTTTTGAAAGCGATTCATCACTACTTCATCTTTTGTATTAAGAAGTACTTCTTTTTCTATGGCACCAATTAGACAGTCGTTTAAAAGACATAACCCATTCGATTTCGTAATTCGGATTTCACAAGCTTCATTGCAGAAAACATCTTTCAACCGTTGCAGTTGCAACATGCAAAACTAAAGCTAGCTTTAGCAATCGATAAACATAACGATATGAAATATGTTTTCCAGTTTCCACCATTAATTTAGGTCTTTCAATTTTTACCATGATTATTAGTACTAAATTCGCTATTGATAGATGAATAAACCTTATAAACCTCAAATGCTAAATTAAAATTATTATATAGGAGATTACAATTATAAATTACCCGAAGTTGTTTAAAATTGAGAGTTGGTGACTTGATGAATGAAGCTGACAATAGCTTGGGGTTTACACCTTGTATGATCATCGATGTATATAATACTCCGTATGAGATTTGAGTGCATATTTATTTATAGGGCTTATCACCTTTTTGCCCACTTTTTTACCCTTTCTGAGCTGGAACCCCCTTTTTTTTTTTTTGAGAATTTGCCCGCGCAAGGCGCAAGGATCATTAGTCCTTGCGACTTGCGCCCTTGTGTGCAAACACAAGGCGCAAGGTTTATGACTTACGTCCTTGCAGCTTTGCGCCTTGCGTCTTATCAGAATGGATTTTTCCTGATTTCTGGATAAGATTTTGTTAGATTTTTTGTGCCTTTACGGATAAGATTATGTACCTGTGTATTTATTGAGGCTAGAACTCCAGATTAATCATTTCATTTCACTTCATTTCCAAATAGATCATGTCATTAGAGCATCGTTAAGGTACCAACTTTTATCTATTTTTTCACTAATTTGTATATTAATGAGCTGTAGTAATGATGAAGCATTTGTTGTTCATGTATGTTGTGGGGGTAATTTTGAATTTGTTAACAACATACCTATGTATCTGCCTCTTGATTGTTTTAGAACCAGATTAAAACTACCACTTGCTCCACAAAAATCAATAAATCGAAAAGTATTGTTAAGGAAAATTCTTAAAAAATTGAATTGCCACCTAATGCACCTGTTTCGCTAAGATATATTGATAATAATCATATTTTTGATATTACTGATGATCATGAAGATTTTTTTGAGTTTTTAAAACACGCTATCTCAAACGAGCCTATTGATATTTATGTTGTCGACAAAGTTAGAATGCTTCAACCCGGACAAAATCCACAAACACACCATCTCTAACAAAACCTAGAAACACTCCAGCCCCAACAAAATCCACAAACACACCATCTCCAACAAAACCTCCGAATACTCGAGTCTCAACCAAACAAACAAACACACCATCTGCAAAAAGAACAGGATGAAATACACAATTCCGAACCAAATCTCGAAACACACCATTTGGAAGAATAACAGGCTGAACTACCACCTCCAAACACAGAAGAATTTGACTTCTTCAACCATGGCGCCGAGAACGTGTGAAAAATAAAAAAAAATAGAGAACCCGTTTATACCTGTTGTTGCGTCTAGTGAATCGGATGAAGCAAGTGACGAGGAAGATGAAGATGAAGAAGATGAAGAAAAACAAGATTTATTCTGGAATATGCCAACTCTACACAGTCAGCAAGATGAAGAAAACCCAGAATTTACGACCCCAATTCCAACCACGTATCAGGTATCTGATTTGGTCAAAGTTCGTCAAACGTTTTCGAACAAGGAAGAATTCCTAAACCAGCTATTTACAAAATGCCTTGAAGAAAACTTTCAAATAAAGCCTGTAAAGTCGGACAAATCTCGGTACACCGCTAAATGTGTGTTGCCAAATTGTGAGTGGAAATGTAGTGCATACAAAATAAGACACACTGAAAACTTTATGGTTAAGAAGTTGCATGACGTACACACATGCTCACGCACACAAATTATGGGAAACAATAAACATGCTACTAAAAAGGTGTTGGGTAGTATTCTTATGGATTCGTTCAAGGCTGCTAATCGAGAGTATAAACCAAAAGATATACGTGATGATGTAGCCAATCGGTTTAGAGTGAGCATATCATACAATCAAGCATGGAGGGCCAAGTGTCAAGCAATAGAGATGTTACGTGGCAGTAGTGATGACTCCTTTAGAATGCTTCCAATTTACCTTCATAACCTTAAGATCCACAACCTGGGGACCATCACCAATTTGGTTACCAACAAAGAAAATAAATTTGTGATGTGTTACATGTCCATTGGCGTAGTTGTAAGTAAATATATATTAGCAAAAACCAATTTTAATATGTACACCATACGCAAGGACGCAAGATACACCTTGCTCCTACAAGTACGCAAGGACGCAAGTCACACCTTGCAACTGGCAGTAAAGACGCAAGGACGCAAGGCTTCACTTGCGCTTAGTGGGCGCAAGACAGAAGAGTGTGTTTTGCACCCTGCGCCTGGTGTATAAGGCATCATTGATAATATTTGATTTACTATGAAAATTTCATGCAGATTCGATCATTTGTGCAACATGTCAGCCCGATAATCATCGTCGATGCTGCACATTTAAAGGGTGGGTACCTGGGTACTAATTTAGTTGCTGTTGCGACAGATGGCAATAATGGAATTTTGCCATTGGCTTATGGAATTAGTGAAGGCGAGACAAACAGTGTTTGGTCATGGTTTTTTGGCAACCTAAGAGATCATTTAATGAGTTATGGTATGGTTGATCGTATGTCAGAGATTACTTTTATTTCTGATCGTGCTGCTCCAATAGCACACGGCATTGCAAATGTGTTTCCGGAAGCGTTTCACGCTCATTACGCACGTCATTTATTCATGAACATCAAAACTAAATCCAACAAGATGAAATTCTTCGAATGGCACTATTGGAAAATGGTTAAGGCTTACCGTGCGTCAGATTTTCAGGATCATCTTGATGTATTTCGAAGGAGATTGAAAGCGTCTTATAAAGTGGTATGTGAGGATGGTATCAATAGATGGTCCAGAAATCAATCTACTCATATTAGGTATTCATACCTTACAAGCAACAGTGTAGAGTCTATAAACTCTCTATCAAGACATGCTCGTAAACTACCCGTTTGCATGTTGTTCGAATTTTTTCATTGTTCAATACAGGATTGGTATTTCAAACATCGCAATAAATCAGTTAGTCTTACTTCACCGGTTACTCCATATGTTGAACGTAAACTAGCTAAGAGGACGGACAAATCAAGAAGATGGCGAGCATTTCCATCGACAAATGATCTAATAGAGGTACATGATGGACGAAAAAAATGGGTTGGTTAATCTACAAGATAAAACTTGTTCATGTGGTCAATGGCAATTATCAGGCATACCCTGCGGTCATGTGATTGCATGAGCACGAATCTTCGGAGTGGAGGATATTAGTTGTTATGTATCACATTGGTTCACCTCTCAAACATACATAAATACGTATTCCGAACACATTCTTCCTCTCCCCCATCGGTCTGAATGGTCGGATCCGGGACCCGGGATTTTGCAAATTGTACACCATCCAGTTCTAAAGAAAAGACAACCTGGACGTCCTAAAGGTAAAAAATGCATTCCTTCAAAAGGTGAAGAAACTACAAAAAAGTAAGAACTTGTAGTCGTTGCAAAGAACCAGGTCATTCTTGATCAACATGCCCAGCTGCTTATGACCGAACAGGTGAATCAACTTCTCAACGGGCAAGAGCCACAACCTCAAAGTCGAAAGAGACAGGCGAACCATCTCAAGCTTATCAATCTCAGTTTTATCCAACGTACAATTTAGGTAGTAATTAGTTCCCGGAATACGTTTATTTTCAGGAACAATTTAAGGTGTGCTTTCGTCCCTTGTTGTAATATTGTTTAATTTTGGACCTATTTAATTTTTATTTTATGATGTGATTTCGTGTGTTACTTCATATGTTGTAATACTGAATGCACAAGCTATTGTTACAATAATAATCAAAAAGGTTGAGGTGCAAGTCATACCTTGCGCCACCATAAAAACAGGCGCAAGGTCGCAAGATGGACCTTGTGCCTGATACTAAACAGGACGCAAGGTCGCAAGAAGCACCTTGCGCAAACTTCTAAACACGAGGTGCAAGGACGCAAGACGCTTCTTGCGCCTGATGCTAAACACGAGGCGCAAGGTCGCAAGAAGCACCTTGCGCCCTCGACTATAATGAGACACAAGGTCGCAAGGTCTAATTAATTACCTTTGCTCCTGCAAAAAAACAGTTTTGGACATGTTCACAATTTACAACATTTACAGTTTTATCTACAACTTACATAATTAAATACAGTTTTCAAAATAAAACCTCAGTTACCAACTTTTTCTTTCTCTTTCGGTGGGGGTTCCTGGGTATCAAAGTGTGCACGAAAGAAGGTCTTGGCCATTCTCAGTCTGTAGTCTTCTGTAGCCTTTTTAGGATCTCCAATGTTGGGGATTTCATCCCACCCAAAGATCACCCTCTCCATATGGATGCAGACCCAAACACCACAGTCCCCATTACCACCTCTTTGCACTGGCACGACTGGTGCTGCCTCGGTCATGAACTCTATACTCTCCTTATTTTCCAAGTATTCAACAATCTGGGAGTCTTGCTTTTGGTTAAAATAATCAATTTCTCTTAAGTATACATGCAATTGATCTCCCAGATCTTTGGTGAGCTGAGCAATTTCTTGATCAGCATGACCGGGCAAACTATCATACACCAATATCTTCTGGTCCTCTAAGTTCAACACAATGAGAATAAAGTGTTCAGCATCGTAAAAGTGAGCGGGGATCAAAATCTGCAAAAATCATACACAATATTAGCTGAACTGAAGTAGGCGCAAGGACGCAAGACAATACCTTGTGCCTGAAGCAAGGACGCAAGGGCGCAAGAAACACCTTACTACTAACCTTAAACACAGGCGCAAGGGCGCAAGGACCACCTTGCAACCAACCTAAAATACCAGACGCAAGGACGCAAGGAACACCTTGCGCCTGACCTAAATGAGACGCAAGGTCGCAAGACTGAACCTTGCGCCTGTTCCAGAACATCCCAAATTTTAAAATTTAAAGAGGAAATTAAAACAAACCTTATCACAATAGGCCCAAGATGGATATAGCTCATCACTACCATCCCCTAGTCCAATCAAATACATATAATCAGGTGGATTCTCCCCTGTGATGGCTACTTCTCCTCTTTTCTCCGCTTCTTTCCGTTTCTCTTCCTCCTTTCGTGTATCATCATAATAGGACTGAAACGCTGCAAGCCTAGAAAGGAAACCCAATGGCATCACAGTCCATCGAGAACTACAAGCAAACGAGTCGGTTGGGATAACATGAGTGGAATACTGGCTTGCTCGGGGGAGAACCCTCTGACGATATCTCAACATAAGTGTAGCCCATCCATCAATATGCTACAATCGTGATAAAATAAATATGTTAGACATTAACTGAGATTTTCCAGAATGAAAACAAATAAGCAAGAAACTTATTAAGTTTTACAAGTAACCGGAATATCCAAGACCAAGTAACCTGATCCAAAACTCAGGTGTGAGGTATAAAAATTGTTCGTTCTGAAAGATGAACATGCACCGCGTTTCTTGCTTATTTTCCACCATACTCTTCGGATCCTTTGAAGGCCCAACGTGCTTTCTACCATCTCTCCAAGCATTTGGTGGTGGTGGTAGTAGAGTTCCTTGATCATTCACTAGTTTGTCTACCATCGACCAAATTTCCTCGTCATTAACCCAATCCTTTTGCGACCTTTTACGCTTTTTCACAATCGGAGCAACAACAGTTTCTTCAACATTAGGGTGAGGTTCTTCTTTTTCTTGTTCTTCAGTATCTAGATTAACAACCTCCTCAGCCTCAGACACCCTCAGCCTTTTCACTTTCCGAGCAACATCATCTGACAGATGTGATTTAAAGAAGTCGGTCAAGATGGCGCAAGGGCGCAAGGTACACCTTGCGCCTGACGCAAGGACGCAAGATATGACCTTGCGCCACATTTTTAACTAAGGCGCAAGGTCACAAGATATAACCTTGCGCCTGTTTGGCTAAACAAGCGCAAGGACGAAGGTATGACCTTGCGCCTAATTTTTTACAAACTCAGCCTGTTTAGTTACAAAAATTAATAAAAAAACTGCAAGTATAAGGTAAAAAAAATGTAATTAAAGGCTTACCTTCTCGATTGGTTTTCTGTATCCTGGTGTTGTGAAAGGGGAGCTTAGTACACGTGTTGGTTGTCGATCTCTCATTCCACGTCTAATCTGTTGAACTGATTTGTCGTTTTCATTGTCTGAGAAGGATCGACCAAGTAACTCCTCATCTTGATGTTGCTCTTGTTCTGATAATCGTTTCTCTTGTTCAGATATACGTTTCTCGTGATCATTTATTTGTTTTCTACACTCTTGCAGCTCTTTTTCTTGCCTATCCATCCGTTTCACCAAAGAATTGTATAATTCCTTTGCATCAGTAGATAAGTTTGTTTGAGACTGAGATTGAGACTGTGATTGAGATTGAGATTGAGACTGTTCTCCACCACCATGTTCCTGATCTTGCAGTTCATCTTCAACATGTTCTTCAACTTCCTCATCAACTTCCGTCCCATCAAAGTATTGGCAACTTTTTATCCACCATTGACATCCACTCTCAACATCAGTGGGATGCAGAGTACGAAAAGGTCGTTTATTCTTCGGACAATCATCCTGTACAACAGCAGCAAAAGTTAAAAACACAGGCGCAAGGACGCAAGGTGTACCTTGCGCCTCGTTACTGACGACGCGAGGCTAGACTTGCATTGGCCATAAGACATAAGATGTAGGCGCAAGGGCGCAAGGATAAATCTTGCGACACGTAAATAAACACGCAAGTCTTAATCTTGCGTAGCCTCAATAATACAGGCGCAAGGTCGCAAGAATGGACCTTGCGCCTTGGCTACGCAAGGACGCAAGATTTATCTTGCGCCCATCACAGAACCCATATTATCCTAAATTTTTAATCTGTATTCTTCCAGCACCAACAAAATTTTTTTATTATAAACAACACTTACCATAACGTTTAGTAGATGCAGGTAATCAGTGACTGAAAAAGACTCAGCCGATGAACGTTTCCAAAATAAGGCCCTCGGTACTCCATTCTTGTCTGTCTTGTGGCAAAACTTTTAATGGTTCGTCGATATGCCTCAAGAATCCAAATCTACCAAATTAAATAAATAAGGACGCATAATAAAATAATATACGATTCAAATGTAGTAATATTATCCAAATCTACCAAACTTTTATTTTTATCTTAAATGACCACATAAAACCCGCCAAAGTATAACCCTTTCCGACCTCTAACTGACTTTCCCGAGCTTGAAATCCATCTTTAACTACGGGGTAAGTGGCATCCCAAATATGATTACCCCACGGGTAGTCATTCAATTTTGCAAAGTCTTCGACTAACCATAGGTATTTTTTGCTCACCACATGAATCCCTTGCTTACCCATAAATGCTCTCTCCACAATCAAAATAATGGCTAGTCGCACGACATCTTCATCACTAACCACAAAATCATCACCATCATATAAAAGCTTTTGGATATCGGTAATTGTAATGTTTGCATTATCTTTACTTTTTGGGAAACAACGTCGTCTAATCGGTGGTGTTTCTACATCATAACTTCTTGGAATGTAATGTGCCATGTCCGTGTAACGACTAAACCTAAACCCCGTGATGAGACAAAATTCCCGCCTACTAAATCTAATTTTGAAATTCGGACGGAAACTAAACCATATTTCCTCATCATCAGCTGGGTACTTTTCGTCTATTCCTATCGGCCGCTCACTTTTTCTTTGGAGCATTGCATGTACAAGGCCCGGATCATTGCCCGTGTATAGAAGATCTAGCCAAGGACCAAAACAAGTTCCCCTAAAAAATTTTTGTTGATTTTCAGTCATGACTGCCTTTAGTTGAGGTATAACATTCAACATATTCTTCATCGTCAACTTCGCCTCAACATATCCCTGAAACAGACAGTTTTTCAGAAAAAAGTACAGGCGCAAGGACGCAAGTATCACCTTGTGTCTGGTTTATCACACAGGCGCAAGGACGCAAGACGTTCCTTGCGCCTATACCAAATTGTAGTTTTATGCCCCTAAAACAATCGTGTTCCAGTTTTATAATATGTATCACACCAAAGAATGTAACTTAAACAAATCTTGCAACAGTTTAATTGAGTTTTGCATCACCAAGCTCGTTGAAGCATTACATCGAACACTTGGTGTGCAACAAAACTTATAAATCAATTTCGAACATAATAAATGACCAATCGAACGAGAATAGTTAAAAGGATACACTTACCTGTTCTTGTGACATCTTGATGGAGTTTTTTGTCGGTTTTTTTCCCTTCCTTTTTCTCAATACGCCAATCGTGGTGCTGATGGTGATGGTGATGGTGGTGGTGGTGGTGGTGATGTAGTGGTGGTGCTGGTGATGGTGGTGCTGGTGATGTAGTGGTGATTCTCAGAAGAAGGGTCGCAAGGGTAGACGGGTCGCAAGTGCAAGGTTCTTCGTAATCGTCGTCGGTCGCAAAGAGGTCGCAAGATCTCAGTCTGTCGGTGTGTGTGTGTGTGTGTATGTGGTGTCTGTTTCGTTTATTTGACCTAATTTATTAAGACTAGGACGCAAGGACGCAAGGCGCAAGGACGCAAGTCGCAAGGTCGCAAGGTCTCCTGCGCCTTGCGCGGGCAATTTGTCAAATTATTTTTTTTTTGGGTTCCAGCTCAGAAATGGGGAAAAATGAGTAAATAGGTGATAAACCCTTATTTATATGTTTAAAGACTCAATCAAGCATTTAGAGAATTTAAAATGGGCTTAGAGAATTAGTGGTGCACTAAAATTAATTCAATGATTTCACTAGTCGAAGGCCCAACTAAAAATACACTAGTGGAGCTTTTTTCAATGGTTGCAAGTGCAACCAGTAGCAAAGGCATACATCCGCCCCTGAATCGTCATCCTTCTAGCCACGAGTTGAGAAAAATTCTTCACTCATCGAAAGAGAAAATCATCCTTATATCTATTCCAGGGTAGAGAGACTGCTTCCATGAGAACCTCCGGCCATAAAAAACAAAGATAAAGAAAAGGAAAATAAATAAATAAAATAAAAAATGAATAAATAAATAAATAAATGATAAAAATAAAAGTAAGAATAGAAAGAGACATCATGAAAATGGTGGAATCAAATTTTCATGTGTTTTAAAGTCTGTCTGGAATTCAATTTAGGTTCTAAGCGACAGTCAAGACGTCAATAAACCGACTTTTGTTGTTGCCTCAATTAATATAGCCAATTGCTTAAAACTCATTGTTTTCTTTTTATGGAACAAATGAATGAATTACTTGGTCTTTTGTGGCATTCGACAACAGAAACACCCTCGGGGTTTTGTTTTAATATTGTTTTTAGACAAAATTGCTCAAATCGTCTATGTGTTTATGGTTTTTTGCCCAAATCGTCCATGTGTTAACAAAAATGCATAAATCATCCTTAAATGCCAAATAATGTTCCAAATTAATCCATGTCTTAACTTTTGTTAAATTCCCCCTTAGTAAAAAATATACGATTGGTTCCTGAAGTTTCATAAAAGATTGCAATAAAGATCCTCTTCATCATCTTCAAGATGAAGTTTTAGTGAAAGCTTAAAACTTCAATTAAATTTGGTAGAAAACTAGTTGATCGAACCTTGGGAATTAATACTTGCAGGACTTCAACTATGATGAATTGATCGAACCTTGATTCCCATTCCAATTCCTTGCTTCTAATCTTGAATTCCTATAAAATACACATAACAGATTAGCATAATCGCTTCACATGACAAACACAAAACGCAAAGAAGTTAAGCGGTTTTCGAAGTTGTTCACTTCATCAAAGAGAAAATTAACAACTGGGCACCAAAATCATGTTGAAATAGGTAATTGTTCCTGATTGATAATTGCCTATTACGTTAAAAAATTGAACTACTTATGTGTAAAACCGTAAATTGGTGCAGATCTATATTTTGAATCATTGAATTATTAATGAACAATAAAGGTTTATATCATCTTTGTTTGTATAGTATTTCATACTTAGTATTAACAATTTTTTGTTTAATAATTTTCCAGTCACGTTTCATGGAATTGGTACGTTATTTGGGACCAATCGTTTCATAATACTTAGTATTATGGAATTGGTACGTTATTTAGAATTTTTTGTTTAAAAATCAACCAAATT
The DNA here is from genome assembly GCF_046630445.1 of Rutidosis leptorrhynchoides. Classification (NCBI taxonomy): domain Eukaryota; kingdom Viridiplantae; phylum Streptophyta; class Magnoliopsida; order Asterales; family Asteraceae; genus Rutidosis; species Rutidosis leptorrhynchoides. Next base: position 551,853,336 of record NC_092334.1, read on the forward strand.
TAATTGAATTTTTAAGCTTTCACTAAAGCTTCATCTTGAAGATGATGAACCAATCGTATATTTTTGACTAATGGAGAGTTTAACAAAAGTTAAGATATGAACTAATTTGAGACTTTATTTGGCATTTAAGGATGATTTATGCAATTTTGTTAACATGAGGATAATTTGGGCAAAAAATCATAAACACAGGGACGATTTGAGCAATTTTGTTTTGTTTTTAATTAACTAACCAATGTTAATGCTTGAGTGGGATACGGTGCATTTGGATCTGATTTGATAATTGTTTTATGTTTAAAATGCTTCCTCTATAATTATAATTATTATTATTACTATCAATTATTTTATTTTATGCTTGATAGACTAGAAAATTGTTTTCTTGAAATCCTTAAATCACCAATAAAATGCCTATCGGATGAGATTCGACACAAGACGGCCGAATAACAACAAGGTAAGTCAAACCCATGACCTTTCATATGGTAAGTCAAATCACTACCATTACGTTAACTTCTTATTCCGCTAACTTCTTATTGTTGAAAAAAAAAAAAAAAATAATTCTAGAACATAGCAATTAGCCTACTAGGTTCCTGGCTAAGTGGCTATAGTTACATGCAGTAATTTATATTTATATTTATAGTTAGCCATTTATTGCTGGTAATCCTTTATTGAACTAATTAACAATGTAGAATAGTGAAGGTAATTGAACATGATTTGGTCAACTTGTATACACATGATATATAACTATCCGTGTCAAGATGGATATCATGGTATATGAGCTCGACATGTTTAATAACTACCCTAGCGAATTTCTATTCGAAATCGAATAAATACAAAGAATTGTGTATGTGTTCACGTTCGAATAATTGTTTACAGTTGTTCAAATCCAGTGGTTGCCAAGTTATTTGAATATTACTAGAGAGTAAACTTATTTACGTTTAAACTGTGAAACATGTAATTTAAGCATTCATTTGACTTAGTGTGCACGTCATAACACAAATCTATACTACCGCTAGTCAAGGTTGGAAAACTCGAATCTCTGGGAGATCTCGTTTGGAGATTTTTTAGGAGATCTCGGCATCTCGGAATAATCTCGGGGAGATCTCGAGGGTTGACTTACGTTGACTTTATAATATTCTTAATAAGACTATATACATAAAAATAAATATATTTATATTTATATACGTTTTTACATGAAATTTAAAAAAAAATCCGAGAAATGAGCATAAAAATCCTAGAAATTATGATGGTTTTACAAGAAAATTCAAGAAATGAGCATGAAAATCTGAGAAATCGTAGCTTTGACCATGTTGATCGAGAAATCTCGGCATCTCGTCTTGGCTTCCTTCCAAAAACGATATCTCAGGGAGAAATAAGAAGATTTACAACACTGCCGCTAGTATACAAGCTTATGTAGTCACACACTTTATGTTTCTGGGTCTCCGGTGGGATGCCATTGATGGTTGTTGGTGTTTGCTTGCGGTGACCGAATGTTTGTTGTTGGTTGGTGACTGTTTTGTGGGTTGCCAGCAGTTGTTTGTGGTTACGGCCGTGTCCGGTTTCTGTATCGGTTGTTGGGGGGTAGATAGGCTTAGGAAGGCTGCTATAGGTTGTGTTTAGCGACGGTGGTTGGAGGTTTTCTTTTGTAGTCAACTTAGGAAGGCTGTGTGTTGTTGACATTCTGTGGTGGGTGGAGGCGGTCTCTGCCCTGATGATCGTGGGTGGTACGGTTCTTGGTACGGTTGGGTCCTGACGGTTTTGAGTCTTATTTTTTCAAAAATGGCGACTTTTCCCTCTCCGGGTTGACTGGTTTTTGATGACCGGATCGTGCTCCTTCGCTGGTTTTTGGTCCGATTCGCTCGTCCTTCCTCGTCACTGGTTTCGGTTCGGAACGGATCAGTGTAGTTGCCGCCTTAACGGCTTTAGGGTCGTAAGAGGTTTTCTCTTGGGTCGTTAAGTGACAAAAGAGTGGATTTTTGGGTTGTTTTCTCGGTTGGTGCCCGTCCTACGTTGGGTTGGGCTTTGACAGGTTGGGTTTCTGGGCGGGCTGCTGTTGGAGTTTGCTTGGAGGTGTTGACCATCGGGGATTTAATATGGGTTTCTGGTCGATGCGGACTCGAGGGAGGATTTTTTGGGGTTCCAGACGGGTGGTCGGTTTCAGATGTTCGTGCGAGGGTTGGTACGGTTGCTTTGGGACTTGTGGGCTTTGGTTCGCGGTTGCAGGCTTCGTCTCAGGTGAGGACCTTCTTTGGGGTCTTGCTTTCTTGGTGGTGGTTACGTCAAGTTGCAACAGGCACAGTTTTATAGTTTGTTTGTTTAGTTCTTGGGGATTTTTCTTCCCGGTTTATGCTGTTGCTTTCAATTTCAATGTAATTTTTCTGTTGTTAGCTCGTTCTTGTTTAGATGAGTTCATTAGGGCGGTTAGTGTTCGCCAGTCAAACAGATCTGTAATCTGTATCAATTGTAACCCCACAAGATCGATAGATCTTCCCCTTTTTATTTATTTATATATAATATGTTTTTTTGTCAAAAAAAAAAATTATATACGTAGTAATATAATTATAACTTATATTATAATGAGAAAGATATAATTTAATTAAATATAAAAGTCTCAATGGACCGTTAAATCACCAATGGACCGTTAAATCACCAAATATTAGATGGACTTAGTTTAATACAATATTAGAAAAATGATTATGGGCCTAGTTTCTTGGTGGGTACGAGATCTACAAAACAAAGAAAAGAAAAAGGCCAAGTTATATACTTGAATGAATCAAAGGTTGATAATTTTGACTTTTTCTAACGACACATCAAAGGAGCCGTCATATTTTTCAATGTTTGGCCGTATGTTTTGAGTAAATCAAAAATCAAGGGAAAAAAAAAAAAAAAAAAAAAAAAAAAAAAAAAAAAAAAAAAAAAAAAAAGGGTGAAAACAATGAATTCATGTTAATTTAAAATGAGGTTACAACCCGAAATGTTAGATTCAATCTGACGGTCCCAGAATGATAAAACCAAATTGGTTTTATTCTATTTCTTTTATTTGGTGGACTAAGGTGACCGACAACAAGCAATAAGAACAAATAAACAAAAGGGTTTTGATCTTATTTGTTTTATGATTCAAACGTTGTCAAATAACATATAGATATTATATTTTGGGTTATAGAAGTAGCATTCTTTTGGTGTTGCTCGACGTACTATGTGGATCAGCTGTAGGAATATTTATACTTTTGAATATATGTTTTAACCTTCACGTGGACATCAATTCGTGAATGTATATCTAAACTCCACTTCTAGAATTAGTTATTTGACAATTATTAGTGGTGTAATAGGATTTTGTTAAAGAACCATTAATCGTGTGAATGTTTAATTGAAAGTTTTAATGAATTAAAATATATTTATATTTTAATCTTACGCCGCGTTTATAAAACATTAAAACATAAAAGTAAAAACTTTTTCCCATCACAAATATGTATATAATCAATCGAAGTTCCCCAGAATCGATTAAATAGTCCATTAAGAAATTTGGAAAAAATAGATTCTAAAATATAGCAATTAGAGTAGTAGGTTTATAGCTATCTACGGTCAACCATTTATTACCAATCACCGTTTATTGTACTCATTTTTTTTATAAAAACGTAATAAACGTAATTTAAATTAAAATAAATATGAAGAAAACATGTCAAGAAACACAAATATAAATGATCTGCTTAAGGAGATCCTACGATCCATTTGAACAATACACAATGATTATAGTGTAATGCCTATGTATGTGTATGTAAATAGACGACCTACATGAAATAACATGAGCAAATTTGAACTCAAACCAATATAACATAACATTTACATCAAAACACGATAACAACAAGCATATATCCCCCTTGAAGCAACTAAACCCCATATTTTCGCTTAACCCAATCCATGTCACACACCGGATAATGAAGCGCTGTGAAATAATTGATGGTGAGAAACTTAAGATTATGATGGAATTAAATCTGGCCTAAAAACAATGAAAGTCCCACCAAGGCAAAAATGAAACGAAGGCTCGGTAAAAGTAGCCATGAATCCAAAAACAACCACTAAACAGCCAACATTGATAACCATTAGATGTACCAACCGTCCAAAACCACCTAAAAACGTCGACCAAACCCCAAAAAACTCTTAAATGTACCTAAAGCGATAGAACCCTAAATCTATTACTAACTTACTCCTTGAATATATCGTACAAATACATGACCACATCATAGTTCCCAAAGAAGGAAGCCGCCTACAATAGCATAATCACGATTGTTTACAAGGCTTTGTCGTTACCATCATAAATTTAATTGTTTTGACGTTTTCAACAGTAGCTACTAATTTGAGGGTGGTGTTCTGATTTGGAGTAACTAGGTCTAAGTTTATTTTCATCTCATGACCATACAAGCTTTACCATCAAGTTGGGACTTTTGTAGATAGTGGCGATATCATGATTTTTAAATTATTGGTGAACAAAATAACAAGGATGCGATTGCGCGACTAAAACTACTACCATTAAGGGTTAAAGTACCATTAATTAGATTTTGAAAAGGTTTATGTTGTATCCATATCTACTGTCACACGTTATCAATAATTGTAACGTTATGAGAATACTACATTAATTTGCTTCAACGAGTCATAAATATGTAGTTAGTTGAATACTTGAATAGTACAAATAAGTAGTTGTATAATTTACATTTTTACCGATTATGTTTTATACTCTTTTACTTATAGTAAGTTGACAAAGTAAGTTAACAATTAGTGAAAACCTAAAAGAATGTTGATAACAAAATATATGTAGAAAATAATAATTCAAACATGAAAAGAAAACAAATTCTTCTGTTAACATTTTTATATTTAAAAGAATTATTATTTTACAAATAAATCAAATCAATCAACTTTCTTATACATATAGTTATAGAACAATTCAAAGTCCAATAGTTAATAAAAATCCAAAATTTGGAACGGTAACAAAGACTCATGTTAACATTTTTACTTTAGAATTTAAAACTACTCGTAATAATTAGTAAAATTTAAATTATTAACTTCTTATATATCTATCTATCTATCTATTACATATTATAAAGCAAGTGCATTTATGCTGACGTATCACCTTTTTGTTAATTCTGTCACATGTCATTCTATCGTTCTTTTTTATCATATATTAATTGATTTTCTCAAATAAGTAAAGTATTAATATTCTAAATTCAATAGAGTTAATTAAATAATAAATGTGACAATATTATTATTAGCTATTTGATATATAGTTATATATGATATATAATAAACTTAAATTAAATAAACAATCAAATATTTATATTAAATATAATACATGATAATTAAATAAACTTAAAGTATATTAAATTTTTTGATATTTGCATATACATATTTGAACGGACTGGCTCATAATCATATCATTTTATGTTTAAGAAACTGTGCGACATTATAGATAAATAAACTTTTAATAAAATCTAGGTATATAACATAATTTAAATAAACAATCAAATATCTATATTAATTACAAAATATGATATTTAAATAAACTTAGAGTATATCAAACTTTTTTTACATTTGTGGACACATATTTTAACGGACGAGCTCATAAATGTATTACTATATTTTCAAGAAACTGTGCGACAATGCAGTGGCGGATCTAGAACAATTTGTCAGTGGTAGCACAAAAGTTTTTAGTGACCAGCTTAGCAACTTGATAAAATTTTTGATCGAGAATCAAAACGCTAAACCTTTATAAATCAAAACATTTTATATATAACATACAAAACAATTAAGTAAAATTTCAATAAAAAAAAACTTTTAAAGGTATTTAGATTCTCCTTTTTATTTTCTTTTTTGTTTCTATAATAAGGTTTAGTATAATATAATTTAGAGTGGGATATAAATTGGTTAGAAGATTTTATGAAAGAAGATTTTATAAAGGAAAATAAGAAAGAAATAAAGGAAAACAAAACCCAACATTCCCAACATCTTTCAAATAATAATGTTTGCTTAAAATCTACTAACTATATCAAATAAAAATGGTAAATAAGAATAGATTAATTATACTGTATCAAAATAGGATGATTTAATAATAATAAGTAAAATTATATTATAAATTTGAAGGGCTAAAACGTATCGACAATGAAGACAAGGGTTTAAAGTGAAAGTTTTATATAATACTCCGTACTCCGTAAATCTAAAAGGGAAGGACAAGTTTAATACGGAGTGTAGTAATACACTGAAAAGAAGTGGACCCCATCATCATCTTCGTCTCACCTAAAACAAATTTTTTACTTTTTCTTGAGAAAACTCCATTAAAATGGCAACCCAACATCTATATCTATAGCTAATTTTAAAACACAAATTTAAAGAAATTATTGAAAAATTTATACTTCATCGGCTAGATTGAGTGGTTGCACGTGCAACCACTCGAGACAAGGTAGATCCGCCCCTGCGACAATGAATGAGAACTATTGGATTGTTGTATTTATTTATATGCTAGTATATAGATATAGAAAATTTAAAATCCAAAATTTTCCTTCAACCAAGACTAAAATCCAAATTTGTCTCAAAGAAAGTTACCGTTACGCGGTTACGGTAAGTCGGTAACTGAGGCCATGTACAAACACCGACCCTACACACCTCACCTATATATATGTATAAATCTTCTGTAGCAGTTACTTGAATTCACAATCCAAATTTCCACTTCAACACATTATTATTATTATTATTATTATTATTATTATTATTATTATTATTCTCTCAATTTCAATTCTTCGCCCTAACCTTCAATTCATGCGATTGATCGCTTCATCTTCAACTCCGGCCAGTTTCTTTCTTTTTAATTTATCATATTATATTTTGATTTGATCGTAAAAGAGACTGTGGATATATGATGCGTGTTTTTTTGTGTGTTTATTCCTGATTTACTGCATGAATTTTGATTGTTTTTGGATTTGTGAATTCTAGGGTTTATAGCTATCTTTTATTGTAGTAGTGCTTTTAAGTTTAGGATTTTTGAAATTAGGGTTTATATAATATAATCAATTCAGAATTGAGGTTCTTTGTGAATTTTTAAATTATTATACGAATTTGATTTGTTCTTTGTTGTTGTTTTAATGATTCTGATTTCGTTAGGGTTATATGTTATTGATTCTTTTTGAAACAGTGCTTATAGCTGTTACTTTTTTGTTGTTTATGGTTTCTTGGTTCTTGTTACGAATCGGTTGTTCTATAATATAATGGCACTGAAATTTAGATTGTGTTTGTGCGTTTATTTGTGATTTCTTGTATGGTTACACAATTTTTGTGTAAACATATTCTGATTTCTTGAGTTCCTATATGAACTTGACAGATTTTGTGTTTTTTCTGATTTCTTGTTATCAGAATTGAGTGATTGTTACTTTGAAAATATTGTTTATATTGGTTTAAATGATTCTTTATCAATGTGTGATTTTATTGTATGGATTTACGTTTATTATAGCTATCAGCTATTGCTTTCTCTTAGGGTTCTTGTAATTATGGTTTAAATAGATTAATTCGAAACTGAGATTCTTTGTGAATTTAGGGTTTATTGATTTTTTATAGCTATCAGCTATTACGTTTAATTGATTTGTATGTTGTTTATTTTAATCTTCGTTAGGGTTTATATAGATCTTTTTAATTATGTATGAAAGTTCGCTTATAGCCAACCGTTTGTTATTTTTTGTGGTTTGTGAGATTTTTCGTTGTTTATGGTTTCTTGGTTTTTGTTGTGAACTGCTTGTTATCAGAATCAAAAGGACGTGAATATATCTATCCGTTTGTTACTTCTTTGTGGTTATAACTGTTAGATTTTGTGAATACCAAGGTTGTATATAGATTTTGTGGTTTTAATGGTTTTGGATCTTGTTGTGACCGATTTATTAAGTTCCTATATGATATGATTTTCACAGACTCTGTGTTTTCTTTTAGATTTATTTGTGATTTGTTTCCTTTTTATTTCGTGAGGGTTTGTATTTGTCTTATTGATTTATTTTGAAACTGTGTTTATATCTATTAGTTTGTTAGTTCTTTGTGGTTGTAACTGTTAGATTTCGTGAATACCAAGGTTGTATATTGATTTTGTATTGTTAATGGTTTTTGGATCTTGTTGTGACCTTGTGTGTTATCAGAACTAAATGTTCTGAAATGTAAATTCTGTGTTTGTGTGTTTTTTTGATGATTTATTGAATGGATACACAGATTTTGCGATTGTGAATTTATTCCTATTTGTTGAGTTCGTATATAATTTCCACAGACTTTGTGTGTTCTTTTCAGATTTCATGTTAATAACATTGGTTGTTACTTTGACATAAGTGGTTATATATGTGTAATTTATTCTTTATGAATCTTTTATTTATTAGATGCACTTTCATTTATTTATAGTTATAAGTTTTTTCTTTCTTGTGGTTCTGATTTATTCCGATTTATTAGATGTACTTTTCCGAGTTTGTGTTGTTTATGATTTTTTTTAGTTCTTATTCTGAATTGGTTGTTATCCGTACTTGATAGATTCCAAATTAAGAAACTTCAGTTATTATAGTTACTCATTTAACTATAGATACTCATTTAACTGTGAAATGAAGTTTTTGGTGAGTTAATTGCTTAGACTTTTGTCCAATAGAATAAGAGACTCTGCTTGTTCAACAATTGACAACGTTGTGCGAATTGGATCGCATATATTTGGTAAACTAGTTGCAAGTGGTAGTAAAATTTTGGAATACGAACAGACGTTCGTGTTTGTATTTAGTGAACATTGGCTATTTTATATACTTTGAGTTCACATAACAGGAAGCACGGACAATGTAATAATCGACAATGCTCTTAGAATATGATCACATATTACAGTGACATAGGGACATTATCAGGAGGTCGACGAATTGAAATGGTCAACATCGGGCAAATGAACAGTCATCGATGTCCATTTGCATTTTTCTGCCTTGAATTCACATTGGTAATGTGCTACTTGTATTGATTATCTGAATTGCTTTCATCTACGACTCTTTTTTTCCTATATAGTTTGTTAATTGAAAAACTAAATTTTGTCAAGTTGCTTAAAACAAGTGATTTTGTGAATTGCCTTCACTTTTGAAGCATTCTCTTTTGCTCATTTCAATTGAAATAGTATTTTTTGAATTAACTTGATACACATTGACATAATCAATGTTTTCTTTTTAAGAAGCACAAAATAGACCTGATTTTTTAATGTGTTAGTTTTTGTCATGATAGTCTTCGATGGCTTTTTCTGCTTTAATTTTGTTATACAATTAAATGTATCACTTTAAAACAATTAATATCAACTGATGATGATAGCAACTCGAGTACGAGACCTATGTGGGCATGTGATGGAAGATACCTTGTCGTCGGCTTTTGCAAGTTCATCTGTCGGATTGATATACCACTAAACAAGTATGCGGTATATCTTTCTTTGAAATTGATGTGGCATCATCCGAGTGTGATTTGTTCTGTTCATGCTTCACAATAATGCGTTATAGGGTCATCATGTAACTTGATGAATAATTACGGATTATATTATTATAGTTTAAATACACAAATTTATGATATTTCTGTTCAATTGAATATGAGAGGCTTCTTGTTCAATTCATTTGACCTGTTTTTAGTGAGTTTAGTTGCTTAGATTTTTGTCCAAATCAAAAAGAGACAGCTTGTTCAACAATTAACAACGTTGTTCGAAATGGATCGTGCATATATTTGGGATATCCTGTTTCCATCGTAAGGGGGTCTGCGGATTCAAATGGTCAACATCAGGTTTGTGCTTAAATTTAGTCGACTCAACCAAATTCGTCTACGTATCTGTTTTGACCCAATATCCACTTCTACCTTAACATTGATTTATTTTATCAGTTGAATCCTTTACAGGAATGTCCTCGATTTGAAGTTGAATCCCCCGAGTCTCGATTATAGCATCAACATCATGACAACAGAAAGCATATACAACTTAATAATCAACAATGTTGTTTGTGTAGGATCACATATTTATCTGGGGGACAAAGAGACATCATCAGGAGGTCTGCAAATTGAAATGGTCAACATTAGGTAAACGAACGGTCAACAGTGTGTCCATTTGCATTTTTGTCTCTTGAATTTACACAGTTTCATACTTGAATTCACAAGTTGTCATGTTTTCTTAGGATTAGACATGTGTACACAGTGTTAGCTCACATAGTTCCCATCACACCTCGTATCCACTTTGGAAATTTGAAGTACGTATCGATTGTTAAGTTTACTAGAACTTCATGGTATACACATTTCTCAGGTATGTGAACTCGAGTCCTAATATAAACATATTCCAAATCAATCCATGTTAATTACTCCTACCACTAATCATAATGTTTATTAACTTCTTATCAAAATTTTCCATGTTAAATCATATATTTTTTAGCCTTTATCAGTACAAGACACATGTGGGCATGTGATGGAAAATACCATGCCGTCGGCTTTTGCAAGTTTAACTGTCAGATTGATCTACCACCAAACAAGTATGGGGTACGTCTTTCTTTGTTATTGTTTCGTGAATTTTTCTTATCTTCAAAGGCTATAAAAGTATATGATTTAACACTAATCACGGATAACAATAACACGGATAGTACGGGTTGATCTTCAACACGTATTTTCGTCGGCTTTTGTTATTGTTATTGCTGTCGATTGCCGTCGGCTTTAGCCTGTCTAGTTAGCTCACATGGATCCCGTTACAACTCGCTTCCATTTTGTAAATTTGAAGTACCTATCGATCGTTAAGTTAACTAGAACTTCATGGGTATATACATTTCTCAGGTATGTGAATTCGAGCCTTATTATAACCATTTCCAGAATTGACCTATGAATAAGTTAATAGGTATAAATTAATGTTTGCATGGTAAATCATATATTTTCTAGCCTTGTCTGGTTAATTGCATGATAAATTAATTCATTCATGATAAATTAATTAATGTTTGCATGGTAAATCATATATTTTCTAGCCTTGTACTGCTTTAAGATTTTTGTAGATAAGAAAATGGTTGACACTAAACCCTGACATACATGCTTCAAACGGAAGGTATATTTCTTTTGAAAGCCGCAGTTTGGTTGTACTTTTCAACAATATTCAACTCTTATAATTCAATTGTATGCTATAGTTCTAATGGCTTTCTAGCATTATCAGAAAAACCAAAAGCTCTGCCCTCCCTCTCTATCTATCCAAGGGATGGAAGGGCAGAGTCCTTTGGTGTCCCCCCCAGTCAAGAATTGGGGCTTTTGGAATGCTCCAAATTCTACTTGAGCATCCAAATCCGGGTCAATACCAGCAAAAACGTCTCTAAACAAAGTTCGAGCACCATGCCAAATGTGTCCGAAGAAGAAGAGCAAAGCAAATGAAGAGAATATGCCTTTAAATTTTTTCCGGATTCTTTACTTGATTATTCAAGTTTTGGTATTTGGATTGGTTTAGCGTCTCCTGAATATGGTTGGCTTGTAGACAATTTTAGAGAGAGGTAATCTAGTAGTTGGCTAGTTTCAGCTTTTTTGCAATATAGTTTTAGCATCCACTGGTATCAAAATGGTAGGCTTGAACAACAGGTTGGATGTCAAGTTGAAGCGTTAAGTTTTTGTACAATTTAGTTTTTAACTAATACTTTAAAATATCCGTAGTTAATAATTGTGTATATTATAGTCCTAGTCATAAATATAATACTGTTTTAATATGTAGAATTAGGAAGTATTATGCATTTGAAAGGAGCCTTACCCATATCAATTTATTCGACTATTTTATGAGCTAATTGCGTAGATTATTATTGTACGGATTTTGTATTGAATGTTGCTCTCATTCGTTTAAAATTGTTATGGTTTGTGAAAATTAGGGTACATATAGATTATATGACATTCTTTGTGAAATGTTTGACTTATTGTATGGGAATTGATTTGACTTGATTTGATTTGATTTGTTGATGTTGTGTTATTGTTGTCTTGATGCGGTGTGTTATGGTTTGTGAATATTATGGTTTATATGGATTTTATATGAGTGGAATTTTTGATTTACTGTATGGATTTTGTATGGATTTTGGTTTGTTTGCATGTCTTTGTCAATTTATTTTAGGTTGTATGAAATTTGAATTGATATTAGCTACTGTTTGCTGGTTTCTCGTGTTTTTGATTGTAGTGGTTTGTGAAAACTAGGATTTATTATGGTTATATGACATTAATTGTTAGTTGTGAATTGATTGATTTGTTTGTCGATTACCTTTTCTTCCTTTGTGCTTCGGTTCTTAATTGTTAGGTTTGTGAATAGGTTTTTTTTTTTTTTTGCAAAGCAAGCATTATATAGAAACCAAACACAGATATTACAAAGTCGCGACCTAACCAACATTTGCAACTAAGCAAACAGAGAGAACAGTTTGATACAGTGAAATAAGACTTGAAACTCGAATATAAACAAAACAAAGTAATTAACCGATCCCTAGCCTATTATTTGTTGAAGAAACGAAGAAGCCAGGGTTTATCAACCATTGATGCCAAACCAACGAAGAATTCTTTAGCCGTTTTGAGATCCACGCGAAGCTAGAAGTTTGGATGCTTGTTAGAATTTTTTGCGGAATCCAGGGTTGATTTTTAAAAACCGAATCATTCCTTTCCTTCCATAGAACATAACAAGTTACCCATTTCAAACTTTGCCAAATAATTTTACCCGTCAAAGTAGCATTTGAACCTAACGAACAGTCGTCGAAGACTTGGTCAACGGTGAGGGATGAAGTAGATGGAAGATTCCACCATTTCAGCACCATATTCCAAATCTCCAAGACCTTTGTACATTGTGTGAGAAAATGATCTGCCGTCTCGATATCTATCAAGCAAAGAGGGCACAAAGTTGAGTCTAAATCGATACCTCTTTTCTCTAATTCAATCTTAACCGGGATCCGCTTTTTTTTTGCTCTCCATACGAAGACTTCGACTTTTAAAGGGGCTGTTTTGTTGCGTAGCGTTACATCCGGGGTTGCATTACCGAAAGAGAATTTTTTATCGTCTATGAGCGTTGACATCGTTTTCGATTTGTAGAAGCCATCGTTGTCCAGGCTCCACTTCCATTTATCGTCTTGGTCTGCATTTAATGTAATCGAATTCAGGAGTGTTTTAAGACCCATTAATTCGGTTTCAGCCCGACCTCTGACGGGCCTGACCCAGTCTTCGCATAGCACATTGTTGCTGAACCGAACCATGACCGAAACCTGCTTGCAGTTTTCTAGAGCATAAAGCCTTTTGAATTGGTCCATTAGCTTGAGATCTCCGATCCATGCTTCTTCCCAGAATTTGAAAGAGCTGCCATTCCCGATTTGTTTGACAAAAGACGAACTGAAATCTAGCCCCATAGAATCTATGGAAACACCTGCTTTAATAATATTTTGCCAAGTGGAGTAACCTCGAAACACAAAATCACCGTTAGTACCAAGTAACCCACCCCCCGCCCCATAGATGCTTGAGATGACTTTAACCCAAAGGGAGTTTTGGTCGGTTTTGAAACGCCACCACCATTTCCCCAAGAGGGCTAAGTTTTTTGTATCTAACGACCCAATACTCAGTCCCCCCGACCCATAAGGAAGAAGAACCTTATCCCATTTTACCCAACACATTTTTCTTTTGTCACCCGACCCGCCCCAAAAAAAATTGCACCTCAAAGATTCAAGAAGCTTTAGAACACTACCAGGAGCGCGGAAGAGCGAGAAAAAGTAGAGAGGCAAGCTGCTTAACACGGACTTTACCAGGGTTAATCGACCACCGAATGAGATAGACTTAGATTTCCAACCCGAGAGTCTTTTTTGGAACTTTTCGATGACGGGCTGCCACATATTAGCTTTGTTCATCTTAACACCGATTGGTAAGCCTAGGTAGTTGAGTGGGAAATGATCAGGGGTGCATTTGAGCCTATTCGCCATAATGCTTAGTTCGGTATCATTGACCCCAATTCCATATAAGTTACTTTTTTGTATGTTTACTTTAAGACCCGATAATTTTTCGAAGCACAAGAGGAGTTTCATGATGTTCGTCAAATTTGTATCACTCCACTCACCGAATAGAATCATGTCATCGGCGTATTGTAAGTGGGAAACCATAACTCCATTTCGGCCAACACTTATACCTTTTATCTCACCCACTTCAATTGCTCTTTGGACAAGAATGTTCAACCCCTCGGCCGCAATTATGAATAAAAATGGCGAGATAGGATCACCTTGCCTAACTCCTTTCTCCGGTTTGAATTCGCTTGTGGGTGACCCATTTACGAGAATTGAAATTGTGGTTGATGTCAAGCAAGCTTTGATCCACTTTATCCATTTATCCCCGAATCCTAGGTTCTTCATTGTGTTTAGGATAAAACTCCACTTAAGTCGGTCAAAAGCTTTCTCGAAGTCGATTTTAAAAATAAAGCCTTTTCTTTTTTCTCTCTTTAGCTCATCTATAACTTCGTTTGCAACGAGTACCCCGTCTAAAATATATCTACCACCGATGTAAGCACTTTGTTCTACACCGATCACTTTATGAATGACTTTTGCTAGCCGAGAGGAAAGAACTTTTGAGATTATTTTGTACACACTTCCAATTAAGCTTATAGGTCGAAAGTCTTTTAGACCAAGAGGATTATCGTTTTTTGGAATTAGCGTAATGAAGGAGGCGTTGCATCCATTTGAGATCTCCATACGGTGCCAGAACCAATCGAATATTTTGAGGACGTCCTCTTTTATCAACCACCAAAATTTTTTGAAAAATTTAAGATTGAACCCATCGGGTCCAGGTGCTTTTGAACTACCGCAGTTTTTGATGGCGTTCCATATTTCTTCTTCTTCAAATATGTTTTCGAGCATGTTGATGTCTTCTGGAAAGATACGTCTGATGTCAAAATTAAAAGTGCCATGATCATCATCTTCAAGTTTGAATATGTTCGAGAAATATCCAAGCACTTCGTCTTTGATCTGTTGCGGATTATCTGTCCAAATCCCATTTACTTGCAACCCCCGAATCGTATTCTTATTCGCTCTTCTTTTAACAAAATTATGGAAGTATTTCGAATTTTCGTCGCCTTCCAACGCCCATTTAATCTTTGCTTTCTGTTTCATCATATTGGCTTGGATTTTTTCCTTTTCGAGCCATATCTTTTTTTCATCCAACCACTCCATTCTTTCGTTTTCTGTTAGAACTCTAGAATCTGCCAAAGTTTCCCATTTGCTCACTGCCTTTGAGTGCTTGTTAATTTCTTCTTCGAGATTTTCAAATTTTGATCCTTGGATCTTTAATTCGAGTTTCACTTTTTTTAGCTTATTCCGCATGTTGCAATCAGGCCTGTTGTTGGTTTCATTTGACGCCCATATATTTTCTACTTTTTCATCTATGCCGTCAATCTTAAGCCATTCGTTGAACACCCGGATTGGCTTCGGACCAAAATCATTCCTACCGTTTCTCAAGATGATCGGGGCGTGATCAGAAAGTTTACGTTCGAGAACAGTGGCTGAAAGATCAGGCCAACTCTCGATGAATTCTTCTGAGACTAGAAACCTATCTAGTTTGCTGAACTTGATCCCATTATCACAAATCCGAGTGTATTTTTTCCCCCCGAGGGGGATATCAATTAGGCCCGTTTTGTTGATAAATTCATTGAATCTGTGAGCCCAGTTGTTGTTGAATACCGAATTGAGTCGATCATCTTGACGTCTAACTTCATTAAAATCACCGCATATTACCCATGGCATATTACCGTAGCACATTACTTGTTCCAAGTTATTCCAGAAGCGAATTTTCTTACTTGTGGAGTGAGGTCCATATACGTTAATGATTGCCACCTCGGAACTTATACCTTCTATGTTACCTTTGATAGCAATGAAAAATTCACCTTCGATTGCCTCGTTGACTTTCAAGATCGTAGGGTCCCATATGAGAATCAGGCCCCCCGAAAAACCAATAGCATTTTTCTGAACATACGCGTAAGAGTTTGAACCCCAAAAATATTCTAGGAAGGAATCATCGATCTCACCACATCGTGTTTCCTGTAAAGCCATAATCCAAGGGTTTTCCTTCCGACGAAGATCTCTAAGCCATTTTAACTTACCGGATTTTTTTACACCTCTAATGTTTAGTGATAGAATAATCATAAAAACAGTAGATACGATAGTGAGAAGTGTGGAGGAAGTTACCTCTTGGAAGTCCAATGGACTCCAATCTTTTCTCCGAATTCATTGACATCCTTGCTATTGAACAAGTTGCTTGATTCCAGTGAGTTTGATTTCGAGGATCCTTTAGAATTTTTTGGTTTGGGTTTGGTAACTTTGATTCTGAAGTTGTTTCCAGTTGCTTTGGGTTTGGTACCTTGATTGTTGTTGGTCTGTGATTTCTGTTTCGATCTTGCAAGTTGTTTGAACTTTTGCATTTTTGAGGTATAAGTAACTATAGGTGTATTGGATAATATTTTGGTTTTGGTGATTGAAATTGTTTTGTTTTTGGATTGTGATGTGATAATTGGAACTGCTATGTTTTTGTTTCTTGCCTGGTTTAAGTTATTGGTTTTCAGGTTTGGTGGAAGTTCGACAGTAGGTAGGATTTGGTTTGGTTCGATATGCTCAGCGAAAGGAATAGTGGAAGTGTTATTAACAGGGTCTGTGTCCGTGGTTTCTTCGATAACCAAGGAGTCTAAGATTGGGGATTGGTTGCTTTCGGGCGACAGATTGAGATGAGTTGTCGGGTGGCATGACAGATGAGTTGTGGTTTCAAGGACACTTTTTGATAAATTATCACTGCTTTTTTGATTAGGTTTCGGATTTGATGGCGATAAAGGGGAAGAAATCGGAACTTCAGGAAGGTTAAATGGTTTGATTGGAGAATGTTTGTTAATGGATCGGATACATGGTGTGTTAATGGGTTCGGTTGTCATAGGTTTAGGGGTAGTGTTGGGCTCTGAAGGGTTGGGCAATGGTGTAGTGGAATTAGGAGAAGTGTTGGGCTTTGGTGAATTGGGATTGGTGAAGATGGACTTGGGTGAGCTAGATTTAGAAGTAGTAATGGGCTTAGGTGTATGTACATCAGTGGGTGTGGGTGAGTTGACCCGACAGTTGGAATGTTGTGGGATGTTAATCATTTTTTGTGGGGTGGTGTGTTGGCCATTATTAAAGTTATGTAGGTTTTTTGTGGGAGACAAGGCATGGTTATTGTCAGAGAATAATATATCTTTTTCCATGCGTTTGCTTATCCCATGATTGTGTTTCCCATCTGAGTTGGATCCCTCAATATTCTGAAAATTGCAACCCTCTGAAATCCAGTCGTCTTCTTCAATAGTCCGGTTATCATGAAGATTCCGGTGGGTGTTTGCTGAAAAGGTGTCAGAGACATAGGATTCATCATCTGATGCATCTTCTCCTGATTTAGAATCTGTGATCCTTTCCGTTTTTTTTTCTTCCATCTCAATCTCAATTACATCACTTTCAGAGACGAAAACTTTGACTTCTTTTGAATCTACTATTAGTTGAACAGTGTCTCTGATAAGTTCATCGAATGATGTTTTAATAAGGACTTTTCCCACGACTAACGATTGATTGCCGGTGATAGTACAGTTATTTGTAGATATGACTTTTCCCCACCAATTGGCCACCGACTTGAACGTATTCTCATTCCATGCTTTTACCGGAACCCCCAAGATGCTAATCCAAGTTAGCCTCATTGTTGTAACGTCTTGGTTATTCCATATCTTAACATTATTTAGCCACGAGTGAATGAAGTGATTCGTATTATCTACAATGAGTTTTGCAGTTTTAGGGTTTTCAAAAACAAGCATAATATCAAACCCACCAAGATACTTGATGTTAAAACCATCAAGCCCTTCTGCTGCACAAATTTCCCCAAAGCGTTCAAGGAGATCGATCGATTTAACTTGGCCAGTGATTGATTTTTCCAGTAGGTTATTACTGGATGAATCAATGGTTGCATGGACAACTTTGGACACATTGTTGTCTTTTCTTTTGGCGTTAAGGATCTCCCTCGCATCCAAGACTTTTCTATAGCTTCTACCATCGTTTTTATTGTTGAAAAGATTGGTTTCAGGCTTGTTGATTGATTGTTTGAACATAGATGGTTGGTTGGTTCTTTCTTTTGGTTTTTCATTATTGCTCCCTTTCCTTTCGTTTGCAATGTAACATCGAATAGTCAGATCTCCAGCTTTTGCTGTGCTTAAGGTTTTTGCAAACCCTTCCATGTTGTAATCTGCGACGTCTGTAAATCTAACGAAACCATATCTTGCTCCAGTTTTTAACCTCTTCAGTGGAGGAACAAAAATTTCCCTTAAAGACCCATAGTTCTTGAGTAGTCGCCATAAATCGGTTACCGTCCAAGAATCAGGGAAATTGAAGAAGAAGAAGGATTTTATCCCATTCGTGTTGATAACCCTAGTAGTCTGTTGTCGTTGCTTGCCGTTCTCCACTCCCTTCATGATCCCGTTCCCTGTAGTGTTTGAAGCTTCGAGAGCCTCATTGGTTGGTCTCTCAATTGGTTTTCTCTCTCCTCGCTTTTCACTCCCTCTCTCTCTCTCCATTTTTTTGTAGTAGTTCACTATTAAGGTATGTTTACTTCACTTGTTTGTGAATAGGTTTTAAATGGATAGTATGGCTTTGTGAACTTTTTAATCTATAGTACGAGTTTTGGGTCTTCTTTTTTGCTTTCTTATGGTTGTGATTGTTGGTGTTATACAAGTTTGTGAAATTTGGATTTATTGTGATTTTTTAATCGAATCAACAAGAAGCGTCGATTTATAGGCGACTTGACTGTCGCTTAGAGCCTAAATTAAACTTCAGGCAGGTTTAAAACTCATGGAAATTTTATTCTACCATTTTCATGGCGTCTTAACACTTTTTATTTTATTTTATTTTTTTAACCTACTTATTGGTCAAAGGTCCATTCGGAAGCAATCTCTCTATTCATAGAAAATTGAGACGGTTGACTTTCTCTACTCTTGGGTGTTTCCCATACCCCACTTTTGTGGGATTGGATTTTTTTGTTGTTGTTGTTGTTGTGATTTTTTATTTGTTTATGCTATATGCTATTTGTTTGTCCTAATTGTTAGGGTTAGTGAAAAGTAAAAATTTGTGAATATTTGATCTATGTACAAATTTTGATATGTTTATAGATCTTTGTTTGTTTTATATGGTTGTGATTATTAGCATTTTATGAGTTGTGTAACTTTGATTTTTGTAGGAATTTCAGTTCGTTTATAAATTGCTTTCTTATGTTTCTATAAAAATAAAAAGTAGGGTTTTAAACTTTTAATATGGAATCTCATGTATTTATCCGATTCCTTTTTGTGAAATGTTGATTATTTCTACGAAATTTGATTTGTTTGTAATTATCTTATTGGTGCTTTCTTGTTGTTGTGATGACTAGAGTTTATATCAAATAAATTTTTAAATGATATTTTAGTCTCTGGATACACAAATTTAGGAATTTTTTGTGCAATTGAATAGGAGGCTCTTGCTTGTTCAACCCATTTGTCTTGTATTTACCTCGTGGGTTTGAATACACGTCTGATTGCAATGAATTAGTGTATAAGGACTTAACGAATTTAACTCGCTAGTCTGTCAATATATATATATATATATATATATATATATATATATATATATATATATATATATAGTGGTAGGATCAAGAGGGAAGTAACCATTCGGGGGGAAGCGGGGGGAAGCAAAAACTTTCGTTTTTTTTTCGTTTTTTGAAGAAACTTTGTTCACGAACATTATAGATGAGATGAAAATATGAACATTTAGTAGAGACACTTTGTGATAAATGTTTTTATTTTGGCGGGAAAACGCTCGAAGAAGTAATATATAACAATTATCGTGTTTTTCGAGCGTATTTTGAGGTTTTAGCTATTGGGGTTTAGATATTAGGGTTTAGATATTAGGGTTTATAGGGTTTAGATATTAGGGTTTAGAAATTTAGGGTTTAGGGTTTAGATTTAGGGTGTAGATTTAGGATTTAGATTCAGTTTTTAACACGAACGGTTTAGGGTTTAGGGTTTAGGGTTTGGTGTTTTGGGTTTATGGAATAAACCCAAAACATCAAACCCTAAACCCTAAACTCTAAATCGGGCTAAATTTTACTTCACAAAACATGGAAAAAAAACGTTCATATTCTTCACGAACAATATTATCTTGAATGTTATTTTTGTCGATCGTTTTTCCGCCTAAATAATAACATTCATCACGAAGTGTCTCTTCTAAATGTTCATATTTTCGTGTGATCTTGATGCCGGAAAAAAAAATTTCAAAAAAAACGAATTTTTTTTTTTTTATTTTGCTTCCCCCCGCTTCCCCCGATTGGTTACTTCCCCATTGATCCTGCCCCTATATATATATATATATATATATATATGTATATATATATATATATATATATATATATATATATATATGTATATATATATATATATATATATATATATATATATATATGGAATAACCCTCATCGAGATGAGGATCTCGAAAGGGTGATTAAATCAGCCATCATCATCGAATAAGTCGGTACGATGGCTAAAGGTTTCGTAGGGTTCTATGGCTAAAAGTTTCGTAGGGTTTTATGTTCAGAAAAGGAAAAAAAATTCAAATTCCCCAATTCTCCCAAATTTTGCTCAAAATTCCGATCAAGGCCTTTTCAGTACTTTGCAGGTCAATCCGGTTATTCTTTTAATTTTTTCGTTTATATGACCATGTCTACATCTACATCTGATGTTAAATACGTTAACATGGTTTTATCTAAACTCCTCGACCAAGAGTTTATGCTAAAATCGTCGAGTGGTACCCACCAATTGCAAAATACAACCCTTCCGCTGCACGTACCCTCATGTACTTCTTTAGCTTGCACTCGTCTAATATAAAGCAAGCTTGGGCCTAAATAGGATTTCTAGTACAGGACCCCTTCAATGAGCGCGCACATTGGAGCTTTCGTGCGCAGTTTGCGCGGTTTTTAAAAAAACCAAATAAGGATTCCAATTTCTAATTGATCTCAGACACGAGGTAATTTCCCTTGGGGCACGGCCTGATGATATCCTTGAAGTCCTCACACATGTGCCATGACCCATTCGCTTTTCTTACCATTACTGGATTAGCAACCTAAGTTTGATATCGCACTTCTCGCAGTATGTTGGCCTTCACCACTTATTCACCTCTGTCCGCAGCCATTCACTTTTGTTAGATGACATGCCGCACTTTTTTCTCTCTGAAGTATGGCTAGGGCTAACATTTAGCTTATGCTTCGCTATTTCTGTAGGTACACTTGTATTCCCGTTGTGTCTGCCTCACAAAGCCACTGATATTTGAAACCAAGATGTCGCGCATCTTGAACTTAGTTTCTTTTGACATACTTCCTCCAATTTGATTCTCTGGTTAGGGTACCTTGGGTTCGCCAAAATAGAGAGTAGTCACCCGCTCCTCAATCGTTGGTTAAGGTTCAGGAATAAATTACGAGAGTTATCTCCAGTCACCAACATTGGCGTAAAAAAAGTGGGAATGGATAAATAACACGAGGTAACTGAAGCACATAACGCATCTTCTGTCTCTGACCATAGTTGCAATCCCTTGCATTGTTGGAAATTTCACCAAACCATGAACCGTGATGGTACGATGCCAAACTTCTGAACCATTGATAGCTCGAATAAGATCGAACTACACGACCTTAGATCAAGACAGCCCCGGAGAGGGTAAGGAGTATCTTCATTTGACAATTCTAATTCAAGATCTGTGCACTCCGACGCCCATGCTAATTCCCTGGAAAATCTGATAGTGTCGTGGTTGTGGCCTCAAGCCTAGACCCTGATATTCCCGGACAGTAATTTGAAGCAATGTTCGTACATCACGTCAATGCTGCTCCACGTATCCACGTGCATTTGTTTCACGTTATATCCGTGGTCCGGGATGCGACCACGAATTGTTATTGGTGCGGTAGACGGGTTGATGCCATTTGATCGAACATGTATTCACCACGAGGGTAGAATAAAGGGCTGATTGCATGCATTAATGTTTAAGGACTTAATGGATTTAACTCTCCGGTCTGGACATCGTGAGTAGAGTAACTCTAATCGAGATGATCTCAAAAGGGTGGTAAATTCAGTCCACCATCATCAAATAAGTTACTACAACGGCTAAAGGTTTCGTATGGTTCTACATTCAAATAACGTACATGTAACCTTATATCGTAATTGTAGTTTTTAATTTGTTGATATTCGAGTATCCACGATGTCCTTAATTGTCAAAGATTAGGGTTTGTATGTATAATGAAACCTTAAACTTTCATTTCCTAATTGGCCCATGATTTTTCATAACTACTTTTCGTAGTTATCAGGCTACAAAGTAGGAAAGAATCTTAGTCGAATTAGGAAAGAATCTTAATCGTGTGCGCAAAGCAAAGATGCGTCGTGCGCACTAACGAATGCTAGGGTAAACTATTACACTAGGAGCATAACTAATGTAGAAGACATGCGCAAACACGTGATATGCACGAGCGCTGAATGCGGAAGTACGCGTATCCTTAGTGACTTTATTCTGATTTCTTGAGTTCCTATATGAAATTCACAGATTTCGTGTTTATGTGTTTGATCTTGTAGGACTTGCATTTATATATGGCTCAGTTTTTTGCTTTCTCGTTTTGCTAGGGTATGTGAATTTAGGACTTTTCAGAGAATATTTTATTACTATCAATTATTTTATTTTATGCTTGATAGACTAGAAAATTGTTTTCTTGAAATCCTTAAATCACCAATAAAATGCCTATCGGATGAGATTCGACACAAGACGGCCGAATAACAACAAGGTAAGTCAAACCCATGACCTTTCATATGGTAAGTCAAATCACTACCATTACGTTAACTTCTTATTCCGCTAACTTCTTATTGTTGAAAAAAAAAAAAAATAATTCTAGAACATAGCAATTAGCCTACTAGGTTCCTGGCTAAGTGGCTATAGTTACATGCAGTAATTTATATTTATATTTATAGTTAGCCATTTATTGCTGGTAATCCTTTATTGAACTAATTAACAATGTAGAATAGTGAAGGTAATTGAACATGATTTGGTCAACTTGTATACACATGATATATAACTATCCGTGTCAAGATGGATATCATGGTATATGAGCTCGACATGTTTAATAACTACCCTAGCGAATTTCTATTCGAAATCGAATAAATACAAAGAATTGTGTATGTGTTCACGTTCGAATAATTGTTTACAGTTGTTCAAATCCAGTGGTTGCCAAGTTATTTGAATATTACTAGAGAGTAAACTTATTTACGTTTAAACTGTGAAACATGTAATTTAAGCATTCATTTGACTTAGTGTGCACGTCATAACACAAATCTATACTACCGCTAGTCAAGGTTGGAAAACTCGAATCTCTGGGAGATCTCGTTTGGAGATTTTTTAGGAGATCTCGGCATCTCGGAATAATCTCGGGGAGATCTCGGGGGTTGACTTACGTTGACTTTATAATATTCTTAATAAGACTATATACATAAAAATAAATATATTTATATTTATATACGTTTTTACATGAAATTTAAAAAAAAATCCGAGAAATGAGCATAAAAATCCTAGAAATTATGATGGTTTTACAAGAAAATCCAAGAAATGAGCATGAAAATCTGAGAAATCGTAGCTTTGACCATGTTGATCGAGAAATCTCGGCATCTCGTCTTGGCTTCCTTCCAAAAACGATATCTCAGGGAGAAATAAGAAGATTTACAACACTGCCGCTAGTATACAAGCTTATGTAGTCACACACTTTATGTTTCTGGGTCTCCGGTGGGATGCCATTGATGGTTGTTGGTGTTTGCTTGCGGTGACCGAATGTTTGTTGTTGGTTGGTGACTGCTTTGTGGGTTGCCAACAGTTGTTTGTGGTTACGGCCGTGTCCGGTTTCTGTATCGGTTGTTGGGGGGTAGATAGGCTTAGGAAGGCTGCTATAGGTTGTGTTTAGCGACGGTGGTTGGAGGTTGTCTTTTGTAGTCAACTTAGGAAGGCTGTGTGTTGTTGACATTCTGTGGTGGGTGGAGGCGGTCTCTGCCCTGATGATCGTGGGTGGTACGGTTCTTGGTACGGTTGGGTCCTGACGGTTTTGAGTCTTATTTTTTCAAAAATGGCGACTTTTCCCTCTCCGGGTTGACTGGTTTTTGATGACCGGATCGTGCTCCTTCGCTGGTTTTTGGTCCGATTCGATCGTCCTTCCTCGTCACTGGTTTCGGTTCGGAACGGATCAGTGTAGTTGCCGCCTTAACGGCTTTAGGGTCGTAAGAGGTTTTCTCTTGGGTCGTTAAGTGACAAAAGAGTGGATTTTTGGGTTGTTTTCTCGGTTGGTGCCCGTCCTACGTTGGGTTGGGCTTTGACAGGTTGGGTTTCTGGGCGGGCTGCTGTTGGAGTTTGCTTGGAGGTGTTGACCATCGGGGATTTAATATGGGTTTCTGGTCGATGCGGACTCGAGGGAGGATTTTTTGGGGTTCCAGACGGGTGGTCGGTTTCAGATGTTCGTGCGAGGGTTGGTACGGTTGCTTTGGGACTTGTGGGCTTTGGTTCGCGGTTGCAGGCTTCGTCTCAGGTGAGGACCTTCTTTGGGGTCTTGCTTTCTTGGTGGTGGTTACGTCAAGTTGCAACAGGCACAGTTTGATAGTTTGTTTGTTTAGTTCTTGGGGATTTTTCTTCCCGGTTTATGCTGTTGCTTTCAATTTCAATGTAATTTTTCTGTTGTTAGCTCGTTCTTGTTTAGATGAGTTCATTAGGGCGGTTAGTGATTCGCCAGTCAAACAGATCTGTAATCTGTATCAATTGTAACCCCACAAGATCGATAGATCTTCCCCTTTTTATTTATTTATATATAATATGTTTTTTTGTCAAAAAAAAAAATTATATACGTAGTAATATAATTATAACTTATATTATAATGAGAAAGATATAATTTAATTAAATATAAAAGTCTCAATGGACCGTTAAATCACCAATGGACCGTTAAATCACCAAATATTAGATGGACTTAGTTTAATACAATATTAGAAAAATGATTATGGGCCTAGTTTCTTGGTGGGTACGAGATCTACAAAACAAAGAAAAGAAAAAGTCCAAGTTATATACTTGAATGAATCAAAGGTTGATAATTTTGACTTTTTCTAACGACACATCAAAGGAGCCGTCATATTTTTCAATGTTTGGCCGTATGTTTTGAGTAAATCAAAAATCAAGGGGAAAAAAAAAAAAAAAAAAAAAAAAAAAAAGGTGAAAACAATGAATTCATGTTAATTTAAAATGAGGTTACAACCCGAAATGTTAGATTCAATCTGACGGTCCCAGAATGATAAAACCAAATTGGTTTTATTCTATTTCTTTTATTTGGTGGACTAAGGTGACCGACAACAAGCAATAAGAACAAATAAACAAAAGGGTTTTGATCTTATTTGTTTTATGATTCAAACGTTGTCAAATAACATATAGATATTATATTTTGGGTTATAGAAGTAGCATTCTTTTGGTGTTGCTCGACGTGCTATGTGGATCAGCTGTAGGAATATTTATACTTTTGAATATATGTTTTAACCTTCACGTGGACATCAATTCGTGAATGTATATCTAAACTCCACTTCTAAAATTAGTTATTTGACAATTATTAGTGGTGTAATAGGATTTTGTTAAAGAACCATTAATCGTGTGAATGTTTAATTGAAAGTTTTAATGAATTAAAATATATTTATATTTTAATCTTACGCCGCGTTTATAAAACATTAAAACATAAAAGTAAAAACTTTTTCCCATCACAAATATGTATATAATCAATCGAAGTTCCCCAGAATCGATTAAATAGTCCATTAAGAAATTTGGAAAAAATAGATTCTAAAATATAGCAATTAGAGTAGTAGGTTTATAGCTATCTACGGTCAACCATTTATTACCAATCACCGTTTATTGTACTCATTTTTTTTATAAAAACGTAATAAACGTAATTTAAATTAAAATAAATATGAAGAAAACATGTCAAGAAACACAAATATAAATGATCTGCTTAAGGAGATCCTACGATCCATTTGAACAATACACAATGATTATAGTGTAATGCCTATGTATGTGTATGTAAATAGACGACCTACATGAAATAACATGAGCAAATTTGAACTCAAACCAATATAACATAACATTTACATCAAAACACGATAACAACAAGCATATATCCCCCTTGAAGCAACTAAACCCCATATTTTCGCTTAACCCAATCCATGTCACACACCGGATAATGAAGCGCTGTGAAATAATTGATGGTGAGAAACTTAAGATTATGATGGAATTA
This sequence comes from Rutidosis leptorrhynchoides, assembly GCF_046630445.1. Lineage (NCBI taxonomy): Eukaryota > Viridiplantae > Streptophyta > Magnoliopsida > Asterales > Asteraceae > Rutidosis > Rutidosis leptorrhynchoides. Next base: position 551,879,694 of record NC_092334.1, read on the forward strand.
AATCTGGCCTAAAAACAATGAAAGTCCCACCAAGGCAAAAATGAAACGAAGGCTCGGTAAAAGTAGCCATGAATCCAAAAACAACCACTAAACAGCCAACATTGATAACCATTAGATGTACCAACCGTCCAAAACCACCTAAAAACGTCGACCAAACCCCAAAAAACTCTTAAATGTACCTAAAGCGATAGAACCCTAAATCTATTACTAACTTACTCCTTGAATATATCGTACAAATACATGACCACATCATAGTTCCCAAAGAAGGAAGCCGCCTACAATAGCATAATCACGATTGTTTACAAGGCTTTGTCGTTACCATCATAAATTTAATTGTTTTGACGTTTTCAACAGTAGCTACTAATTTGAGGGTGGTGTTCTGATTTGGAGTAACTAGGTCTAAGTTTATTTTCATCTCATGACCATACAAGCTTTACCATCAAGTTGGGACTTTTGTAGATAGTGGCGATATCATGATTTTTAAATTATTGGTGAACAAAATAACAAGGATGCGATTGCGCGACTAAAACTACTACCATTAAGGGTTAAAGTACCATTAATTAGATTTTGAAAAGGTTTATGTTGTATCCATATCTACTGTCACACGTTATCAATAATTGTAACGTTATGAGAATACTACATTAATTTGCTTCAACGAGTCATAAATATGTAGTTAGTTGAATACTTGAATAGTACAAATAAGTAGTTGTATAATTTACATTTTTACCGATTATGTTTTATACTCTTTTACTTATAGTAAGTTGACAAAGTAAGTTAACAATTAGTGAAAACCTAAAAGAATGTTGATAACAAAATATATGTAGAAAATAATAATTCAAACATGAAAAGAAAACAAATTCTTCTGTTAACATTTTTATATTTAAAAGAATTATTATTTTACAAATAAATCAAATCAATCAACTTTCTTATACATATAGTTATAGAACAATTCAAAGTCCAATAGTTAATAAAAATCCAAAATTTGGAACGGTAACAAAGACTCATGTTAACATTTTTACTTTAGAATTTAAAACTACTCGTAATAATTAGTAAAATTTAAATTATTAACTTCTTATATATCTATCTATCTATCTATTACATATTATAAAGCAAGTGCATTTATGCTGACGTATCACCTTTTTGTTAATTCTGTCACATGTCATTCTATCGTTCTTTTTTATCATATATTAATTGATTTTCTCAAATAAGTAAAGTATTCATATTCTAAATTCAATAGAGTTAATTAAATAATAAATGTGACAATATTATTATTAGCTATTTGATATATAGTTATATATGATATATAATAAACTTAAATTAAATAAACAATCAAATATTTATATTAAATATAATATATGATAATTAAATAAACTTAAAGTATATTAAATTTTTTGATATTTGCATATACATATTTGAACGGACTGGCTCATAATCATATCATTTTATGTTTAAGAAACTGTGCGACATTATAGATAAATAAACTTTTAATAAAATCTAGGTATATAACATAATTTAAATAAACAATCAAATATCTATATTAATTACAAAATATGATATTTAAATAAACTTAGAGTATATCAAACTTTTTTTACATTTGTGGACACATATTTTAACGGACGAGCTCATAAATGTATTACTATATTTTCAAGAAACTGTGCGACAATGCAGTGGCGGATCTAGAACAATTTGTCAGTGGTAGCACAAAAGTTTTTAGTGACCAGCTTAGCAACTTGATAAAATTTTTGATCGAGAATCAAAACGCTAAACCTTTATAAATCAAAACATTTTATATATAACATACAAAACAATTAAGTAAAATTTCAATAAAAAAACTTTTAAAGGTATTTAGATTCTCCTTTTTATTTTCTTTTTTGTTTCTATAATAAGGTTTAGTATAATATAATTTAGAGTGGGATATAAATTGGTTAGAAGATTTTATGAAAGAAGATTTTATAAAGGAAAATAAGAAAGAAATAAAGGAAAACAAAACCCAACATTCCCAACATCTTTCAAATAATAATGTTTGCTTAAAATCTACTAACTATATCAAATAAAAATGGTAAATAAGAATAGATTAATTATACTGTATCAAAATAGGATGATTTAATAATGATAAGTAAAATTATATTATAAATTTGAAGGGCTAAAACGTATCGACAATGAAGACAAGGGTTTAAAGTGAAAGTTTTATATAATACTCCGTACTCCGTAAATCTAAAAGGGAAGGACAAGTTTAATACGGAGTGTAGTAATACACTGAAAAGAAGTGGACCCCATCATCATCTTCATCTCACCTAAAACAAATTTTTTACTTTTTCTTGAGAAAACTCCATTAAAATGGCAACCCAACATCTATATCTATAGCTAATTTTAAAACACAAATTTAAAGAAATTATTGAAAAATTTATACTTCATCGGCTAGATTGAGTGGTTGCACGTGCAACCACTCGAGACAAGGTAGATCCGCCCCTGCGACAATGAATGAGAACTATTGGATTGTTGTATTTATTTATATGCTAGTATATAGATATAGAAAATTTAAAATCCAAAATTTTCCTTCAACCAAGACTAAAATCCAAAATTTGTCTCAAAGAAAGTTACCGTTACGCGGTTACGGTAAGTCGGTAACTGAGGCCATGTACAAACACCGACCCTACACACCTCACCTATATATATGTATAAATCTTCTGTAGCAGTTACTTGAATTCACAATCCAAATTTCCACTTCAACACATTATTATTATTATTATTATTATTATTATTATTCTCTCAATTTCAATTCTTCGCCCTAACCTTCAATTCATGCGATTGATCGCTTCATCTTCAACTCCGGCCAGTTTCTTTCTTTTTAATTTATCATATTATATTTTGATTTGATCGTAAAAGAGACTGTGGATATATGATGCGTGTTTTTTTGTGTGTTTATTCCTGATTTACTGCATGAATTTTGATTGTTTTTGGATTTGTGAATTCTAGGGTTTATAGCTATCTTTTATTGTAGTAGTGCTTTTAAGTTTAGGATTTTTGAAATTAGGGTTTATATAATATAATCAATTCAGAATTGAGGTTCTTTGTGAATTTTTAAATTATTATACGAATTTGATTTGTTCTTTGTTGTTGTTTTAATGATTCTGATTTCGTTAGGGTTATATGTTATTGATTCTTTTTGAAACAGTGCTTATAGCTGTTACTTTTTTGTTGTTTATGGTTTCTTGGTTCTTGTTACGAATCGGTTGTTCTATAATATAATGGCACTGAAATTTAGATTGTGTTTGTGCGTTTATTTGTGATTTCTTGTATGGTTACACAATTTTTGTGTAAACATATTCTGATTTCTTGAGTTCCTATATGAACTTGACAGATTTTGTGTTTTTTCTGATTTCTTGTTATCAGAATTGAGTGATTGTTACTTTGAAAATATTGTTTATATTGGTTTAAATGATTCTTTATCAATGTGTGATTTTATTGTATGGATTTACGTTTATTATAGCTATCAGCTATTGCTTTCTCTTAGGGTTCTTGTAATTATGGTTTAAATAGATTAATTCGAAACTGAGATTCTTTGTGAATTTAGGGTTTATTGATTTTTTATAGCTATCAGCTATTACGTTTAATTGATTTGTATGTTGTTTATTTTAATCTTCGTTAGGGTTTATATAGATCTTTTTAATTATGTATGAAAGTTCGCTTATAGCCAACCGTTTGTTATTTTTTGTGGTTTGTGAGATTTTTCGTTGTTTATGGTTTCTTGGTTTTTGTTGTGAACTGCTTGTTATCAGAATCAAAAGGACGTGAATATATCTATCCGTTTGTTACTTCTTTGTGGTTATAACTGTTAGATTTTGTGAATACCAAGGTTGTATATAGATTTTGTGGTTTTAATGGTTTTGGATCTTGTTGTGACCGATTTATTAAGTTCCTATATGATATGATTTTCACAGACTCTGTGTTTTCTTTTAGATTTATTTGTGATTTGTTTCCTTTTTATTTCGTGAGGGTTTGTATTTGTCTTATTGATTTATTTTGAAACTGTGTTTATATCTATTAGTTTGTTAGTTCTTTGTGGTTGTAACTGTTAGATTTCGTGAATACCAAGGTTGTATATTGATTTTGTATTGTTAATGGTTTTTGGATCTTGTTGTGACCTTGTGTGTTATCAGAACTAAATGTTCTGAAATGTAAATTCTGTGTTTGTGTGTTTTTTTGATGATTTATTGAATGGATACACAGATTTTGCGATTGTGAATTTATTCCTATTTGTTGAGTTCGTATATAATTTCCACAGACTTTGTGTGTTCTTTTCAGATTTCATGTTAATAACATTGGTTGTTACTTTGACATAAGTGGTTATATATGTGTAATTTATTCTTTATGAATCTTTTATTTATTAGATGCACTTTCATTTATTTATAGTTATAAGTTTTTTCTTTCTTGTGGTTCTGATTTATTCCGATTTATTAGATGTACTTTTCCGAGTTTGTGTTGTTTATGATTTTTTTTAGTTCTTATTCTGAATTGGTTGTTATCCGTACTTGATAGATTCCAAATTAAGAAACTTCAGTTATTATAGTTACTCATTTAACTATAGATACTCATTTAACTGTGAAATGAAGTTTTTGGTGAGTTAATTGCTTAGACTTTTGTCCAATAGAATAAGAGACTCTGCTTGTTCAACAATTGACAACGTTGTGCGAATTGGATCGCATATATTTGGTAAACTAGTTGCAAGTGGTAGTAAAATTTTGGAATACGAACAGACGTTCGTGTTTGTATTTAGTGAACATTGGCTATTTTATATACTTTGAGTTCACATAACAGGAAGCACGGACAATGTAATAATCGACAATGCTCTTAGAATATGATCACATATTACAGTGACATAGGGACATTATCAGGAGGTCGACGAATTGAAATGGTCAACATCGGGCAAATGAACAGTCGTCGATGTCCATTTGCATTTTTCTGCCTTGAATTCACATTGGTAATGTGCTACTTGTATTGATTATCTGAATTGCTTTCATCTACGACTCTTTTTTTCCTATATAGTTTGTTAATTGAAAAACTAAATTTTGTCAAGTTGCTTAAAACAAGTGATTTTGTGAATTGCCTTCACTTTTGAAGCATTCTCTTTTGCTCATTTCAATTGAAATAGTATTTTTTGAATTAACTTGATACACATTGACATAATCAATGTTTTCTTTTTAAGAAGCACAAAATAGACCTGATTTTTTAATGTGTTAGTTTTTGTCATGATAGTCTTCGATGGCTTTTTCTGCTTTAATTTTGTTATACAATTAAATGTATCACTTTAAAACAATTAATATCAACTGATGATGATAGCAACTCGAGTACGAGACCTATGTGGGCATGTGATGGAAGATACCTTGTCGTCGGCTTTTGCAAGTTCATCTGTCGGATTGATATACCACTAAACAAGTATGCGGTATATCTTTCTTTGAAATTGATGTGGCATCATCCGAGTGTGATTTGTTCTGTTCATGCTTCACAATAATGCGTTATAGGGTCATCATGTAACTTGATGAATAATTACGGATTATATTATTATAGTTTAAATACACAAATTTATGATATTTCTGTTCAATTGAATATGAGAGGCTTCTTGTTCAATTCATTTGACCTGTTTTTAGTGAGTTTAGTTGCTTAGATTTTTGTCCAAATCAAAAAGAGACAGCTTGTTCAACAATTAACAACGTTGTTCGAAATGGATCGTGCATATATTTGGGATATCCTGTTTCCATCGTAAGGGGGTCTGCGGATTCAAATGGTCAACATCAGGTTTGTGCTTAAATTTAGTCGACTCAACCAAATTCGTCTACGTATCTGTTTTGACCCAATATCCACTTCTACCTTAACATTGATTTATTTTATCAGTTGAATCCTTTACAGGAATGTCCTCGATTTGAAGTTGAATCCCCCGAGTCTCGATTATAGCATCAACATCATGACAACAGAAAGCATATACAACTTAATAATCAACAATGTTGTTTGTGTAGGATCACATATTTATCTGGGGGACAAAGAGACATCATCAGGAGGTCTGCAAATTGAAATGGTCAACATTAGGTAAACGAACGGTCAACAGTGTGTCCATTTGCATTTTTGTCTCTTGAATTTACACAGTTTCATACTTGAATTCACAAGTTGTCATGTTTTCTTAGGATTAGACATGTGTACACAGTGTTAGCTCACATAGTTCCCATCACACCTCGTATCCACTTTGGAAATTTGAAGTACGTATCGATTGTTAAGTTTACTAGAACTTCATGGTATACACATTTCTCAGGTATGTGAACTCGAGTCCTAATATAAACATATTCCAAATCAATCCATGTTAATTACTCCTACCACTAATCATAATGTTTATTAACTTCTTATCAAAATTTTCCATGTTAAATCATATATTTTTTAGCCTTTATCAGTACAAGACACATGTGGGCATGTGATGGAAAATACCATGCCGTCGGCTTTTGCAAGTTTAACTGTCAGATTGATCTACCACCAAACAAGTATGGGGTACGTCTTTCTTTGTTATTGTTTCGTGAATTTTTCTTATCTTCAAAGGCTATAAAAGTATATGATTTAACACTAATCACGGATAACAATAACACGGATAGTACGGGTTGATCTTCAACACGTATTTTCGTCGGCTTTTGTTATTGTTATTGCTGTCGATTGCCGTCGGCTTTAGCCTGTCTAGTTAGCTCACATGGATCCCGTTACAACTCGCTTCCATTTTGTAAATTTGAAGTACCTATCGATCGTTAAGTTAACTAGAACTTCATGGGTATATACATTTCTCAGGTATGTGAATTCGAGCCTTATTATAACCATTTCCAGAATTGACCTATGAATAAGTTAATAGGTATAAATTAATGTTTGCATGGTAAATCATATATTTTCTAGCCTTGTCTGGTTAATTGCATGATAAATTAATTCATTCATGATAAATTAATTAATGTTTGCATGGTAAATCATATATTTTCTAGCCTTGTACTGCTTTAAGATTTTTGTAGATAAGAAAATGGTTGACACTAAACCCTGACATACATGCTTCAAACGGAAGGTATATTTCTTTTGAAAGCCGCAGTTTGGTTGTACTTTTCAACAATATTCAACTCTTATAATTCAATTGTATGCTATAGTTCTAATGGCTTTCTAGCATTATCAGAAAAACCAAAAGCTCTGCCCTCCCTCTCTATCTATCCAAGGGATGGAAGGGCAGAGTCCTTTGGTGTCCCCCCCAGTCAAGAATTGGGGCTTTTGGAATGCTCCAAATTCTACTTGAGCATCCAAATCCGGGTCAATACCAGCAAAAACGTCTCTAAACAAAGTTCGAGCACCATGCCAAATGTGTCCGAAGAAGAAGAGCAAAGCAAATGAAGAGAATATGCCTTTAAATTTTTTCCGGATTCTTTACTTGATTATTCAAGTTTTGGTATTTGGATTGGTTTAGCGTCTCCTGAATATGGTTGGCTTGTAGACAATTTTAGAGAGAGGTAATCTAGTAGTTGGCTAGTTTCAGCTTTTTTGCAATATAGTTTTAGCATCCACTGGTATCAAAATGGTAGGCTTGAACAACAGGTTGGATGTCAAGTTGAAGCGTTAAGTTTTTGTACAATTTAGTTTTTAACTAATACTTTAAAATATCCGTAGTTAATAATTGTGTATATTATAGTCCTAGTCATAAATATAATACTGTTTTAATATGTAGAATTAGGAAGTATTATGCATTTGAAAGGAGCCTTACCCATATCAATTTATTCGACTATTTTATGAGCTAATTGCGTAGATTATTATTGTACGGATTTTGTATTGAATGTTGCTCTCATTCGTTTAAAATTGTTATGGTTTGTGAAAATTAGGGTACATATAGATTATATGACATTCTTTGTGAAATGTTTGACTTATTGTATGGGAATTGATTTGACTTGATTTGATTTGATTTGTTGATGTTGTGTTATTGTTGTCTTGATGCGGTGTGTTATGGTTTGTGAATATTATGGTTTATATGGATTTTATATGAGTGGAATTTTTGATTTACTGTATGGATTTTGTATGGATTTTGGTTTGTTTGCATGTCTTTGTCAATTTATTTTAGGTTGTATGAAATTTGAATTGATATTAGCTACTGTTTGCTGGTTTCTCGTGTTTTTGATTGTAGTGGTTTGTGAAAACTAGGATTTATTATGGTTATATGACATTAATTGTTAGTTGTGAATTGATTGATTTGTTTGTCGATTACCTTTTCTTCCTTTGTGCTTCGGTTCTTAATTGTTAGGTTTGTGAATAGGTTTTAAATGGATAGTATGGCTTTGTGAACTTTTTAATCTATAGTACGAGTTTTGGGTCTTCTTTTTTGCTTTCTTATGGTTGTGATTGTTGGTGTTATACAAGTTTGTGAAATTTGGATTTATTGTGATTTTTTAATCGAATCAACAAGAAGCGTCGATTTATAGGCGACTTGACTGTCGCTTAGAGCCTAAATTAAACTTCAGGCAGGTTTAAAACTCATGGAAATTTTATTCTACCATTTTCATGGCGTCTTAACACTTTTTATTTTATTTTATTTTTTTAACCTACTTATTGGTCAAAGGTCCATTCGGAAGCAATCTCTCTATTCATAGAAAATTGAGACGGTTGACTTTCTCTACTCTTGGGTGTTTCCCATACCCCACTTTTGTGGGATTGGATTTTTTTGTTGTTGTTGTTGTTGTGATTTTTTATTTGTTTATGCTATATGCTATTTGTTTGTCCTAATTGTTAGGGTTAGTGAAAAGTAAAAATTTGTGAATATTTGATCTATGTACAAATTTTGATATGTTTATAGATCTTTGTTTGTTTTATATGGTTGTGATTATTAGCATTTTATGAGTTGTGTAACTTTGATTTTTGTAGGAATTTCAGTTCGTTTATAAATTGCTTTCTTATGTTTCTATAAAAATAAAAAGTAGGGTTTTAAACTTTTAATATGGAATCTCATGTATTTATCCGATTCCTTTTTGTGAAATGTTGATTATTTCTACGAAATTTGATTTGTTTGTAGTTATCTTATTGGTGCTTTCTTGTTGTTGTGATGACTAGAGTTTATATCAAATAAATTTTTAAATGATATTTTAGTCTCTGGATACACAAATTTAGGAATTTTTTGTGCAATTGAATAGGAGGCTCTTGCTTGTTCAACCCATTTGTCTTTATTTACCTCGTGGGTTTGAATACACGTCTGATTGCAATGAATTAGTGTATAAGGACTTAACGAATTTAACTCGCTAGTCTGTCAATATATATATATTATGAGCCCGTGCATTGCACGAAAATTGTATAAATTAATATTCGATAACATTAGTATTGATACTTATCAAATGTCTAATACAGTTACAATGAAAAAACCTTTCATTACTGATAACATTTGTATCGAAAACATTAGTATTGAATACTAACACATAGATTATGAGCCCGTTTTTTGGATCCATTTTAACTTTAATTGACAAATAATAGATAAAATACATGAGCCCCAAAAAAGTTTTTTTTAAATAGATCGTTAATAATATTTAATATAACCACTCAGGTTTGCCTGAATGGCCACCGAGTTGCCCAATGAAGAACACCACCCGGGTTCAATCCTTGGCTATGCCAAATTATTCAAAAGGGAGTGTGACAAGAGGGTGCGCACAATGCGCAATTCACCCGGTACCAGGTCTCGCGCTCGAGGGACTTGATTACCCGAGGTTTTACCTTCTATAGGGGAGACGTTCATAGGAGGGTTTCCTTGCTTACCCAAAAAAATTAATAATATTTTATATACATCTCTAACTATATATGCTTTTAGTATAAACTAATTTCATTATATCAAAATTTCAAACGAAAATGAACAAATATAGATCCAAATTTATATAATGATTACCAAATAATAATTTTAACTTCAATCGATAAATATGAGCCCGTCCGTTAATATTATATTAATGTAAGTTTTTAAATTTAAGTGCAAACACTAAATTAATTTTATATTATATAAAATATCATTCATAAATAATAATCTCCCTGGTTGGTTAATTTATCCAAGTCAACGATTTGTTAATAGGTGTATTTTGATTCTTCTTTATTATCTAATTAATTTATTATTTAAAAATTAACTTGATTGTTCTATAATTTCAAAGTCGGCGATTTGTTTCCAAGATGTCGGGTATCCAGTATTTGTTCTATGATTTGTTTTCAAAGTCGGGTATCCAGTACTTTTATCTTGTGAATATGTTACGCACGGGCATATCTTTATTCTATATTTGTCGAATATCTTAATTTATTTTATTACTTTTAGTTTTATCTTAATAAAAATAATGATTATTTAATATTTAATTCGATTTAATAATAAATAGTTTAATTGAGAAATTGACACGTAAGATTATTTAATTCAGTTTAATTGAGAAAATGACACGTAGGATTTATATCACGCGCTTTATAATAATGTATAGATATATATATATATATATATATATATATATATATATATATATATATATATATATATATATATAGTGGTAGGATCAAGAGGGAAGTAACCATTCGGGGGGAAGCGGGGGGAAGCAAAAACTTTCGTTTTTTTTTTCGTTTTTTGAAGAAACTTTGTTCACGAACATTATAGATGAGATGAAAATATGAACATTTAGTAGAGACACTTTGTGATAAATGTTTTTATTTTGGCGGGAAAACGCTCGAAGAAGTAATATATAACAATTATCGTGTTTTTCGAGCGTATTTTGAGGTTTTAGCTATTGGGGTTTAGATATTAGGGTTTAGATATTAAGGTTTATAGGGTTTAGATATTAGGGTTTAGAAATTTAGGGTTTAGGGTTTAGATTTAGGGTGTAGATTTAGGATTTAGATTCAGTTTTTAACACGAACGGTTTAGGGTTTAGGGTTTAGGGTTTAGGGTTTGGTGTTTTGGGTTTATGGAATAAACCCAAAACATCAAACCCTAAACCCTAAACTCTAAATCGGGCTAAATTTTACTTCACAAAACATGAAAAAAAAACGTTCATATTCTTCACGAACAATATTATCTTGAATGTTATTTTTGTCGATCGTTTTTCCGCCTAAATAATAACATTCATCACGAAGTGTCTCTTCTAAATGTTCATATTTTCGTGTGATCTTGATGCCGGAAAAAAAAATTTCAAAAAAAACGAATTTTTTTTTTTTTATTTTGCTTCCCCCCGCTTCCCCCGATTGGTTACTTCCCCATTGATCCTGCCCCTATATATATATATGGAATAACCCTCATCGAGATGAGGATCTCGAAAGGGTGATTAAATCAGCCATCATCATCGAATAAGTCGGTACGATGGCTAAAGGTTTCGTAGGGTTCTATGGCTAAAAGTTTCGTAGGGTTTTATGTTCAGAAAAGGAAAAAAAATTCAAATTCCCCAATTCTCCCAAATTTTGCTCAAAATTCCGATCAAGGCCTTTTCAGTACTTTGCAGGTCAATCCGGTTATTCTTTTAATTTTTTCGTTTATATGACCATGTCTACATCTACATCTGATGTTAAATACGTTAACATGGTTTTATCTAAACTCCTCGACCAAGAGTTTATGCTAAAATCGTCGAGTGATACCCTCCAATTGCAAAATACAACCCTTCCGCTGCACGTACCCTCATGTACTTCTTTAGCTTGCACTCGTCTAATATAAAGCAAGCTTGGGCCTAAATAGGATTTCTAGTACAGGACCCCTTCAATGAGCGCGCACATTGGAGCTTTCGTGCGCAGTTTGCGCGGTTTTTAAAAAAACCAAATAAGGATTCCAATTTCTAATTGATCTCAGACACGAGGTAATTTCCCTTGGGGCACGGCCTGATGATATCCTTGAAGTCCTCACACATGTGCCATGACCCATTCGCTTTTCTTACCATTACTGGATTAGCAACCTAAGTTTGATATCGCACTTCTCGCAGTATGTTGGCCTTCACCACTTATTCACCTCTGTCCGCAGCCATTCACTTTTGTTAGATGACATGCCGCACTTTTTTCTCTCTGAAGTATGGCTAGGGCTAACATTTAGCTTATGCTTCGCTATTTCTGTAGGTACACTTGTATTCCCGTTGTGTCTGCCTCACAAAGCCACTGATATTTGAAACCAAGATGTCGCGCATCTTGAACTTAGTTTCTTTTGACATACTTCCTCCAATTTGATTCTCTGGTTAGGGTACCTTGGGTTCGCCAAAATAGAGAGTAGTCACCCGCTCCTCAATCGTTGGTTAAGGTTCAGGAATAAATTACGAGAGTTATCTCCAGTCACCAACATTGGCGTAAAAAAAGTGGGAATGGATAAATAACACGAGGTAACTGAAGCACATAACGCATCTTCTGTCTCTGACCATAGTTGCAATCCCTTGCATTGTTGGAAATTTCACCAAACCATGAACCGTGATGGTACGATGCCAAACTTCTGAACCATTGATAGCTCGAATAAGATCGAACTACACGACCTTAGATCAAGACAGCCCCGGAGAGGGTAAGGAGTATCTTCATTTGACAATTCTAATTCAAGATCTGTGCACTCCGACGCCCATGCTAATTCCCTGGAAAATCTGATAGTGTCGTGGTTGCGGCCTCAAGCCTAGACCCTGATATTCCCGGACAGTAATTTGAAGCAATGTTCGTACATCACGTCAATGCTGCTCCACGTATCCACGTGCATTTGTTTCACGTTATATCCGTGGTCCGGGATGCGACCACGAATTGTTATTGGTGCGGTAGACGGGTTGATGCCATTTGATCGAACATGTATTCACCACGAGGGTAGAATAAAGGACTGATTGCATGCATTAATGTTTAAGGACTTAATGGATTTAACTCTCCGGTCTGGACATCGTGAGTAGAGTAACTCTAATCGAGATGATCTCAAAAGGGTGGTAAATTCAGTCCACCATCATCAAATAAGTTACTACAACGGCTAAAGGTTTCGTATGGTTCTACATTCAAATAACGTACATGTAACCTTATATCGTAATTGTAGTTTTTAATTTGTTGATATTCGAGTATCCACGATGTCCTTAATTGTCAAAGATTAGGGTTTGTATGTATAATGAAACCTTAAACTTTCATTTCCTAATTGGCCCATGATTTTTCATAACTACTTTTCGTAGTTATCAGGCTACAAAGTAGGAAAGAATCTTAGTCGAATTAGGAAAGAATCTTAATCGTGTGCGCAAAGCAAAGATGCGTCGTGCGCACTAACGAATGCTAGGGTAAACTATTACACTAGGAGCATAACTAATGTAGAAGACATGCGCAAACACGTGATATGCACGAGCGCTGAATGCGGAAGTACGCGTATCCTTAGTGACTTTATTCTGATTTCTTGAGTTCCTATATGAAATTCACAGATTTCGTGTTTATGTGTTTGATCTTGTAGGACTTGCATTTATATATGGCTCAGTTTTTTGCTTTCTCGTTTTGCTAGGGTATGTGAATTTAGGACTTTTCAGAGAATATTTTATTTATTATGTATTTTTGGTTCTTCATCTGATTTGGATGATTTTTTTGTCTTATAAGGGTTTTAAAGTGACTATGATATTGTTATAGAAGAATACATTAATATTTATATTAGTCACGACTCAAAACGTGACATGAAAATTAGCATATTCTATTAACTGAGTGCATATTGAACCATCAGAGGATCACGTAGTTTAACTTTAGACGTCTAACGTATCTATAGGTGAATCTGTTAGTTTGCATGTGGTCTTTTATAAAGTTAATTTTTTTGTAACTTGTTAAACGACTTCCATTATCTCCCTAATGCTTGCTTTGTACATTTGGATATATTATGAACCTATAATAGTTTCTGTTACATTAGTACCCATTTACTATTGTAGGTTAGCCTTGCCTAGTTAATTGATATAAAGAATGGCAAACACACACACACGCAATTACAAATAGTCCATCACGGTACTCCAAGTTTGTTTAACCTACATTAGTAGGATTGTTTCAACCACATTAATAGGATTGTTTCAATTCGGATCTTTCAAATTCTTATCTCGATAGCTAGTACGGCATTAAGAATTTTGTTGATCAAAAGGTATGTTTCTTTGTAAATCTGCAGTTTGTTGTCCTACCTTTATAACTTTCAATTCTTTAAAACTTCAATGGAATGTGATAATTTTACGAGCTTCTCTTAGTGTTATCAGGGACATATGGCTTTGTTATTTTATTGGAACATAATCTTTGTTGAAGGAGCTGAGCAAAATTTCTTTTCACTGTATGGTCAATTCGTGGGTCAAGAATGTTGGATAAGAAGTTAAGAAGAAAGATCTTAGCATGTGAAGTCTTGCTTACTACCTCCTAAGAGAAAAAAGGATTGAGTAGCCCTTGACGCGAGGGCACGCCCGACAGGCTGACCTCTGCTAACTACGTTTTAAAGTTGAAGTTTGCTTGAGTTTAACTGACCTGATACAATTTTGTACGATGGTTTCAAAGTTTTATAGATATTACTTAAAATATTTGTAAACTGTACTAAAAAGTGGTGGGTTGACCCAACGTTGCTTGTCCAGTTACCTGTATTGACTTGCTATCCAGCTCTACTATATCTTAAAACTTTAACCTTGGTTTATTTTATCAGTTGTTTGACCCAATGAACCATGTACAGTTTAATAGTCTACAATTATAGTAGAATACGATCACGTCATTTGGACCCAAATAGGCATAATAGTGTGTGGGTTGAGATGGTCCAGTTTTTGTTTAACACAGGTGATTTTGTTAATTGCTCTCATATTTGATCAGTCTCTTCTATACAAAAAAAATAAGCATAAATTACGTTTTGACAATCATTAGTTGGTACGGGTGTGTGTTTTTACTATGACAATCCATAATACCTTATTGACCTTTGCTAATGTTTATAGATAGATTTGGTGTGTTGATTATTTAAATTAGTTGGTACAGGTGGTGATTATCAAATGGGTCAAATGGGAAGCATAGCTAACACGAACACCAGCCAAAATGATGGATCGGGTTGAACTAGTCAACTATAAATTTTCAAATTCGTTTTGTAAAAAAATAGGATTTGATTTGTTTATCAGTATGAATATGAATATTATTGATTTACGGAGTATATGTTAATACATATATTATTGGAATAACGTGTTTGTATGTATCCATGCTTTTAGTTCTATTGTGTGTATAAATTTAAAGATGTCATGTATTTATTGGAAGTTGATTCTTGATGCACGCAATAGAAACTTGAATACATAATTCAGACATTACTTTTAAGTTTAATTTAGAGAACATATAAAAAGAAGATAGATAAAGTTGAAACAGTGAAAATTTCGAAAATATAAAAGAAGATTTTAATTTGTATTTTTATATACATGATGTGGTAGCGGAGGGGTACGTGATAGTACTATATTTTACTACGAAATACGTTACAAATTACACAAGTTTTAATTTATTTATAGAATGGATATACTTAAACCTTGCTACAACACTTATAAGCAGTGTACCTAATCGTACAGTAGTGTAGTTTTTAGTAAGTCCGGTTCGTTCCACAGGGAAAATCTTTAAACAAAGCTTAACGCTATATTAGTTTACTTTTATAAAAATACAAATATATATATAAGTAATATTATTATTATAAAGGGGGGTTTTTACCGTTTAATGACCGGTTTGTCGATTTTAAAACTTTAGTCGCAGTTAAAACCAAATGTAAAATAATAAAAATAAATACAAGACTTAAATTAAAGCGTAACGTAAATAACAATAATGAAATTGTGAATAATAAAAGTGCGATAAAATAAACTTGCGATAATTAAAAAGTACGATAATTAAAAGTGCAATTAAATACAATAAAAATAAAAATACGATAATTAGAAGTGCAATTAAATATAAAATAAAGGAAATTAAATATGAAATAAAAGAATTATGCTTATTTAAACTTCCGTAATCATGATGTTTGACGTGTTGATTTTAGTTTTATGCTCATGGGTTAATTGTCCTTTGTCCTGGATTATTTAATATGTCCATACGGATTTGTCCATAATAGTCCATCAGCCATAAATATAAAGAGCGAAAGCCTTCGTCAAATTATTCTTATTCCCGAAGTCAAATATTCCAACTAATTGGGGATTCGAATTGTAACAAGGTTTTAATACTTTGTTTAATGAATACACCAGGTTATCGACTGCGTGTAAACCAAGGTTTTACTACTTTGTTAACAATTACACCAATTACCCTTGAATGTAATTCACCCCTGTTTCAACAAGTCTATTAACTATTAATCCAGTTTCGTATCCGGTAAAATGAATAATTATTGGTATTTATAGATATCCCGCCCACCGTACCCAGTCAAGCGTATGTGGTTATATATAAATACGTCGAATTATAAGTTTGTATATTAAATTAACAAGGTATTGTTTAGTTAATATAAAACCCATTAATAGCCCATAGTCTAATTTCCACAAGTGTCGTTCTTTTATCCAAACCTCAATTATGGTACAAAGCCCAATTACCCAATTTTAGTAATTAGCCCAACATCATGATTACTTCGGATTAAATAAGCATAATAATAACTTAGCTACGAGACATTAAATTAAAAAGGTTGAACATAACTTACAATGATTAAAAATAGCGTAGCGTTACACGGACAGAATTTCGACTTACACCCTTACAATATTCGCTAACATATCCTTATTATTAGGATTTAAAATTAAAATTAAAATTAAAATATAAATTATAAATATATATTACGTATATATTGAGAGAAGAAGGGAAAAAAAAGATGATTTTTGCGATCAGAATTCGTTTGCTTTTATAGGGATTTTCAGAGTTTGGGGCTCCGCGACTCGCGGCCCTTTTGGCCTTCAAACTCCGCGAGTTGCGGAGTTTGAAAATACAGCTCACACACTTTGGAGTCTTTCTTGCCGACGGTTTTATAAATAAATATAATATATTAAATAATTATAAGAATTATTTAAATATTATATTATATTTATGTGCATAGTTAACTTGTAATTTTTAGTCCGTTGCGTCGAGCGTTGAGAGTTGACTCTGGTCCCGGTTCCGGATTTTCGAACGTCCTTGCGTACAATTTTATATTTTGTACTTTGCGTTTTGAATCTTGTAATTTTGAGACGTTTCTTATCAATAATTGGAACCTCTTTGATTGTATTTTGTACTTTTGAGTTTTTTGGTCGTTTGCGTCTTCAATTCATCGAATCTGTCTTTTGTCTTCACCTTTTATTATTTAAACGAATATCACTTTTAAATAGAACAATTGCAACTAAAAGCTTGTTTTTCTTGAGGAATAATGCTATGAAATATATGTTCGTTTTTAGCATTATCAAATATTCCCACACTTAAGCGTTGCTTGTCCTCAAGCAATATCGTCTTGAAATACTAGAATCACTTCTTTATTCTTCACACTTTGTACATCAGTGATTTCTATACGGCGGTATAAACAATGGTAGTAACGATATGGTTTACAGTCCCACATGACTATAAAAATTTAGATCCATTAAGGAAATTGAATCTTTATGAAAACATTTGATCTTTTGAAAATTAAATCTAGTTTTTACCCTAGATAAGTTTTCCGGAATAACCTTTCACCGGTGTTTGCAAATTCTTTTTGTGAGTTTGGTGGGTTTCAGATTTTGAAAATTTTAGCTCAAAACTTGCGGTTTTGTGTCACCCACTTGCTAACCTTGTATTTGGAAAGCAACACGTCCAGTTTACTTGTCCCGTATATTACCTTTCGGTAAACTACCGTCCGGTTGTAAAGGAAAGCGTTGAACAAGCAACTGTTAAGGCAATGTCCCCTGACATGCTTTTAATTATGGTCTATAACGTGTCGGACGCAATTACTATCCTTGGTATGAGCAATAGTAAAGCTCACCCTTATAATTTTTTGGTCTGGCACAAGGTCCTGTCTTTGACCACTATGCAACCACCTTTCTTACGGTTGACACCCGATTTAGTTCAGGTGACCTAATGAATTCCAGGTGAATTCCTAGGATTTTACGTTCAATGGTAATGAACGCATTGAAAATAGGGTTTTCAGAAAACAAATCGGTTTGTAATTTTGATCAAAATATTTTCTCGTTCAAGCTCGAGTTTAGATATCATTGAATTCCATGAGTTTGTAATTCTCAATCTTTAAGGTCAATCTCAAGGATTGAGTAGTATCAGTCTTAAAAGCTGATTTTTAATCTTTAAGGAGATTATCCTTTCTGGGGATCTGATTTATTAGTCTTATCCAGCTAATTTGCATGGTGCCCCCCCATTGTACGAGATAAATCCTTCTCATGGTTAGGATAAATCTGACCACTTGGCGACCCTGTTTAATGCCGAGGTCCGTGAATTTCCTGCTGATTTTAGTGATGACTTTTCTAGGTTTTTCGTCAACCTACAGCTGGTCTGGACGACAACTTCATGACCTAAATTAAGAAGCGCGTTTCTTTTTCGGAAGACTTTACTTCCTTTTAATGATGGAATTGATTCATCGTGTAGATCCATCTCTTCTTTTCTTTCATCGGGTAAAACAGTTTAGTTTAGTCCAAAGCAAAAGTATTTTCAGTTATTTGTACAAAAATATGTGACATATGTTTTGAATAACTTGGTAAATTTTCCCACACTTGGCTTTTATTTTCCTTTTTATCGTCCTCTATTCCATATTAAATGAATTTTAACATTTTGGTTTGTTTCTCAATTTATGTCCTTTCTGAGGTAACAATAATTTCGGTGTTAAAACCTAGTTTTATCGTTCATAAATATGTATAAACATGATTTTGAGTTCATTTAATTGAAAATTTTGAAAAATTTTACTAGAATTGGGTAGTCAGTATATAAGACTAGGCCTGTTCTTTATTATCAGAGAGCACTAGATTCTAATACAACTACTGCTTTACTAGTATTTTTAATGGTAACCAAGTGTTTAAGATAAAAATTTTAAAATTCGAAAGAATTTAACCCCTTCCCACACTTAAGATCTTGCAATGCCCTCATTTGCAAGAAATCAGTAACAATTTAAATTATTGAGGGTGATTTGTGTGAAAATGATTAAATTTTTACCAAAGTTTCCAAATATATTGGCGTTTGTTTGCTGAATGATAAATGGTGCACATCATTTGTTCATTCCGTCTTGTTGTTATTTCACATATATTTTGCATCTTGTCGTCAAAATTAGTTGCTTTTGCCGAACTTAATGCCAGCCTTTGAAAATGCGTTGTTTTACCCTGTTGTGTACATAAGATAAACTGCAAACATATATACATATTTTTGAAGTTTGGTATATTATCCCACATTCAAAAATTATTAAAATCTAAGAATAAAAGTTAGAAATTTATAAAAACTATTACAATATTAACATAAGTATTAAACGTATCAATATTACAAATTACAAAATAAATAAAACTAAGTAGACTAGGGATGATACTGGTACCAATAGGGGTTCCATGCATAACCATAGGTGCTATAAAATGCTTCGGCAGTGTTATACGTAGGATACGGTGGTTGCATCTCTATAGACCAGGGAGGGAATATGGGTTTTGGTGTAGGAATATAGTTTCTACCTATATGTTGGCAATGAGCTATGATTTGATTCTGATGAAATTGCCAATCTTCAAATGCTCTCTGTCTAGCATTTTCGTACTCCTGTGAAGCTATAAACCTTTGCATTTCTTGCATCTCATTTCCCCCTCCTACATTACCTTGCTGTTGGTTTCTCTCAACCTGTGGATGTCTACCATGGTATTGGACTGCGGCGTTATTTCGACTCTTCAAAACTTTCGCACCATGGTATACATTTAAACCTATAGTATCGCGGGGTTCTGGTTCTTCGACTAATAATCCCCCCCGACTTATATCCACACCGAGATATTCAGCAATCAAAGTAATAAAAATACCACCTCCTATTATGCTATGCGGTCTCATCCCCCTAACCATAGCTGATAAATAATAACCCACACAATAAGGTATACTTACAGCGCTTTGTGGGTCTCGAATACACATATGGTAAAACAAATCCTGTTCATTTACCTTTTCCTTGTTCTTACCTCTTTGTGTAATCGAATTAGCTAAAAACCTATGAATCACTCTTAATTCAGCTCTATCTATATCCAAATAAGAGTAATTTCCCCCTTTGAATCGGTGATGGCTTGTCATTTGACTCCATACACCGTATGTATCAAAATTTTCATCTATCTTTCTACCATTTAGTATCAACCCTCTACAATCGGCAGATGCTAACTCCGCAGGCGTATATATACGTAAAGCCTGAGCCATGTCTAGTAAAGACATGTGGCGCATCGAACCTCCTAACAAAAATCTAATAAAAGATCGATCGGTTAAACTAGCTACCCGATCATTCAACTCTATACTACACAACAATTCTTCATACCATACTTTATATACAGGTCTACGCATGGTGAATAAACGTACCTAGTCATTAAAAGTAGAATTACCATACCTCTGTACAAGTAATTCTCTAATTGGCCCGGCCAATTCTACAGCTTCTAAGGGTCCCCATTCTATGACCCTAGGTACCTCAACAACTTTAGAATGAAGAGTATGCAAACCCCTTTGGTATTTTGGATAATCTATCCAAAGTCTGTCAAATCTCAGGTTCGGGTGCAACTCTTCCAAGTGCATATCAGAAAATGTCATGACTGGATGAGGTATATCTTGCTTGTAGTAGTTATCCACCTCCTGTTGTTCCGCATTCTCAGCAGGAGCATTGCGTGCTTGGGATGAAGATTCACTTCTTTCAGTCTGCAAAACACATCAAACACAATTTTTGTGCATCCAAATATGCATTAGTGTCAGCAAAATCATCAATCAAAATAATTACAATGACATGATCAATTTATATCGAACTTAAGCTCATTTTCACATTTTTATCAAATCTACACTTTTTCAAATAAGCATATACGAAAATGTTCGCCAAGTTCATAAGCATTCAACTCAAATAACATGTCAAAATAATCATTACTAGCAATTAAACAAGTTTCAAATGACATTATCTCTCAAAAATTAAGTTCATGAATTTTTAGACTTGAAAAAGTCCACTTTAATTCTCAAAATCATGTTTAGGCTCAAAGTTTGGATCATTTAACTACCTAAACATGTTACACTACTTAATTTAGCAACAATTCATGACAAAAATCGGCCATAACCTGTTTATATCAAAAAGCCCCAAATTTGCTCAAGAACACAAACCCGAGATTACTCAAAATTTAAAGTTTAAGGCTTCTAATCATGTTAAATAGCATCAATCTAGGTTATACAAGCATAATACATAAACAATTTAAGCATAATTACACTAAAAAGCATCAAAATCAAATTGGGGAAAAAATTGCTCAAGAACACTAATTTTCGGATTAAATGGTGTTTAGGTATAGAAATTTACCGTTTTTCTTGAGTAATTCCTTGATAGCATCCTTCTCAACATGATTTTAGTAAAAGATTTGATGATTAACGGTTAAAAATTGTGATTTTGGGGGTGTTTTTAGGGTTTTTCGCGCAGTATTTTCGCTGTGTTTTGTGTTTGTGTGCTGTGGACTGATCAGTTCTTTGCGATTATATTTTTTTCTGTAATTTGACCCCTCCGCGAGTCGCGGGGTTTAAAGCTTCAAACTCCGCGAGTCGCGGAGTTTGGTATTTTTTTTTTTTAATATATCTTATACTAATTAAAACAATTAAGTAATTAATTTTAAAATTTTGTTTCCCTTGTTATTTAGGACGAGGTCGTTTCGGATCGATGTCCTAGTCCGTTCCTCGACAAAATTTTAAAATTTGTCTTTTTGTAGCGAATGTTTTAAAAGCTAAGATTTTTGGGTTTTTTTAATGTTTTTGGCATACTTTAATTCAATAAGATTAAAAATAATGATAATAAAAGTTCTCGTCCCTCCCTTGGGTAAAGCAATTTCGGTTCAAAGACCTAGTCTTCAACTTACGATGAATTTTAAAAATCATATTTTTAACTTAATGAGATAAAGTAAATTTTTGTTTTTAAATTCACATAATTTAAATATAAAATTCAAAATTAATATTTAAAATTTACACCAAACTTAATTTAAAAATTCATATTATAAATTCACACCAAACTTATATTAATTTTTTAAATATTTACCATTTTAAATATATTGTTTTTACAAAGTTTACAATATTAATTTAAGATTTATATATTAATTTTAAAAACATGGTAAAAATAAAATTAAAAATATTTTTGGCTTTTTATCCCACTTTAATCAATCAAATATTATCAAAAATATGCGCCCCTCTTTTCGGTAAAGTAATTTCGGTTCCAAGACCTAATTTAACTCATGACGAATTTTTGAAATATTTTGGGTTGATTGATTAAAGATATTTATACCTTAAGAATAAACGTTAAATTTCGCAGTGATGTAATAAATTTTTGTATGATATCAACAATTTCGGTCGCCAAATCTAATTTTATTCAATACCAATTTAATACTTTATAGCGAACAAATTAGCGTTTATTATCAAAAGGTTAAAAATAAAAAAAAATAAAATAAAAAATGTACAAACATACCTGTGAAATAGATTTCTTAGTTATATGATCTATCCCATTCATAAGATAGTCGGTTTAATTGGTTTTCCATGGCTACATAGGCGTAACCTTGAGCATTCAGTGTCTTTTCTTCTAAACATATGAACGGTCCGTCTCTGCATAAAGTAACAAATTCAGTGTTTGAATAGGTTTGATTATTTGAACATTTACCTCCATGTGATCATTTTCCGCATTTGTGGCATCGTTCTAGGTGTCGTGCTCTTCTTTTCGCTGCGGATTTTGATTTTCCTTTACCAAATTGTAACTTATTATCTTCGCATCTGGATTCTTTTCTAACTCCGTCCATTCTTTCTCTGATTACTGATACTATTTCACTCGGAAGTGTGTCATTATTACGTTTAGTGATCAAAGCATTTAGCATTAGACCATGGTTTAGTTCACAGGCAGTCTTCATTTCCTAAAAAAAATAAAAATTCAGAATGGGGGGAGAAGACTAGTTCTTTAGGGTTTGCTAGGGAAAGACCATTCGGGTTCCATTTTCGAGAACCACACGAAAACAGACAATCTAACTCTAACAGAAATACATAAACCCCCTATACTTAGTTGAAATTGTGATTAACATTATTTTCAATTGAATCTTCAACAACTTGTATATCTTTGACTTTTTCTTCAATCCATTTGTTGATTTCCTCCGTAACTTTCACAAATTCAACTAACATTGCCTTTTCTTTTGACGATAAATTGGATATTAATCGGTTATATAACTTAAAGTTTCCTTTAATCTTAGCATCGTGAATCCGTTTATAAAGTTTCTTCGTTGAACTGTTAAAAATGGATTCATCTAATTTCGTATCATCAGCGACATTCTTTGTGATTGGATCATCATTTAGTGTTTCTTCATCTTCCCCACACTTATGAGTTTTTATTGGTCTAACAGTTTTGGTTTCTGGAGATCTAAACTTTTGGTGAGTAAACTTTTGGAGATCTAAACAAAGCTTAACGCTATATTAGTTTACTTTTATAAAAATACAAATATATATATAAGTAATATTATTATTATAAAGGGGGGTTTTTACCGTTTAATGACCGGTTTGTCGATTTTAAAACTTTAGTCGCAGTTAAAACCAAATGTAAAATAATAAAAATAAATACAAGACTTAAATTAAAGCGTAACGTAAATAACAATAATGAAATTGTGAATAATAAAAGTGCGATAAAATAAACTTGCGATAATTAAAAAGTACGATAATTAAAAGTGCAATTAAATACAATAAAAATAAAAATACGATAATTAGAAGTGCAATTAAATATAAAATAAAGGAAATTAAATATGAAATAAAAGAATTATGCTTATTTAAACTTCCGTAATCATGATGTTTGACGTGTTAATTTTAGTTTTATGCCCATGGGTTAATTGTCCTTTGTCCTGGATTATTTAATATGTTCATACGGATTTGTCCATAATAGTCCATCAGTCATAAATATAAAGAGCGAAAGCCTTCGTCAAATTATTCTTATTCCCGAAGTCAAATATTCCAACTAATTGGGGATTCGAATTGTAACAAGGTTTTAATACTTTGTTTAATGAATACACCAGGTTATCGACTGCGTGTAAACCAAGGTTTTACTACTTTGTTAACAATTACACCAATTACCCTTGAATGTAATTCACCCCTGTTTCAACAAGTCTATTAACTATTAATCCAGTTCCGTATCCGGTAAAATGAATAATTATTGGTATTTGTAGATATCCCGCCCACCGTACCCAGTCAAGCGTATGTGGTTATATATAAATACATCGAATTATAAGTTTGTATATTAAATTAACAAGGTATTGTTTAGTTAATATAAAACCAATTAATAGCCCATAGTCTAATTTCCACAAGTGTCGTTCTTTTATCCAAACCCCAATTATGGTACAAAGCCCAATTACCCAATTTTAGTAATTAGCCCAACATCATGATTACTTCGGATTAAATAAGCATAATAATAACTTAGCTACGAGACATTAAATTAAAAAGGTTGAACATAACTTACAATGATTAAAAATAGCGTAGCGTTACACGGACAGAATTTCGACTTACACCCTTACAATATTCGCTAACATATCCTTATTATTAGGATTTAAAATTAAAATTAAAATTAAAATATAAATTATAAATATATATTACGTATATATTGAGAGAAGAAGGAAAAAAAAGATGATTTTTGCGATCAGAATTCGTTTGCTTTTATAGGGATTTTCAGAGTTTGGGGCTCCGCGACTCGCTGCCCTTTTGGCCTTCAAACTCCGCGAGTCGCGGAGTTTGAAAATACAGCTCACACACTTTGGAGTCTTTCTTGCCGACGGTTTTATAAATAAATATAATATATTAAATAATTATAAGAATTATTTAAATATTATATTATATTTATGTGCATAGTTGACTTGTAATTTTTAGTCCGTTGCGTCGAGCGTTGAGAGTTGACTCTGGTCCCGGTTCCGGATTTTCGAACGTCCTTGCGTACAATTTTATATTTTGTACTTTGCGTTTTGAATCTTGTACTCTTATAATTTTGAGACGTTTCTTATCAATAATTGGAACCTCTTTGATTGTATTTTGTACTTTTGAGTTTTTTGGTCGTTTGCGTCTTCAATTCGTCGAATCTGTCTTTTGTCTTCACCTTTTATTATTTAAACGAATATCACTTTTAAATAGAACAATTGCAACTAAAAGCTTGTTTTTCTTGAGGAATAATGCTATGAAATATATGTTCGTTTTTAGCATTATCAATACACGGAATGAAAAATTCGTGTAGGTTTGTGGAATATGCCATTAATGTGTATCCCGCCATGCTTGGCACCTTCGAACTGATTCTACTCCTCTTGCAAATGGAAAAATGGAATAAAAATTCCGGTCCAAACTACTTCTCCACTTTACAAGTGTCAAGGATCGCTGAACACCACTAAATATTCTTTCTAGATAGGATTCGAACCCAAGATCTCTTGTAGAACTCAAAGCCCTAACTATTGAACTATCTTGTATTTATATAAATATTTGTGTTTTCAATTTCAATATAAATATAAATATCTTGTATTTATATAAATATTTATTACTAGCGAATTTGCGGAATTATATTTTATTATTAATATACTTATTATTAATTAATGTTAATATTATCTAACAATAACTATCTTATCAATAGTTGATTTGGTGAGTGTTGATTAAATGGTGATCCGGTGGTGGTCTGGTTGTTCAGTGGTGGTTTAGTTGTCTGGTTCGAGATTGCAAAACTCGCTACTCGGAGAGTACTAGGTTGGGACTTTGGAGGAGATATTGTTAATTCAGAAATTAATCGAGGATTAATCGGATTAGACTAATTATACATTTAAATAATAAATTTCAAAAATTATATGTGTAAATATAGGAGAAAATCATCAAAATAAACTCTAACATAATTGTTTAAAAACATAAACTTAATCGTTCATTTGTTCAAAAAATTTAAAATTCCAATCTAACTTCATGTTAAAATGTTGACTAACTTTGAATTCGACCGACTATGACTAACAAATTCGATTGTGATCCTTTACCCGGTGTCGATGTTTACAAGAATTAGTTGTCAATGTTTACAAAAATTAGTTGTCATTACTCTCAAGTTTATAAAATTAATCTTTCAAATCTTCATAGAAGAAAACATGTTAAAATACTTTTTTTAGAACTTTAGCTATTATGTTTTTATTGATGTATATTGAGAATTTTACTATTGTTATAAAATTGTCTTACGTAAATATTTTTAGATATACCAGACATATAAAAGCTTTACAAAGTTTATATTTGTTAGAGAAAAAGCGGTGTCTCTCTTGGTGCGCAGGCTTTTGCGGACATTTTTATAAGGATGTTGGCGATCGCTCTATGCTGATCAAATTTTATTTTTTTTAGTGGAAACCTCCTTTAAGATGGAAATGAGTTCCTCCAAGAGTTGAGGTGTTGTTCAAATCGTCCCCGTGTTAACTTCTTTTATTTGTTTTCATCCTTCCTAATTAAAAAATGAACAAACAATTCTTAAATAAATATTTTCATTCCAAACTATCTATAGCACTAATAATTGTTAACTATCCTGTTATGTTTTAAGCCGCTCACATGAACTCTACTGTAAAATTGCAAAACACAAACACAAGAATGGTTAACTCTATCATGAAAAGATTTAATGGAGTTTCTAGATGTGTGATTACATCTAGAAACGTTAATAAATAACAGTTATGTTATATTCCCTAGTTTAATTATCTATTATCTATGTATATCAAAAGGAAAAGAAGAGTACTGTTCATCGAAAAAAGATGTAACTGAAAAATAGAGTTGATCCATTAATGGCCTAAATAAGTAGGTATTGATCAAGCACTAACTTGCCGTTAGCCTTGTAAAGCCCAAACTGACTTTATCAGTTAACTAGTTTTCGATTAACTGTGAAACAAAAGGAATAGAAAAGAAGAGTATTGAAAGAGAATGAAATGCTTTCTATTCAATTTGAAAGAAAAGTTAATTAAATTTTCTTTCGCATTCATTTTTCTTCAAAATCTGGAGAACACCATTTTTTGTTTCTTCTCGTTTACTTTCTTTTCTCTTCAAAATTAAAGTTGGGAACACACTGTGAATTGCTCAAACCTTGATGTAACACCCCAGCTTAACATGACCACAATATTGTCCGTTTTGCCCGCAAGCGCACGGCTTTAAACGCGTTAACACATTGTGAATTGCTCAAACCTTGATGTAACACCTTAGCTTAACATGACCACAATATTGTCTATTTTGCCCGCAAGTGCACGGTTTAAAACGAGTTGTGTCATTTAAGCGTGAGTATTACCTTATAATCTCATGATCACTCATGTCCGTGGGCGATGTGGGATTTGCCTGTGGTGTTACAACTCACCCCCTCAGGGACTCATCGTCCTCGACGAGGTTTGCCCCACCACCCCCCAACGGCACATGAGTGGCTCTAATACCATTCTGTAACACCCCAACTTAACATGACCACAATATTGTCCGTTTTACCCGCAAGCGCACAGCTTTTTCTTGGTGACCACACACGAGAAACACTTTCTCAGGAGGTCACCCATCCTGGTAGTGCTCTCGCCCGAGCACGCTTAACCACAACGTACTCGTACACCTGCTCTGCCAGTGGTCTCAAAACGCGTTGTGTCATTTAAGCGTGAGTATTACCTTATAACCCCATGATCACTCATGTCCGTGAGCGATGTGGAATTTGCCTAGGGTGTTACACTTGACATTTATTTGTACTTCCCAACACATGCCATAATTTAACGTGTTTTGGTTCTGTAAAATTTGAGGTTTGAATGGGGAATCAATTTCATTGACTTCAGAATTTGCAATTCCTTTAGAGTTTAAATTTCAGACTCATGCGTTGAATTTGAGATTTTTTCACTTATCCTAATGCTGGTCTCTCATTTTAAGAATTATTCATCGGGAAATCATATTAATTAAAGCCTAATGCTATTTGAATGAGGTGTTTTTCATGCGTTGGATTGAAAATATCAATTCAAGGACGGTTTTTACGGTTTTTAATTGAAGGGGATGAAAATAAATAAAAGTTCACACAATGATGAATTGAGCAAATTTTGTCATTGGGATGAAAATATCAATTGAAGGACGTTTATATCGTTCCTTTTTTCAATCCTTTTTTAGTAAATTTTTTCTTCATAAAATTTTGAATTCGACAATGACTATGACGTGACAAGATTGTGCGAGTGATTTTCTATGACGTGATAAGATTGTGGGAGATAGGGTCTTAGTGGTGAAGGTTGTGAGAGTGGGTTATGATGTTGATCTCATGATTTATTTTATCAAAACTAAATACAATAATCATAAATAAATAATAATATATATGTTTTTAGTACATACTAATTCATTATGTCAAAATCGTAAACGAAGCAGAGCAGACATACATCAAAATATCTATAAGGATTATCAAATAACTATTTTAACTTCAATTGACAAACATAATATTCTACAAATATTATATTAACGTAATATTTTAAGTTTATGCGCAAACTGTAAATTAATTTTATTTTATATAAAATATCATTCATAAATAATATTATAATGTTAATAAAGAAATATCTATTTTATAATATAGTATTATATAGTAATATAATATAATATTTTAGGTAATGAAATTTGTATATTAATTAAATTATGAAATCTAATACTTCAAGTAATATATGGAAATAACTGGTAGAGTGACACGTGGACTTAATAAAGGAGGAGTTGACACGTGGTAAGAATTAATCAGGAGTTGACACATAGTATTATTGGCACACGCTTTATGTAATGTATAGATATCTATATATTGAATTATATTTGTCCTAATATGTTCTGTTTTAATATGTAGAGTTAGGAAGTTTTATATACAGTTGAAAAAGAGTCTTGCCCATATCAATCCTTCTGACTTGCTTATGAGTTAGTTGCTTAGATTTTGATATGTTATGTAGTTGATTTTATAAGCAATAAACTTCTGAATTGTTTCATCTTTACTTTTCATCAAGTAAACATAACAATAGTTCGTGCTATCATCGATAAAAGAAATGAAGTATTGTTACCATTCCTCGTTAGAATGGATTTCAAATCACACACATCAGTGTGGATCATATCAAGGTGTTCGGGTTTTCGTTCAATCGATTTAAAGGAAGATACTTGTTATTTTGGGTTCAACACAAGTTTTACATTTATAGTTTGAGTGAATGTGTAAAGTTGTTATATTCAATTTAAACAAGCGACTAATGGAATTAAAGTTAACATGACCTAGTCTACCATGCCACACATTAAAAAACTCAAGCAAATAAACAGAACTAGTACTAGTTTTATTTGCTTCACTCTTTACAACCATTACATTTAGCTTAAACATACCATTAAGGGCACAAGTCTTACCAACATAAACGCCACTTTTGGTCAACACGGCGTTATCAGACTCGAACGCTTGTCTAAAAGCCAATCTTATTCAATAACCACCCAGACACAAGATTCTTACGAATCTCGGGAACATACAACACATTAGTCAAAGTGAGATCCTTTTCGATGGTCATCTTCGAGATAACGGATATTGAAATGTCCCGTTCATATTGATTATAAACGTTCCATATTAATTGATTTCGTCGCAAGGTTTTGACCTCTATATGAGACGTTTTTCAAAGACTGCATTCATTTTTAAAACAACCATAACCTTTATTTTATCGATAAAGGTTTAAAAAGCATTACGTAGATTATCAAATAATGATAATCTAAAATATACAGTTTACACACGACCATTACATAATGGTTTACAATAAGAATATATTACATCAAAAATAAGTTTCTTGAATGTAGTTTTTACATAATATCATACAAGCATGGACTTCAAATCTTGTCCTTATTTTAGTATGCAACAGCGGAAGCTCTTAATAATCACCTGAGAATAAACATGCTTAAAACGTCAACAAAAATGTTGGTGAGTTATAGGTTTAACCTATATATTATCAAATCATAATAATAGACCACAAGATTTCATATTTCAATATACATCCCATACATAGAGATAAAATTCATTCATATGGTGAACACCTGGTAACCGACATTAACAAGATGCATATAAGAATATCCCCTATCATTCCGGGAAATCCTTCGGACATGATATAAACGAATTCGAATTACTAAAGCATCCGGTACTTTGGATGGGGTTCGTTAGGCCCAATAGATCTATCTTTAGGATTCGCGTCAATTAGTAGATCGGTTTACTAATTCTTAGGTTACCAAGCAAAAGGGGCATATTCGGCTTCGATCATTCACCCATATAATTTAGTTTCATTTACTTGTGTCTATTTCGTAAAACATTTATAAAACTACATGTATTCTCATCCCAAAATATTAGATTTTAAAAGTGGGACTATAACTCACTTTCACAGATTTTTACTTCGTCGGGAAGTAAGACTTGGCCACTGGTCGATTCACGAACCTATAACAAATATGTACATATATATCAAAGTATGTTCAAAATATATTTACAACATTTTTAATACATTTTACTGTTTTAAATTTATTAAGTCAGCTGTCCTCGTTAGTAACCTACAACTAGTTGTCCACAATTAGATGTACAGAAATAAATCGATATATATATTATCTTGAATCAATCCACGACCCAGTGTATACACGTCTCAGGCTAGATCAAAACTCAAAGTATATATATTTTTGGAATCAACCTCAACCTTGTATAGCTAACTCCAACATTACTGCATATAGAGTGTCTATGGTTGTTCCAAATAATATATATACATGGGTCGATATGATATGTCAAAACATTTGCATACGTGTCTATGGTATCCCAAGATTACATTAGAATACATGTATAATACAATATAAGTTAGCTAGGATATGATTTGTATAGAATTGTTACAATATTTCCCGTAGCTACAACAATAAAAAAATATCCAATCTTGTTTTACCCATAACTTCTTCGTTTTAAATCCGATTTGAGTGAATCAAATTGCTATGGTTTCATATTGAACTATATTTTATGAATCTAAACATAAAAAGTATAGGTTTATAGTCGGAAAAATAAGTTACAAGTCGTTTTTGTAAAGGTAGTCATTTCAGTCGAAAGAACGACGTCTAGATGACCATTTTGGAAAACATACTTCCACTTTGAGTTTAACCATAATTTTTGGATATAGTTTCATGTTCATAAGAAAAATTATTTTTCCAGAAGAACAACTTTTAAATCAAAGTTTATCATAGTTTTTAATTAACTAACCCAAAACAGCCCGCGGTGTTACTACGACGGCGTATATCCGGTTTTACGGTGTTTTTTCGTGTTTTCCGGTTTTAAATTATTAAATTAGCATATCATATAGATATAGAACATGTGTTTAGTTAATTTTAAAAGTTAAGTTAGAAGGATAAACTTTTGTTTGCGAACAAGTTTAGAATTAACGAAACTATGTTCTATTGATTACATGTTCAAATCTTCGAATAAGATAGTTTTATATGTATGAATCGAATGATGTTATGAACATCATTACTACCTCAAGTTTAGTAGGTAAGCCTACTGGAAGTGACAAGAAATGATCTAGCTTTAAAGGATCTTGGATGGCTTGAAAGTTCTTGAAGTAGAATCATGACACGAAAACAAGTTCAAGTAAGATTATCACTCGAATTAAGATAGTTATAGTTATAGGAATTGAATCAAAGTTTGTATATGAGTATTACCTTGATTTAGAATGATATCTTACTGTAAACAACAAGGATTTCTTGAGGTTGGATGATCACTTTACAAGATTGGAAGTGAGCTAGTAAACTTGGAAGTATTCTTGATTTTATGAAACTAGAACTTGTAGAATTTATGAAGAACACTTAGAATTTGAAGATGGAACTTGAGAGAGATCAATTAGATGAAGAAAATTGAAGAATGAAAGTGTTTGTAGGTGTTTTTGGTCGTTGGTATATGGATTAGATATAAAGGATATGTAATTTTGTTTTCATGTAAATAAGTCATGAATGATTACTAATATCTTTGTAATTTTATGAGATATTTCATGCTAGTTGCCAAATGATTATTCCCAAATGTGTTAGGTAACTCACATGGGCTGCTAAGAGCTGATCATTGGAGTGTATATACCAATAGTACATACATTTAGAAGTTGTGTATTGTACGAGTACGAATACGGGTGCATACGAGTAGAATTGTTGATGAAACTGAACGGGGATGTAATTGTAAGCATTTTTGTTAAGTAGAAGTATTTTAATAAGTGTCTTGAAGTCTTTCAAAAGTGTATGAATACATATTAAAACACTACATGTATATATATTTTAACTGAGTCGTTAAGTCATCGTTAGTCGTTACATGTAAATGTTGTTTTGAAACCTTTAGGTTAACGATCTTGTTAAATGTTGTTAACCCATTGTTTATTATATCTAAAGAGATGTTAAATTATTACATTATCATGTTATTATGATATATTAATATATCTTAGTATGATATATATACAGTTAAATGTTGTTACAACGATAATCGTTACATATATGTCTCGTTTCGAAATTCTTAAGTTAGTAGTCTTGTTTTACATATGTAGTTCATTGTTAATATACATAATGACATGTTTACTTATAATTTATCATGATTAAACATAGTGTAACAATATCTTAATATGATTCATATGTAATTAGGAAGACGTTGTTATAACGATAATCGTTATATATATCGTTTCGAGTTTCTTAATTCAATAAACACAATTTTATGTATATAACTCATTGTTAAAATACCTAATGAGATACTTACTTATCATAATATCATGTTAATTATATATATAATCATATATATGTCATCATATAGTTTTTACAAGTTTTAACGTTCGTGAATCACCGGTCAACTCGGGTGGTCAATTGTCTATATGAAACCTATTTCAATTAATCAAGTCTTAACAAGTTTGATTGCTTAACATGTTGGAAACACTTAATCATGTAAATATCAATTTCATTTAATATATATAAACATGGAAAAGTTCGGGTCACTACAGATATCACCTGTAGCAGAGTTTCTAATGCGGAATTGGAGATCGATGGCTTAAGCAGTAAGATGGATAATTAGTATTGGACATGACTCACCAATACAAATAGCAAAATATAATTGGATATTACGCACTAAAAATATAATTGCTAAGCAAAAACCAATCGTACACGATTGTTTCTTATTCTTCACGAATAACAAAATAATATTAATCAACTCCCCTAAAACCAATTATGTCGACAACTATATATACCTACCAACTAAATAAAAGTAAATTGAATAAAAGATAAAAATAAAACAAATAAAATATAAAATAAGATAAGCATCCAGGATCTCTAGTCCTTATCAATAATTGAATTCTTAACCGACTCATTATTTACTTTTTCTTGCGTCACACACATGTTATCCTATCCCAACTCGATTGCAAGGCAGCCCAATAAAATCATCTTGTACTCCACTAACTTGATTCATTTGTTCAGCCCAAAATTGAACCATTCTTTCAGTCCAATTATTCAGAGGTCCAATCCAAATAAACCCAACTTTGATGTTACCCAGTTCTGCATCATCCTCCCCTCCTTCGAGAAGACTCGTCCTTGAGTCTACAACACCAAAAACGCAACATCCATCCGATTCTCAAGAACTACACAAATATTTTTTAACTTGTTTTTCAAATTAACATGAACATCTTTACCAGAGGAAATTTTAACAACTTCGTTCGTGTTTTTATTAGTGACCGAATTGCCGAATTCAACGATTTCATAATGGATGCCAATATTATCAACATCATTGAAATTCAGAAAATATGCATCCTCTTCACAATCCGTATCTTAGATGGGCTCTTCATTCTCACAATCCGTATCATAGATGGGTTCGAAATCTTCATCCACAATAGGTTCAAGAACGTAGTCCAGATTAAAAATTTATTCAACCTTCATACCAATGGTCCATAAGGGATTATCATGATGGTCCCGTCTGAATCCTCTCAGCGCATCAGCGAATGGATTCATATCTTCCCATCGGTCTTTTGTTTGTTCCGAAGCATAGCGTTCATCATAATTATGATGTCTGCCCAACTCTAATATTGCTATCCTTTGTCACAAACACTCAATCTCTAACTCCCTAACTTGTTGCTACAAACGAGCAATCTCAACATCACAAGGATCATTATCACTGCCTCTCTCGGCGATTATGTGATTTGATCTCCTGTAATACCGGCCACCATGTTCTTATTTAGCCATGCCTGGAATCTGATACCACATAATACGGAATTGGAGATCGATGGCTTAAACAGTAAGATAGATAATTAGTATCGGATATGACTCACCAATACAAATAGCAAAATATACTTGAATATTACGCACCAAAAATACAATTGCTAAGCAAAAACTAATCGTACACGATTGTTTCTTATTCTTCACGAATAACAAAATAATATTAATCAACTCCCCTAAAACCAATTATGTCGACAACTATATATACCTACCAACTAACTAAAAGTAAATTGAATAAAAGATAAAAATAAAACAAATAAAATATAAAATAAGATAAGCATCCAAGATCTCTAGTCCTTATCAATAATTGAATTCTTAATGGACTCATTATTTACTTTTTCTTGCGTCACACACATGTTATCCTATCCCAACTCGATTGCAAAGCAGCCCGATAAAATCATCTTGTACTCCACTAACTTGATTCATTTGTTCATACCAAATTGAACCATTCTTTCAGCCCAATTAAGGTCCAATCCAAGTAAACCCAACTTTGATGTTACCCAATTTTGCATCAGTTTCCTATAAACAACTTATCTCTGCTAGTAACCTCTTTGAAAGTGTTAAAGAGGCGCTTATCAGCACAAACATGGAGGGTATCCCTAGTGTCAACCAACTACTCCTTGGTATTAAAACCAAACAGATTAACCTTGTAAATCATAATGGCGAGGTTAGAAACCATAGCAACAAGGTTGTCATTATCATCAACCGTGTTAGCTTTGTCCGGGAGTCTTTCTCTTTGGATTCTTGCATTGATCAGCACGATGACCTAACCGGTCACAATTATAGCATTTTTCGGAGAACCCCTTCTTTTTGGAAACACCACCTTTAAGTATAATCTTGAACCCTTTCCCCTTGTTACCCTTCTCAGTCTTTCCTCTACTCTTGCTACCTCTCGAGGATTGACCGTGTTTAACGATATTAGCTTTTGCTGAACTAGGATTAATGCTCCTTTTAAGAGCAACTTTGTTATCTTCCTCAATACAAAGATGGACCACAAGGTCTTCAATGGTCAATTACTTTCGCTTATGTTTCAAGTAATTCTTGAAATCAATCCAACTTGGTGACAGTTTCTCAATCATTGCTGCAACTTGGAAACTCTCATTGATTACCATTTCTTCAGCATGTATGTCATGAATAATGATGTGCAATTCTTGGATTTGACTCGTAACAGTCTTTGAGTCAATTATCTTAAAAATTCAAGAATTTAGCCACTACTCATTTCTTGGTACCATCATCTTCAGTCTTGTACCTTCGTTCCAAAGACTCCTATAATTATTTGGTAGTTTCTATTGTGCAGTACATGTTATAGATAGAATTCTACAAACTATTCAAGACATAGTTGCACACAAGTAATCCAAGTGTTCCCATGCCTGAACCACACTCACAATTTGCACATCCCCTTCAATATGTGTAACACCCTGATTTTTTTTAAAACACAGCGGAAGTACATAAAATTACCAAAGTAACACTATTTAACGTTTACAATCCATAGTTATCAAATCAGCTTAGTTAAAGTAAATGTGTGTTACCTTAGGAAGTGTAAGGTCAATGATGAAACGCAACTGGTTCCGTTGAGTGATTTGAGGGTAGACCTAAATCAAAAGTTAGCTGAAGAACCGGTTAGGATTGTTGATAGAAAGGTGATAAAGCTGAGAAAGAAAGAGACCCATATGGTGCTTGTTAAGTGGAAGCATAGTTTAGGATCGAACCTTACATGGGAAACCCAAGAGCTAATGAAAGCTCGTTATCCACGTTTATTTGACCAAAACCAGATTATGAGGACGGAATCTTCTTAAGGGGAGTGGATTTGCAACATCCTCAGATCGGGCATAGATTAAGATGACCTTTTTCCCCTTAGGCATAATTGTGTGGTTAATTATGCTTTTATTTTAATTTAATATTTAGTGTTATTTTATTATTTGGTTAAGACCAGTTTGTGACAAGGGTCACAGAACATGTTCGTTTAATTTGGACTCCGTTAGGGCAGTCAAATTAAGTACGAAAGATATGAGATAACTGGTAATACTCGTGTATTGTGGGGTATGGAATTTTAACCAAAATAAGTGTATTGTGCAGCTCCTTCCCTCATTTTATCCACCTCTCTCTAGAAAATTCCCAAACCAAACCGTACCTACTTCATCTTCACCATAAAACCCTAGATTCTTAATTGGTTTTCTAGAGCTCAAATCTTTTGTATTATCTTGTTCCTTATGATTTACTGAATCCATTGAGGTGATAAGGATAAGGAAGCAGCTCAGTGATAGATTATCTGAGCTAGTTGCTGGTATTCGGTGAGTGGGTCTATCTCCGGATAGAGTATTAAGTAGCTGACACGCTACTTGTTCAGACTCTTTACTCTTATGTTTATATCCTGTATGAATACCATGTGTAGTTAGATATTGCCATGCTAGTTAGGATGATTGCATGACTGATTATCTGTGATCTTATGTGCGCACTGTTAGTTGGACACCAACCGAGGCGGCAAGGTTGGGAACCCACCGAGGCGGCAAGTTAGGGTTGGTGTGAGGTCGACTATGGTAGCTTGGTCGGGTCTTGATGTTAATGATTGTTCAGTATAGCATAGAAGGACGCATGTATTGCGTCTGGATGGTTATACAGTGGATTCAGTAAAGCGGACTATCGGTAGACTGTAGCCTGATCAGCTAAGTCATGTGCTCGTACAAGCCGTCGATCCTCATATTGTCAGTTGTTGTATGCTAGTTCAGGACGTTAGCATAGTTGTGACCCCTTGCATGTTCAGTTGCTTATGCTTGGTCTGTTAGATAGTATTCATTCACTTAGCAGTTGTGCTAATTTTCCCACATTTCTACCCATTGCAGATTTAGGTACTGCTGATTAGGATTGTGACGACCCGAAAAATTTCGACCAATTTTAAACCAAACTCTCGATACGATGTTATAATTTTGACACGATAAGAAAAGTCTGTTAGGTTGAGGTTCAAAATTTTTGAACTGTTTTCATACATTCATGTAACTTCGACTGCTTCCGACGATTCACGAACAATTGATTATAAATAGATATGTGTGTATATATATAAATAATAATTATAATTTAAAATATTATATGTTGTTGTTATTAAAATTAATTATGTAAAATAAAATAAAATAGGATATTGTAACGACCCGGAAATTTCCGACCAAATTTAAACTCTAATCTCTATATGGTTCCGACACGATAAGCAAAAACCCTAAAGTTGACCCGCACTTTTTCGATCGTTCTATACTCATAAGATTAATATTTACATAAATTAAACCTTACCAACATGATAAGCAATCCAAATTGTTGAGACTTATGTTTTCGAAAAGAGTTTTACACAACGTTTGACCGTCTAGTTTGACCGATGATATCACGAACTATACAATATATGATAATTATACGTTTGTGTATATATATGTATATATACATATTTAACATGATCTAAGAATGTTTTAATATCTCATTTTGTATTAATAACAATAAGTTATAAGTATATTTTGAAACTACTAACTTAAGTTTTCAAAACGATAACCATACGTAACGTTATTTGACTTAAATACTTATGACCTATAATGTTTATACATATATCGTATAAGTAATGTATTTAATCACTTTTAAAGACTTAAATACATAAAACAATATAAGTATATTTACAAAAGATAGCTATATTTGAATCCTCGTTCCGTTTTCTCAAAGATTTCTATACGTATACCTAGGGTATATGTACCCGTATCATACGCAGCTTCTAGATGTATTTACTATTGGTATATACCAATAAAAATCTGCTCCTTAGCAGCCTTAAATGATTAAGAAACATGTGGAACCAACCATTTGTCAAGTAGCATGAATTATTTAGCAAGAAAACAAAGTTAGGTATTTTTTTTTTCCTTTATAACCTAAAAACGTTTTTATGCATGCACACCATTTCTTCACCCCATTTTCTCATACTTACACTTCCATTTCTCTCTCAAAATACTCTTAACTTCATACTTGATCATCTCCAAGCATTTTCCCCATCATTTAGCTTCAAAAACCTTACTTAAACACCATAAGAAAATCATACAAAAACACTTCAAGAAATCCTTCCAAGAACACAAACTTACTTCCAATCTTTCATCCAATTCCATCACCCTTTTGGTTCTAGCTTTTTACTCCTGTTTTACAGCAACCTTGTCCAAGGAACTTGAGGTAGTATCTATGTTCATAACCTTATTCGATTCATATATATATAGCTATCATATTTTGTGGTATACAATTTTAACAACAAGAACATAGTTTGAAAGTTTTCAAACTTGTTTGCAAACTAAATAGATCCTTCTAACTTAAATTTTAAAATACTTCAAGACCTGTAATATAACTTAAATATATGCTAACTTAACAAGGTATAACTTGGTTTTTCAAAGAATATCTTAAAAACTGTTTTTACGACGTCGGAGTGTAACCGGGGACTGTTTTGGGTTGGATAATTAAAAACTATCTTAAACTTTGAATTGCAGGTTTATGTTCTGGAAAAATGATTTTTACTATAAATATGTTAACACATAAAAATTTCATGATTTAATTCAAAGTATAAGTATTTTTAGAAAAATGGTCATTAAGTGTTATTTTTTTTGTAACAAAAATGTTTAACTTCATAAGTTTCACTAAAGTTTCACCTATGCCGTGTGATTTTGAATACAAACCAAGGTATTTTCAGTTCATAGTCTTAAAGAGGGACTCGATCCAAGGAGATGGCAAGTTGAATCAACGAAAACGGATTTGTAACGAAGAAACTATGACCGAAACAAAATTGGTTATCCTAGACTTGTTTAACTTCGGGATTAATTGGGAAAAATTAAATAAATCACATATTTCTAAGATAACATGATATTTTATATATATGTACTTATAATTCAATTTTATATGGTTCAGGATCACCCGTAAACAACACGAGAAGATTAATCATAAGATCCCATGTTTGTACGCAACACGTCATTTGACAACACCGGTACTTTATGTACGCAACACGTCATTTGACAACACCGGTACCGTGGGTCAAGATTAATCTCGACCAATACATATACGATGGGGTTTTATTTATTTCGTTGGGGGTTTTATTTATTTCATTGCGGGTATATTAAACATCTAAAAATGAACCATTAAAATTGAATTACTAACAACGAGCTGCTAACTACGGACTAAGGAATTATTCAAAGTATTAAAAGTATAACAAGTATATATATGTGACGTTTGTTTAAAAAGAAAAGGTATTGATATATTATATATGAATAGGTTCGTGATATCAACCGGAGACCAAGTCAAATTATATATATCTTCAAGACGAAAGTGAGTATATAGTCCCACTTTTAAACTCTAAATATTTCGGGATGAGAATACATGTATTTTATGTTTTACGTTATGGACACAAGTAACTGAAAAATATATTCTACGTTGAGTTGTACCACTGGCATACTTCCCTGTAGCTTGGTAACTAATATTTACAGCGGTATTGTAAACGCGAATCCTGTTGATAGATCTATCGGGCCTGACAACCCCAACCGGACTGGACGACCAGTATTCAACGGTTGCACAGTACTTCGTTTCGTGACTACACTTGGTACAGTGTAGTAAGATTTCATATTAAAGGGAATATGCGACGTGATTAATTGTTAAGTATGGTTACCAAGTGCTCAACCACTTAGAATATTTTTATTAAAATGTTTATATATGAAATCTTGTGGTCTATATTTATATCGCTGTCGACATTAAACCTATATCTCACCAACTTTATGTTGACATTTTAAAGCATGTTATTCTCAGGTATGAATTAAGTCTTCCGCTGTGCATTATCTCGTACTAAGGATACTACTTGAGGCCATTAAGGACTTATATCATTAGGCGTTGCATTCGAGTCATTGAAGTTCATAGAGACTATTATTAAGTAAATGGCGGTTTAGGTCATTTGAATATTATGAAATGTCAGGCGAATATGTCAATTATGGATGTAACTATAGATTGCCTTTTAAGAATAAATGCAACGTTTGTAAGATGTATCATATTGAGGGCAAGTACCTCGCAATGTTATCAACTATTGTAATTCGTTTGTAATCAATATGGACAACGTCCGGATGATTAGTTTCGGATCCTTTCAGTTGGTATCAGAGCGTTGGTCTTAGCGAACCAGGCCTTGCATTAGTGTGTCTAACTAGTAGTTGTTAGGATACATTAAGTGAGTCTGGACTTTGACCGTGTCTGCCTGTCAAAAGTTTTGCTTATCAATCCTAGTCGAAAATCATCTGCTTATCATCCTTAGGGAACTGCCTGCTTATCATTCTTAAGTCTAGACACGTCTTACTGCATTTAGTGCATCGATAATGTATAGACAAAATTCATATCCTAGCGTATCTGTTACTATAGACATTGCCTGACGTATTTCAAAGATTCTCCGTAATTCATGGGATTTTGATATTATATATACATATGTAAATTATGTATTGAAGAGTACCAAACCCAACTCCTATAATCTATTCCAAACCAAAAATTCATTTCTCCGACCATACAAGATGGATTCTTCATCCAGCTCAAATTCCTCCGACTTCGATAGCTTCGCCGATATGGATTTCCATTCGAGCTCCGAGAACAGCGTTACCGGAATGGATCAACCAATTTCCCATCATCTATTCTGGATGAATTGGGGATGGGTTCGTAATATACTAAATTTCTGGAGGCAAGAAGAAGGTGATCCATTCCATCCACCAAATTGTCCTCTTAACGATGAACCTGAAGCACTTACCGGCGAACCTATTCGAAACACCATTTTCTCGCTCATTTTTAGAGTATCTCGCCATGATTACATACTATCCCATATTTCAAATCTTGTTCATTCGCTCGTTCCAACCGTCAATCATCCCGGTATAATAGAAGAAGTCAACGAACTCCGTGCTCGGGTAGTGGTTTTGGAGAATATGGTGCGAAGGTTACAAACACCAACAGCAGCACCAGCAGCATAATCCGTACTACCATCGTCAACGTCGACAGTACCTTTATCACCCCAATCAAAACCGCGCCTTAAATCTCAACATCACAATCTGTATCTCGAATATCAACATCACACGACTCAATATCTATACTTCGAGTATGATCTTCGTTCTATATATCGTTCTACATCGATTATCTTCGCTTTACGTATCGTATGACGATTATGTAATTTCTAAAGTCTTAGAGATTATGTAATCTAGAATTAACGATAAATCAAATGAGTTTAATATCTTATTGACTCATTAAATCTATGATTATCTCTGAAGAAAATATATATGCAAGTATATTTTCATAAAGATAGTAATTAAAAATTCCTTCGTACAAACTATTAATGATGAAAATATTTTAACGGGTGGGTAGTACCCGAGGAATATTTAGAATTCACATTAATAAGTTATATTGTACATTCTTGAATCTGATTCAACGGTTATCTATTATCTTACTTACAACCACCGATATTCATATCCGCTCACCCCAGAATAACCATTTTCAATCAAATTTCATATTCGGATTTTGACCTACCAGAATCCAACAAGTGGCATAAAGAAGAAAACATTGGACAAAATAAAAAAAAAAATTGTTAGAAACACACGATTTAACTAATTAAAAATCTATTAAGGATTCCACGCTAACTGTTCCGGCTAACTCTGGATAATTAAAATGAATTAAAATGTTGATTGTAACATATGAAGCTAAACAATTCTTCAAGCTTGCCACTTGATTTTATCTTAAACCTCATTCGTAACTTGACGATTACAATTCGCATTCAAATCCTTTCATGATTCCTGAAAACACCTCGACCGAGAAGTTGAACCCGCCGCACCTCGCCTACGGAATGAAGATTTATACATACAGTTATACACCTGAAGAACTCTCGAACCCAAATTCATAATTTAACACATAACGTATTGAATCCTTTGCCATTTATTAGCAAGAACAACCCTACAATTCCTTTTCAAGAAGCTAATTTTGTCACAGCTCCACTTCGACTTTTCAGTGAGATTATTTCTATTATAATCATGATATTTATACCTTGTCCTTTCGCCGTCATTACCGGAAAACCTTTTATATCCCTCGACAACATCAACAGGTGCACCAGCAGATCGTTATCCTTTTGGCGAAATCAACAATCATTATTTTGAAAATCTCGCGGAACTTCTTCCATCATATCTATAATGTCTATCCCTAAGAATTTCATAATCTGAACGTGAAGTTTCTG
Source organism: Rutidosis leptorrhynchoides (assembly GCF_046630445.1). Classification (NCBI taxonomy): domain Eukaryota; kingdom Viridiplantae; phylum Streptophyta; class Magnoliopsida; order Asterales; family Asteraceae; genus Rutidosis; species Rutidosis leptorrhynchoides. The sequence goes on from NC_092334.1 coordinate 551,922,259, forward strand.
AAAAACACCCGGGACTATGAAATAGTTCTTGAAATGCTAACGAAGCAGCAAAAACTGTAAACGACTTTAACGGTCAAAAGTTTGATGACAAAGAATAGTAAGGTGGTAAAGTTGAAAAAAAAAAAGTTTGGAACTAGAAAAAGGATGAAGCAAAGTATGAAAGAGGCTGTGGATAAATCACAGGGACTGAACCTGCTCTCAAAGAATACAAACGATTCCGTACCTGCTGAAACCGTCAGTAAGAACCCTACTCTTTATTCAAAACCCTGCCCGGATGATATTTTTCATCATCATCTTATCTTAGATATTATAAGATATCTTCATATCATTCGTTATACATATTTTTCATATTTCTGGAGATATTTTTACAACTATTCCTATCTGCGATCATTTATCTCTCCGTAACATCTGCGTTACAATATAAAAGAAACTGTGTTAATTTCTAAATTCTGAAACCTCCGAGATTAAAATATAAATGATTTGAAGTAGTGTTGGGAACTGATGCATGAATTAGTATAATATAATGAAACTTGATCAACTTTATTATATTACAGTAAGTCATGTTAAGTTTCTAATGGAATGTGATGATTCACAGTACCGTCATCATGTGCCATGTTACACGGCTCTTACATTCTATCAAGTCTCCAAACATATTAGAACATATCACCTTGATAGTTCTATTTTTTCGGAATATTCGAGTAATTTAACGAATCAAGATCGTGTCATTACAATTTCATTCTAAAACCAATAGCTAGGTTCATTCCAAATTTCCTACCTACGAATTTCGGACCATTGTTCGCTTGGCTCGAGGACGGGAAGAAGAAACGAAGGGACAAAACCTCAGAATAGAAATAGGAACATAAACCACAGCAAATAAGAGAGAGCATTAACTGTGAATGACAATGATTTTAAGGGACGGGAGTAGGAACATCGAAATATAAGGGAAGGTATAAAACCTAACAACAACCCCGAAACTACAAACCGTGCATATCAATACGTATTGCAACGTAAAGGCACGGGAGAATTAAAAACATTATAATTCCAAGGAAAGGATAAAAGAGAATAGATTCTTCTGGTGATAGATGAAAAAGAAGAATGAAAGATATGAAAGTTAGAAATATAACAAGGATTAGAATGGGATGGAGCATATTAGCGAATGTCTTAAAGTAGGAACTAAAGAGAAAGAATAGAAGATGTGGGAAGAAAAAAAGGGAAGGAGGTAAATTTATAGTGAAATATTCGACAAAGAAATCAAAACAGATTGCCGCGTTAAATCAAAGAAGATCCTGATCGCCGCAAAACTAAATTTTATTACATAAGATTTTCTTTAAAACCCTTAAATCCCGGAAATCGATCATAATCACGTCATCGGTTACAACAATTCTATATTTACTCATTTCACTCTTTTGTGATAGCTTCGCTCGTGCGTCTCACATAACCGAATCGTTTTATCTAAATCTTTCAATAATGATAAAATTTAATTATTACCTCATATTCGTCATGAAAACATTCCTATTGTTATTTATGACAACCTCTACCAAATTTCGAGGACGAAATTTCTTTAACGGGTGGGTACTGTAACGACCCGGAAATTTCCGACCAAATTTAAACTCTAATCTCTATATGGTTCCGACACGATAAGCAAAAACCCTAAAGTTGACCCGCACTTTTTCGATCGTTCTATACTCATAAGATTAATATTTACATAAATTAAACCTTACCAACATGATAAGCAATCCAAATTGTTGAGACTTATGTTTTCGAAAAGAGTTTTACACAACGTTTGACCGTCTAGTTTGACCGATGATATCACGAACTATACAATATATGATAATTATACGTTTGTGTATATATATGTATATATACATATTTAACATGATCTAAGAATGTTTTAATATCTCATTTTGTATTAATAACAATAAGTTATAAGTATATTTTGAAACTACTAACTTAAGTTTTCAAAACGATAACCATACGTAACGTTATTTGACTTAAATACTTATGACCTATAATGTTTATACATATATCGTATAAGTAATGTATTTAATCACTTTTAAAGACTTAAATACATAAAACAATATAAGTATATTTACAAAAGATAGCTATATTTGAATCCTCGTTCCGTTTTCTCAAAGATTTCTATACGTATACCTAGGGTATATGTACCCGTATCATACGCAGCTTCTAGATGTATTTACTATTGGTATATACCAATAAAAATCTGCTCCTTAGCAGCCTTAAATGATTAAGAAACATGTGGAACCAACCATTTGTCAAGTAGCATGAATTATTTAGCAAGAAAACAAAGTTAGGTATTTTTTTTTTCCTTTATAACCTAAAAACGTTTTTATGCATGCACACCATTTCTTCACCCCATTTTCTCATACTTACACTTCCATTTCTCTCTCAAAATACTCTTAACTTCATACTTGATCATCTCCAAGCATTTTCCCCATCATTTAGCTTCAAAAACCTTACTTAAACACCATAAGAAAATCATACAAAAACACTTCAAGAAATCCTTCCAAGAACACAAACTTACTTCCAATCTTTCATCCAATTCCATCACCCTTTTGGTTCTAGCTTTTTACTCCTGTTTTACAGCAACCTTGTCCAAGGAACTTGAGGTAGTATCTATGTTCATAACCTTATTCGATTCATATATATATAGCTATCATATTTTGTGGTATACAATTTTAACAACAAGAACATAGTTTGAAAGTTTTCAAACTTGTTTGCAAACTAAATAGATCCTTCTAACTTAAATTTTAAAATACTTCAAGACCTGTAATATAACTTAAATATATGCTAACTTAACAAGGTATAACTTGGTTTTTCAAAGAATATCTTAAAAACTGTTTTTACGACGTCGGAGTGTAACCGGGGACTGTTTTGGGTTGGATAATTAAAAACTATCTTAAACTTTGAATTGCAGGTTTATGTTCTGGAAAAATGATTTTTACTATAAATATGTTAACACATAAAAATTTCATGATTTAATTCAAAGTATAAGTATTTTTAGAAAAATGGTCATTAAGTGTTATTTTTTTTGTAACAAAAATGTTTAACTTCATAAGTTTCACTAAAGTTTCACCTATGCCGTGTGATTTTGAATACAAACCAAGGTATTTTCAGTTCATAGTCTTAAAGAGGGACTCGATCCAAGGAGATGGCAAGTTGAATCAACGAAAACGGATTTGTAACGAAGAAACTATGACCGAAACAAAATTGGTTATCCTAGACTTGTTTAACTTCGGGATTAATTGGGAAAAATTAAATAAATCACATATTTCTAAGATAACATGATATTTTATATATATGTACTTATAATTCAATTTTATATGGTTCAGGATCACCCGTAAACAACACGAGAAGATTAATCATAAGATCCCATGTTTGTACGCAACACGTCATTTGACAACACCGGTACTTTATGTACGCAACACGTCATTTGACAACACCGGTACCGTGGGTCAAGATTAATCTCGACCAATACATATACGATGGGGTTTTATTTATTTCGTTGGAGGTTTTATTTATTTCATTGCGGGTATATTAAACATCTAAAAATGAACCATTAAAATTGAATTACTAACAACGAGCTGCTAACTACGGACTAAGGAATTATTCAAAGTATTAAAAGTATAACAAGTATATATATGTGACGTTTGTTTAAAAAGAAAAGGTATTGATATATTATATATGAATAGGTTCGTGATATCAACCGGAGACCAAGTCAAATTATATATATCTTCAAGACGAAAGTGAGTATATAGTCCCACTTTTAAACTCTAAATATTTCGGGATGAGAATACATGTATTTTATGTTTTACGTTATGGACACAAGTAACTGAAAAATATATTCTACGTTGAGTTGTACCACTGGCATACTTCCCTGTAGCTTGGTAACTAATATTTACAGCGGTATTGTAAACGCGAATCCTGTTGATAGATCTATCGGGCCTGACAACCCCAACCGGACTGGACGACCAGTATTCAACGGTTGCACAGTACTTCGTTTCGTGACTACACTTGGTACAGTGTAGTAAGATTTCATATTAAAGGGAATATGCGACGTGATTAATTGTTAAGTATGGTTACCAAGTGCTCAACCACTTAGAATATTTTTATTAAAATGTTTATATATGAAATCTTGTGGTCTATATTTATATCGCTGTCGACATTAAACCTATATCTCACCAACTTTATGTTGACATTTTAAAGCATGTTATTCTCAGGTATGAATTAAGTCTTCCGCTGTGCATTATCTCGTACTAAGGATACTACTTGAGGCCATTAAGGACTTATATCATTAGGCGTTGCATTCGAGTCATTGAAGTTCATAGAGACTATTATTAAGTAAATGGCGGTTTAGGTCATTTGAATATTATGAAATGTCAGGCGAATATGTCAATTATGGATGTAACTATAGATTGCCTTTTAAGAATAAATGCAACGTTTGTAAGATGTAACATATTGAGGGCAAGTACCTCGCAATGTTATCAACTATTGTAATTCGTTTGTAATCAATATGGACAACGTCCGGATGATTAGTTTCGGATCCTTTCAGATATTATAATAATTATTAATTAAAACATATCTATATATATAAATTAAAAATAAATATTAAATAATTGTGATACTCGTTTGATGTTTCGATTGATATTAAGCAAGTTAAATTCAAACTTATTTAATTTTAAAATAAACGGTGATCCGAAAAGGAGTTTTATAAATTATAGGCTTATTAATAAAATAATTAGGAGCTATCTGTTAAATTTTTATAACCTTTTAAATTTTACTTGGGTTGAGAGTGAATAGTAATTTAATTTTTATTAAATAATTAATGACCAATCTTACACCATTACGACTGGAATAAATAAAGATATTTAATATAAAATTTTGGGATTTTTCTGAATATCTTTTATCCGCCACTGATTAAAGACGGGGTACGAATTTCAGTCCGTGAATAAAATAGTAGACGACGGCTAACAGTTTACACGTTTATATTTAAAATTATATTATAATTATTATTATATTATATATTTATATTCTCAATTGATTGATTCGTAAAAATAATTAAGATTACTGTTCTTGATTGCCGTGATTTAATGTCGACAAAGTAGAAGTTAAATTATTTTTAATATGTGAATGAGATTTAATGTATATGTTTGTCATCTATCTTCTTTATCTTATATAATATATACATAGGCATGTTTATGGAATGCAATTGATATCTTTCTGTTTACTACTCAAATTCTCTTGCTTCCTTATTTTCTTAACACATGATCACCTTAACAACATTTTTAGAGCCCACCAAGAACCACCAGACCTCCGGTCACCATGAACAACGAACCACCTTGGGTCTTGGTTATGTTTAATTGATCATCACCCGAATTCAATCACAACCCATTAACTATGTATCACTAACCAAAACCTTTATACAGTTCAATGACGATCATAAACTAATGAAACCATCGTTAGCCAATTGTTTTCACTTCTATCTCCTTCGAACCACAACAAACCGAAACCCACTTTGGATGCTACTGTTCCTGTTACTGTTGTGCAACTGTAACCATCCAAAGACCACCGTAACACCATCATTAAAACACCACCTTCATTGTTGTTTCGTCTGTGTAAACCATCACCAACCTCATCTTCGATCATCATTTAATACTTCTAATATACTGCTCCTGTTGCTGCAATATCGTTGTTTCTGTACTACGGTTGTTCCACCACAAATCACCACCATCACCGGCAAACGACTACTATGATCGTTCCTGTTTTACTGCCGCTACAGTGACTTGTTTCTACTGTTGCAGCTCACTTGTTCCATTTTAAATTCCATTGACCATCGAACTCCGTCAACGTCGGTCACCTGCAACCAACAACCATCATCATCGAACCATCACCAACTGCAGTTAACTTTTATTTTCTGTTTACAAACGATAAACTCACCATCCACCTTGAAACTCTCCTGCTACGACTCTTTTTCTCTTCTGTTTTGAATTCCTACTACGATGGACTGCTACTACGCTGCAACTGCTACCATTTGCAGCTTAACTGCTGCTTGTGTGATTAATTTTTCTCCTTTTGGCCGACAAATACTAAACAGGAAAAACCCACTTGGAAGTAAATTACGACTGCTTTATTTCTCTAATTATTTGTCGGGCCAAACCCTAAAAGTCCACTTGTGATTTGTAGAAGGAGGCCGGCATATTGTAGTGGCGTTGTATTAAAAAAAAGGATTTTGTTTGTTCCTGTTTTCGGTTCCAGAATTGAGTCAAGAACAAACAATTTATTTGTTGGGCCATGGTGTTTCATCCCTGAGCCGAGATCCAATACCTTCTTGGGCTACTATTGGGCTAGCAGAAAGCCCACCAACTATTATCCTTGCTAGTTTACGTAGTGCTGCTATTTTTTTTATCAAACAAATAATAACATAAAGATGATGATGGTCAGGTTGATATAAATGATGATTATGATCGATGACATGTAGAAAGATGATCACGATGTTATGATTATGATTATGATATAGAAAATTTGTATATGATGATTAAGATGGAAATTGATGATGATTTAGATTATGATATAGTTAAGATAATGATGATCATTCGTGATAAATGATATGATGATATAATTATGTGATGATGTTGTTATGATTATGGTGATATCATGAATGAAGTATGTGATGATAATGATGATGGGTAAGAGAGAGGATGATGATCACGATTATGACGATGATCATATGTAATGTTAATGATGAGGTCGATGCATAATGATGACGATGATGATAATGAAATGATTAGGATAGAGGACGAATGATGATTGATTAAGATGATTAGGTAATAAGATTAATATTGATTATGAGTATGATACGGGATTAAGTTAGAATGAAAATGGATCAAGGATAATGGTAATGAAAAGTCTTGATGATTAAAAAGAAGGCAAGAAAATCCGAGTTAAATATATTTTCTGTAATAATAATTTCAAAAGTACACGAACAGAGGGATGGTTAAGACTGTTATCGGGTTAGCGGGAAGTCGCGGGTTCAAACCCGGACTTGGGCATTTTTTAGGACTACTTCTTTGAAGTAGTTTACTTATTACTTATTATTATTATTATTATTATTATTATTATTATTATTATTATTATTATTATTATTATTATTATTATTATTATTATTATTATTATTATTATTATTATTATTATTATTATTATTACTACTCTTATTATTTTTATTATCATTATTATTATCATTAATATTATTATTACAGTATTATTATTGCTACAAACAAAATGGCTATTATTATTATTATCAAAAATTATTATTTTCATTATCACTATTAAGATTATTATTATTAATGTACTAAATAAATATTATATGTATATAAAAAAATATTTATTACATATAACATAACTATATTATACTTTTATAATAAATATTAATAAATGTAATTAATTAGGTTATTAATGAAACGCATAATTAAAATAAGAATTAAATCACTAATGATATATAAGTTTGTTCGAATACCATTTTATGTGTTAATATATATATATATATATATATATATACATGATATAGGTTCGTGAATCCGAGGCCAACCCTGCATTGTTCAGTATCGTCGTATGAATATTTTTACTACAAAATATTGTATTGTTAGTTTCATTTGCTCCCTTTTTAAATGCTTTTGTAATATATATTTTTGGGACTGAGAATACATGCACTGCTTTTATAAATGTTTTACGAAATAGACACAAGTAATCGAAACTACATTCTATGGTTGGATTATCGAATCGAATATCACCCTTTTTAGTCTGGTAATCTAAGAATTAGGGAACAGACACCTTAATTGACGCGAATCCTAAAGATAGATCTATTGGGCCTAACAAACCCCATCCGGGTTACGGATGCTTTAGTACTTCGATTTTATCATGTCCGATAAGAGTCCCGGAATGATGGAGATATTCTAGACGCGTTTTGTTAATGTCGATTACCAGGTGTTCACCATATGAATGATTTTTAATTCGCGGGTTACACGTATTATTTTGTACTCAGGTTACGTATACAATTAAATATCTGAAATCTTGTGGTCTATTAAAATTATGGAAATGATTGATTACGATAAACCTATGAACTCACCAACCTTTTTGGTTGACACTTTAAAGCATGTTTATTCTCATGTATGAAAGAAATCTTTCGCTGTGCATTTGCTCATTTTAAAGATATTACATGGAGTCGTTCATGGCATATTTAGGATAGTACCTCGCAATGGGGCCAAATGTTGATGACTTCGTCCAGGTGGATTAGGACGGGTATCTACAGGTGGTATCAGAGCGGTGGTCTTAGCGAACTAGGTCTTGCATTAGTGTGTTTAACGGATAGTTATTAAGATGCATTAGTAAGTCTGGACTTCGACCATGTCTGCATATCAAAAAGTTTTGCTTATCATTCTTTGTCGGAAATTACATGCTTATCATCCTTAAGTCTACACACGTTTTCCTGCATTTATTGCATACATAGTGTACAGACGAATTCATATCTTAGTATATCTGTTACTATAAACTTTTCTTGATATCTTTCGAAGATTCCTCCGTGATTTATGGAATTTTGGTATTATATATACATATGTAAATTATGTATTGAAGAGTACCAATATAAATTCTATAATCTATCTCAAATCATAAATCATCTCCCTAATTATACAAGATGGATCCCGTATCTAGTTCAAACTCCTTAAACTTCGACAGCCATTCCGATATGGATATTCACCTGAACTCCGAAGACAGTGTAACAGGAATGGATCAACCAATCAGCCATCATCAATTCTGGATGAATTGGGGATAGGTTCGTAGCCTACTTAATCATTGGAGACAAGAAGAAGGTGATCCCTTCCATCCCGCACATTCCCCTCTTGGTGAAGAATCTGAAGCACTTACCGGCGAACCTGTTCGTAATACTATTTTCTCTCTCATTTCCAGGGTATCTCATCATGACTATATATTATCTCAAATTCTAGACCTTATTCATTCGCTCGTCCGAACCGACAATCATCCTGGTGTAATAGAAGAAGTCAACGAGCTTCGCACTCGGGTAGTGGCTTTGGAGAATATGGTGCAAAGGTTAAAAGCACCAGCAGCAGCACCGGCAGCAACAGTACCACCATCAACAACACTAACAGTACCATCACCACCATCAATAGCAACATCCGCATCCCACACCTCAACCTCACAATCTGTACCTCGAGTATCAACGTCATACGCACCATAGATACCAAGGAGTACCAATAACAACAACCGATGAAGTATTAATCTATAACATCATTGGAGAAACATTCTGTGGCGATTATGTAATCTCCAAAGTCTTAGAGATTATTTATTCTAGCTCAAACCGAAAAGCAAATGAGATTAATATCATATTAACTCATTAAATCCATGATTACATCTGAAGAAAATATATATGTATATATGTTTTCATAAAGATTGTAATTAAAAATTCTTTTGTACAAACTGTTAATGGTGAAAATATTTTAACGGGTAGGTAATACCCGAAGAATATTTAGATTTCACATTAATAAGTTACACTGTACATTCTTCGAATCTGATTCAACAGTCACTTACTATCCTACTTACATCCACAGATATACGAATCCGTTCACCACAGAATAACCATTTTCATTCAATTTCATATTTGGATTTTGACTTATCAGAATTCAACAAGTGGCATAATGAAGAAAATATTGGACAAAAATAAAATTTGTTAGAAACAAACAAATTAACTATGAGAAATTTTGTTAAGAAACCACGCTAACAAAATCCTAGCTAACTGTTCCTAGCTAACTGTTAATTCCTTATTACATTTATTTATCGCAATTTATTTATCGCAATTTTAATTCTCGCAATTTTATTTATCGTCATTTAATTTCTGTTATTTACTTTACGCACTTTAAATATCGTCGGATAAATCGGGACACATATACAATGTTTTGACATATCATATCGACGTCATCTATATATATTATTTGGAATAATCGTAAGTCACTCTATATCGCGGTAATACTCGAGTTAGCATATAAAGTGTAACGTCCTCCAGATAGGGTCTGGAAGAAACGTCACTAATATCAAATAAACCAACATATTATAATATACGAGAACAATACTACATGATAAAATCAAACTTTATTGAGAGTACGCAACGGAAAATGAAATGTCGTTACAAGAATTGAAATTACAATAAAGTAAATGTTTCAAATGCAAGAATAGTAAATGCGATATCTCTTATTCCTAAGTCCAAGTAGCATCACATAAGCAGTAAGTAACTAAGATTGAATCAATCAGCACCTGAGACAAACATGCTAAAGTGTCAACCAAAAAGGTTGAGTGAAATCATAGGTTTAACAAAAGTAGTTATCGTTGTTTTTAGACCATAAGATTTAGTTTGTAAAGTTGATCTCCAGCAGGATCAAAAAGTTATGCCAATGCATGATATTTAGACTAAACGTTCAAGTTTGCCCCAAAGACAAGTTGTAGTTTATACTTGTCAGTTTAATTTCATTATTAAGTAATACAATGACTTAGTCAAATGTATCGGGGATGTTACTCCCGATAGGCCTGCCCCCAATAATTAAGCATGCATTTAACGAGCAATTAAAAATATCACTGTAGGGACTTAGTCGGACATAGCCGGGTATAGCATAGTTTAGTAGTTTGGTACTTGTGTCTAAGTTGTAAAATGTAAAAACAGCATGTGTCTCACCCCAATAAAAGTAAGTAAGTTTCCTAGCAATAAAGAGTGGGGCTATGAATTCACCTTAGTAAGTAGAGAGAGAGAGAGAGAATTATTCCTCGAAATAGAAAGTTGGATGAGTGAGCAGAAAAGTCAACCTTTTGACATTTAAGAGTAGTAAGTGTTTTTGTCCAAGTTTAAGTAGATGTTTAAGTATGATAGTGTTGTAAGTATAGTTCGTTTTACTAAGTTTCCTTTCCTAGTAAGTTTCTATTTTTAGAAAGTTTCCACTTTTAGTAGATTTCTTATCTTAGTAAGTTTCTATAACTAGAAAGTTTCTACTTTAAGAGTGTTTTCCATTTTAGGATGCTTGCCGTATTAGATAAGCTTCCAATCACCCCTTTCCCTTCGAATGGCCATTTCAGGTCTAGGGGCTTGAGCTATAGGATCCTTTAAATCAGAAATCCAAACCCTTCCGCCTAGAGTTTCGTAGAAACCATTCGTCAAGAAAGTTTGAAGATCTATACATCTCTAATACATATCCCAAAATATTTTTATGTGTTATAATATAAGGTTATAGGTGTTAGTAATAGTAATAGTGTATACATATTAATTAATAGTATAAGTAGTATTAGGGTTTCATTAATTAGGGTTAGTTAATTAAAGTAGTATTTTAATGATTAGGGTTTAGGGTTTTGAGGATCTAAATAATATGAATGTTAAGATCATGCACGAATATGATTATGAATATAAACATGAATTTAAAGAAAGATTTAAAAGTTTTAAGATTTTGGATCATACCTTGTTAATGATGATGAAGATTAAGAAGAAAACTTGGTGATGAAGATCAAATAACCCAAATAATGAAGAATACGCTTGAAAATCTTGATGAACACGAAGAACAAGCTTGAAGATCCGAATACCATAAGAGAGGGAAAGGGATAGATTGTTTTTGAGAGAGGATTTTGGTGTGATTTGTGAATGAGAAACTAGGAGTCTAGGGGTGTTTATATAGTGCAAGTATTAGAGTGTTAGTCAACATAAGGATGTTCTAATTAATGATTTTATTTTATTTTATAATTTTTAGTCAACAATAGGTGGTACTAGTTTATATATATATATATTTTATTTTTTAGTCAACATAAGAATGTAATTGTTTAAGATTCTTTAGTCTCATTATTATTATTATTATTATTATGATTATTATTATTATTATTATTATTATTATTATTATTATTATTATTATTATTATTATTATTATTATTATTATTATTATTATTTTTACATTTGCTACATGATAAGTATTATTTTCTTTTTACTAATTCATGACTTGTATATATTTTTTTTATTTAGTTCCCAATTGTTTTATTATTTATATAAATGTCACTTTTTATTTATTACTTATAGGTTATTAGTTATAATATTACATAAATGCATAAATTTTAATTAGCAGTGAGTGCCGACTAACAGTTTATTATTTTCATCTTTTATTAACTTGTCAATTATTGCACAAAGTTAATTAATATGTTTTATAACTCTTAACACTTAACAATTGTTGATTAAAGTTTAATTATTAAGTTTTAATTATATTGTTTGGGCATTTAATATTGGAAAAATATAGAATGGAAAAATGAGGGTCGTTATATAAAGGGTCGAGGTTGATTCTAAATAATATATATACTTTGAGTTGTGATCGAGTCTGAGACATGTATACAATGGGTCACGATACGTATTAATTAATTCGAATATTATATATTAAATTATATATGAATTATTGAACTACTAACTGTAGACTACTAACATTGGACAATTAAAATGAATTAAAATATTGATTATAACATATGAAACTAAAACATTTCTTCAAGTTTGCCACTTGATTTCATCTTAAACCTCATTTGTATCTTGACGATTACAATCTGCGTTCAAACCTTTCATGATTCTTGAAAACACCTCAATCCAGAGGATGAACCAACCGCACTCCATCTACGAAAGGAAAGATTTATGCATATAGTTATGCACCTGAAAAACTCTCAGAAACTGAGTAAACGTTTAACACGTAGCTGTGCTAATTCCTTTAGCGTTATTATTACCGAAAATAACTTGGCAACTCCTGTTCGAGATAGCCAGTTTTGTCACAGCTCCAGCAAGTCAACTTCGACTTTTCGTTCGAAACAACCTTATTATAACCTTGATATATAAGTTTATCTTTTCGTCGTCGTTACCGGGGAACCGTTTATATTCCACCACATTAGCAGTAAACTTACCAGCCATCATCAACGTGATTATATTACAGTAAGTCATGCTGAGTTTCTAATAGTACATGACGATTCACAGACCATACCATCATCATGTGCCATGTTACACGACTCTTGTATTCTATTTAACCTCTAAAATATCAAGAAAATATTTTCTTGATGATTCAGTCTTTTCCGGATATTCTGGTAATTTGACAAATCAAGACCGTGCTATTTCAATTTCTTTCTTAGAACGTTAGTCGTGTTCATTCGAAACTTTATACTTACGAATTCTGGACCGTTACTCACTTTACTAGAGGTCGAGAAGAGGATAAAAAGGCAAAGAGCTCCAAAATTTAAGAGAAAACATAAAGCCCAATAACAACACGGAGGTTACAGACCGTGGATATCAATACGAATAGCAATATAAAGACACGGTATAATTAAGAATAGCATCACCCCAAGGTAATAGTAGAAGTAAATAGATTTTTCTGGTGGAAGATTGAAAAAAAGGACGACAGAAATGATAATTAGGAAAATATCAAGGATTAGAATAGGATTAAGCATTTTCACAATCTTTTGGATGTATAAACTAAGAAAGAAAGTATAGGAATGTTGAGAATAATGAAACGGAAGAGTTTAATTTATAATGGAAATATCAGACAGAGTAATCGAGGCAGATCACCGTATTTAATTATAGAGATCTTAATTTCCTTATTCGCCGAAGAATCAAATCTTTTAGATTTCGAAGATTTTCTTTATATCCCTTGAATTCCGGAATTCAACCTGACTACGTCAAAAGCTAAGACAAATCTTTACTTCTTTATTTCACTCTTTTGTGATAACTTCACTCGTGCTCTTTGAATAATCGAATTGTTTTATCCATATTACTCAATGATGATAAAACTCTATTTATCAACTCATATTCATCATGAAAACATTTTTATTGTTAGTCATGACCACCTCACTCAAATTTCGGGACGAAATTTCTTTAACGGGTAGGTACTGTGATGACCCGGTAATTTTCGACCAAATTTAAACTTAATCTTTATATGTTTCCGACACGATAAGCAAAGTCTGTAAAGTTGATTATCAGAATTTTGAATTTAGTACATGGATTCATTTATACCTTTGACTAATCCCGACGATTTACGAACCTTTGTTGTAAATAAAAAATAAAAATAAATTATATATATAAAAATAAATGTGAATATATAAAGAATAATTGAAAGTAATATAATATAATAAAATTAAATATGTAAAACACAAAATAATTAAGTGTAAATGAAATATGAATCTATATAAATATATATGATTCTAGGTATAATTATTATTAAATATATAGTGTAATATATATAAAATTTATAAATAATAAATATTCAATAAAAGATATTAGATATCATATGTAATTACAAGTTAAAGTATAAATGTTATATTAATAATATAATCATTATTTTCATTACTAATAGTAACATTAATATTTGTATCATTAATAATAGTATGTCAAAAATAAAATAGATATATATATATATATATATATATATATATATATATATATATATATATATATATATATATATATATATATATATATTAAATTTATTATATATAAGTGTTAAGTTAATAACTTGATCACTACTATCGTTATTATTTTTATTAATGTAATATTAATGATAATATTTGTATTATTAATATTATTAATATTTTAATATAAAATATATACATATAGGAAATTCGTTATGTACAAGTTGTTATGTTATTATTAATACTATTATTATCATTATTAATCATAACAATATAAGTATTTGTGACGATCGCTCCAAATCCATATGGACGAACACGTTATTCATCGATTTCATTGCGAGGTATTTGACCTCTATATAATACGTTTTGTAAACATTGCATTCTTTTGAAAAGGCACACCATAAATGAATATTTAAATCAAAGGTTTTCGACGTATGATGATTTCTACATATAGACAATCACCGTAAATAATAGTTTACAATAGTACTTCCATTGACAATGCAGTTAAAATAAGATACATGGTGATGATTTGGTGAATGCAACGTTTCCTTGATAAATATGCCATGTAAGACTCCATGCACATAGCTTGTCTAACATATAAGCAAACAGCGGAAGACTTCTAGGAACCTGAGAATAAACATGCTAACCAGTGTCAACACAAAGGTTGGAGAGTTCATAGTTTTAGTGTTTCGCATAATCTGTATATAAAGGTGGATCACAAGATTTTAGTTGTTTCATCCAGAAACGTTTATCAAAATATTCTACAAGATTGAGCACCCTGGTAACTAAACTTAATGTATATATAATTTGTACCCTTTGTATAATCATCTTAATAATACACGCAAACCAACATGTACGCTTCTCAAATAGCATACGTCCGTTAAAAGGCTAGTGCTCTAGCTCGGACGGGGATATCAAGCCCTATGGATCCATATACTACTACTCGCGCCCACCAGTTCTTATGACTGGCAGTTACTAGTTACCAAAGATAAGGGATTTTCGGTTCAAACTCAGTGTAGAATTAAGTATGTACTTGTATCCATTGCGTTTAAAATAAATTGCATGTATTTTCAGCCCAAAAATATATATTGCAAAAGCAATTAAAAAGGGATCTATAAACTCACCTTAGCAGCATATAGTAACATCACCATCAGCCCGTAGTATGATATTGTCCGCTTTGGACACAAGCCGATCATCGACGGGTTACCCGCGCACGAGTACAACCCCGGATCGCACTTCTACCTCACGGATTTGCTTCTCGGGTAAACACCCTCAAAACGCGTCATGTCAGAGTGCGCAGCACAACTGGTATGATACTGTCCGCTCTGGGCCACAGGCCGATCACCGACAGGCCAACTTGCCCCGGATCGCACCTACCCGCACGGATTTAAACGCGTCATCACAGAGTGCGCAGCACAACTGGTATGATACTGTCCGCTCTGGGCCACAGGCCGATCACCGACAGGCCAACTTGCCCCGGATCGCACCTACCCGCACGGCTTTAAACGCGTCTTACCAGAAGAGGTATCTGATAATGCTAAAAACGAACATATATTTCATAGCATTATTCCTCAAGAAAGACAAGCTTTTAGTTGCAATTGTTCTATTTACAAGTGATATTCGTTTAAATAATAAAAGGTGAAGACAAAAGACAGATTCGACGAATTAAAGACGCAAACGACCAAAAAGCTCAAAAGAACAAAAGACAATCAAAAAGGTTCCAATTATTGATAAGAAACGTCTCGAAATTACAAGAGTACAAGATTCAAAACGCAAAGTACAAGATATTAAATTGTACGCAAGGACGTTCGAAAATCCGGAACCAGGACCAGAGTCAACTCTTAACGCTCGACGCAACGGACTAAAAATTACAAGTTAACTATGTATATAAATATAATATAATATATAATTAATTATATTAATTATATATATATTATATATATATATTATAAACCGTCGGCAGAGAAAGACTCCAAGGGTGTGAGCTGTAAATACATTCTCCGCGACTCGCGGAGTTTGAAGAGGTTTTCACCGCGAGTCGCGGAGCCCCAAAAATCAACTCTGGCTATAAAGCAAACCGAATTCTGATCATTTTTCATATTCTAAATCTCTCTTCTCTCATATATACGTAAAATATATATATATATAATTTATATTTTAATTTTAATTTTAATTATAATTCTAATAATAAGGGTATGTTAGCGAATGTTGTAAGGGTGTAAGTCGAAATTCTGTCCGTGTAACGCTACGCTATTTTTAATCATTGTAAGTTATGTTCAACCTTTTTATATTAATGTCTCGTAGCTAAGTTATTATTATGCTTATTTAAAACGAAGTAATCATGATGTTGGGCTAATTACTAAAATTGGGTAATTGGGCTTTGTACCATAATTGGGGTTTGGACAAAAGAACGACACTTGTGGAAATTAGACTATGGGCTATTAATGGGCTTTATATTTGTTTAACTAAATGAAAGTTTGTTAATGTTAATATAAAGATTTACAATTGGGCGTCCCTATAAATTACCATATACACTCAATCGGACACGATGGGATGGGTATTTATATGTACGAATAATCGTTCATTTAACCGGACACGGGAATGGATTAATAGCCACTAGAATAATTAAAACAGGGGTGAAATTACATTCAAGGGTAATTGGTGTAATTGTTAACAAAGTAGTAAAACCTTGGTTTACACGCAGTCGATAACCTGGTGTATTCATTAAACAAAGTATTAAAACCTTGTTACAATTCGAATCCCCAATTAGTTGGAATATTTAACTTCGGGTATAATAATAATTTGACGAGGACACTCGCACTTTATATTTATGACTGATGGACTGTTATGGACAAAAACCAGACGGACAGATTAAATAATCCAGGACAAAGGACAATTAACCCATGGGCATAAAACTAAAATCAACACGTCAAACATCATGATTACGGAAGTTTAAATAAGCATAATTCTTTTATTTCATATTTAATTTCCTTTATTTTATATTTAATTGCACTTCTAATTATCGCACTTTTATTTATTGTTATTTAATCGCACTTTTAATTATCGTACTTTTTAATTATCGCAATTTTATTTTATCGCACTTTTATTATTCGCAATTTCATTATCGTTATTTACTTTACGCTTTAATTTAAGTCTTGTATTTATTTTATATTTTACATTAGGTTTTAACTGCGACTAAAGTCTTAAAATCGACAAACCGGTCATTAAACGGTAAAAACCCCCCTTTATAATAATAATATTACTTATATATATATTTGTATTTTTATAAAAGTAAACTAATATAGCGTTGAGCTTTGTTTAAAGATTTCCCTGTGGAACGAACCGGACTTACTAAAAACTACACTACTGTACGATTAGGTACACTGCCTATAAGTGTTGTAGCAAGGTTTAAGTATATCCATTCTATAAATAAATAAATATCTTGTGTAAAATTGTATCGTATTTAATAGTGTTTTCGGCTAAAATTTAATAGTATTTTATACCCCTCTGCTTTGACATCAAGTATTTTTGGCGCCGCTGCCGGGGAATCACTCTTAAAAGCCGGAAGCGGAATGCTAATATAAAAAAAAAAAAAAAAAATTTTAGTTAACTTTTATTAAAATTCGTTTTTATAAAAATACGTTTTAATTATTCAAAAATATAAAAAGAAAAACAAAAATATAAGTATTTTTTTTAAAATATTTAAGTTTTATAAGTTTCTTTATTCTTATTTTAATTTATAAAAATATAAGTTTTATTAAATATCTTTTATATATAGAAAAAATTAAAAAACAGAAAATAAAATAAATAAATAAATAAAGAAAAACGCGTTGAAGAAATAAGCTGTCATCTGAATTTTGGAACCCCGCGACTTGCGGGGTTTGATGCAATAAATGCCGTGACTCGCGGAGCTTCTCTGACAGGCGACAAAAAACCCTAAACCAGCATTAATTACGGTTTATTATTAATTATAATTATTATTAAACCCTAATTATGTATTATTATTATTATTAGTTTTATTTTTACTTTTACTTTTTATTTAATTTATGTATTTAGTATTAATTAGTTTTAATTAAATTGTAAAATTAGTAGTTTTATTAAATAAATAATATAAAAATAATATTTTTATAAAAATTGTACTTTTTACAACTTTTTATATATTTTTATATTTTGTCCCTTTTTAATCATTGTAGCGTAATATTTGTATTTTTAGCTCATATTTAATTTTAAACTTAGTTTTTGCCATAGTCATTTTTACTCCTAGATTTTTAGGCTTTGCCGTAGAATTCCTTAAGTGCTTTTTCTTTAGACTAAGATTTAGGTGCTTTAAAATTTTGCGACGCCTTTTTAAGTTTTAGTTTCTTTTTAAATTATTTCCATTTGGGATTTAGTTTTTCCTTGTAAGCTTTAATATTTTTAGACCTTTTACTATGTATCAATTATCATTCCAATTAGTAATTTCAGTTTGCGATTATAATTTTAAGTTAGTTGTAGTAATAAGGTTAGGTTAGTCAAGTATTTTTAAGTTTTTATAAGTTTCTTTTATTTTTCCGTCACCTTTTATTTTTCAACCATTTTTTCTTTTTCGACCTTTTGCGACGAACTCTTTTTCTCTCTTATTTCTCGCCATTCTAGTTTTTAGGACTTAGAATTTTTTCTACTTCTTATCTAAATTTCTTAAGATTACGAAAATTTATTTTAAGTGGTTAAATTAATAGACATCAAAATTTTCTGGTTCGTAGTAATAGTTGGATTTGTACGTGGACCGGGTTATTGGAGCCAAACAGTCCTCAATTATATTGAGACCAAACGAATCCTGCCCCTCTGCTGCATCTTTTGGCTATTCGAAACATGGGCAAAATCAGAAAAGTCTATTAATTGGATAACTTATTATAATTTTTCTTTCCTTTTTAAAAACTAATAGGATATTCAGTGAATGTACCGAGCAAGACGTTCATCACCTTTTGTACGTTCACCACCTGTAACTAGATCAAGACATTTAGCAAATATAACCGCCGTTGATTTTTCTTTAGAATCGTCATCCAGTAGACCAAATACTTCAGTTCAAATTTCCGATAATCCATTTTTTGAACCCAACCTCACAATTGAGAATCCGGAGAATATTCAGGAACGGTTCGTAGATCCTGAACCACTAAACTTTCCTCCGGAACCACCAATCATTCAAACAGAGATTGTTGAGGAACGAACCATTAAATCAGAATCATCTAGTGATACCGATTCAACAAATTCATTTATGGAGAATCTGGAACCTTTAAGTATGGAAGACCGAATGAGAACTAAACGCACTGGCCAAGGTCACGCAATTACTCATCCAGACATTAATGCGCCAGATTATGAAATCAAAGGACAAATTCTACACATGGTGACTAATCAATGCCAATTTAGTGGTGCGCCGAAGGAAAATCCAAATGAACATCTACGTACCTTTAATAGGATCTGCACACTATTTAAAATCCGAGAAGTGGAGGATGAACAGATATATCTCATGTTATTTCCCTGGACTTTAAAGGGAGAAGCCAAAGATTGGTTGGAATCGTTACCTGAAGGGGCGATCGATACATGGGACGTTTTAATTGACAAATTTCTTAAACAATTCTTTCCTGCATCTAAAGCCGTAAGACTTCAAGCAGAAATTGTTACGTTCACACAGAAGCCAAATGAAACTCTATATGAGGCGTGGACAAGATATGGAAAGTTATTAAGAGGATGTCCGCAACATGGTTTAGACACCTGTCAAATAGTACAAATATTCTACCAAGGATGCGACATCACTACAAGGAAAGACATAGATATAGCAGCTGGTGGTTCTATTATGAAGAAAACCGAAACTGATGCTTACAAAATTATTGATAACACTGCTTCCCACTCACATGAGTGGCACCAAGAAAAAGATATCGTTAGATTATCTAAAGCAGCTAGAGCCGATTCTAGCCATGACTTAGATTCCATTTCCGCAAAGATAGATGCTGTGGAGAGACGAATGGAAAAGATGACTAAAGATATTCACTCAATACGAATTAGTTGTGAGCAGTGTGGAGGACCACATTTGACAAAAGATTGTCTCAGTATTGAATTAACAATGGAACACAGAGAGAATATTTCATACATAAACCAAAGGCCTGGAAATAATTATCAGAATAATTATCAACCGCCAAGACCAATTTACAATCAAAACCAGAATTATAACCGAAATATTCCATACAACAACCAACAAGGTCCTAGCAATCAACAAGTATCCAATAATAATTACAATCAGCAAAGACCAAATTTTCAAAACAAACCACCACAACAAACCGATGATAAAAAGCCGAATTTAGAAGATATGATGACGAAGCTAGTTGAAACTCAAACGCAGTTTTTCACCTCTCAGAAACAAACCAATGAACAAAATGCTCAAGCATTTAGAAATCAACAAGCTTCTATTCAAAATCTGGAACAAGAAGTGAGTAACCTAGCAAGGTTAATAGGTGAAAGAAAACCGGGAAGTCTACCTAGTGATACAAATGCTAACCCCTGAAATGAAACAGCTAAAGCTATTACCACAAGAAGTGGTACAACACTTAAACCACCTGAAATACCTGTAACTTCTGATGAAGCCATTCCTACTCCACAAGAACCACAACCTGATCAAGATAAGGAAAAAGAACCGGTAGTTGAAAAGGTTAATGAAGATAACACAGTTAAGGCTAAACCTTATGTTAAACTATACCAACCACCACTTCCTTACCCGAGTAAAATGAAGAAAGAGAAACTTGAAGCCGAACAATCCAAATTCTTGGATATGTTTAAACAGATAAATGTAAATCTTCCTTTCATTGATGTGATTTCAGGAATGCCAAGATATGCTAAATTCTTGAAAGATCTAATCTCAAATAGAAAGAAAATGGAAGAACTCTCGGCTGTTACTATGAATGCTAATTGTTCAGCAGTGCTGTTAAATAAGATACCAGAAAAACTATCTGATCCAGGAAGTTTCACAATTCCATGTTTTCTGGGTAGTCTTAGTTCAATAGAAGCATTGGCAGACTTAGGTGCTAGTATAAATCTAATGTCGTATTCACTATACGCTAAACTAGACCTTGGAGAATTGAAACCAACCAGAATAAGCATACAATTAGCCGATAGATCAATAAAATATCCTAGAGGGATAATGGAGAACATGCTAGTTAAAGTTGGTAATTTAGTATTTCCAGTAGATTTTGTTATTTTGGACATGGAAGAAGATTCTCAAGTTCCTCTCATATTAGGAAGACCATTCTTAAACACGGCTAAAGCAATGATAGACGTGTTCGGTAAGAAACTAACCCTAAGTATAAAGGACGAAAGTGTTACCTTTTCAGTTGATAGAGAAATGCAACAGCCACAATCTGCAGATGATACATGTTATTATATTCAAACTATAGATGCACATGCAGAATTGTTAGAAGAATTTCCAGAATTACAAGGAACGGGAGAATGTTCTTTAGGAGAAAGTAATGAACCAATTGATGAAGCTGAAATGTTAGCTACACTTATAGCTAATGGATATGAACCAACAACAGAAGAAATTCAAATGCTAAAAGAAGAAGACAGATATCGATATAAATCTTCGATAGAAGAACCTCCGAAATTAGAGTTAAAACCACTTCCAAACCATTTGGAATACGCTTATTTACATGGTGAATCTGAATTACCTGTAATAATATCGTCTTCTCTTACTGAAAATGAGAAATCACAACTCATTTCTGTGTTGAAAGCTCATAAACCAGCCATTGCATGGAAGATTCATGATATTAAAAGAATAAGTCCTTCGTATTGCACACATAAAATCCTTATGGAAGAAGGTCATAAAACGTATGTGCAACGCCAACGAAGACTAAATCCTAATATGCAAGATGTAGTTAAGAAAGAGATTATTAAACTGCTAGATGCAGGTTTGATATATCCAATTTCTGATAGTCCATGGGTAAGCCCAGTTCAATGCGTACCTAAGAAGGGTGGCATGACTGTCATTACAAATGAGAAAAATGAGCTTATTCCTACTAGGACTGTAACAGGATGGCGTGTATGTATTGATTATAGAAAATTAAATGACGCCACCAGAAAAGATCACTTTCCCTTACCTTTTATAGATCAAATGTTGGAAAGATTAGCCGGAAATAGTTACTATTGTTTTCTAGATGGATTTTCCGGATATTTTCAAATTCCAATAGCACCCGAAGATCAAGAGAAAACCACATTCACGTGCCCTTATGGTACTTTTGCTTACAAACGCATGCCATTTGGACTTTGCAACGCCCCTGCAACCTTTCAAAGGTGTATGATGGCGATTTTTCACGACATGATAGAAGAATGCATGGAAGTATTCATGGATGACTTTTCAGTCTTCGGTGATACATTTAAATCATGTCTAGTTAATCTGGAACGAATGCTAATTAGATGCGAACAATCAAATCTAGTACTTAATTGGGAGAAATGCCATTTCATGGTTAAAGAAGGCATCGTTCTTGGACATAAAATTTCAAAAGAAGGAATTGAAGTGGATAGAGCTAAAGTAGATGTAATTGCTAAACTTCCACATCCAACCAATGTTAGAGGAGTTAGGAGTTTTCTAGGGCATGCCGGTTTTTACCGACGTTTCATAAAAGATTTTTCTAAAATTGCCACTCCTATGAATAAACTCCTAGAAAAGGATGCTCCATTCATCTTTTCAGATGAGTGTATCAAATCTTTTAATATTCTTAAAGAAAAACTCACTAATGCACCGATCATGATAACACCAAATTGGAATCTACCATTTGAACTAATGTGCGATGCAAGTGATTTTGCAATGGGAGCCGTTTTAGGACAAAGGATTGAAAAACGATTTCAACCTATATATTATGCTAGTAAGACGTTACAAGGAGCACAAACAAACTATACAACTACTGAAAAAGAACTCCTTGCTATTGTCTTTGCTTTTGACAAATTTCGATCATATCTCGTTCTAGCAAAAACGGTGGTCTATACCGACCATTCTGCTCTTAGATACCTATTTTCAAAACAAGATGCTAAACCAAGATTAATCCGTTGGATCTTACTCTTACAAGAGTTTGATATTGAAATCCGAGATAAAAGAGGAGCAGAAAATCTCGCCGCTGATCATCTTTCTCGTCTTGAAAATCCCGAATTAGAAGTTCTAAATGAATCGGCCATACAAGACAACTTTCCTGATGAATATCTATTGAAGATAGATTATAAAGAAATCCCATGGTTTGCAGACTATGCAAACTACTTAGTTTGTGGATTCCTTGAAAAAGGATTATCGTACCAAAGACGAAAGAAATTCTTCAGTGATATAAAACACTATTTCTGGGAAGATCCACATCTGTTTAAAAGTTGTCCCGATGGAATAATACGCCGATGTATATTTGGAGATGAAGCTAGTAAAATTTTAAACCATTGTCACACAGGACCAACAGGAGGGCATTATGGGCCTCAACTAACAGCAAGAAAAGTTTATGAAGCTGGATTCTATTGGCCTACAATTTACAAAGACGCATACCTTCTTTGCAAATCCTATGATGCATGTCAAAGGGCCGGAAAAATAAGTCAACGTGATGAAATGCCACAAAATGTCATCCAAGTATGTGAAGTATTTGACATTTGGGGTATTGACTTTATGGGTCCATTTCCAAAATCTCATAATAATCTATATATACTCGTAGCCATTGATTATGTATCTAAATGGGCGGAAGCACAAGCTCTCCCAACTAACGATGCACGAGTTGTAGTCAACTTTTTAAAACGTCTTTTTGCAAGGTTTGGAACACCGAAAGCTTTAATAAGTGATCGGGGTACTCATTTCTGTAATAATCAACTTGAGAAAGTTCTTAAAAGATATGGAGTAACTCATAAAATCTCCACCGCATATCATCCACAAACAAGTGGACAAGTTGAAAATACCAACCGAGCTTTAAAACGTATTCTAGAGAAAACCGTAGGATCAAATCCTAAGGAATGGTCCATTAAATTGGAGGATGCACTCTGGGCTTTTAGAACAGCCTACAAAACTCCAATTGGAACCACACCTTTTAGACTTGTTTATGGAAAAGCATGTCATCTTCCAGTAGAAATTGAACACAAAGCATTTTGGGCTTTGAAGACATGTAATCTTGATTTACATGAAGCCGGACGTCTACGATTAAGTCAACTAAATGAATTAGAAGAATTAAGACACGAAGCATACGAAAATTCGTTAATCTATAAAGAAAGAACGAAGAAATGGCATGATAAAAGAATCAGAAGTTCAAAAGAATTTAAAGAAGGAGACAGAGTTCTTCTTTTCAATTCACGATTCAAGCTATTTCCTGGAAAATTGAAATCAAGATGGTCTGGACCATTCATAGTCAAAAGAGTTTTCCCATACGGAACGATAGAATTGATAAATTCAAATGGGATTGAATTTAAAGTTAATGGTCACAGAGTTAAACATTACATACATGGTCCGATGGAAGTCGACAACGAAGTTAATCACAATTTCGACACCACAGCTAACTAAGTGTGGGGAGAATCAAGTCTTTAAAGGATAATATGTATTTCTGTTAGAGTTAGATTGTCTGTTTTCGTGTAGTTCTCGAAAATGGAACCCGAATGGTCTTTCCCTAGAAGACCCTAAAGAACTAGTCTTCTCCCCCCATTCTGAATTTTTATTTTTTTTTTAGGTTTTTACAAAATGAAGACTGCCTGTGAACTAAACCATGGTCTAATGCTACACGCTTTGATCACTAAACGTAATAATGACATACTACCGAGTGAAATAGTATCAGTAATCAGAGAAAGAATGGACGGAGTTAGAAAAGAATCCAGATGCGATTATAATAAGTTACAATTTGGTAAAGGAAAATCAAAATCCGCAGCGAAAAGAAGAGCACGACACCTAGAAAGATGTCACAAATGCGGAAAATGGTCACATGGAGGTAAATGTTCAAATAATCAAACCTATTCAAATACCAAATTTGTTACTTTATGCAGAGACGGACCGTTCATATGTTTAGAAGAAAAGACACTGAATGCTCGAGGTTACGCCTATGTAGCCATGGAAAATCAATTAAACCGACTATCTTATGAATGGGATAGATCATATAACTAAGAAATCTATTCCACAGGTATGTCTGTACAGTTTTTATTTTTATTTTTATTTTTAACCTTTTGATAATAAACGCTAATTTGTTCGCTAAAAAGTATTAAATTGATATTGAATAAAATTAGGTTTGGCGACCGAAATTATTGATATCATTCAAAAATTTATTACATCACTGCGAAATTTAACGTTTATTATAAGGTATAAATATCTTTAAACAATCAACCCAAAATATTTCAAAAATTCGTCATGAGTTAAATTAGGTCTTGGAACCGAAATTACTTTACCGAAAAGAGGGGCGCATATTTTTGATAATATTTGATTGATTAAAGTGGGATAAAAAGACAAAAAGATTTTTAAATTTATTTTTACCATGTTTTTAAAATTAATATTTAAATCTTAAATTAATATTGTAAACTTTGTAAAAACAATATATTTAAAATATTTGTAAAATTAATATAAGTTTGATATGAATTTATGAATTTTTTAATTAAGTTTGGTGTGAATTTTTAAAATATAAATTTTTAATTTTATGCATTTCAAATTTTAAGTTTGGTGTGAATTTTTAATATTAATTTTGAATTTTATATTTAAGTTGTGTGAATTTAAAAACAAAAATTTACTTTATCTCATTAAGTTAAGAATATGATTTTTAAAATTCGTCGTAAGTTGAAGACTAGGTCTTGGAACCGAAATTGCTTTACCCAAGGGAGGGACGAGAACTTTTATTATCATTATTTTTAATCTTATTGAATTAGAGTATGCCAAAAACATTGAAAAAACCCAAAAATCTTAGCTTTTAAAACAATCGCTACAAAAAGACAAATTTTAAAATTTTGTCGAGAGACGGACTAGGACATCGATCCGAAACGACCTCGTCCTAAATAACAAGGGAAACAAAATTTTAAAATTAATTTCTTAATTGTTTTCAAAAGTTAATGATTATAAAAAAAAAAAAAAAAAACAAACTCCGCGAGTCGCGGAGTTTGAAGTGTATTTTGCCGCGACTCGCGGAGGGACCGAAAATCAGAAAAAAAAATAAAAAGAGCTGAACGATCAGTGCACCACACAACCCCAAAACAGAAAAATAGCTGCGAAAAACCCACGAAAAACCACCCAAAAACACCCCAAAAATCCCAATTTTTAACCGTTAATCACCAAATTTTTTGCTAAAATCATGTTGAGAAGGATGCTATCTAAGAATTACTCAAGAAAAACGGTAAATTTCTACACCTAAACACCATTTAATTCGAAATTTGATGTTCTTGAGCAAATTTTTCCCCAATTTGATTTTGATGCTTTTTAGTGTAATTAGGCTTAAATTGTTTATGTATTATACTTGTATAACCTAGATTGATGCTGTTTAACTTGATTAGAAGCCTTAAACTTCAAATTTTGAGTAATCTAGGGTTTGTGTTCTTGAGCAAATTTGGGGCTTTTTGATATAAACAAGTTATGGCCGATTTTTGTCATGAATTGTTGCTAAATTGAGTGGTGTAACATGTCTAGGTAGTTAAATGATCCAAACTTTGAGCCTAAACATGATTTTGAGAATTAAAGTGGACTTTTTCAAGTCTAAAATTCATGAACTTGATTTTTGAAAGATAATGCCATTTGAGACTTGTTTAATTGCTAGTAATGATTATTTTGACATGTTATTTGAGTTGAATGCTTATGAACTTGGCGAACATTTTCGTATATGCTTATTTGAAAAAGTGTAGATTTGATGAAAATATGAAAATGAGCTTAAGTTTGATATAAATTGATAATGTCATTGTAATTATTTTGATTGATGATTTTGCTGACACTAATGCATATTTGGATGCACAAAATTTGTGTTTGATGTGTTTTGCAGAATGAAAGGGGTGAATCTTCATCCCAAGCCCGCAATGCTCCTGCTGAGAATTTGGAACAACAGGAGGTGGATAACTACTACAAGCAGGATGTACCTCATCCAGTCATGACCTTTTCCGATATGCATTTGGAAGAGTTGCACCCGAACCTGAGATTTGACAGACTTTGGATAGATTATCCAAAATATCAACGGGGTTTGCATACTCTTCATTCTAAGGTTGTTGAGGTACCGAGGGTCATAGAATGGGGACCCTTAGAAGCTGTAGAATTGGCCGGGCCAATTAGGGAATTACTTGTACAAAGGTATGGTAATTCTTCTTTTAATGACTGGATATGTTTATTCACCATACGTAGACCTGTATATAAAGTATGGTGTGAAGAATTGTTATGTAGTATAGAGTTGAATGATCGGGTAGCTAGTTTAACCGATCATTCTTTTATTAGATTTTTGTTAGGCGGTTCGATGCGCCACATGTCTTTACTAGACATGGCTCAGGCTTTACGTATATATACGCCTGAGGAGTTAGCGTCTGCCGATTGTAGAGGATTGATACTAAACGGTAGAAAGATAGATGAGAATTTTGATACACACGGTGTGTGGAGTCAAATGACAAGCCATCACCGTTTCAAAGGGGGAAATTACTCTTATTTGGATATAGATAGAGCCGAATTAAGAGTGATACATAGGTTTTTAGCTAATTCGATTACACAAAGGGGTAAGAACAAAGAAAAAGTAAATGAACAGGATTTGTTTTACCATATGTGTATTCGAGACCCACAAAGCGCTGTAAGTATACCATATTGTGTGGGTTATTATTTATCAGCTATGGTTCGGGGGATGCGACCACATAGCATAATAGGAGGTGGTATTTTTATTACTTTGATTGGTGAATATCTCGGTGTGGATATAAGTCGGGGAGGATTATTAGTAGAAGAACCGGAACCCCGCGATACTATAGGTTTAAATGTATACCATGGTGCGAAAGTTTTGAAGAGGCGAAATAACGCCGCAGTACGATACCATGGTAGACATCCACAGGTGGAGAGAAACCAGCAGCAAGGTAATGTAGGAGGGGGGAATGAGATGCAAGAAATGCATAGGTTTATAGCTTCTCAGGAATACGAAAATGCTAGACAGAGAGCATTTGAAGATTGGCAAGTTCATCAGAACCAGATCATAGGTCATTGCCAACATATAGGTAGAAACTATATTTCCTACACCGAAACCCATCTTCCCTCCTTGGTCTATAGAGATGCAGCCACCATATCCTACGTATGACCCTGCCGAAGCATTCTATAGCACTTATGGTTATGCCTGGAACCCTTATTGGTACCAATATCATCCTTAGTTTACTTATTATTTTTTTTTTATTTTGTAATTTGTAATTATTGATATGTTTAATACTTTTGTTAATATTGTAATCATTTTTATAATTATCTAACTTTTATTCTTAGATTTTAATAATTTTTGAATGTGGGGTAATATACCAAACTTCAAAAATATGTATATATGTTTGCAGTTTATCTTATGTACACAACAGGGTAAAACAACGCATTTTCAAAGACTGGCATTAAGTTCAGCAAAAGCAACTAATTTTGACGACAAGATGCAAAATATATGCGAAATAACAACAAGACGGAATGAACAAATGATGTGCACCATTTATCATTCAGCAAACAAACGCCAATATATTTGGAAACTTTGGTAAAAATTTAATCATTTTCACACAAATCACCCTCAATAATTTAAATTGTTACTGATTTCTTGCAAATGAGGGCATTGCAAGATCTTAAGTGTGGGAAGGGGTTAAATTCTTTCGGATTTTAAAATTTTTATCTTAAACACTTGGTTACCATTAAAAATACTAGTAAAGCAGTAGTTGTATTAGAATCTAGTGCTCTTTGATAATAAAGAACAGCCCTAGTCTTATATACTGACTACCCAATTCTAGTAAAATTTTTCAAAATTTTCAATTAAATGAATTCAAAATCATGTTTATACATATTTATGAACGATAAAACTAGGTTTTAACACCGAAATTATTGTTACCTCGGAAAGGACATAAATTAAGAAACAAACTAAAATGTCAAAATTCATTTAAAATGGAATAGAGGACGATAAAAAGAAAAATAAAAAGCCAAGTGTGGGAAAATTTACCAAGTTATTTTAAACATATGTCACATATATCTGTAACAAATAACTGAAAATACTTTTGCTTTGGACTAAATTAAACTGTTTTACCCGATGAAAGAAAAGAAGAGATGGATCTACACGATGAATCAATTCCATCATTAAAAGGAAGTAAAGTCTTCCGAAAAAGACACGCGCTTCTTGATTTAGGTCATGAAGTTGTCGTCCAGACCAGCTGTAGGTTGACGAAAAATCTAGAAAAGTCATCACTAAAATCAGCAGGAAATCCACGGACCTCAGCATTAAACAGGGTCGCCAAGTGGTCAGATTTATCCTAACCATGAGAAGGATTTATCTCGTACAATGAGGGGGGCACCGTGCAAATTAGCTTGATAAGACTAATGAATCAGATCCCCAGAAAGGATAATCTCCTTAAAGATTAAAAATCAGCTTTTAAGACTGATATTACTCAATCCTAGAGATTGACCTTAAAGATTGAGAATTACAAACTCATGGAATTCGATGATATCTAAACTCGAGCTTAAACGAGAAAATATTTTGATCAAAATTACAAACCGATTTGTTTTCTGAAAACCCTATTTTCAATGCGTTCATTACCATTGAACGTAAAATCCTAGGAATTCACCTGGAATTCATTAGGTCACCTGAACTAAAACGGGTGTCAACCGTAAGAACGGTGGTTGCATAGTGGTCAAAGACAGGACCTTGTGCCAGACCGAAAAATTATAAGGGTGAGCTTTACTATTGCTCCTACCAAGGATAGTAATTGCGTCCGACACGTTATAGACCATAATCAAAAGCATGTCACGGGACATTGCCTTAACAGTTGCTTGTTCAACGCTTTCCTTTACAACCGGACGGTAGTTTGCCGAAAGGTAATATACGGGACAAGTAAACTGGACGTGTTGCTTTCCAAATACAAGGTTAGCAAGGGGGTGACACAAAACCGCAAGTTTTGAGCTAAAATTTTCAAATCTGAAACCCACCAAACCCACAAAAATATTTTGCAAACACCGGTAAAGGGTTATCCCGGAAAACTTATCTAGGGTAAAAACTAGATTTAATTTTCAAAAGATCAAATGTTTTCATAAAGATCCAATTTCCTTAATGGATCTAAATTTTTATAGTCATGTGGGACTGTAAACCATATCGTTACTACCATTGTTTATACCGCCGTATAGAAATCACTGATGTACAAAGTGTGAAGAATAAAGAAGTGATTCTAGTATTTCAAGACAATATTGCTTGAGGACAAGCAACGCTCAAGTGTGGGAATATTTGATAATGCTAAAAACGAACATATATTTCATAGCATTATTCCTCAAGAAAGACAAGCTTTTAGTTGCAATTGTTCTATTTACAAGTGATATTCGTTTAAATAATAAAAGGTGAAGACAAAAGACAGATTCGACGAATTAAAGACGCAAACGACCAAAAAGCTCAAAAGAACAAAAGACAATAAAAAAGGTTCCAATTATTGATAAGAAACGTCTCGAAATTACAAGAGTACAAGATTCAAAACGCAAAGTACAAGATATTAAATTGTACGCAAGGACGTTCAAAAATCCGGAACCAGGACCAGAGTCAACTCTTAACGCTCGACGCAACGGACTAAAAATTACAAGTTAACTATGTATATAAATATAATATAATATATAATTAATTATATTAATTATATATATATTATATATATATATTATAAACCGTCGGCAGAGAAAGACTCCAAGGGTGTGAGCTGTAAATACATTCTCCGCGACTCGCGGAGTTTGAAGAGGTTTTCACCGCGAGTCGCGGAGCCCCAAAAATCAACTCTGGCTATAAAGCAAACCGAATTCTGATCATTTTTCATATTCTAAATCTCTCTTCTCTCATATATACGTAAAATATATATATATAATTTATATTTTAATTTTAATTTTAATTATAATTCTAATAATAAGGGTATGTTAGAGAATGTTGTAAGGGTGTAAGTCGAAATTCTGTCCGTGTAACGCTACGCTATTTTTAATCATTGTAAGTTATGTTCAACCTTTTTATATTAATGTCTCGTAGCTAAGTTATTATTATGCTTATTTAAAACGAAGTAATCATGATGTTGGGCTAATTACTAAAATTGGGTAATTGGGCTTTGTACCATAATTGGGGTTTGGACAAAAGAACGACACTTGTGGAAATTAGACTATGGGCTATTAATGGGCTTTATATTTGTTTAACTAAATGAAAGTTTGTTAATGTTAATATAAAGATTTACAATTGGGCGTCCCTATAAATTACCATATACACTCAATCGGACACGATGGGCGGGGTATTTATATGTACGAATAATCGTTCATTTAACCGGACACGGGAATGGATTAATAGCCACTAGAATAATTAAAACAGGGGTGAAATTACATTCAAGGGTAATTGGTGTAATTGTTAACAAAGTAGTAAAACCTTGGTTTACACGCAGTCGATAACCTGGTGTATTCATTAAACAAAGTATTAAAACCTTGTTACAATTCGAATCCCCAATTAGTTGGAATATTTAACTTCGGGTATAATAATAATTTGACGAGGACACTCGCACTTTATATTTATGACTGATGGACTGTTATGGACAAAAACCAGACGGACAGATTAAATAATCCAGGACAAAGGACAATTAACCCATGGGCATAAAACTAAAATCAACACGTCAAACATCATGATTACGGAAGTTTAAATAAGCATAATTCTTTTATTTCATATTTAATTTCCTTTATTTAATATTTAATTGCACTTCTAATTATCGCACTTTTATTTATTGTTATTTAATCGCACTTTTAATTATCGTACTTTTTAATTATCGCAATTTTATTTTATCGCACTTTTATTATTCGCAATTTCATTATCGTTATTTACTTTACGCTTTAATTTAAGTCTTGTATTTATTTTATATTTTACATTAGGTTTTAACTGCGACTAAAGTCTTAAAATCGACAAACCGGTCATTAAACGGTAAAAACCCCCCTTTATAATAATAATATTACTTATATATATATTTGTATTTTTATAAAAGTAAACTAATATAGCGTTGAGCTTTGTTTAAAGATTTCCCTGTGGAACGAACCGGACTTACTAAAAACTAAACTACTGTACGATTAGGTACACTGCCTATAAGTGTTGTAGCAAGGTTTAAGTATATCCATTCTATAAATAAATAAATATCTTGTGTAAAATTGTATCGTATTTAATAGTGTTTTCTGCTAAAATTTAATAGTATTTTATACCCCTCTGCTTTGACATCAGTATCCACACCCTTATAAGGAGTGCTTTGTTTTTCCTCTCCCACCGATGTGGGACGAGTCTGTTACAACTCTCCCCCCCTTCGGGACACTGCGTCCCCGCAGTGCACATCGATGCGGGCCCCAGCTCTGATACCATAAGTAACATCACCATCAGCCCGTAGTATGATATTGTCCGCTTTGGACACAAGCCGATCACCGACGGGCTACCCGCGCACGAGTACAACCCCGGATCGCACTTCTACCTCACGGATTTGCTTCTCGGGTAAACACCCTCAAAACGCGTCATGTCAGAGTGCGCAGCACAACTGGTATGATACTGTCCGCTCTGGGCCACAGGCCGATCACCGACAGGCCAACTTGCCCCGGATCGCACCTACCCGCATGGATTTAAACGCGTCATCACAGAGTGCGCAGCACAACTGGTATGATACTGTCCGCTCTGGGCCACATGCCGATCACCGACAGGCCAACTTGCCCCGGATCGCACCTACCCGCACGGCTTTAAACGCGTCTTACCAGAAGAGGTATCCACACCCTTATAAGGAGTGCTTTGTTTTTCCTCTCCCACCGATGTGGGACGAGTCTGTTACACATATAAAGTCGTTCACCAAAATGTGACTGAAACTCGGATTACCAAATAACCGTAGATCTCAACCTAGAGAACATATGTTGGTCAATAAATGTCTATTAAGCTAGGTCAGGTCATAGTGTATCACAATCCTAATGCTCGAGATCAATATACAAAAGTTATCCAAAGTCGTTTCAAAAAGTTAATTTTGACAATAGTTCAACAAAACGAGACGTACCTTATATAAGGATTCATTTACTCGGTTGCTAAAATTCAAAAATCCAATTTATCAATCTTACAAACAAGTTGTTTAAATATTAATTGCAGATTCAAAAGCAATTCCAATTAACGTCAATCATAATTCAGTTGACCATATCTTTTAATTCGTTCATCGAAATTACGCGATTTCTAAATGAAAAGTTATTGATTTTTCGCCAGCTTTCCAAAAACATGTATATCATATACCTTTTACCAGTAATATATGTATTTAATTCGTGATTCATTATAAACTGTTTAACGACAAAATTTAGCATACAAGCATGCATAAATATATATACTCGAGCACTAGACATGGATACACAATTAATATATAAAAGATAAGATATGAATGCTCACGTATCAATATTGTGATTCAATATTGCAGGGAAAGTATGTAGACGTAACAGAGATGATAAACACTAGGTTAAACTTGCGAATAATACCCACGTACATTACCCATAACCTCCATAGCTATAGCCCATAGTTTCCTTAGCTTTGACTCATTTGAAAATTCGGTTTCAAATTATTTGGACATGACCTCGTCGTAGTATTTTATGTATAATACTAATAATATTACTAATAATAATTAGATTAATAATAATATTAATCTTAATCTTAATAATAATAATTATTATTATTATAATAATTATAATAAATAAATAAATAAATATTACGGAGTATATATCTATATCTGTGTAAATATGTGTGTGTGATATTCGTTCGAGCAAAAACACTTGAATTTATAGTACCTGGCCAGTTGTTTAGCCCCATGCGATCGCATGGGTTTTCAGTGCTTTTGCCATGCAATCGCATGGCTGCCTGATCCGCTTTTGTTTGCTAGTTCATCGACATCAAATAGTGTGTACTGTAGCAAATAGTGTTTACTGTAGCAAGTAGTGTTTTACTG
This sequence comes from Rutidosis leptorrhynchoides, assembly GCF_046630445.1. Classification (NCBI taxonomy): domain Eukaryota; kingdom Viridiplantae; phylum Streptophyta; class Magnoliopsida; order Asterales; family Asteraceae; genus Rutidosis; species Rutidosis leptorrhynchoides. The sequence goes on from NC_092334.1 coordinate 551,956,870, forward strand.
TAGCAATAGTGTTTTACTGTAGCACTGTAGCAAAGTCGGTTTCACTGTAGCAAATAGTGTTTTACTGTAGCAAGTCGGTTTCACTGTAGCAAATAGTGATTTTCGAAAACACTGTAGCTTTTCGGGTACTGTAGCAATTCGAAAATACTGTAGCAAATTAGTGTTTTACTGGTTCATCTTAAACGTTTTAGTTAACTTATCTAAATATCAATCGAATCAATAATTGAATGTTACTATCTTTTACTAAATAACTTGAAATCATATATATATATATATATATATATATATATATATATATATATATATATATATATATATATATATATATATATATATATATATATATATATATATATATATATATATATATATATGCACATTAAGTTATATATATTGTTCGTGAATCTTCGAGAACAGTCAAAGAATAATTGATTACATGAATATAGTTCCAAAACTTTCGTGACTCAACATTATGTAGCGACCCGACCAAATCATGTTTGACGGCGCCGACTACTTAGGTCCCGTTACGTGGTCATAAGTCTTTAACATGACGTTTGATCAAAATATGTCGCATTCATTTCATAAGTAAAAGGATGTTTCATGTTTACAAATGTAGTTCAAAAGACTAGTTATATTACAACGTTTAACGTACGAATGAAACCATTGCGACACAATTTAAAATAGTCAAAAGACGCTCCAACTATGCATGTATACTCGACATCCAAGCAAGTATCAAAAAGAGTACGGAAGCATGTAGCAAGTAGCGTTTAAAGACCTAAGAAGACATATAGAAAACTATCAACGAAAAACGTTGGTGAAATCATAGGTGTTTTAGTAAACATTGCATTTGAACCACAAGATTTAATATAAAATGATTATCAAAATCATTTGCATTCCAAAGTTGTTAATTGTTTCGTGGGCACCCAATTATCAAACTTAACTTATTTGCACCCTTTACGTAGTGTTAGAACATACACTAGACCCGAAAATATATTTCATCCGCTAACGGTAGCGAACCGTCCGAATGAGGCTCGTCAAGCCCATGTGATCACATAATATAAGTTCACGTTTACACCCTGCAAGTGTAACTAATGATAATTGAATTGAGGATTTTCGTTCAAACCCGTACGTGGAATATTCGTTTTCGTACTTGTGTTCAAGTGTAAAAGTATGATACGTATATGTTTCTCATCCCATAGTTTAAAGCATAAAAGTTGTTTGAAAGGTGGGACTATGATCTCACCTTGAGTGCACGTATGAAAAGTACTTCACAAAGTAACGTGTGCGAAGGATAATGCTAGTCTTGACCTAAACAAATAGGTCGTATCAATAACGGTAAACACGATAGGTCAAAGATGTTCAATTAGTCCTATGGCTCGTTACGACTCGATTATGTAGCATGTGAATCAAATTGTCAAGTTTCATGCAAGATACAGGTATAGAAACAAGTTAGGAAGGTTGCATAATCATTTGGTTAAGTTTGACAAAAAGTCAAACTTTGGTCGGTTAAAGTCAACGAAAAAGTCAACACGTTCGGGTCGGGTCCCGAACTATTTTTCTGAGGTTTTTATTCATATATAAGCATGTTAGAACAAGTCTCATGTGAATCGGAGGTCCATAGTGTGCCAAACATTTTTCTTATTTTGACCAAGGAGGTCAGAACCTGGACACGTTATATGTCGCGCCACGACCCAGGATGGCCACGCCGTGGCGATCAATGGATGCTGGTACCTGGTCAGTCTCAATTGTCCAAGTCTCAAATCAAACTTCATTTTCACATAAATCACAAACCGTAAACTCTTACGACACGCATTTTATATCGTTGGAAAGCTAATTTGACAAAGAACACAACTAAATACATTTCACCAACCAAAAACGTTATTTGTAACAATCGGCTTTCCAAAATAAATGATCAATTAATGCACGCATTTAATACTCAAATTTGATAAGTGCACATTTATGATTCGGGCATTTAATGCATATATACAACACGCCGTTTTGTAGATAATTGAGCATACAATACAACTAACTACTTACTAACAATAATTCATGGCATTCAATGCATCAAATATTCATTTCAAGCTTATCAAACTCGAACCCAAATTTACCAAAATCACTAATCAAGTTTATGGAGTTTTCTGAAGCAACCTACACATCAAATTGAAGCTAGTGATGTTAGGAACACATTTAATACATGCATTTATAACATTAAACATCATTCAAACAACCAAATCACTAAATCAAACACACCAAAGTTTATGTTCATGCTAGTTACTTGGATAAAACAATTTGTTTAAGTGAAGTGTACGAATGAAGTTATCACAAAAAAGTGAAATGAGAAAAAGTAAGTTTCGTTATATCTTTTGACGTAGATGGGTTGATTTCCGGAGTTCAAGAGATTTGGAGAAAATCTTCGTAATAAGATTTGATTCTTCGGTAATTAAGGAAATTATGATTCTTTTCGATTTAATGCGATGATCTGTCTCGATTTTCCTGTCTGATATTATACTATAAATCTACCCCCTTCATTTCCTTATTTTCCATAGCTCATACCTTTTATTCTTTCTCCCTCAATTCTTATTTTAAAGCATTCATCAATATGCTCCATCCAGTTCTGATTCTTGATATACTTCTAACCTTCATATCCGTCATTCTTCTTTTCCATCTTCCGCCAGAAGAATCTATTCACTTCTACTATACTCTTGGTTTTATAGTGTTTTTAGTCCTCCCTTGTCTTTATATTACTATATTCATCGATATATACGGTTTATAATTTCTGGTTGGTTGTTGGGTTTTATATCTTCCCTTATATTTCGATGTCTCTGCTTCTGTCTTTCCATAATCATTGACATCCACAGTTAATACTCTCTCCAATTTACTGTGATTTATATATACTCCCATTGATATTTTGAAGCTTCATGCTTTTGTTTTATCTTCCCGACTTTAAATCAAGCGAATAATGGTCCAGAATTCGTAGGTATGAATTTCGGAATGAACATAATTAATGTTCTAAGAAAGAAACGGTAATAGCACAATCTGACTTGTCAAATTACCAGAATACCTCGAAAAAAAACCGAATCATTAAGAAAATATTTTCTTGATAGTTTAGAGGTTAAATAGAATGAAAGAGTTATGTAACATGGTTCATGATGAGGGTATGATCTGTGAACCTTTATCACGTTCTATTAGAAACTCAGCATGACTTACTGTAATATAATCACGTTGATCAAGTGTCATTATATTATACTAACTCATGCTTCAGTTCCCAACACTACTTCAAAAACATCCATTTTTCAAGATTTTCAGAATTTAGAAACTAAAATAGTTTCTTTTATGATGTAACACAGATAGCGCGAAGAGATAAATAATTTCGGATAATAATAGTTATGAAGATATATTCAGAAATACGCTCCAAGATTTCGAAAGGACCAATATACCGCGGATTTAATTTCCCACGTTTTCCAAAATGAATGACACCTTTCCAAGGTGCGACTTTTAACATGATGCGGTCACCGACTTGAAATTCAAGGTCGTTGCGCCTTTTGTCGGTATAGCACTTTTGACGACTCCGGGCCGTCCGAAGCCTATCTCGGATTTGAACGATCTTCTCGGTGGTTTCGTGAATGAGTTCGGGTCTGGTGATTTGCACGTCGCCTACCTCGGCCCAACAAAGAGGTGAACGACATTTTCGGCCATATAGCACTTCAAAAGGTGCGGCTTTAATACTCGCGTGATAACTATTGTTGTAAGAGAACTCGGCGAGAGGTAAGTGCTTGTCCTAAGCTTTTCCAAAATCAACCACGCAAGCTCGTAACATGTCCTCCAAGGTTTGAATTGTGCGTTCGCTTTGCCCATCGGTTTGGGGATGATATGCGGTGCTCATGTCTAAACGCGTTCCCAACGCTTCTTGCAAGGTACGCCAAAATCTAGAAACAAAACGGCCATCTCGGTCGGAGATAATTGATAAAGGTACACCGTGTCGGGCTACAATCTCCTTGATGTAAAGTTGTGCAAGTTTCTCCATTTTGTCGGTCTCCTTCATGGCGAGAAAGTGTGCGGATTTGGTGAGACGGTCAACAATAACCCAAATGGTATCATAACCGCCCGTTGTTTTTGGTAGTTTGGTGATAAAATCCATCGTTATCCTTTCCCACTTCCATTGCGGGATCTCTGGTTGTTGAAGTAGTCCGGACGGTCTTTGGTGTTCGACTTTGACTTTGGAACATGTCAAACACTTGGAAACATAAGTAGCTACGTCCCTTTTGATGTTCGGCCACCAATATTGTTGTTTAAGGTCGTGGTACATCTTATTGGCACCGGGGTGAATCGAGTATCGTGACTTATGGGCTTCATCTAAAATAAGACTCCGTAGGTCCCCATAACTAGGCACCCAAATCCTTCCGGTGAAATATCGGAGTCCGGTTTCCTTAGTTTCGAATCAAGAGACGAGAATGTTCAAGAGCTCGTGTGAAACGTTTTCATCTTTGAGAGCTTCATCTTGGGCTACCCGAATTTGGCTATTAAGGTTTGTGTGGATGGTGATGTTTAAGGCTCGGACACGAAGAGGCACCGCTCTTTCTTTTCGACTTAAGGCATCGGCTACTACATTTGCCTTTCCAGGATGGTAACGAAGCTCGCAATCGTAATCGTTTAAGGTTTCAATCCACCTTCGTTGTCTCATGTTTAGTTGCTTTTGATCGAAGATGTGTTGGAGACTTTTGTGATCGGTAAATATAGTACTCTTGGTTCCATAAAGATAGTGTCTCCACATTTTAAGTGCAAAGACAACGGCTCCGAGTTCGAGATCATGCGTCGTGTAGTTTCGTTCATGAATTTTGAGTTGTCGAGAAGCATAAGCAATGAATTTCGTTAGTTGCATCAATACACACCCAAAACCATGTTTCGAGGCATCGCAATATACAACAAAGTCATCATTGCCTTCGGGAAGTGACAAGATAGGAGCGGTGGTTAGCTTCGTTTTCAAGATTTGGAATGCGGATTCATGTTCGGCTGCCCAAACGAATTTTCTTCCCTTATGAGTTAACACGGTTAGAGGACGAGCAACCAAAGAGAAATCTTTGATGAATCTACGATAGTATCCGGCTAGACCCAAGAATTGACGAATGTGAGTAGGAGTAGTAGGAGTCTCCCATTTACTAATGGCTTCGATTTTTGATGGATCGACTTTAATACCCTGATCATTTACAACATGAACAAGAAATTGAACTTCCTTCAACCAAAATTCACACTTGGAGAATTTGGCAAAGAGTCGTTCTTGTCTTAAAAGTTCAAGCACAAGTCGGAGGTGTTCCTCTTGTTCTTCTTCGCTTTTAGAATAAACTAAAATATCATCGATGAACACGATAACGAATTTGTCAAGATACGATTTGCACACGCGGTTCATAAGATCCATGAACACCCCCGGTGCGTTAGTGAGACCAAATGGCATGACAAGGAATTCATAACTACCATAACGAGTTCGGAAAGCGGTTTTGGAGACATCTTCCCCCTTAACCCTTAATTGATTAACCCGAGCGGAGATCGATTTTCGAATATACACAAGACCCTTGTAGTTGATCAAAGAGGTCATCGACGCAAGGAAGAGGATATTGGTTCTTAACCGTCAGTTTGTTTAGTTCACGATAATCAATGCACATTCGTAGGGATCCATCTTTCTTTTTAACAAACAAAATCGGAGCGCCCCAAGGTGAATGGCTAGGTTGGATAAAACCATGATCAAGTAGTTCTTGGATTTGACTTTGCAATTCTTGCATTTCGGATGGAGCGAGTCTATATGGTGCACGTGCTATGGGTGCGGCTCCCGGAATAAGATCGATTTGGAATTCAACTGGTCGATGAGGTGGAAGACCCGGCAATTCGTCGGGAAATACATCGGAATAGTCACTAACAATTGGCACATCATCGATGTGCTTCTCATCGGACTCGACTTACTTAACGTGAGCAAGGATCGCAAAACAACCCTTACGGAGTAGTTTTCTAACTTTAATGCATGAAACGAGGTTGAGTCCGGTGCAACTCTTATCGCCATAGACGATCAAAGGCTCACCATTCTCGATAGGAATTCGGATTGCGTTAAGATCACAAAGGATGTGAGATTTCGTTTTGGCTAGCCAATTCATGCCAATTATTACATCGAAGCTTCCTAGTTCCATGGGTATCAAGTCAATTTTAAACTCATTACCCAAAATGTTTAACGTACACCCCCGGTAATATGTGTCGGCACTCAATAGTTTTCCGTTGGCCACTTCAATGGTATAAGTGGTATCTAGTGGAAGTGGTGGAGTGTTAAAAGAATGAGTCAAAGTCTTGGATACAAAACTCTTATCGGCACCCGAATCGAATAAACAAGTAACATAAGTGTTGTTGAGGAGAAACGTACCCGTAACTAATTCATTGTCATCTCGGGCTTCCTCGGTGTTGATGTTGAAAGCTCGACTGCGTGTGTTGGATTGGCTTTCTTCTTCGGACATGCATTTCTAAAATGACCCGTTTGGCCACATTCATAACAAGTACCCGATTTTGGTGCATTGGGCACCTTTTAATCGACGGGGGCGGCACTTCTACAATCGTTGGCCACATGACCACCCCTTTGGCACCGATGGCAAAATAGATTGCTACATTCACCATAGTAGTGTTTGTGGCATTTGTTGCAAAAGGGTTTATTTCCGCCATAACTTTTCTTGGCGTCGGAGGTGAAAGGCTTTTTGGTGAAGTTGTTGTTGTAGTTGTTGCTTGATTGGGGGGCTTCCCATTTTCTTTTGTTACAGCCCGATTTATCCTCGGCCTTAGGTGCCGGAACTACGATTTCGTCAACCGTTTCGATCAATTGGCAGGCCATGTTCAAAGCTTGTTGTAGGTTAGCGGGTTTGGATGACATCAATCCTTGTTTGATGCTCTTTGGAAGACCATCCATATAGAGTTCAACCCTTTGAGATTCGGGGTTCACGAGGTTGGGACACATCAAGGATAGCTCGGCGTATCGTTGATTGTAGGCCTTGAGATCGTTTCTGACCGCCTTTAAAGTTCTTAGCTCTTGTTCGAGCTTTCGGGTTTCTTCACGAGGGAAAAATTTGACGATCATCCTTTCCCTTAAATCGGCCCAAGAGGGGACGTGAGCTTCGTCGGTACCCATCGATTGTACATACGTGTTCCACCACGTGAGGGCGATACCGGCAAAGGTGTGGGTGGAATATTTGACTTTATCTTGGTCTCGACAACCGCTTATGCTAAAAACAGCTTCCGTTTGTTCGAACCATCTAGTGAGTACAACCGGTCCCCCGGTTCCATCAAAAGTGTGAGGTTTGCACCCCATGAAGGCTTTGTAGGAGCACCCTTCGCTTGAGTTACTGGCCCCTTGATTGTTGTTGTTGTGGTTGTTGTTATTGTTGGAGGAGTGATCGGCCATGGCCGCTTCTATGGCGGTGGCTATCATTCGTTGTAGAGCTTGTTCGGGAGTCTCATGGCGTGGAACACGACGAGGAGGCATTGTTCCTTCAAAACACAAGAATACTGTTGATTAGTATTCTTAATAATTGATAGTGTTCCAAATGAACATATATTTAGTAGCAATATCGTTCTAATATGTAATGTTTTTAAATGTAATTTCCTTATTTTTAGTTGTAATAGTTAAATAAATAAGTGCGAAGACGAAAGACGCAAATCGCTCGAAAATGAAGATTTAAAGACAAAAACGAAGATTTGAAAGACCAAAACGTCCAAAAAGCTCAAATTTACAAGATACAATTCAAAAGGTTCAATTTATTGATGAAGAACGTCTAAAAATGACAAGAGTACAAGTTACAAAACGCAAAGTACAAGATATAAAATTGTACGAAAGGACGTTCGAAAATCCGAAACCAGGACATGAACCAACTCTCAACGCTCGACGCAACGGTGTAAAAATTACGAGTCAACTATGCACAAGAATAAAATATAATATTTAAATAAATCATAATAAGAATAATATTAAATAATAAAAAGTTGTTAATTGAGCATAGTTCAGGGGTCGTAAATGAAAATTCAATTTATAATTTCTCCTATAAAAGAACGATATGTAACGATGTAAGGGAGGAAGATTTTTTCGATCTCTTTTTTTTTCTTGTATCTTTTTCTTATTTCAATATCAATATCTATATTCTATATCTCTATCATAATGTTAACTTAATAAGATATAACAATAATCTTAATTTTAATTTTAAATTATGATAATAATAAGATTTATGATAGAGATCTTTTGAGTATGTAAGTCGAAATTCTGTCCGTGTAACGCTACGCTATTTTTAATCATTGTAAGTTATGTTCAACCTTTTTACATTAATGTCTCGTAGCTAAGTCGTTATTATGCTTATTTAAAATGAAGTAATCATGATGTTGGGCTAATTACTAAAATTGGGTAATTGGGCTTTGTACCATAATTAAGGTTTGGGCAAAAGACCGACACTTGTGGAAATTGGACTATTGACTATTAATAGATGGGGGGTATTGTCTAATTGAGTGACAACTCATTGGAGTCTGTCGAACCTATCTTCAAATTAATTAACCTAATAATTAATAATGATTATGGTTGTCCTATTTAGTGATGTTCATATGGAATCTGTTATAATCATTTAATTAATCAATTGGGTTGGGTAATTGATTATTCATTCTGATCAAGTGGATGAATTAATATTCATAAACTAATTAAAACAGGGGTGGATTACATATAGTGATAACTGGTGTAATTGTTGACAGAAGTGATAACTGCGTCACAGTTTAAATCCTTAATCAGTTGGAATATTTGACTTCGGGTATAAGGGTAATTTGACGAGGATACTCGCACTTTATATTTATGACCGATGGACTATTATGGACAAAAACCAGATAGACGTATCAAATAAACCAGGACAAAGGACAATTAACCCATGGTAATAAATTAAAATCAACACGTCAAACATCATGATTACGGAAGTTTAAATAAGCATAATTCTTTTATTATATTTCTCATCGTATCTTTATTTACTGTCATTTTATTACTCGCAATTTTATTTTCTGTCATTTTATTTATCGCAATTTATTTTACGCACTTTAATTTTTGTCATTTATTTTTACGCTTAAAATCGACAAACCGGTCATTAAACGGTAAAACCCCCATTTTATAATAATACTACTACTTATTTATATATATATTTTTACAAATAAACTTAATAATATAGCGTTAACTTCACCAGCTCCCTGTGGAACGAACCGGACTTACTAAAAACTACACTACTCTACGATTAGGTACACTGCCTATAGTGTTGTAGCAAGGTTTAGGTATATCCCATTCTCTAAATAATAAAACTTGTGTCATATTTTGTAGTATTTCCTAGTAAAAATAATACTATTTCGTACCCTCACGCTACATCATCAAGTTTTTGGCGCCGCTGCCGGGGAGCGCTAAAACGCTATATTTTTAATTATAATAATATTGAAATAAAATATAATAATATAATAATATTGAAATAGAATATAATAATATAATAATATTGAAATAGAATATAATAATATAAAAATATTTAAGAATAAAAGTTTACGTAAAATTTAAAAAAAAAAAGTCGTATTTATTAAATACTTCAGGGGTATATTATGTAACTTATAATTAATAATTGCTATCATGTCGCTTTCATGTGAATAGTAAATTAATTAATTTATTTTCATTTACTATTCATGAATAGTAAATGAATTAAAAAAAAAAAAAAAAAAAAAAGAGTTTTAAAAAAAATTATAATTATAAAAAAATTATTAATTTGTAAAAAAAATCGTTTTTAAAAAAAAAAAAAAAAAAAAAATCGTTTTTTTAAAAAAAAAAAAAAAAAAAAAAAAAAAATCGTTTTTTTAAAAGAAAAAAAAAAAGCGTTTTAAAAAAAAAAAAAAAAAAAAAAAAAATTTGTAAAAAAAAAAAAAAAAAAATCGTTTTTTTTTAAAAAAAAAAAAAAAAAAAAACGAAAAAAAAAAAAAAAAAAAAATATAAAAAAGAAATATAAAAAAAAAAAAAAAAATATATGTATTTTTAAGACTTTGTTAAATAGTTAAGTTTTAAAAGTTTCTTTATTTTTATTTTAGTTTATAAAAATATAAGTTTTAATTTTAATATCTTTTATTTAATTAAAAAACAGAAAAATAGAAAAAAAAAAAAAAAAAAAAAAAAAAAAAAAAGAAAAACGCGTAAAAACAAAAGCTGTCAACTGAATTCCTGAACCCCGCGACTCGCGGAGTTTTCCTCTTTATTTGCCGCGACTCGCGGAGGCCTTCTGACACACGGACAAAAACCCTAATCACGGGTTATTTTTAATTATTATTATTATTAAAACCTAATTATTATTATTATTATTATTAGTTTTAAGTTTTATTTTTATTTATGTATTTAGTTTAAATAAGTTTTTATTAAATTGTAAAATTAATAGTTTTATTAAATAAATAATATAAAATAATATTTTTATAAAAATTGTACTTTTTACAACTTTTTGTATATTTTTATATTTTGTACCTTTTTAATCGTTGTAGCGTAACTTTTGTATTTTTAGCTCATATTTAATTTTAAACTTAGTTTTTGCTATAGTTATTTTTACTCCTAGATTTTTAGGCTTTGCCGTAGAATTCCTTAAGTGCTTTTTTCTTTAGACTAAGATTTAGGTGCTTTAGAATTTTGCGACGCCTTTTTAAGTTTTAGTTTCTTTTTAAGTTATTTCCATTTGGGATTTAGTCTTTTCCTGTAAGCTTTAATATTTTTAGACCTTTTACTATGTATCAATTATCATTCCAATTAGTAATTTCAATTTGCGATTATAATTTTAAGTTAGTTGTAGTAATAAGGTTAAATTAGTTAAGTATTTTTAAGTTTTGATAAGTTTCTTTTATTTTTCCGTCACCTTTTATTTTTCAACCATTTTTTATTTTTCGACATTTTTCGGCGCGCAATCTATTTCTCTCTTATTTCTCGCCATTCTAGTTTTTAGGACTTAAAATTTTTTCTACTTCTTCTCTAAATTTCTTAAAATTACGAAAAATTTATTTTAAGTGGTTAAATTGATAGACATCAAAATTTTCTGGTTCGTAGTAATAGTTGGATTTGTACGTGGACCGGGTTATTGGAGCCAAACAGTCCTCAATTATATTGAGACCAAACGAATCCTGCCCCTCTGCTGCATCTTTTGGCTATTCGAAACGTGGGCAAAATCAGAAAAGTCTATTGGTTGGATAACTTATTATAATTTTTCTTTCCTTTTTAAAACTAATAGGATATTCAGTGAATGCACCGAGCAAGACGTTCGCCGCCGGTCATACGTTCACCACCTGTAACTCGATCAAGACATTTAGCAAATATCGCCGCCGTTGATTTTTCTTTAGAATCATCATCTAGTCGAACAAATACTCAAACTCAAATTTCCGATAATCCATCTTTTGAAACCAACCTCACAATTGAGAATCCGGAGAATACTCAAGGAAAATTCCAAGATCCTGAACCACTAATTATTCCTCCTGAACCACAAACCGTTAAATCAGAATCCTCTAGTGATTCGTATTCAACAAATTCAATTATGGAAGTAACGGAACCTCTAAGTATGGAAGATCGAATGAGAGCCACACGCACGGGCCAAGGTCATGCCATTATTAAACCAGAAGTTAATGCTCCAGATTATGAAATCAAAGGACAAATTCTACACATGGTGACTAATCAATGCCAATTCAGTGGTGCGCCGAATGAAGACCCAAACGAACATCTTCGTACCTTTAATAGAATTTGTACACTATTCAAAATCCGAGAAGTGAAAGATGAACAGATATATCTCATGTTGTTTCCCTGGACTTTAAAGGGAGAAGCCAAAGATTGGTTAGAATCGTTACCTGAAGGGGCGATTGACACATGGGATGTTTTAGTTGAAAAATTTCTTAAACGATTCTTTCCGGCATCCAAAGCCGTGAGACTTCAAGGAGAAATTGTTACGTTCGCGCAAAATCCAAATGAAACATTATATGAGGCGTGGACAAGATTCGGAAGGATGTTGAGAGGATGTCCTCAACACGGATTAGATACTTTTCAAATAGTACAAATCTTCTATAAAGGCGTAGACATCGCCACACGAAAAGACATCGACATAACCGCTGGTGGATCCATTATGAAGAAAACCGCAACTGAAGCTTACAAAATTATTGATAACACAGCCTCCCACTCGCATGAGTGGCACCAAGAAAAAGATATCTTTCGATCATCTAAAGCGGCTAGAGCCGATTCTAGCCCTGACTTTGATTCCGTTTCCGCAAAAATAGATGCTTTCGAAAGACGAATGGAAAAGATGAATAAAGATATTCACGCAATACGAATCAGTTGTGAGCAATGCGGTGGACCACACTTATTGAAAGATTGTCACATTGAACCAACGATGGAACAACGAGAGAATGTTTCCTATATGAATCAAAGGCCGGGAAATAATTATCAAAATAATTATCAACCGCCAAGGCTAAACTTAAATCGAAATCAAAACATTCTTTACAATCCAAAAGGACCCGAAAATAACTGGTATAACCAACAAGGTCCGAATAACCAACCAACTCAAAATAACACTTTCAATCAACAAAGACCTGGCTTATATAAACCACAACAACAAACCGAAGAGAAAAAGTCAAATATGGAAGACGTGGTATTCAAGCTAGTTGAATCTCAAACACAATTTATTGAAACTCAAACCCAAACGAACGAGAGATTTGATCAGTCATTAAGAACTCAACAAGCTTCCATTTTGAATCTAGAAAAACACGTAGGTACTCTTGCTAGCATGATGAGTGAGAGGGAACAAGGAAAGCTACCGAGTAATACTGAAGTAAATCCTCGGAATGAGAATGTTAATATGGTGTCAACGAATTCTGAAAAACCAGCATCAGAAGATGGGAAGGTTTTAGATGAGAGTAACAATGAAGAAGTTACACCACCACCACCCGAGTATGTAAAGCCAGTGGTGGCACCATACAAACCACCCATCCCGTTTCCAAGAAAAGGAGTTGAGTATGAGCAAGTGATAGGTAATAAAGATTGTGATACCTCTGGAAAGAAGAAGAAGAAAAAGAATAAGAAAGTGCAAGAAACAAAAGCCGTAAATATAAACCCGGTGAAGACAGTTCCACCAAAACCTCCACCTAGGGTAGGTGATCCGGGTGAATTTATTGTTCCTTGTCTACTTAGTGATTGTGTCATGTATGATGCACTAGCAGATTTAGGTGCGAGTGTAAGTGTTATGCCTCTTTCCTTATATAAGAGATTAGGTGTAGGTAAGTTAAGTCCAACGGATATGAGTGTTCGACTCTTTGATCAAACCATTAAGCACCCAGTTGGAATTGCTGACAACCTACCCGTTCAAGTAGGCAATTTAACCTTTCTAGTCGAATTTATTGTCATTGACATAGAAGAGGACCCAAAAATTCCTCTAATTTTAGGTCGGCCATTCTTAGCGTCCACCGGGGCGTTATTTGATGTAGGAAATGGAAGAATGACACTTAAAAGTGGTAACAAATCTATCACCTTTATGATTCGAAAGTCTAAATCTCCACCAACTAAAACCGTTGAACCAGTAAAAACGATTGGTAATAACCATGTTGTTTTACCAACTCCAACGGTAGTGCTTAGCAATAATAAAACGCCTAAGTGTGGGGAAAATGAAGTAAAACCTAATGATGACTTGATAATAAAGAACCCCATTGTTGATACGAAATTAAATGACCCCGTTATTAACAGTTCAATGAAGAAACTTTTTAAACGGGCTATCGATGCTAGAAGTAAGGGGAACTTTAAGTTATGTAACCGGTTAGTATCCAATCTGTCACCTAAAGAAAAGGCGAAACTAGTTGAATTTTGGGATACTACGGAAGAAGCCGGGCACTGGCTTAAAGAAAAAGTCACAGATAGGCAAGTTGATTATGGACCAAGAGAAATTGACGATGAAGCTAATCACAATTTCGACACCACAGCTACCTAAGTGTGGGGAGATTCAAATGTTCTAAAAGGAAAATGTTGTCGAGAGTTAGTTGTTCTGTTCTCGTGTAGTTCCGAGAATGGAATCCGATTGGTCTTTTCCGCTAGCAGACACTAAAGAACTAGTTTTCTCCCTCCATTCTGAATCTTTTTATTTAGTAGGTTTTATAAAAAATTAATATGCTTTTTAAATTTATGTTTTGAATGATTTTAAAAACAAAAATTTACTTTATTTCATTAAGTTTAAAAAATGATTTCTAAAATTCGTCGTGAGTTAAAGACTAGGTCGTTGAGCCGAAATTACTTTACCCGAGGGTGGGACGGCAAATTTTGTTATCATTATTTTTAATTTTATTGATCTAAAGTATGCCAAAAAGATATTAGACTTTATAAATTTTTGAACGTAGGGTAATATACTCAACTTCAAAAATATGTATATATATGTTTGTATTTTATATTATGTACAAAACAGGGTAGAACAACGCACTTTCAAAGACTAACATTAAGTTCAGCAATAGCTACTGATTTTGACGACAAGAAGCAAAATATCAAATGTGATGTACAACAATATGTTTACAAACTGGGTATTTTTAATCACTTTTCTACACTAATCACCCTCATGAATTTATAATTATAGTCTGATTTCATGCAAATGAGGGCATTGCATGATCTCAAGTGTGGGGAAGGGTTATAAATTCTCTCGGGTTTGCACTTAGTTTATTTGCCAAATTTTGTGAAAATTTGAAAAATTTTCAACTAAATGAATTTAAAATCATGTTTATACATATTTATGAACGATGAAAACTAGGTGTTAATACCGAAATTATCGTTACCTCGAAAAGGACATAAATTGAGAAACAACTTAAAACGCTTGAATTCATTTAAAATGGAATAAAGGAGAATAAAGAAAGAAACTAAGTGTGGGGAGAATGTACCAAGTTATTCAATTAAAAACTATCTATCACATATTTTTGTACAAGATTATTGCAGGTACTTTTGTTTTGGACGATTTTAATCAGTTTTACCCGATTTACTGTAAGAAAGATGGATCTACACGATGAATCAATTCCATCATTAAAAGGAAGTAAAGTCTTCCGAAAAAGACACACGCTTCTTGATTTAGGTCATGAAGTTGTCGTCCAGACCAGCTGTAGGTTGACGAAAAATCTAGAAAAGTCATCTCTAAAATCAGCAGGAAATCCACGGACCTCAGCATCAAACAGGGTCGCCAAGTGGTCAGATTTATCCTAACCATGAGAAGGATTTATCTCGTACAATGGGGAGGCACCGTGCAAATTAGCTTGATAAGACTAATGAATCAGATCCCCAGAAAGGATAATCTCCTTAAAGATTAAAAATCAGCTTTTAAGACTGATATTACTCAATCCTTGAGATTGACCTTAAAGATTGAGAATTCAAACTCATGGAATTCAATGATATCTAAACTCGAGCTTGAACGAGAAAATATTTTGATCAAAAATACAAACCGATTTGTTTTCTGAAAACCCATTTTCAATGCGTTCATTACCATTGAACGTAAAATCCTGAGAATTCATCAGAATTCATTAGGTCACCTGAACCAAATCGGGTGTCAACCGTAAGAACGGTGGTTGCATAGCATGGTCGGAGACAGGACCTTGTGCCAGACCGAAAAATCATAGGATGATCTTTACTATCGCTCCTACCAAGGATAGTTCTAGCATCCGACACGTTAATAAGACCATAATCATCTGCATGTCACGGGACATTGCCTTAACAGTTTCTTGTTCATCGCTTTCCTTTACAACCGGACGGTAGTTTGCCGAAAGGTAATATACGGAACAAGTAAACTGGATGTGTGCTTTCCGATACCGGGATAGCAGTGGATTACACGAACCTAAATGTTTTTAGCCAAAATATTGATCCACAAATATATTTTGCAACACCAATGGTGGATCAAATCAGAAAACTTGTCTAGGGTAAAATCTAGCTTGAATTTTCAAAAGATCAAATGTTTTCATAAAGATCCAATTTCCTTAAAGGATCTAAATTTTTATAGTCATGTGGGACTGTAAACTGCCTTTCAAATGTGCACTTTGCTTTGGAAACCGAAAGTAAATCGGCTATTTGATTGCAAGTGTCGTTGACCTAAACCCGAGGCAACTGTGGATGACACACCCACCTTTAACCATCATTACTGTCATTGTTTATACCGTTATATCAAAATCACTGATGTACAAAATGTGATGAATAAAAAAGTGATTCATGTATGTTTTTATTTCAAGTTCTGTATTGCTTGAGGACAAGCAACGCTCAAGTGTGGGGATATTTGATAGTGTTCCAAATGAACATATATTTAGTAGCAATATCGTTCTAATATGTAATGTTTTTAAATGTAATTTCCTTATTTTTAGTTGTAATAGTTAAATAAATAAGTGCGAAGACGAAAGACGCAAATCGCTCGAAAATGAAGATTTAAAGACAAAAACGAAGATTTGAAAGACCAAAACGTCCAAAAAGCTCAAATGTACAAGATACAATTCAAAAGGTTCAATTTATTGATGAAGAACGTCTAAAAATGACAAGAGTACAAGTTACAAAACGCAAAGTACAAGATATAAAATTGTACGAAAGGACGTTCGAAAATCCGAAACCAGGACATGAACCAACTCTCAACGCTCGACGCAACGGTGTAAAAATTACGAGTCAACTATGCACAAGAATAAAATATAATATTTAAATAAATCATAATAAGAATAATATTAAATAATAAAAAGTTGTTAATTGAGCATAGTTCAGGGGTCGTAAATGAAAATTCAATTTATAATTTCTCCTATAAAAGAACGATATGTAACGATGTAAGGGAGGAAGATTTTTTCGATCTCTTTTTTTTCTTGTATCTTTTTCTTATTTCAATATCAATATCTATATTCTATATCTCTATCATAATGTTAACTTAATAAGATATAACAATAATCTTAATTTTAATTTTAAATTATGATAATAATAAGATTTATGATAGAGATCTTTTGAGTATGTAAGTCGAAATTCTGTCCGTGTAACGCTACGCTATTTTTAATCATTGTAAGTTATGTTCAACCTTTTTACATTAATGTCTCGTAGCTAAGTCGTTATTATGCTTATTTAAAATGAAGTAATCATGATGTTGGGCTAATTACTAAAATTGGGTAATTGGGCTTTGTACCATAATTAAGGTTTGGGCAAAAGACCGACACTTGTGGAAATTGGACTATTGACTATTAATAGATGGGGGGTATTGTCTAATTGAGTGACAACTCATTGGAGTCTGTCGAACCTATCTTCAAATTAATTAACCTAATAATTAATAATGATTATGGTTGTCCTATTTAGTGATGTTCATATGGAATCTGTTATAATCATTTAATTAATCAATTGGGTTGGGTAATTGATTATTCATTCTGATCAAGTGGATGAATTAATATTCATAAACTAATTAAAACAGGGGTGGATTACATATAGTGATAACTGGTGTAATTGTTGACAGAAGTGATAACTGCGTCACAGTTTAAATCCTTAATCAGTTGGAATATTTGACTTCGGGTATAAGGGTAATTTGACGAGGATACTCGCACTTTATATTTATGACCGATGGACTATTATGGACAAAAACCAGATAGACGTATCAAATAAACCAGGACAAAGGACAATTAACCCATGGTAATAAATTAAAATCAACACGTCAAACATCATGATTACGGAAGTTTAAATAAGCATAATTCTTTTATTATATTTCTCATCGTATCTTTATTTACTGTCATTTTATTACTCGCAATTTTATTTTCTGTCATTTTATTTATCGCAATTTATTTTACGCACTTTAATTTTTGTCATTTATTTTTACGCTTAAAATCGACAAACCGGTCATTAAACGGTAAAACCCCCATTTTATAATAATACTACTACTTATTTATATATATATTTTTACAAATAAACTTAATAATATAGCGTTAACTTCACCAGCTCCCTGTGGAACGAACCGGACTTACTAAAAACTACACTACTCTACGATTAGGTACACTGCCTATAGTGTTGTAGCAAGGTTTAGGTATATCCCATTCTCTAAATAATAAAACTTGTGTCATATTTTGTAGTATTTCCTAGTAAAAATAATACTATTTCGTACCCTCACGCTACATCATCAATAATACTAACCATGATATGGACTAAGGATAGAGAGAAATTTTCCTTGACTCGCCTTAAATTCTTTATGTCATAATGTCGGAATGTTCATATGAGTCACCGTAATATAATCCCGGAAATTATATTACCCTAATTCATATGTGCATTCGACACTAATTCATATAGTCAAGGTGGCGCATCAATTAAATCAAGTAACGTGAGATTAAGATTGAATAAGAATTAGATATGATAGACGAGTTCGAGTATAATGCACAAGTAGTCAAGTAATCCCTACTTCAAGTCTATATGCCGGTTGTAGTTTAGACTCACCAATGTACCCTATGACTCGGAGTCGACACCAATGGACTCTAAATCCCTACAACCAACGCTCTGATACCATCTGTAGCGACCCAATCAAATCATGTTTGACGGCGCCGACTACTTAGGTACCGTTACGTGGTCATAAGTCTTTAACATGACGTTTGACCAAAATATGTCGCATTCATTTCATAAGTAAAAGGATGTTTCAAGTTTACAAATGTAGTTCAAAAGACTAGTTACATTACAACGTTTAACGTACGAATGAAACCCTTGCGACACAATTTAAAATAGTCAAAAGATGCTCCAACTATGCATGTATACTCGACATCCAAGCAAGTATCAAAAAGAGTGCAGAAGCATGTATCAAGTAGCGTTCAAGGACCTGAGAAGACATATAGAAAACTGTCAACGAAAAATGGTGAAATCATAGGTGTTTTAGTAAACGTTGCATTTGAACCACAAGATTTAATATAAAATGATTATCAAAATCATTTGCATTCCAAAGTTGTTAATTGTTTCGTGGGCACCCAATTATCAAACTTAACTGATTTGCACCCTTTGCGTAGTGTTAGAACATACACTAGACCCGAAAATATATTTCATCCGCTAACGGTAGCGAACCGTCCGAATGAGGCTCGTCAAGCCCATGTGATCACATAATATAAGTTCACATTTACACCCTGCAAGTGTAACTAATGATAATTGAATTGAGGATTTTCGTTTAAACCCGTACTTGGAATGTTCGTTTTCGTACTTGTATTCAAGTGTAAAAGTATGATACGTATATGTTTCTCATCCCATAGTTTAAAGCATAAAAGTTGTTTGAAATGTGGGACTATGATCTCACCTTGAGTGCACGTATGAAAAGTACTTCACAAAGTAACGTGTGCGAAGGATAATGCTAGTCTTGACCTAAACAAATAGGTCGTATCAATAACGTTAACACGATAGGTCAAAGATGTTCAATTAGTCCTATGGCTCGTTACGACTCGATTATGTAGCATGTGAATCAAATTGTCAAGTTTCATGCAAGATACAAGTATAGAAACAAGTTAGGAAGGTTGCATAATCATTTGGTTAAGTTTGACAAAAAGTCAAACTTTGGTCGGTTAAAGTCAACGAAAAAGTCAACATGTTCGGGTCGGGTCCCGAACTATTTTTCTGAGGTTTTTATTCATATATAAGCATGTTAGAACAAGTCTCATGTGAATCGGAGGTCCATAGTGTGCCAAACATTTTTCTTATTTTGACCAAGGAGGTCAGAACCTGGACACGTTATATGTCGCGCCACGACCCAGGATGGCCACGCCGCGGCGATCAATGGTTGCTGGTACCTGGTCAGTCTCAATTGTCCAAGTCTCAAATCAAACTTCATTTTCACATAAATCACAAACCGTAAACTCTTACGACACGCATTTTATATCGTTGGAAAGCTAATTTGACAAAGAACACAACTAAATACATTTCACCAACCAAAAACGTTATTTGTAACAATCGGCTTTCCAAAATAAATGATCAATTAATGCACGCATTTAATACTCAAATTTGATAAGTGCACATTTATGATTCGGGCATTTAATGCATACATACAACACGCCGTTTTGTAGATAATCGAGCATACAATACAACTAACTACTTACTAACAATAATTCATGGCATTCAATGCATCAAATATTCATTTCAAGCTTATCAAACTCGAACCCAAATTTACCAAAATCACTAATCAAGTTTATGGAGTTTTCTCAAGCAACCTACACATCAAATTGAAGCTAGTGATGTTAGGAACACATTTAATACATGCATTTATAACATTTAACATCATTCAAACAACCAAATCACTAAATCAAACACACCAAAGTTTATGTTCATGCTAGTTACTTCAAATAACTAAATCGAACATATAAATCATATATTCATGTTAGACTTGAGCCATAGACACTAATTAACAACTTTATAAGTTAAAAACATCAAGAACACAAAATCTAGTGATTTTAGAAAGTTACCCAAATGTAATGAAATCGGTATGGAATCGAAGAGGAAGTTGCAAGGATCCCAAATATGTAATTTGTTTTGCAAGACACCCGCTAGCTTGAATTTAGATGATGATTCTTTGTTTGAAGATTTGAGAGAAAAATGGGAAGTATAGAAAGAAAAGGAAAATGAAAATGGAAAAGAAAGAGGAGGTTGGTTGACTAGTCAAATGCTAGTCACCTCTTTGGCACTTTGGCGAAACTAGTCCCTCGAGTTCGGTTGCGGGTGCGTGAATTACCTAAACGAGATATTTTTAAAACGCGTATTAACGGGAGATGTTATAAACATTTAACGGAATTTAAATAGTTAAATGGAAAAGTAAACGGAAAAAGGCGGGATGTTACACATTAAATCATTTAAAGATAAAGTTTAAATTTGGTTAAAAATTTCCGGGTTGTCACAGTACCCGTTAAAGAAATTTCGTCCCGAAATTTGGTTGGGATGGTCATGGATGACAATTAGTATGTTTTCATGACTCATACGAGTTGAAAATTAGAGTTTTATCATCATTGAGTAATATGGATAAAACAATTGGTTTAAGTGAAGTGTACGAGTGAAGTTATCACAAAAGAGTGAAATGAGAAAAAGTAAGTTTCGTTATATCTTTTGACGTAGATGGGTTGATTTCCGGAGTTTAAGAGATTTGGAGAAAATCTTCGTAATAAGATTTGATTCTTCGGTAATTAAGGAAATTATGATTCTTTTCGATTTAATGCGATGATCTGTCTCGATTTTCCTGTCTGATATTATACTATAAATCTACCCCCTTCATTTCCTTATTTTCCATAACTCATACCTTTTATTCTTTCTCCCTCAATTCTTATTTTAAAGCATTCATCAATATGCTCCATCCCATTCTGATTCTTGATATACTTCTAACCTTCATATCCGTCATTCTTCTTTTCCATCTTCCGCCAGAAGAATCTATTCACTTCTACTATACTCTTGGTTTTATAGTGTTTTTAGTCCTCCCTTGTCTTTATATTGCTATATTGTGACGACCCGGAAATTTTCGACCAAATTTAAACTTTAATCTTTATATTATTCAGACACGATAAGCAAAGTTTGTTAAGTTAAATCTCAAGAATTTTAAACTGTGTTCATACATTCATTATAACCTCGACCAAATTTTGACGATTCATGAACCGTTATATATAAATAGATATGTATATGTATATATATATATTATAACTTGAGAATATTAATAAAGTATTAAACGTATAATACTTTACACGAACGTATTTGTTTCAATATTATTTTCGACGAAAAAAATATATATTAAATGATTGAATTATCAGAAACATTGAATTATGATTACAAGTCTCTGTTGAGAGGTCCACTATGATTTGAGAAAATCTATTCCTCTTAACGATATTCAAAATAATTTGTAAAGCTATTTATAAATAAAAACAAAAAGTGTCATTTACGAAAGTTAGACAAAAGTTAGTGGAGAATTGGTTTCCATAATATTCTATTAATCTATTTTCAAACGTACAAAGACGTTTTCAGTTTAAAAAGAACTTTATTATTAAAACGTATATAACTTTTATAAATATCTAGAATCACTTTTGACAACTCATTACTTAACCAGTATAATAAACATAACGATATTTATATTTTATTTCATTAAATATATATAACGATTTAAATTAATATTATATATATTTATACGCGTATTATACATACATAGTTTTTTTATACTTTTACTATACTTTAACTTTACCTTTACTTTACTTTTATTTTACTTTAACTTTAATAATTCATACTTTAATAATTCACTTTAATAATTCATACTTTAATAATTCATACTTTAATAATTCACTTTAATAATTCATACTTTAATAATTCACTTTAATAATTCACACTTTAATAATTCACTTTAATAATTCATACTTTAATAATTCACTTTTATAATTCAAAAATCTATTATAAATAAAATTCAATAGGTTTCATTATTTCATAGAAACTTGAAAATATATTTCTCTAAACTCTCTCAATTGATATATATATATATATATATATATATATATATATATATATATATATATATATATATATATATATATATATTTGCTCTGTATTATTTCAAGATATTATTAGTATACATAAAATATTACGACGGAGCGCTGTCCGAGTGATTTCAAAATAGTTTTTTTGAATTAGTCGAAGCTAAGGAAATTATGGGTTATAGCTATGGAGGTGATGGGTATGGTTCATGGGTATGCTCGTGAGGTCAATCTAGTGTTTATCATCTCCGTTGCGTCTACGTACTTTCCTGCAATATTGAATCTCAATATTGATACGTTCGTGAATCCGAGGCCAACCTTGCACTTATTAAATGACGTTATATGTATTTTTACTACGAAATACAGTATTGTGAGTTTCATTTGCTTCCGTTTATATATATTTTTGGGACTGAGAATACATGCGCTGTTTTTATAAATGTTTTACGAAATAGGCACAAGTACTAAAACTAATTCTACGTGGGTTTAAACCAGAAATATACCCTTAGCTTGGTAACATTAAACTACTTGTCTATGTACGGTAGGCGCGAATCCTAAAGATAGATCTATTGGGCCTGACAAACCCCATCCTGACTATGGGATGCTTTAGTACTTCGAGGTTATTTTAAACACACCTGATCTGGTGTACTTCAGAGGGTAAAACATGAACGTTAAGGCTTGTTACCGGGTGCCTACAACTTATAGAATACTTTTATACACTTGCGAGTGTACATATATTTATAAACGGAAATCTTGTGGTCTATTAATATATTGAAATGATTGTTATGATAAACCTGTGAACTCACCAACCTTTTGGTTGACACTTTAAAGCATGTTTATTCTCAGGTATTAAAGAAATCTTCCGCTGTGCATTAGCTCATTTTAAGGATATTACTTGGAGTCATTCATGGCATATTTTGAAAGACGTTGCATTCGAGTCATTGAGTTCATCAAGATTATTATTAAGCCAATTATAGTTGGATGTATTATGAAATGGTGTGCATGCCGTCAACTTTCGTTGTAAAGAAAGTTTGTCTTTTAAAAACGAATGCAATGTTTGTAAAATGTATCATATATAGGTCAAATACCTCGCGATGTAATCAACTATTGTGAATCGTTTATAATGTATATGAACGGGTCCTTTCAGTTGGTATCAGAGCGGTGGTCTTAGCGAACCAGGTCTGCATTAGTGTGTCTAACTGATAGTCGTTAGGATGCATTAGTGAGTCTGGACTTCGACCGTGTCTGTATTTCAAAAGTTTTGCTCATCATTCTTGTCGGAAATTACCTGCTTATCATTCTTAGTCTAGACACATCTTATTGCATTGATTGCATGAATAGTGTATAGACAAAATTCATATCTTAGCGTATCTGCTAATTCATATCTTAGCGTATCTGTTACTGTAAACTTTGCCTGACATATTCCGTAAATTCCTCCGTAATCTACGAAACCTTTTGCTCTATATAATTAGAATACCACCCGATAGCCGGAAAATCATTTCATATCGAAAAATTCTTTATTCAATCGTACGAAATGGAATTCGTCATTAGTTCAAGTCCCTCGGATTCTGAAATGGAATCCCACTCAAGTTCTGAAAGCAGTGTGACCGGAATGGATCAACCAATTACTCATCATCTATTCTGGATGAATTGGGGATGGGTTCGTAGCCTCCTTAATCGTTGGAGACAAGAAGAAGGTGATACCTTCCATCCACCACATTGCCCTCTTGGCGAAGAACCTGAAGCACTTACCGGCGAACCTATCCGAAACACCATTTTCTCTCTTATTTCTAGAGTATCTCGTCACGATTACATACTACACCAAATTCTAGATTTTATTTATCCGCTCGTCCGAACCGACAATCAACCCGGTGTAATAGAAGAAGTCAACGAGCTTCGCGCTCGGGTAGTGGCTTTGGAGAATATGGTGCAAAGGTTACAAACACCTGCAGCAGCACCAGCAGCATAAACAGTACCACCATCAGCAACACCAACAGTACCATCACCACCACCAACAACAACATCCACATCCCACACCGCAACATCACAATATGTATCTCAAACATCAACGTCATACGCCCTGTAAATATCCAGGAATATCAACAACAACAAACGATGAAGTATTAATTCATAAACTTCATTGAAGAGATATCTCTGCGGCAGTTATGTAATCTCCAAAATCTTAGAGATTATTTAATTCTGACCGTAAATCGGATGAGTCAACGGAGATGGTAGAGTAGAAACTTTGATCGAAAATGGTGTACGATTTACAAGCAAGAATTGTTTTACCAACAGCATCAACAGGACCGTAGCATCATCAACACAATCAATGCCGTCAGTATCGTCAGAATCAACAGCACGTGTAACATCACAAACTCTGTCAGTTCAAGAATCATTGTGGACATCATTACGAATCAACAACAAATATATTGTATCAACGAGTTATGAAGTATTAACTCATTTCCAATCGAAAGATTTATATGTATATTTTATATGTATAAATTTTTAAACCATAATAAATCTTCCCGTACTAAGCTATTATGTGTGAATCTTAACTACTCAGTTAATTCATATTACAAATATGCAATGATGTACGTCCTTCGTCCGCAACTTAACCATCGTTAATTACAATCTCTGTCTCAATTCAATAAAAAATCCAATTTATAATAAATCAAGTGTATTATTCGAATATATGTTTGATTTTACGCTTTCATCATCGATGTACTCGAAACTTTCAAATAACATCATTCGTACCTTGCGAAGTTCATAAGAATTTCACGAAAACCAACAAATAACAAAGTAATGATTCATAATTTCAATATTATTGAAGAAATACTTATGCAATTTATAAAGTTTTAGGGATTACTCAATTCTAGTTCCAACCATAAAACAAATGAGTTTAATTTAATATTAACTCATTAAATCTATATTACATCTAAAGAAAATATACACATATATTTTTATAAAGACTGTAATAAACTTCTTTTGTACAAAATATTAATTGTGAAAATTTTTTTAACGGGTAGGTAATACCCGAGAGATATATAAATTCACAATTAATATATTACATTTTTTGAAACTAATTCAGCAATCATCAACTATACTCCCTACTTTCACAACAATATCCATTCTTTCATATAAATCAAAACAATCATACTCATTCAAATTCAATTACATATTCTGATTTTGAAATCGCATAATTCAATTCGAAATATAACCAGTATCATCACTCTTAGATTCCTATATCTTTCAAAGCTATACTTTGACTTCAAAACTGTGTTAGAACATCATATGTATTAACGATTACAATATGTGCTCAAACCCTTCGAAATTCCTGAAGACACTTCAACTAAGGAACAATCGAGATGATGATCCAACCACATGTTACCCACAGTTATACACCTGAAAAACTCTCAAAACCCAAGTCATAGTTCGACACGTATCCGTGTTAGACCCTTTGGCATTTACTAGCTAAAATAACTTTTCAATTCCGTTTCAAAATAGACAGTTTTGTCACAGCTCCAGCAAGTCAACTTCGACTTCTCAATCAAAATAGTCTTATTATAACCTTGATAGATACGTTGCCCTTTCGCCAACGTTACTGGGGAATCGTTTATATTCACCACATTAGCAATAAACTTACCAACAACTTCATTGATCTTTGACTTTCCAAAAAAAAAAATCATTATAATTATCGAAACCCTATCATATACTCATTCGTACCTTATAACAAGAATTGCCATACCAATTATTTAGAATCAGCAATCAGTATTTTGAAACCTCGCAGCATGTCTACATCAACAATTACATATACACACAACGTCTACCTCCAAGACTTACATTCTTTGAATGAGAAATTTCTGAAAAACACCCTAAACTGCGAACCAGTTCTTGAAATTTTGAAAAATGCTGATGAAGCAGCAAAAACTGTAAACGACCTTAACAGTAAAAAGTTGGATGATAAAGGATAGTATATTGGCAAAGCTCAGAAAAAGAGAAGCTTTGGAACTGGAAAACGGATTGAGCAAAGTATGAATGAGGTTGTGGACAAATCACAAAGGCTGAACCTGCCTTCAAAGAATCCAAATGATTCAGTACTTGCTGAAGTCATTAACGAATACCTTGCTCCTGACTCTAAACCCTTGCGGACAATATCCTTCATCATCCTCTGATATTAGACATTCTAAGATATCATCGTATCTTTCATTATAAATATCATCCATACTTCTGAAGATATTTTTATAATTATTCTTATCTGAAATCATTTACCTCTTCGCGCTATCTGTATTATATCATAAAAGAAACTATTTTAGTTTCTAAATTCTGAAACATTCGAGTTTAAAATAGGAATATTCTTGAAGAAGTGTTGGGAGCTGAAGCATGAGTTAGTATAATATAATGACACTTGATCAACGTGATTATATTACAGTAATTCATGCTGAGTTTCTAAATGAAACATGATGATTCACAGATCATAACGTCATCATGTGCTATGTTACACGACTCTTGTATTCTCTTTGATCTCTAAATATCAAGAAAATATTTCTTGATGATTCGGCCTTTTCCGAGGTATTCTGGTAATTTGACAAGTCAAGATCGTGTCATTACAATTTCCTTCCTAGAACATTAACAATGTTCATTCTGAAATTTATATCTGCGAATTCTGGACCATTACAAGCGGTGCTTAATCGCAAGAAGAAGAAACGGAAGGACAAAGCTCCAAACTAGAAATGGGAGTATAAATCATAGCAAATAGAAGAGAGCATTAACTGTGGATGACAATGATTATAGAAGAAGTAAGGACTTTGAAATATAAGGAAAGATATAAAACCCAACAACAACCCAGAAATCACAAACCGTATATATCAATTCATATAGCAATATAAAGACACGGGAGAACTAAAAACACTATAAAACCAAGAGTATAGTAGAAGTAAATAGATTCTTCCGGAGGCAGATGAAAAAGAAGAGCGACAGATATGAAAGTGAGGAGTATATCAAGAATCAGCACTGGATGAAGCATATTGACAAATACTTTAAAATATGAGTTGAGAAGGTGTGAGTTGTAAGAAAACAAATGAGGTGGATTTATAGTGAAATATCTAACAGAGAAATCAAAATGGATTATCGCATTAATTCGAAGAGGATCATAATTTCCTTAATCGCCGAATAATCAAATCCAATATAGATTACAAAGATTTTCTTTTCGGAGATCAATCGTGATGACGTCAAAAGATACGACGAATCACTATTATCTTATTTCATTCATTTACGATAACTTCACTCATACGCTTCGAGTAATAGAATTATTTTATCCATTCTTCTTGAACATGATAAAACTCTATAATCATTATAATAACATTCTCATTCTTAGTCATGACGACCTCTATCAAATTTCGGGGACGAAATTTCTTTAACGGGTAGGTACTGTGACGACCCGGAAATTTCCGACCAAATTTAAACTTTAATCTTTATATTATTCAGACACGATAAGTAAAGTTTGTTAAGTTAAATCTCAAGAATTTTAAACTGTGTTCATACATTCATTATAACCTCGACCGAATTCCGACGATTCACGAACCGTTATATATAAATAGATATGTATATGTATATATATATTATAACTTGAGAATATTAATAAAGTATTAAACGTATAATACTTTACACGAACGTATTTGTTTCAATATGATTTTCGACGAAAAAAAATATATTAAATGATTGAATTATCAGAAACATTAAATTATGATTACAAGTCTCTGTTGAGAGGTCCACTATAATTTGAGAAAATTTATTCCTCTTAACGATATTCAGAATAATTTGTAAAGCTATTTATAAATAAAAACAAAAAGTGTCATTTACGAAAGTTAGACAAAAGTTAGTGGAGAATTGGTTTCCATAATATTCTATTAATCTATTTTCAAACGTACAAAGACGTTTTCTGTTTAAAAAGAACTTTATTATTAAAACGTATATAACTTTTATAAATATCTAGAATCACTTTTGACAACTCATTACTTAACCAGTATAATAAATATAACGATATTTATATTTTATTTCATTAAATATATATATAACTATTTAAATTAATATTATATATATTTATACGTGTATTATACATACATAGTTTTTTTATACTTTTACTATACTTTAACTTTACCTTTACTTTACTTTTACTTTACTTTAACTTTAATAATTCATACTTTAATAATTCACTTTAATAATTCATACTTTAATAATTCACTTTAATAATTCATACTTTAATAATTCACTTTAATAATTCATACTTTAATAATTCACTTTAATAATTCACATTTTAATAATTCACTTTAATAATTCATACTTTAATAATTCACTTTTATAAATCAAAAATCTATTATAAATAGAATTCAATAGCTTTCATTATTTCATAGAAACTTGAAAATATATTTCTCTAAACTCTCTCAATTGATATATATATATATATATATATATATATATATATATATATATATATATATATGTATATATATATATATATATGTATATATATATATATATATGTATATATATATATATATATGTATATATATATATATATATATGTATATATATATGTATATATATATATATATGTATATATATATATGTATATATATATATATATATATATGTATATATATATATATATATATATATATATATATATATATATATATATATATATTTGCTCTGTATTATTTCAAGATATTATTAGTATACATAAAATATTACGACGGAGTGCTGTCCGAGTGATTTCAAAATAGTTTTTTGAATGAGTCGAAGCTAAGGAAATTATGGGTTATAGCTATGGAGGTGATGGGTATGGTTCATGGGTATGCTCGTGAGGTCAATCTAGTGTTTATCATCTCCGTTGCGTCTACGTACTTTCCTGCAATATTGAATCTCAATATTGATACGTTCGTGAATCCGAGGCCAACCTTGCACTTATTAAATGACGTTATATGTATTTTTACTACGAAATACAGTATTGTGAGTTTCATTTGCTCCCTTTTATATATATTTTTGGGACTGAGAATACATGCGCTGTTTTTATAAATGTTTTACGAAATAGGCACAAGTACTAAAACTAATTCTACGTGGGTTTAAACCAGAAATATACCCTTAGCTTGGTAACATTAAACTACTTGTCTATGTACAGTAGGCGCGAATCCTAAAGATAGATCTATTGGGCCTGACAAACCTCATCCTGACTATGGGATGCTTTAGTACTTCGAGATTATTTTAAACACACCTGATCTGGTGTGCTTCAGAGGGTAAAACATGAACGTTAAGGCTTGTTACCGGGTACCTACAACTTATAGAATACTTTTATACACTTGCGAGTGTACATATATTTATAAACGGAAATCTTGTGGTCTATTAATATATTGAAATGATTGTTATGATAAACCTGTGAACTCACCAACCTTTTGGTTGACACTTTAAAGCATGTTTATTCTCAGGTATTAAAGAAATCTTCCGTTGTGCATTAGCTCATTTTAAGGATATTACTTGGAGTCATTCATGGCATATTTTGAAAGACGTTGCATTCGAGTCATTGAGTTCATCAAGATTATTATTAAGCCAATTATAGTTGGATGTATTATGAAATGGTGTGCATGCCGTCAACTTTCGTTGTAAAGAAAGTTTGTCCTTTAAAAACGAATGCAATGTTTGTAAAATGTATCATATAGAGGTCAAATACCTCGCGATGTAATCAACTATTGTGAATCGTTTATAATGTATATGAACGGGTCCTTTCATATATTCATCGATATATATGATTTATAATTTCTGGTTGGTTGTTGGGTTTTATATCTTCCCTTATATTTCGATGTCTCTGCTTCTGTCTTTCCATAATCATTGACATCCACAGTTAATACTCTCTCCAATTTACTGTGATTTATATATACTCCCATTGATATTTTGAAGCTTCATGCTTTTGTTTTATCTTCCCGACTTTAAATCAAGCGAATAATGGTCCAGAATTCGTAGGTATGAATTTCGAAATGAACATAATTAATGTTCTAAGAAAGAAACGGTAATAGCACAATCTGACTTGTCAAATTACCAGAATACCTCGAAAAAAAACAGAATCATTAAGAAAATATTTTCTTGATAGTTTAGAGGTTAAATAGAATGAAAGATTTATGTAACATGGTTCATGATGAGGGTATGATCTGTGAACCTTTATCACGTTCCATTAGAAACTCAGCATGACTTACTGTAATATAATCACGTTGATCAAGTGTCATTATATTATACTAACTCATGCTTCAGTTCCTAACACTACTTCAAAAACATCCATTTTTCAAGATTTTCAGAATTTAGAAACTAAAATAGTTTCTTTTATGATGCAACACAGATAGTGCGAAGAGATAAATAATTTCGGATAATAATAGTTATGAAGATATCTTCAGAAATATCGAAGATATTTATAATGAAAGATATAATGATATCTTAGAATTTCTAATATCGAAGGATGATGAAGAAGATTTGTTCGTAACGGTTTTGAGTCAGGAGCAAGGTATTCGTTAATGACTTCAGCAGATACTGAATCATTTGTATTCTTTGAAGGCAGTTTTAGTCTTTGTGATTTGTCCACAGCCTCCTTCATGATTTTCTCAATCCGTTTTTCAGTACCAAATTTCTCTTTTTCTGTGCTTTTCTAACACACTACTCTTTATCATCAAACTTTCGACTGTTAAAGTCGTTTACAGTTTTTGATGCTTCATCAGAATTTTACCAAAATTTGGAGAACTAGTTTCGCAGTTTGGGTGTTTTTCAGAAACTTCACATTCGAAGTAAATAAGTCTAGGAGATAGACATTATATGTATATATATAACCGTTGGCGTAGAATTGCTGCGAAATTTAAAATATTGATTGCTATTTCCCGGTAGTTGGTATGGCAATTACCGT
This sequence comes from Rutidosis leptorrhynchoides, assembly GCF_046630445.1. Taxonomy (NCBI): domain Eukaryota; kingdom Viridiplantae; phylum Streptophyta; class Magnoliopsida; order Asterales; family Asteraceae; genus Rutidosis; species Rutidosis leptorrhynchoides. The sequence goes on from NC_092334.1 coordinate 551,988,305, forward strand.
TACAAGATGTGGATGAGTACATGATAGGGTTTCAATGAACAATTATAATAGTTTTTCGAAGAGACTTTAAGTCATAGATTAATGAATTTGCTGGTACATTTACTGTTAATGTGGTGGAACATGAAAGGTTCCTCAGTAACAAGAACGTATATGTCAAGGTTATAATAAGGTTAATCTGAAAATTCGAAGTTGACTGGTTCAAAGTGTGGTAAAACTGGATACTTTGAAAAGGGATTGCAATATTATTTTCAGTAATAACAATGCTAAAGGATCTTTCACATTTTTGGAGTCAAAGTATAGCTTTGAAAGATGTAGAGATCTAAGAATGATGTCACCCGTTAAATCTTGACTTGGATTCTGATCCGTCAATATCAGAATATGTAATTGAATTTGTATGGAAACGATTGTATATCGCTGTGAGCATAGTTAATAATTTTTTGAATCAAAGTTGAAGTATGTACAGTATAACATATTAATTGTGAACTTATATATTTCCCGGGAATTACCTACCCGTTAAAGATTTCACAAGTAATATTTTGTACAAAAGAATTTTCATTCCAGTCTTTATGAAAATATATGTATGTATATTTCTTCAGATGTAATACGGATTTAATGAGTTAATATCATATTAAGCTCATTTGATTTTCGGCTTGACTTAGAAATGATTAATCTCTAAAACATTAAAGATTACATAATCTTTGCGGAGTTTTTCACTAATTAAATCAACACTTCATTATTTATTCTTATTGATATTCCTCGGTGAAGGATGTTGGTGCTCGTGGAATTTTTGTGAACCTTACAAGGCACAGATGATGTTTTCTGGAAAGTTTCGAGTATATCAAAATTGAAAATGTAAAATCAATTATGTAATTGATTAATATACTTGGTTTATTATGAAATGGAATTCATTGGATTGAAACAGAGATTGTAGTTAACAATGGTTAAGTTGTTAAGGAAGGATGTACATCATTACATATTAGTAATATGAACTAACCGAGTAGTACCTACCAGTTAAGATTCACACGTAATAGCTTAGTACGAAAAGATTTATTTTGATTTCAAAATTCATATATATTAAATATACATAAAATTTCTTCAGGGGAAATGAGTTAATACTTCATCGGTTATTGTTGCTGGTATTTCTTGGTAACTACGATGCGTATGACATTGATGCTCGTGGAACAGATTGTGAAGTTGAGGTTTGCGATGCGGATGTTGTTGGTGGTGGTAATGGTACTGCTGGTGTTGTTTTCGGTGGTACTGTTGATGCCGGTGATGCTGCTAGTGCTTGTAACCTTTGCACCATATTCTCCAAAGCCACTACCTGAGTGCGAAGCTCGTTGACTTCTTCTACTACACCGGGATGATTGGAGGTTCGGACGAGCGAATGAATAAGATCCAAAATTTGAGATAGTATATTATTGTGATGAGATACTCTAGAAATGAGAGAGAAAATGGTGTCTTAAACAGGTTCGCTGGTAAGTGCTTCAGGTTCTTCGCCAAGAGGGCAATGTGGTGGATGGAAGGGATCACCTTCTTCTTATCTCCAATGATTAAGTAGACTACAAACCCATCCCCAATTCATCCAGAATAGATGATGGCTAATTGGTTGATCCATTCCGGTTACACTGTCTTCGAAATTCAGGTGAATATCCATATCGGAATAGCTGTCGGAGTTTAAGAAATTTAAACTAGATACGGGATCTATCTTGTATAATTAGGGAGATGATTTTTGATATGAATTAGATTATTGAATTTAGTTTGGTATTCTTCAATACATAATTTACATATGTATATATAATATCAAATTCCATAAATCACGGAGAAATTTTCGGAAGGTGTCAGGAAAAGTTTACAGTAACAGATACGCTAAGATATGAATTTTTGTCTATACACTATTTATGCAATAAATGCAGGAAAACGTGTCTAGACTTAAGAATGATAAGCATGTAATTTTTGACAAGAAATGTTAAGCAAAACTTTTAACATGCAGACACAGTCGAAGTCCAGACTTACTAATACATCTTAATAACTATCAGTTAGACACACTCATGCAAGACCTGGTTCGCTAGGACCAACGCTCTGATACCAACTGTGACGATCGCTCCAAATCCATATGGACGAACACGACATTCATCGATTTCATTGCGAGGTATTTGACCTCTATATGATACGTTTTGTAAACATTGCATTCTTTTGAAAAGGCACGCCATAAATGAATATTTAAATAAAAGGTTTTCGACATATGATGTTTTCTACATATAGACAATCACCGTAAATAATAGTTTACAATAGTACTTCCATTGACAATGCAGTCAAAATAAGATACATGGTGATGATTTGGTGAATGCAACGTTTCCTTGATAAATATGCCATGTAAGACTCCATCCACATAGCTTGTCTAACATATAAGCAAACAGCGGAAGACTTCTAGGAACCTGAGAATAAACATGCTAACAAGTGTCAACACAAAGGTTGGTGAGTCCATAGTTTTAGTGTTTCGCATAATCTGTATATAAAGGTGGATCACAAGATTTCAGTTGTTTCATCCAGAAACGTTTATCAAAATATTCTACAAGATTGAGCACCCTGGTAACTAAACTTAACGTATATATAATTTGTACCCTTTGTATAATCATCTTAATAATACACGCAAACCAACGTGTACGCTTCTCAAATAGCATACATCCGTTAAAAGGCTAGTGCTCTAGCTCGGATGGGGATATCAAGCCCTATGGATCCATATACTACTACTCGCGCCCATCAGTTCTTATAACTGGCAGTTACTAGTTACCAAAGCTAAGGGATTTTCGGTTCAAACTCAGTGTAGAATTAAGTATGTACTTGTATCCATTACGTTTAAAATAAATTGCATGTATTCTCAGCCCAAAAATATATATTGCAAAAGCAATTAAAAGGGGATCTATAAACTCACCTTAGCAGCATATAAAGTCGTTCACCAAAATGTGACTGAAACTCGGATTACCAAATAACCGTAGATCTCAACCTAGAGAACATATGTTGGTCAATAAATGTCTATTAAGCTAGGTAAGGTCATAGTGTATCACAATCCTAATGCTCGAGATCAATATACAAAAGTTATCCAAAGTCGTTTCAAAAAGTTAATTTTGACAATAGTTCAACAAAACGAGACGTACCTTATATAAGGATTCATTTACTCAGTTGCTAAAATTCAAAAATCCAATTTATCAATCTTACAAACAAGTTGTTTAAATATTAATTGCAGATTCAAAAACAATTCCAATTAACGTCAATCATAATTCAGTTGACCATATCTTTTAATTCGTTCATCGAAATTACGCGATTTCTAAATGAAAAGTTATTGATTTTTCGCCAGCTTTCCAAAAACATATATATCATATACCTTTTACTAGTAATATATGTATTTAATTCGTGATTCATTATAAACTGTTTAGTGACGAAATTTAGCATACAAGCATGCATAAATATATATACTCGAGCACTAGACATGGATACACAATTAATATATAAAAGATAAGATATGAATGCTCACGTATCAATATTGTGATTCAATATTGCAGGGAAAGTATGTAGACGCAACAGAGATGATAAACACTAGGTTAAACTTGCGAATAATACCCACGTACATTACCCATAACCTCCATAGCTATAGCCCATAGTTTCCTTAGCTTTGACTCATTTGAAAATTCGGTTTGAAATTATTTGGACAAGACCTCGTCGTAGTATTTTATGTATAATACTAATAATATTACTAATAATAATTAGATTAATAATAATATTAATCTTAATCTTAATAATAATAATAATAATAATAATAATAATAATAATAATAATAATAATAATAATAATAATAATAATAATAATAATAATTATTATAATTATAATAAATAAATAAATATTATGGAGTATATATCTATATCTGTGTAAATATGTGTGTGTGATATTCGTTCGAGCAAAAACACTTGAATTTATAGTACCTGGCCAGTTGTTTAGCCCCATGTGATCGCATGGGTTTTCAGTGCTTTTGCCATGCGATCGCATGGCCGCCTGATCCGCTTTTGTTTGCTAGCTCTTCGACATCAAACAGTGTACTGTAGCAATAGTGTTTACTGTAGCAAATAGTGCTTACTGTAGCAAATAATGTTTTACTGTAGCAAAGTCGTTTCACTGTAGCATTGTAACAAAGTCGGTTTCACTGTAGCAAATAGTGTTTTACTGTAGCAAAGTCGGTTTCACTGTAGCAAATAGTGATTTTCAAAAACACTGTAGCTTTTCGGGTACTGTAGCAATTCGAAAATACTGTAGCAAATTAGTGTTTTACTGGTTCATCTTAAACGTTTTAGTTAACTTATCTAAATATCAATCGAATCAATAATCGAATGCTACTATCTTTTATTAAATAACTTGAAATCATATATATATATATATGCACATTAAGTTATATATAGTGTTCGTGAATCTTCGAGAACAGTCAAAGAATAATTGATTACATGAATATAGTTCCAAAACTTTCGTGACTTAACATTACAGACTTTGCTTATCGTGTTGAAAACATTAAATCATTTAAAGATAAAGTTTAAATTTGGTCAAAAATTTCCGGGTTGTCACAGTATTGTTATTAATAACACTATTATTATCATTTTTATTAGGATTGTTATTTTTTTTTAAAAATAAACTTAATAAAAATTATCATTTTTTTAGTTATTATTATTAATAATATATATTTATTATTATTATTAGAATTATTAATATTATTATCTTTATTATTATTACTTATATAATTATAAATAGGATTAATATATACTTATTTATTTATTAATACAAAGAATAAATAATCTGATATATATCTTTAGAATCTGTTTTACGTCGTGATCAAGCCTTAACAACTTTTGTTTCTGTCTCTGGAATAATTAGCTGTCTAAATCGATCGTACCAATCCAGCTAATATCATAATCGACTTTTAATTCTTGTTATTTAACTTATTACTGATCAGACACATTCATGTTGACCCATAGGAAAATTTCTCATATATCAATCGAGCTGTAGTGTTTATTCAATCAATTCTCCATCTTCTTCATCCATTACCAATCACTAACACCCTCAACAGATTTATAAATATTGATTTTAAAAAGAAATGAAGAACAAGCGTATTACTCTGCTCGTGTTAAAAAATTTCAAAAGGTTAGATTTCGAAATAAATTCCAAAAAGTGTAAATGCAGTTTCATTAAGAATTTTCAAAACAATCTTTCTGCAAAATCTTGTATTTCAATTCATTATATCAAGCTCGAATTTTTGTAGTCAAAGTTCAAATTGAAAAAGTCAAACTTGTAGTTCATCATGAAATTCGATCTCCATTTGATGTTTTAGGTTTAATTAATAATACAGATAGTTTCTAAAAAGGTTTTGTAACCTATTTCATGTTGAAGGTATAGTCTAAAACAGCCTGTAAATTGAAATCGATGTTTTAGTTAATGAAAAGCTTTTACAAACTGTTACAGCAAATATTTTCGTTAACGCCTATTCTGTTTTTAATTAAATTGATCACCCATTTATCCTTTCTGTTCGATTAAGAAATCTAAACTTGTTTAGTAAACAAATAAATTGGATTCGTCTGTACTGGTCGAATTTGGAACTGATGAAGAAGAAAATAGAAGATAAAACAGGAACGGTTTAAATAAAATTAGGGTGTAGATTATATCAGAAAAACAGATGTAGCGGGATGGTTGATTGTGTTAGTGTGCGAGCGGGAGGTCTCGGGTTCGACCCCGGCTCATGGCGTATTTTTTTTAGAAAAGCTCTTACAAAGGGTATACACCTCTATTTTAATTTCTATTATTATTATTATCATTATTATTATTTATTATGATTATTATTATGATTATTATTAAGATTATGATTATTATTGTTATAATTATCATTATTATTGTCATGGTATTGTTATAAGTATTATTTATATAGTTATTATTAATTTTATCATTTTAGTATTATTATCATTTATATGATTTTGGTTAATACTATTATTATAACTATTATCAAAATAGTATAATTTATTATTATTATAAATATTTGCATTAGTATCATTTTTTTAGTACTATTATTGTTATTAGTATTATTAGTAACAAAAGTAGTATTATCATTATTAGTATTGCAATATTATGAATTTTTATCATTTATACAAAACTTGTTATTTTGTTATCACCACGACTATATAATAATAATTATTATTATTATCATTTTTACTACTAGTATCAATAATATTATTATTACTATGATTCTTATTATAATTATTATAATTATAAGTAATGTTATTATTATCATTATAATCAAATACAACTTTTACTTACTATTATTAATATTATACGTTATTATGTATATAAAAATAAACTTATAAGTAATATTACATATAAGTATGAATTAATTATATTGACAATCTTTATATAAATCTTCATATATAACAAATTAGGTAATTTTATAATATATATAACTATATAAATCATAATCATTTTCAAACATATATATACAAATTAAATATATAATATATAAAGTCATAATATATGAAATTGTTCGTTACGAATATATGTTTTAATATATAAACAAATGATATAGGTTCGTGAATCTGAGGCCAACCCTGCATTGTTCAGTTGTTCAATGTCGTCATATGTATTTTTACTACAAAATACAGTATTGTGAGTTCATTTGATTCCCTTTTACTCTTTACATTTTTGGGACTGAGAATACATGCGCTGTTTTTAATAACTGTTTTCTAAATGCTTTTGAGATATATTTTTGAACTGAGAATACATGAACTGCTTTTATAAATGATTGACGAAATAGACACAAATATTCAAAAATACATTCTATGATAGAATTATTTGAATTCAGAGGTTCGATATAGTAGTTAACGGAGAGATGACTTTGCATTGCGTATGCATTAGCTCCCGTTTTAACTACCATCGACGGGATGATATTGCATTGCACGCACGCACTAGCCCCGATGTATTGTATTGTATTATAGTCGGCTTTGTTGTTGGTAACGGAGGGATGATTTTGCATTGCGTACGCATTAGCCCCCGTTTCAGTTACCCTCGGAGGGATGATTTTGCATTGCGTACGCATTAGCCCCCGTTGTAAGAATTATATTGTATTAACTACCACGGTGAGATGATTTTGTCATTACACTACGCATTAGCTACCATTGGTGAGTTGTTTGAAAGGTTCCGGTGTTCTTAATATGAATGATTTTCCAGCAGTGAGTAGACCTGCACAGATTGTTTTCGAAATATGAGTATCTTGTGGTCTATTATACTATCTGAAATGATTATTTATGATAAACTAATGAACTCACCAACCTTTTGGTTGACACTTTAAAGTATGTTTATTCCCATGTATTAAAGAAATCTTCCGATGTGCATTTGTCCATATTAGAGATATTACTTGGAGTCATTCATGACATATTTCAAAAGACGTTGCATTTGAGTCGTCGAGTTCATCAAGATTATTACTAAGTCAATTATAGTTGGATATATTATGAAATGGTATGCATGCCGTCAATTGTCGATGTAATGAAAGTTTGTCTTTTAAAAACGAATGCAATGTTGTAAAATGTATCATATAGAGGTCAAGTACCTCGCGATGTAACCAAATGTAATGTATTCTTCCAGATGGATTAGGATGGGTCATGAAAGTTGGTATCAGAGCGGTGGTCTTAGCGAACCAGGTCTTGCATTAGTGTGTCTAACTGATAGTTGCTTAGATGTATTAGTGAGTCTGGACTTCGACCGTGTCTGCATGTCAAAAGTTTTGTTTATCATTTCGTGTCGAAAATTACCTGCTTATCATTCTTAGGGAATCACTTGCTTATCATCTTAAGTCTAGACACGTCTTACTGCATTTAGTGCATCGATAGTGTATAGACGAAATTCATATCTTAGCGTATCTGTTACTATAGACTTTTCCTGACAGCTTCCGTAGATTCCTCCGTAACTTATGGGATTTTAGTATTATATATGCATATGTAAATCATGTATTGCAGGGTACTAATCTACATCCTATAATCTATTTCATATCGAAAATCTTTCATCTGATTGTACGAGATGAATCCCTCAACCAGTTCGAGTCCCTCAGATTCCGACAACTATTCCGATATGGATTTCCATTCGAGCTCTGAAAGCAGAGTAAACGGAATGGATCAACTAACCAGCCATCATCAATTCTGGATGAATTGGGGCTGAGTTCATAGTCGACTTAATCAATGGAGACGCAAATAAGGCGATCCTTTCCACCAACCGAATTCACCTTTTGGCGAAGAACCTGAAGCACTTACCGGCGAACCTGTTTGAAACACCATTTTCTCTCTCATTTCCAGAGTATCTCGCCACGGACTATATCACAAATCAGATTCTAAACCTTATTCATTCGCTCGTTCCTACCGACAATCATTCCGGAGTAACAAGTCAACGAGCTTCGCGCCTGAATTGTAGTCTTGAAAAATATGGTGCAAAACGTACCAGCTTCAGCAACATCACCGGCACCAACAGTACCACCAACATCAATACCAGTACCACCAACAACCCAAGTTTCAACATCACACGCCTCAACATCTCATTATGTACCTCGATCATAATCATCATTCTACGAATCGATCTACATCATTTATCTCCGTTCGACATGATGATTATGTAATCTCTAATGTTTTAGAGATTATATATTCTGTTCTAACGGTAAATCAAATGAGTTTAATATCATATTGACTCATTAAATCCATAATTATATCTGAAGAAAATATATATGTATATATGTTTTCATAAAGATTGTAATTAAAAATTCCTTTGTACAAACTGTTAATGGTGAAAATATTTTAATGGGTAGGTAATACCCGAGGAATATTTAGATTTCAAATTAATAAATTACATTGTACATTCTTCGAATATGATTCAAAAGTCATTTACTATCCTACTTATATCCACAGATATACGAATCTGTTCACCACGGAATAACCATTTTCATTCAATTTCATATATGGATTTTGACTTATCAGAATCCAACAAGTGGCATAATGAAGAAAACATTGGATAAAATAAAATTTATTAGAAACAAACAATTTAACTATGAGAAGAATTTTGTTAAGAATTTACGCTAACTGTTCCTAGCTAACTTATTACATTTAATTATCGCAATTTATTATCGCAATTTTAATTCTTGCAATTTTATTTATCGTCATTTAATTTCTGTTATTTATTTTACGCACTTTAAATATCGGGACACGTATACAAGGTTTTGACATATCATATTGACGCATATATATATATTATTTGGAATAACCATAGACACTCTATATGCAATAATGTTTGAGTTAGCTATACAGGGTTGAGGTTGATTCTACAATAATATATATACTTTGAGTTGTGATCGAGTCTGAGACATGTATATAACGGGTCACGACACGTATTAATTAATTCGAATATTATATATTAAACTATATATGAATTGTTGAACTACAAATTGTGGACTGTCAACATTGGACAATTAAAATGAATTAAAATATTGATTATAACATATGAAACTAAACAATTCTTCAAGTTTGCCACTTGATTTCATCTTAAACCTTATTTGTATCTTGACGATTACAATCTGCGTTCAAACCTTTCATGATTCTTGAAAACACCTCAATCGATAGGATGAACCAACCACACTTCATCTACGGGAGAAAAGATTGATGCATATAGTTATGCACCTGAAAACACTCGGAACCTGAGTAAACGTTTAACACGTATCTGTGCTAGCTTCCTTGGCGTTGATATTACCAAAAATAACTTTGCAATTCCTTTCCAAATTAGTCAATTTTGTCACAGCTCCAGCAAATCAACATTGACCTTTCGTTCGAATAAACTCTATTATAACCTTGATATATAAGTTTGCTTTTCGTCAACGTTACCGAAGAACCACTTATATTCCAACACATTAACAGTAAACTTACCAACAACTTCGTTGATCTTTGACCTTCAGAAAAATCAGTGAAACCCTACCATGTACTCATCTACATCATGTAACAATAATTGCCATACCAACTACCAGGAATCATCAATCATCAATCTCGAATCCCGTAACATTTTCACTTTAACAGTTATATATACATATAACGTGTAACTCCTGGAAATTTTGATCTTCAATTCTGAAATTCTGAAAAGCACTCAGTCTGCGAATCAATACTCGGAATATTGAAAAAGCTCAAAGATTTTGATACTGAAAAATGAATTGAGCAAATCATGAAAGAGACTCTGAACAAGGACTAAACTTGTACATAAAAGAATCCTGATGATTCTGTTTTTGATGAAATCTTTAACGAATACCTTGCTCCTTAATCGCTCTAAATCATCGTGAATGAATTTCTTCATCACAATTTGATTCAAAAATTCTAAGATATTATCGTATCTTTCATTATTAATATCCTCAATATTTCTGAAGATATCTTCATAAATATTCTTGTCCGATATAAATTATCTCTCCGCGCTATCTGTGATATGTCATAAAAGGAAACTGTCTTAGTTTCTATATTCTGTAAACCTTCGAGTTTAAAATAAGAATGCTTTTGAAGTAGTGTTGGAAATTGATGCATGAGTTAGTATAATATAATGACACTTGATTAACGTGATTATATTACAGTAAGTCATGCTGAGTTTCTAATAGCACATGACGATTCACAGACCATACCGTCATCATGTGCCATGTTACATGTAACATCCCGTTTTTCATCATACATGTCCGAGGTATGTAATTGATCTTTAGAATGTTCATACTTGGTTGTATAATTGTATAAATATGATTGTACGAAGCGTGTATGAAGGGTACCAAGCATGTACGTGTTGCTTGTTCGAATGTCGAAGAAAACTGGACGTTGTTTGAGTTACAAGGTGTGTACGTACCTTTTCGACCCCAAATAAAGTTTGAGTTGATGTTTCAAAACCTTACCATTAGAAAGGAAATCTTATTACATTTCCAACGATATTTGATTCATCAAAAACGGAGTTACGGTTTGAAAGTTACGACCAAAACAAGTTCAAAAACCGGGAAAAAATGTGCCAGGCGCAAATTGCGGCTGGCTGGGGGTCAAAAGTCCGTTCAGGACCCAAATGGGCGCCTTTGGGCGGCCATTTTTGCGGCTGGCCGTAATTTGCGGCCAGTAGGCGCAAATTGCGGCTGGAAACGCATTTTTGGTGATTTTCTTGATATTTTGAGTTTTAATGAAGGGTATTTGTGTCTTTTCACTTGTAGACAGATTTGTAGCCTTAATATCAGTTTGGGATCCAATTTTGGATCATTTTCACATCCACACAACTCTCTCATCTCATCTTAGAGAGAGGGAGATTTCTAGAGAGAGATTTAGAGATTTGGGGAAGAAGAAGCTTGAATCGATCAAAGGTCCGGGTATTAAAGTTGTTCATCTCGTTCTTGGCTACGTTTTGGTTGTAGTGGTAAGTTCTAACTCCGAAATTCATCTTTATGATTTGATATTCAAGTTAGGGTTTTAAGCTTTTTAGTTGTAAAACCCATTTAGATAATGAAGTGGGTTTATGAAAATTAGTTATTTTTGTTACATGGCGGGTTTTGGGTTGATTGACGTTTTGGCCATGATTAGGCTTTGGTTTTGGGTGTAATCACTTAGTTTAGTGATTTTGGAAACGTTGGAAACCTTTTGGGTGTATTTGAGTTGACTAATTTTGAAATGGGTCAAAATTAGGGTTTATGTGTCAAAATGGGGTTTGAGTCAAGTTTTGGTGAATTGAGTGTGTAAATACTCGTTTTAGGTGTTATTTGGTGTTTTGGTAATATAATCACTAGTCGTTAGTGATTTTGGGCGTTTTTGAGACTTAGGTCAAAATGGGTCGACTTTGATTGGGTCGAATTTGGTAATGACACTAAATTGGATTAAATGGATGTTAAACACTTTTGTTAAGTGTTAAATGGCATTTTTGAATGAAAGTAAATGTGAGAAATGATTTCGGGTTAAAATTGGTATTTTAACCATAAAGTCAAACTTGGTCAACCATGAAACGGGTTTTTGGGTAATATACGAGATAGTATGCGTTTAATGGCTAAATTTGATGTATTTGAGTATTTCAGGAATGCGGGAACTAGTCTCGTTAGTTTTGGACCTTCGGGTGTCGTTAAATGTATAAAAAGGTGTATTTTGCACTTAGGTATCTAAATGGACGGATTGTGGAGGTAGGTATAAACCCTTGGTTAAGGGCGTTTGCGTCAAATTCTCTTGAAGGGAATGTGTGTTGATTGTGTGAATACCTATATGTATATTATAGGTAAAAGCTTGCTCGGTTGCGTTTGGTGGCGACTTTACATACATGACTTGTGCATGCATCTCGAGGTGAGTGGGATAAGTATACATGTACATATATGATGTGTTTATTTGTATGAATGGATATGTGTTGTCCAAGTTAGCAATATATGTGTTGTACGCTAACGGATTTATGAATGGATATGTGTTGTCCAAGTTAGTGTTATATGTGTTGTACGCTAACGTTTTACGAATGGATATGTGTTGTCCAATTTAGTGATACATGTGTTGTACACTAACGATTTTATGAGCGGATATGTGTTGTCCAAGGGTTAGTGATATATGTGTTGTACACTAACGGTTGTTATGAACACCGATGGGAAATTCGAGTACCATTCCTTTTTACGATTGGTTAACCATGGTTGTGTGAATTTTGTATTAGCATATTTAATATTGAACTATATGCTATTGGTGTTGCTAGCTTATTGTGAATTGCGGATATTGGTTTATGCATGATGTTTGCATAGTTGTTGAATTGCTAGCTTGTATGCGGTATTGTGTAAGTGATTGCAAGTAAATAGATTATATATGTATATGTATAATTATTGCATTCACTAAGCTTTATGCTTACCCCTCTAGTTGTTTACCTTTTTACAGGTATTGTGATTATGAAGCTAGCTAGTTATAGACTAGATGCTTAGGAGTGCTTGGGCTCGATGGGGTAGCTTTTGGATATTTGGACGCGGATGGGGGATTTGGTAGTCCCCGGGATTATGCTCTTGGTATTGGGTTGGGTTATTGAGTCTTAACCTGTATTTCTTGTGATCGGGTCATTATTACAAATAATTTTGTAAAGTGTAATTTGTGTGCCAAGGGTCATGATAGATTGTTAAACGTATCATTATGATGTTATGTTTCGATTAAAACAGAGTTGAAAATGTATTGTATTAATGGGACCTAACTAATAAAAAAAATGTACTCCGTTTTTGGTTAAACAGATTGGGGTTGTTTCATTACACGACTCTTGTATTCTATTTAACCTTTAAAATATCAAGAAAATATTTTCTTGATGATTCAGTCTTTTCCGAATATTCTGGTAATTTGACAAATCAAGACCGTGCTATTTCAATTTCTTTCTTAGAACGTTAGTCGTGTTCATTCGAAACTTTATACTTACGAATTTTGGACCGTTACTCGCTTTACTAGAGGTCGAGAAGAGGATAAAAAGTCAAAGAGCTCCAAAATTTAAGAGAAAATATAAAGCCCAATAACAACACAGAGGTTACAGACCGTGGATATCAATACGAATAGCAATATAAAGACACGGTATAATTAAGAATAGCATCACCCCAAGGAAATAGTAGAAGTAAACAGATTTTTCTGGAGGAAGATTGAAAAGAAGGACGACAGAAATGATAATTAGGAAAATATCAAGGATTAGAATAGGATTAAGCATTTTCACAATCTTTTGGATGTATGAACTAAGAAAGAAAGTATAGGAATGCTGAGAATAATGAAACAGAAGAGTTTAATTTATAATGGAAATATCAGACAGAGTAATCGAGGCAGATCACCGTATTTAATTATAGAGATCTTAATTTCCTTATTCGCCGAAGAATCAAATTTTTTAGATTTCGAAGATTTTCTTTATATCCCTTGAATTCCGGAATTCAACCTGACTACGTCAAAAGCTAAGACAAATCTTTACTTCTTTATTTCACTCTTTTGTGATAACTTCACTCGTGCTCTTCGAATAATCGAATTGTTTTATCCATATTACTCAATGATGATAAAACTCTATTTATCAACTCATATTCGTCATGAAAACATTTTTATTGTTAGCCATGACCACCTCACTCAAATTTCGGGACGAAATTTCTTTAACGGGTAGGTACTGTGACGACCCGGAAATTTCCGACTAAATTTAAACTTGATCTTTATATGTTTCCGACACGATAAGTAAAGTCTGTAAAGTTGATTATCAGAATTTTGAATTTAGTACATGGATTCATTTATACCTTTGACTAATCCCGACGATTCACGAACCTTTGTTGTAAATAAAAAATAAAAATAAATTATATATATAAAAATAAATGTGAATATATAAATAATAATTGAAAGTAATATAATATAATAAAATTAAATATGTAAAACACAAAATAATTAAGTGTAAATGAAAAATGAATCTATATAAATATATATGATTCTAGGTATAATTATTATTAAATATATAGTGTAATATATATAAAATTTATAAATAATAAATATTCAATAAAAGATATTAGATATCATATGTAATTACAAGTTAAAGTAAAAATGTTATATTAATAATATAATCATTATTTTCATTACTAATAGTAACATTAATATTTGTATCATTAATAATAGTATGTCAAAAATAAAATATATATATATATATATATATATATATATATATATATATATATATATATATATATATATATTAAATTTATTATATATAAGTGTTACATTAATAACTTGATCACTACTATCATTATTATTTTTATTAATGTACTATTAATGATAATATTTGTATTATTAATATTATTAATATTTTAATATAAAATATATACATATAGGAAATTTGTTATGTACAAGTTGTTATGTTATTATTAATACTATTATTATCATTATTAATAATATCAATATAAGTATTGTTATTAATAACACTATTATTATCATTTTTATTAGGATTGTTATTTTTTTTTTAAAATAAACTTAATAAAAATTATCATTTTTTTAGTTATTATTATTAATAATATATATTTATTATTATTATTAGAATTATTAATATTATTATCTTTATTATTAATTTTATTATTATTACTTATATAATTATAAATAGGATTAATATATACTTATTTATTAATTAATACAAAGAATAAATAATCTGATATATATATATCTTTAGAATCTGTTTTATGTCGTGATCAAGCCTTAACAACTTTTGTTTCTGTCTCTGGAATAATTAGCTGTCTAAATCGATCGTACCAATCTAGCTAATATCATAATCGACTTTTAATTCTTGTTATTTAACTTATTACTGATCAGACACATTCATGTCGACCCATAGGAAAATTTCTCATATATCAATCGAGCTGTAGTGTTTATTCAATCAATTCTCCATCTTCTTCATCCATTACCAATCACTAACACCCTTAACAGATTTATAAATATCGATTTAAACAAAAATAATGAAGAACAAGCGTATTACTCTGCTCGTGTTAAAAAATTTCAAAAGGTTAGATTTTGAAATAAATTCCAAAAAGTGTAAATGCAATTTCATTAGGAATTTTCAAAACAATCTTTCTGCAAAATCTTGTATTTCGATTCATTATATCAAGCTCCATTTTTTGGAGTCAAAGTTCAAATTGAAAAAGTCAAACTTGTAGTTCATCGCCAAATTCGATCTCCATTTGATGTTTTAGGTTTAATTAATAATACAGATAGTTTCTAAAAAGGTTTTGTAACCTATTTCATGTTGAAGGTATAGTCTAAAACAGCCTGTAAATTGAAATCGATGTTTGAGTTCATGAAAATCTTTTACAAACTGTTACAGCAAATATTTTCGTTAACTCCTATTCTGTTTTTAATTAAATTGATCAACCATTTATCCTTTCTGTTCGATTAAGAAATCTAAACTTGTTTAGTAAACAAATAAATTGGATTCGTCTGTACTGGTCGAATTTGGAACTGATGAAGAAGAAAATAGAAGATAAAACAGGAACGGTTTAAATAAAATTAGGGTGTAGATTATATCAGAAAAACAGATGTAGCAGGATGGTTGATTGTGTTAGTGTGCGAGCGGGAGGTCTCGGGTTCGACCCCGGCTCATGGCGTATTTTTTTTAGAAAAGCTCTTACAAAGGGTATACACCTGTATTTTAATTTCTATTATTATTATTATTATTATCATTATTATTATTTATTATGATTATTATTATGATTATTATTAAGATTATGATTATTATTGTTATAATTATCATTATTATTGTCATGGTATTGTTATAAGTATTATTTATATAGTTATTATTAATTTTATCATTTTAGTATTATTATCATTTATATGATTTTGGTTAATACTATTATTATAACTATTATCAAAATAGTACAATTTATTATTATTATTATAAATATTAGCATTAGTATCATTTTTTTAGTACTATTATTGTTATTAGTATTATTAGTAACAAAAGTAGTATTATCATTATTAGTATTGCAATATTACGAATTTTTATCATTTATACAAAACTTGTTATTTTGTTATCACCACAACTATATAATTATTATTATTATTATTATTATCATTTTTACAACTAGTATCAATAATATTATTATTACTATGATTCTTATTATAATTATTATTATTATAAGTAATGTAATTATTATCATTATAATCAAATACAACTTTTACTTACTATTATTAATATTATACGTTATTATGTATATAAAAATAAACTTATAAGTAATATTACATATAAGTATGAATTAATTATATTGACAATCTTTATATAAATCTTCATATATAACAAATTAGGTAATTTTATAATATATATAACTATATAAATCATAATCATTTTCAAACATATATATACAAATTAAATATATAATATATAAAGTCATAATATACGAAATTGTTCGATTACAAATATATGTTTTAATATATAAATAAATGATATAGGTTCGTGAATTCGAGGCCAACTCTGCATTGTTCAGTTGTTCAATGTCGTCATATGTATTTTTACTACAAAATACAGTATTGTGAGTTCATTTGATTCCCTTTTACTCTTTACATTTTTGGGACTGAGAATACATGCGCTGTTTTTTATAACTTTTTTCTAAATTCTTTTGAGATATATTTTTGAACTGAGAATACATGAACTGCTTTTATAAATGATTGACGAAATAGACACAAATATTCAAAACTACATTCTATGATATAATTATTTGGATTCAGAGGTTCGATTTAGTAGTTAACGGAGAGATGATTTTGCATTGCGTACGCATTAGCTCCCGTTTTAACTACCATCGGCGGGATGATTTTGCATTGCACCCATGCACTAGCCCCCGATGTATTGTATTGTATTATAGTCGGCTTTGTAGTTGGTAACAGAGGGATTATTTTGCGTTGCGTACACATTAGCCCCCGTTTCAGCTACCCTCGGAGGGATGATTTTGCATTGCGTACGCATTAGCCCCCATTGTAAGAATTATATTGTATTAACTACCACGGTGAGATGATTTTGTCATTGCACTACGCATTAGCTACCATTGGAGAGTTGTTTCAAAGGTTCCGGTATTCTTCATATGAATGATTTTCCAGCAGTGAGTAGACCTGCACAGATTGTTTTCGAAAATGAGTATCTTGTGGTCTATTATACTATCTGAAATGATTATTTATGATAAACTAATGAACTCACCAAGCTTTTGGTTGACACTTTAAAGTATGTTTATTCTCAGGTATTAAAGAAATCTTCCGATGTGCATTTGCCCATATTCGAGATATTACTTGGAGTCATTCATGACATATTTCAAAAGACGTTGCATTCGAGTCATCGAGTTCAGCAAGATTATTACTAAGTCAATTATAGTTGGATATATTATGAAATGGTATGCATGCCGTCAACTGTCGATGTAATGAAAGTTTATCTTTTCAAAACGAATGCAATGTTTGTAAAATGTATCATATAGAGGTCAAGTACCTCGCGATGTAACCAAATGTAATGTATTCGTCCAGATGGATTAGAACGGGTCATGAAATTTTTGAAGTAATATTGGGAATTGAAGCATGAGTTAGTATAAGATAATGACACTTGATCAACGTGATTATATTACAGTAAGTCATGCTGAGTTTCTAATGGAACGTGATGATTCACAGATCATAACATCATCATATGTGATAATGTTAAAAATGAACATATATTTCATAGCATTATTCCTCAAGAAAGACAAGCTTTTAGTTGCAATTGTTCTATTTACAAGTGATATTCGTTTAAATAATAAAAGGTGAAGACAAAAGATAGATTCGACGAATTGAAGACGCAAACGACCAAAAAGCTCAAAAGTACAAAATACAATCAAAGAGATTCCAATTATTGATAAGAAACGTCTCGAAATTACAAGAAGATTCAAAACGCAAAGTACAAGATATTAAATTGTACGCAAGGACGTTCGAAAATCCGGAACCGGGACCAGAGTCAACTCTCAACGCTCGACGCAACGGACTAAAAATTACAAGTTAACTATGTATATAAATATAATATAATATATAATTAATTATATAAATTATATATATATATTATATTTATATTAAAACCGTCGGCAAACTAGGATCCAAATTTGTGTGAGCTGGGTTTACGAACTCCGCGAGTTGCGGAGTTTGTAATGCAAAAGGACCGCGAGTCGCGGAGAGACCCTGGACAAAACTGCCTATAAAAGCCAACGCATTTTGATCGTTTTTAATCATCTTTTTCCTTCTTCATCATACGTAAACAAAAGGACCGCGAGTCGCGGAGAGACCCTGGACAAAACTGCCTATAAAAGCCAACGCATTTTGATCGTTTTTAATCATCTTTTTCCTTCTTCATCATACGTAAATTATATATATATATATATATATATATATATATATATATATATATATATATATATATATATTTTAATTTTAATTTTAAATCCTAATAATAAGGGTATGTTAGCAAATGTTGTAAGGGTGTAAGTCGAAATTCTGTCCGTGTAACGCTACGCTATTTTTAATCATTGTAAGTTATGTTCAACCTTTTTAATTTAATGTCTCGTAGCTAAATTATTATTATGCTTATTTAATCCGAAGTAATCATGATATTGGGCTAATTACTAAAATTGGGTAATTGGGCTTTGTACCATAATTGGGGTTTGGACAAAAGAACGACACTTGTGGAAATTAGACTATGGGCTATTAATGGGCTTTATATTTGTTTAACTAAATGATAGTTTGTTAATTTTAATATAAAGATTTACAATTGGACGTCCCTATAAATAACCATATACACTCGATCGGACACGATGAGCGGGGTATTTATATGTACGAATAATCGTTCATTTAACCGGACACGAGAATGAATTAATAGTCTATGGAATTATTAAAACAGGGGTGAAATTATGTACAAGGACACTTGGCATAATTGATAACAAAGTATTAAAACCTTGGGTTACACACAGTCGATATCCTGGTGTAATTATTAAACAAAGTAATAAAACCTTGTTACAGTTTAAGTCTCCAATTAGTTGGAATATTTAACTTTGGGTATAAGGATAATTTGACGAGGACACTCGCACTTTATATTTATGACTAATGGACTGTTATGGACAAAAACCAGACGAACATATTAAATAATCCAGGACAAAGGACAATTAACCCATGGGCATAAAACTAAAATCAACACGTCAAACATCATGATTACGGAAGTTTAAATAAGCATAATTATTTTATTTCATATTTAATTTTCCTTTATTTTATATTTAATTGCACTTCTAATTATCGCACTTTTATTTATTGTTATTGTATTTAATTGCACTTTTAATTATCGTATTTTTAATTATCGCAATTTTATTTTATCGCACTTTTATTTACTTTACGCTTTAAATTAAGTTATATTTATTTTTATTATTTTACATTAGGTTTTAACTGTGACTAAAGTTTTTAAAATCGACAAACCGGTAAATAAACGGTAAAAACCTCCTTTTTATAATAATAATATTACTTATATATATATTTGTATTTTTATAAATTAAAACTAATATAGCGTTAAGCTTTGGTTAAAGATTTTTCCCTGTGGAACGAACCGGACTTACTTAAAACTACACTACTGTATGATTAGGTACACTGCCTATAAGTGTTGTAGCAAGGTTTAAGTATATCCATTCTATAAATAAATAAATATCTTGTGTAAAATTGTATCGTATTTAATAGTTTTTTCTTGTAAAATTTAATAGTATTTTATACCCCTTAGCTTTAACTATCAAGTATTTTTGGCGCCGCTGCCGTGGAATCAAAATCTAGCTTAAAAGCCGGAAGCGCAACGCTAATATAAAAAAAAAGATTTTTATTTTTAGTTTACTTTTATAAAAATACGTTTTTGTAAAAATACGTTTTAAATATTCGAAAACATAAAAAGAAAACAAAAATATAAATATTTTTAAGAGTTTATTAAATTTTTAAGTTTTATAAAGTTTCTTTATTTTTAAAAATATAAGTCTTATTTAAATATTTTGTTTTTATTTAAAAAAAATAAACCGAAAAAAAAATATATATATATATATATAAATTTATTTTTAAGATTTTTATAAAATTATAAAGTATTCTATTTTTATTTTAGTTTTTAAAATATAAGTTTTATTAAATTTATATAAATATATTAATTAAATTAAAAACGGAAAAATAAAAAAAAATAATAAAAAATAATTACGAAACCTGTCAAACGAACCCACCTAATCTGAAATTTCAAACCCCGCGACTCGCGGAGTTTGTTGCCAGGTGTACCGCGACTCGCGGAGTTTAACCTGACGCGCCTGACAGAAACCCTAATCGCATTAATTACGGAGTATTATTAATTATTATTATTAATAAACCCTAAATTAGTTTAATTATTATTATAATTAGTTTAAGTTTTTAAATTAAATTGTATTTTAAATTTTAATTAGTTTTATTATATATAAAAATTAATACTTTTATAAAATAAAAATATAAAAATAATATTTTTATAAAAATAAGTAATTTATCATTTTTTATATTTTTTTTTATATTTTATATCTTTTAATCGTTTATTCGTAATATTTATATTTTTCGCTCATATTTAGTGTTAAATTTAGTTTTTGCCGTAGCTTATTTTTATTTCTAGAATTTTAGGCTTTGCCGTAAAATCCCTTAAGTGCTTTTTCTTTAGACTAAGATTTAGGTGCTTTAGAATTTTGCGACGCCTTTTTAAGTTTTAGTACCTTTTTAAGATATTGTCATTTGGGATATAGTTTTACTTGTAAGCTTTAATATTTTTAGACGCAACTTTTAATTTTTAGTTTTTAGTTCTTTTTTAAGTTTCAACGCGTTACTTTCTTATTTTTATTTTTCGACGCCTTTTACCTATGTATCAATTATCATTCCAATTAGTAATCTCAATTTGTAATTTTAATTTTAAGTTAGTGATAGTAATAAGGTTGGGATAGTCGAGTGTTTTAAAGTTCTATAAGTCATTTTTTTTTCTTTCTTATTTTTCGACGCCTTTTATTTTTCAACCCTTTTCTTTTTCGACCTTTTTCGACGCGCTCTTTTTCTTTCTTATTTCTCGCTATTCTAGTTTTTAGGACTTAGAATTTTCTCTATTTCTTATCTAAAACTTCTTAAAATTACTAAAATTTATTTTAAGTGGTTAAATTGATAGACATCAAAATTTTCTGGTTCGTAGTAATAGTTGGATTTGTACGTGAACCGGGTTATTGGAGCCAAACAGTACTCAATTATATTAAGACCAAACGAATCATGCCCCTCTGATGCATCTTTTGGCTATTCGAAACGTGGGCAAAATCAGAAAAGTCTATTAATTGGATAACTTATATAAATTTTCTTTCCTTTTAAAAACTAATAAGATATTCAGTGAATGCACCGAGCAAGACGTTCACCACCTTTTGTACGTTCACCACCTGTAACTCGATCAAGACATCTAGCTAATATTGTCGCCGTTGATTTTTCTTTAGAATCGTCATCCAGTCGACCAAGTACTCCAATTCAAATTTCCGATAATCCATTTTTTGAACCCAACCTCACAATTGAGAATCCGGAGAATATTCAGGGACAATTCATAGATCCTGAACCATTAATTTTTCCTCCGGAACCACCAATCATTCAAACAGAGATTGTTGAGGAACGAACCATTAAATCAGAATCCTCTAGTGATTCAGATTCAACAAATTCAATTATGGAGAATCTGGAACCTTTAAGTATGGAAGACCGAATGAGAGCTAAACGCACTGGCCAAGGTCACACAATTACTCATCCTGACATTAATGCGCCAGATTATGAAATCAAAGGGCAAATTCTACATATGGTGACTAATCAATGCCAATTTAGTGGTGCGCCGAAGGAAGATCTAAATGAACATCTTCGTAGCTTTAATAGGATCTGCACACTATTTAAAATAAGAGAAGTTGAGGATGAACAGATATATCTCATGTTATTTCCCTGGACTTTAAAGGGAGAAGCCAAAGATTGGTTGGAATTGTTACCTGAAGGGGCGATTGATACATGGGACGTTTTAGTTGAAAATTTTCTTAAACAATTCTTTCCGGCATCTAAAGCCGTAAGACTTCAAGGAGAAATTGTTACATTCACACAGAAGCCAAATGAAGCTCTATATGAGGCATGGACAAGATTTGGAAAGTTATTGAGAGGATGTCCGCAAAATGATTTAGACACTTGTCAAATAGTACAAATATTCTACCAAGGATGCGACATCACTACAAGGAAAGACATAGATATAGCAGCTGGTGGTTCCATTATGAAGAAAGCAGAAACTGTTGCTTACAAAATTATTGATAACACTGCTTCCCACTCACATGAGTGGCACCAAGAAAAAGATATCGTTAGATCATCTAAAGCAGCTAGAGCCGATTCTAGCCATGACTTAGATTCCATTTCCGCAAAGATAGACGCTGTCGAGAGATGAATGGAAAAGATGACTAAGGATATACACTCAATACGAATTAGTTGTGAGCAGTGTGGAGGACCACATTTGACAAAAGATTGTCTTAGTATTGAACTAACAATGGAACAAAGAGAGAATATTTCATACATAAACCAAAGGCCTGGAAATAATTATCAGAATAATTATCAACCGCCAAGACCAATTTACAATCAAAACCAGAATTATAACCGAAATGTTCCATACAACAACCAACAAGGTCCTAGCAATCAACAAGTATCCAACAATACTTACAACCAGCAAAGACCTAATTTTCAAAACAAACCACCACAACCCGATGATAAAAAGCCAAATTTAGAAGATATGATGACAAAGCTAGTTGAAACTCAAACACAGTTTTTCACATCTCAGAAACAAACCAATGAACAAAATGCTCAAGCATTTAGAAATCAACAAGCTTCTATTCAAAATCTAGAACAAGAAGTGAGTAACCTAGCAAGGTTAATAGGTGAAAGAAAACCGAGAAGTTTACCTAGTGATACAAATGCTAACCCCCGGAATGAAACAGCTAAAGCCATTACCACAAGAAGTGGTACAACACTTAAACCACCTGAAACACCTGTAATTTCTGATGAAGCTATTCCTACTCCACAAGAACCACAACCTGAACAAGATAAGGAAAAAAAACCGGTAGTTGAAAAGGTTAATGAAGATAACACAGTTAAAGCTAAACCTTATGTTAAACCATACCAACCACCACTTCCTTACCCGAGTAAAATGAAGAAAGAGAAACTTGAAGCCGAGCAATCCAAATTCTTGGATATGTTTAAACAGATAAATGTAAATCTTCCTTTCATTGATGTGATTTCAAGAATGCCTAGATATGCTAAATTTCTGAAAGATCTAATCTCGAATAGAAAGAAAATGGAAGAACTCTCGGCTGTTACTATGAATGCTAATTGTTCAGCAGTGCTGTTGAATAAGATACCAGAAAAACTATCCGATCCAGAAAGTTTCACAATTCCATGTTTTCTGGGTAGTCTTAGTTCAATAGAAGCATTGGCAGACTTAGGTGCTAGTATAAATTTAATGCCGTATTCACTATACACTAAACTAGACCTTGGAGAATTGAAACCAACAAGAATAAGTATAAAACTAGCCGATCGATCAATAAAATATCCTAGAGGGATAATGGAGAACATGCTAGTTAAAGTTGGTACTTTAGTATTTCCAGTAGATTTTGTTGTTCTGGACATGGAAGAAGATTCTCAAGTTCCTCTCATATTAGGAAGACCATTCTTAAACACGGCTAAAGCAATGATAGACGTGTTTGGAAAGAAACTGACCCTAAGTATAGAGGATGAGAGTGTTACCTTTTCAGTTAATAGAGCTATGCAACAACCGCAATCTGCAGATGATACATGTTATTATATTCAAACTATAGAATCACATGCAGAATTGTTAGAAGAATTTACAGAATTACAAGGAACAGGAGAATGTTCTTTAGGAGAAGGTACTGAACCAATTAATGAAACTGAAATGTTAGCTACACTAATAGCTAATGGATATGAACCAACAACAGAAGAAATTCAAATGCTAAAAGAAGAAGACAGATATCGATATAAATCATCGATAGAAGAACCACCAACATTAGAGTTAAAGCCACTTCCAAACCATTTGAAATACGCTTATTTACATGGTAAATCTGAATTACCTGTAATAATATCGTCTTCTCTTACTGAAAATGAGAAATCTCAACTCATTTCTATGTTGAAAGCTCATAAACCAGCCATTGCATGGAAGATTCATGATATTAAAGGAATAAGTCCTTCGTATTGCACACATAAAATCCTTATGGAAGAAGGTCATAAAACGTATGTGCAACACCAACGAAGACTAAATCCTAATATGCAAGATGTAGTTAAGAAAGAAATTATTAAACTGCTTGATGCAGGTCTAATTTATCCAATTTCTGATAGTCCATGGGTAAGCCCAGTTCAATGCGTGCCTAAGAAGGGTGGCATGACTGTCATTACAAATGAGAAAAATGAGCTTATTCCAACTAGGACTGTAACAGGATGGCGTGTATGTATTGATTATAGAAAATTAAATGACGCCACCAGAAAAGATCACTTTCCCTTACCTTTTATTGATCAAATGTTGGAAAGATTAGCCGGAAATAGTTACTATTGTTTTCTTGATGGATTTTCCGGATATTTTCAAATTCCAATAGCACCCGAGGACCAAGAGAAAACCACATTCACGTGCCCTTATGGTACTTTTGCTTACAAACGCATGCCATTTGGACTTTGCAACGCCCCTGCAACCTTTCAAAGGTGCATGATGGTGATTTTTCACGACATGCTAGAAGAATGCATGGAAGTTTTCATGGATGACTTTTCAGTCTTCGGTGATACATTTGAATCATGTCTAGTGAATCTTGAACGAATGCTTATTAGATGCGAACAATCAAATCTGGTTCTTAATTGGGAGAAATGCCATTTCATGGTTAAAGAAGGCATCGTTCTTGGACATAAAATTTCAAAGGAAAGAATTGAATTGGATAGAGCTAAAGTAGATGTAATTGCTAAACTTCCACATCCCACCAATGTTAGAGGAGTTAGGAGTTTTCTAGGGCATGCCGGTTTTTACCGACATTTTATAAGGGATTTTTCTAAAATTGCCACTCCTATGAATAAACTCCTAGAAAAGGATGCTCCATTCATCTTTTCAGATGAATGTATCAAATCTTTTAATATTCTTAAAGAGAAACTCACTAATACGCCGATCATGATAACACCAAATTGGAATCTACCGTTTGCGATGCAAGTGATTTTGCAATGGGAGCCGTTTTAGGACAAAGGATTGAAAAACGATTTCAACCTATATATTATGCTAGTAAGACGTTACAAGGAGCACAAACAAATTATACAACTACTGAAAAAGAACTCCTTGCTATTGTCTTTGCTTTTGACAAATTTCGTTCATATCTCGTTCTAGCTAAAACGGTGGTCTATACCGACCATTCTGCTCTTAGATACCTATTTTCGAAACAAGATGCTAAACCAAGATTAATCCATTGGATCTTACTCTTACAAGAGTTCTATATTGAAATCCGAGATAAAAGAGGAGCAGAAAATCTCGCCGCTGATCATCTTTCTCGTCTTGAAAATCCCGAATTAGAAGTTCTAAATGAATCGGCCATACAAGACAACTTTCCTGATGAATATCTATTAAAGATAGATTATAATGAAATTCCATGGTTTGCAGACTATGCAAACTACTTAGTATGTGAATTCCTTGAAAATGGATTATCGTACCAAAAATGAAAGAAATTCTTTAGTGATATAAAACACTATTTCTGGGAAGATCCACATTTGTTTAAAAGTTATCCCGATGGAATAATACGCCGATATGTATTCGGAGATGAAGCTAGTAAAATTTTAAACCATTGTCACACAGGACTAACAGGAGGGCATTATGGGCCTCAACTCACAGCAAGAAAAGTTTATGATACTGGATTCTATTGGCCTACAATTTACAAAGACGCGCACCTTCTATGCAAATCCTGTGATGCTTGTCAAAGGGCCGAAAAAATAAGTCAACGTGATGAAATGCCACAAAATGTCATTCAAGTATGTGAAGTATTTGACATTTGGGGTATTGACTTTATGGGTCCATTTCCAAAATCTCATAATAATCTATATATTCTCGTAGCCATTTATTATGTATCTAAATGGGCGGAAGCACAAGCTCTCCCAACTAACGATGCACGAGTTGTAGTCAACTTTTTAAAACGTCTTTTTGCAAGGTTTGGAACACCGAAAGCTTTAATAAGTGATCGGGGAACTCATTTTTGTAATAATCAACTTGAGAAAGTTCTTAAAAGATATGGAGTAACTCATAAAATCTCCACCGCATATCATCCACAAACAAGTAGACAAGTTGAAAATACCAACCTAGCTTTAAAACGTATTCTAGAGAAAACCGTAGGATCAAATCCGAAGGAATGGTCCATTAAATTGAAGGATGCACTCTAGGCTTTTAGAACAGCCTACAAAACTCCAATTGGAACCACACCTTTCAGACTCGTTTACGGAAAAGCATGTCATCTTCCAGTAGAAATTGAACACAAAGCATTTTGGGCTTTGAAGACATGTAATCTTGATTTACATGAAGCTGGACGTCTACGGTTACGGCAATTAAACGAATTAGAAGAATTAAGACATGAAGCATACGAAAATTCGTTAATCTATAAGGAAAGAACGAAGAAATGGCATGATAATAGAATCAGAAGATCAAAATAATTTAAAGAAGGAGATAGAGTTCTTCTTTTCAATTCACAATTCAAGCTATTTCCTGGAAAATTGAAATCAAGATGGTCTGGACCATTTATAGTCAAAAGAGTTTTCCCATACGGAACAGTAGAGTTAATAAATTCAAATGGGATTGAATTTAAGGTTAATGGTCACAGAGTTAAACATTGCATAGATAGTCCGATGGAAGTTGACAACGAAGTTAATCACAATTTCAACACCACAGCTAACTAAGTGTGGGGAGAATCAAGTCTTTAAAGGATATTATGTATTTCTGTTAGAGTTAGATTTTCTGTTTTCGTGTAGTTCTCAAAAATGGAACCCAAATGGTCTTTCCCTAGCAGACCCTAAAGAACTAGTCTTCTCCCCCCATTCTGAATTTTTATTTTTTTTAGGTTTTTACGAAATGAAGACTTCTTGTGAATTAAACCATGGTCTAATGCTACACGCTTTGATCACTAAACGTAATAATGACACACTTCCAAGTGAAATAGTATCATTAATCAGAGGTAAATTGGACGGAGTAAGAAAAGAATCCGGATGCGAAGATAATAAGTTACAATTTGGTAAAGGAAAATCAAAATCCGCAGCAAAAAGGAGAGCACGACACCTTGAAAAATGTCACAAATGCGGAAAATGGTCACACGAAGGTAAATGTTCAAATAATCAAACCTATTCAAATACCGAATTTGTTACTTTATGCAGAGATGGACCGTTCATATGTTTAGAAGAAAAAACATTAAATGCTCGAGGTTACGCCTATGTAGCCATGGAAAATCAATTAGTCCGACTATCTTATGAGTGGGCTAGAGCATATCACTAAGAAATATATTTCACACGTAAGTTTGTACAGTTTTTATTTTTATTTTTATTTTTAACCTTTTGATAATAAACGCTAATTTGTTCGCTATAAAGTATTAAATTGATATTCGATGAAATTAGGTCTTGCGACCGAAATTATTGATATCATACAAAAATTTATTACATCACTGCAAAATTTAACGTTTATTCTTAACGTATAAATATCTTTAATCAATCAACTCAAAATATTTCAAAAATTCGTCATGAGTTAAATTAGGTTATGGAACCGAAATTACTTTACCGAAAAGAGGGGCGCATATTTTTGATAATATTTGATTGATTAAAGTGGTATAAAAGCCAAAAAGATTTTTAATTTTATTTTTACCATGTTTTTAAAAAAATTAATAAATTAATATTAAATTAATATTGTAAACTTCTCTAAAATTGTAAATATTTGAAAAATTGATATTTTTAATATAATTTTGTATGTATAAAAACAAAAATATAATATAAGTTTGGTGTGAATTTATAATATGAATTTTTAAATAAGTTTGGTGTGAATTTTTAATTTTATGCATTTTAAATTTAAGTTTGGTGTGAATTTAAAAACAAAAATTTACTTTATTTCGCTAAGTTAAAAATATGATTTTTAAAATTCGTCGTGAGTTGAAGACTAGGTCGTTGAACCGAAATTGCTTTACCCGAGGGAGGGACGAGAACTTTTATTATCATTATTTTTAATCTTATTGAATTAAAGTATGCCAAAAACATTAAAAAAAACCCAAAAATCTTTGTTTTTAAAACCGCGCTTTAAATTGACAAATTTTAAAATTTTGTCAAGGGATGGACTAGGACATCGTTCCGAAATGACTTCGTCCTAAATAACAAGGGAAACAAAATTTTAAAATTAATTAATTAATTGTTTTATATGTTAAGGTTTTTATAAAAAAAATATAAAAAAAAAAAACTCCGAGACTCGCGGAGTTTGAAGAGGAAATTCACCGCGACTCGCGGAGGACCAAAATTCCAGAAAAAAATAAAAGGGATCGAACAGCTCAGTATCCCAACACCCAAACTCAATTTACTGCGAAAAAAACCCGAAAAAACACTCTCAAAATTGAAATTTTTCACCAAAAATCATCACATTTTTTACTAAAATCATGTTGAGAATGATGCTATCAAGGAATTACTCAAGGAAAACGGTAAATTTCTACACCAAATCACCCTTTAATCCGAAAATTTAGTGTTCTTGAGTAATTTTATACCCAATTCGATTTTGATGCTTTTTAGTGTAATTATGCTTAAATTGCTTATGTATTATGCTTGTATAACCTAGATTGATGCTATTTAACATGATTAGAAGCCTTAAACTTCAAATTTTGAGTAATCTAGGGTTTGTGTTCTTGAGCAATTTGGGGCTTTTTGATATAAACAGGTTATGGCCGATTTTTGTCATGAATTATTACTAAATTAAGTAGTGTAACAAGTTTAGGTAGTTAAATGATCCAAACTTTGAGCCTAAACATGATTTTTGAGAATTAAAGTGGACTTTTTCAAGTCTAAAATTCATGAACTTGATTTTTGAAAGATAATGCCATTTGAAACTTGTTTAATTGCTAATAATGATTATTTTGACATGTTATTTGAGTTGAATGCTTATGAACTTGGCGAACATTTTCGTATATGCTTATTTGAAAAAGTGTAGATTTGATAAAAATATGAAAATAAGCATAAGTTTAATATAAATTGAACATGTCATTGTAATTATTTTGATTGATGATTTTACTGACACTAATGCATATTTGGATGCACAAAAATTGTGTTTGATGTGTTTTGCAGACTGAAAGGGGTGAATCTTCATCCCAAGCTCGCATTGCTCCTCCTGAGAATGCGGAACAACAGGATGTTGACAGCTATTACAAACAAGATATACCTCATCCAGTTATGACATTTTCAGATATGCACGTGGAAGATTTGCACCCGAACTTGAGATTAGACAGACGTTGGATAGATTATCCAAAATACCAAAGGAGCTTGCACACTCTTCATTATAAAGCTGTTGAAGTACCTAGGGTAATAGAATGGGAACCGTTAGAAGCCGTAGGATTGGCAGAACGGATTAGAGAATTACTTACACAGAGGTATGGTAATTCTACTTTTAACGATTGGGTACGATTATTCAACATGCGTAGACCTGTATATAAAGTATGGTGTGAAGAATTATTGTGTAGTATAGAAATAAATGATCGGGTAGCTAGTTTAACCGATCGAACTTTTATTAGATTTTTTTAGGAGGTTCGATGCGCCACATGTCTCTACTAGACATGGCTCAGGCCTTACGTATATATACGCCTGAGGAGCTAGCATCTGCCGATTGTCGAGGGTTGATATTAAATGGTAGGAAGATTGATGAAAATTTTGATACGCATGGTGTATGGAGTCAAATGACTAGCCATCACCGATTTAAAGGGGGAAATTACTCTTATCTTGATATTGATAGAGCTGAGTTAAGAGTAATTCACAGGTTTCTAGCGAACTCGATTACACAGCGAGGTAAAAATAAGGAAAAGGTAAATGAGCAAGATTTATTTTACCACATGTGTTTTCGAGACCCACAAAGTGCTGTAAGTATACCTTATTGTGTGGGTTATTATTTATCAGCTATGGTTAGGGGGATGAGACCGCACAGTATAATAGGAGGTGGTATATTTATTACATTAATTGATGAGTATCTCGATGTGGATATAAGTCGGGGAGGATTATTAATCGAAGAACCAGAGCCCCACGATACAATTGGTTTAAATGTATATCATGGTGCTAAGGTTTTGAAGAGGCGAAATAATGCCGCAGTACAATATAATGGAAGACATCCACAGGTTGAAAGAAATCAACAGCCAGGTAATGTGGGAGGTGGAAATGAAATGACCGAAATGCAAAGGTTTATAGCTTCACAAGAGTATGAAAATGCTAGACATCGAGCATTTGAAGATTGGCAAGTTCATCAAAACCATATCATAGCACATTGCCAACATATAGGTAGAAACTATATTCCTACTCCAAAGCCCGTATTTCCTCCCTGGTCTATAGAGATCCAACCACCGTATCCTACTTATAACCCAGCTGAAGCATTCTATAACACATACGGTTATGCATGGAACCCCTACTGGTATCAGTATCAACCCTAGTTTATTTAGTTTTATTTATTTTATTTTTGTAATGTTACTACATTTAACACTTATGTTGATATCGTAATAGTTTTTATAATTTTCTAACTTTTATTATTAGATTTTAATAATTTTTGAATGTGGGGTAATATACCAAACTTCAAAAATATGTATATATGTTTGCAGTTTATCTTATGTACACAACAAGGTAAAACAACGCATTTTCAAATACTGGCATTAAGTTCAGCAAAAGCAACTAATTTTGACGACAAGATGCAAAATAAATGTGAAATAACAACAAGACGGAATGAACAAATGATGTGCACCATTTATCATTCAACACAAACAACAATATGTTTGGAAACTTTGGTAAAATTTAATCATTTTTCTATGCTAATCACCCTCAATAATTTAAATTGTTACTGATTTCTTGCAAATGAGGGCATTGCAAGATCTTAAGTATGGGAAGGGGTTAAATTCTTTCGGATTTTAAAATTTTTACTTTATACACTTGGTTACCATTAAAAATACTAGTAAAGCAGTAGTTGTATTAGAATCTAGTGCTCTATGATAATAAAGAAAAGCCCTAGTCTTATATACTGACTACCCAATTCTAGTAAAATTTTTCAAAATTTTCAATTAAATGAACTCAAAATCATGTTTATACATATTTATGAACGATAAAACTAGGTGTTAACACCAAAATTATTGTTACCTTGGAAAGGACATAAATTGAGAAACAAACCAAAATGTTAGAATTCATTTAAAATGGAATAGAGGACAATACAAAGGAAAATAAAAGCCAAGTGTGGGAAAATTTACCAAGTTATTCAAAATATATATCACATATTTTTGTACAAATAATTGAAGATACTTTTGCTTTGGACTAAACTAAACAGTTTTACCTAATTTATTGTAATATTTTTGAAAGAAAAGATGGATCTACACGATGAATCAATTCCATCATTAAAAGGAAGTAAAGTCTTCCGAAAAAGAAACGCGCTTCTTGATTTAGGTCATGAAGTTGTCGTCCAGACCAGCTGTAGGTTGACGAAAAACCTAAAAAAGTCATCTCTAAAATCAGCAGAAAATCCACGGACCTCAGCATAAAACAGGGTCGCCAAGTGGTCAGACTTATCCTAACCATGAGAGGATCTGTCTTGTAAAATGGGGAGGACGCCGTGCAAATTAGCTGGATAAGACTAATGAATCAGATCTCCAAAAAGGATAATCTCCTTAAAAGATCAAAAATTAGCTTTTAAGACTGATGTTACTCAATCCTTGAGAATGACCTTAAAGATTGAGAATTCAAACTCATGGAATTCAATGATATCTAAACTCGAGCTTGAACGAAAAAATATTTTGATCAAATTAAAACCGATTTGTTTTCTGAAAACCCATTTTCAATGCGTTCATTACCATTGAATGTAAAATCCTAGGAATTAACCTGGAATTCATTAGGTCACCTGAACCAAATCGGGTGTCAACCGTAAGAACGGTGGTTGCATAGCATGGTCGAAGACAGGACCTTGTGCCAGACCGAAAATTATAAGGGTGAGCTTTACTATTGCTCCTACAAAGGATAGTTATTGCGTCTGACACGTTATAGACCATAATTAAAAGCATGTCAAGGGATATTGCCTTAATAGTTGCTTGTTCAACGCTTTCCTTTACAACTGGACGGTAGTTTATCGAAAGGTAATATACGGAGCAAGTATACTGGACGTGTTGCTTTCCTAATACAAGGTTAGCAAGTGGGTGACACAAAACCATAAGTTTTGAGCTAAAATTTTCAAATCTGAAACCCACCAAACCCACAAAAACATTTTGCATACACCGGTGAAGGGTTATTCCGGAAAACTTATCTAGGGTAAAAACTAGATTTAATTTTTCAAAAGATCAAATGTTTTCATAAAGATCCAATTTCCTTAATGGATCTAAATTTTTATAGTCATGTGGGACTGTAAACCACATCGTTACTACCATTGTTTATACCGCCGTAAAAAATCACTGATGTACAAAGTGTGAAGAATAAAGAAGTGACTCTACTATTTCAAGACTATATTGCTTGAGGACAAGCAACGCTCAAGTGTGGGAATATTTGATAATGTTAAAAACGAACATATATTTCATAGCATTATTCCTCAAGAAAGACAAGCTTTTAGTTGCAATTGTTCTATTTACAAGTGATATTCGTTTAAATAATAAACGGTGAAGACAGAAGATAGATTCGACGAATTGAAGACGCAAACGACCAAAAAGCTCAAAAGTACAAAATATAATCAAAGAGGTTCCAATTATTGATAAGAAACGTCTCGAAATTACAAGAGTACAAGATTCAAAACGCAAAGTACAAGATATTAAATTGTACGCAAGGACGTTCGAAAATTCGGAACAGGAACCAGAGTCAACTCTCAACGCTCGACGCAACGGACTAAAAATTACAAGTTAACTATGTATATAAATATAATATAATATATAATTAATTATATAAATTATATATATATTATATTTATATTAAAACCGTCGGCAAACTAGGATCCAAATTTGTGTGAGCTGGGTTTACGAACTCCGCGAGTTGCGGAGTTTGTAATGCAAAAGGACCGCGAGTCGCGGAGAGACCCTGGACAAAACTGCCTATAAAAGCCAACGCATTTTGATCGTTTTTAATCATCTTTTTCCTTCTTCATCATACGTAAATTATATATATATATATTTATATTTTAATTTTAATTTTAATTTTAAATCCTAATAATAAGGGTATGTTAGCAAATGTTGTAAGGGTGTAAGTCGAAATTCTGTCCGTGTAACGCTACGCTATTTTTAATCATTGTAAGTTATGTTCAACCTTTTTAATTTAATGTCTCGTAGCTAAGTTATTATTATGCTTATTTAATTCGAAGTAATCATGATGTTAGGCTAATTACTAAAATTGGGTAATTGGGCTTTGTACCATAATTGGGGTTTGGACAAAAGAACGACACTTGTGGAAATTAGACTATGGGCTATTAATGGGCTTTATATTTGTTTAACTAAATGATAGTTTGTTAATTTTAATATAAAGATTTACAATTGGACGTCCCTATAAATAACCATATACACTCGATCGGACACGATGGGCGGGGTATTTATATGTACGAATAATCGTTCATTTAACCGGACACGGGAATGAATTAATAGTCTATGGAATTATTAAAACAGGGGTGAAATTATGTACAAGGACACTTGGCATAATTGATAACAAAGTATTAAAACCTTGGGTTACACACAGTCGATATCCTGGTGTAATTATTAAACAAAGTAATAAAACCTTGTTACAGTTTAAGTCCCCAATTAGTTGGAATATTTAACTTTGGGTATAAGGATAATTTGATGAGGACACTCGCACTTTATATTTATGACTAATGGACTGTTATGGACAAAAACCAGACGGACATATTAAATAATCCAGGACAAAGGATAATTAACCCATGGGCATAAAACTAAAATCAACACGTCAAACATCATGATTACGGAAGTTTAAATAAGCATAATTATTTTATTTCATATTTAATTTTCCTTTATTTTATATTTAATTGCACTTCTAATTATCGCACTTTTATTTATTGTTATTGTATTTAATTGCACTTTTATTTATCATATTTTTAATTATCGCAATTTTATTTTATCGCACTTTTATTTATCGCAATTTCCTTATCGTTATTTACTTTACGCTTTAAATTAAGTTATATTTATTTTTATTATTTTACATTAGGTTTTAACTGTGACTAAAGTTTTTAAAATCGATAAACCGATCAATAAACGGTAAAAACCTCCTTTTTATAATAATAATATTACTTATATATATATTTGTATTTTTATAAATTAAAGCTAATATAGCGTTAAGCTTTGGTTAAAGATTTTTCCCTGTGAAACGAATCGGACTTACTAAAAACTACATTACTGTACGATTAGGTACACTGCCTATAAGTGTTGTAGCAAGGTTTAAGTATATCCATTCTATAAATAAATAAATATCTTGTGTAAAATTGTATCGTATTTAATAGTTTTTTCTTGTAAAATTTAATAGTATTTTATACCCCTTAGCTTTAACTATCAATATGCCATGTTACACGACTCTTACATTCTACCTAATCTTCAAACATATCAAGAATATATCTTCCTGATAGTTCTATCTTTTCTCTTGAATTATGGTAAGTTAACCAATCAAGATCGTGCTAATATAATCTCTCTCTTAGAACATTAGTCATGTTCATTCGAACCTCTATACCTAAGAATTCTGGACCATTATTCGCTTGACTTAAAGTCGGGAAGAGAAAACAAAGTATGGAACTCCAAAAATATAAAGAAAATGAAGAGGGTAGATTTATAGTGAAAAATCAGACAGAGCAATCGAAATAGATTATTGCATTTAATCAATGGAAATCCTAATTTTCTTAATTACCGAAGAACCAAATCTTATTACGAAAATCTTCTCTAAATCCCCTGAATTTCGAAAATTAATCGTGTCTACGTCAAAAGATATGACGAGACTTTATTTTCTCACTTCATTCTTTAGTGATAGCTTCACTCGTACTCTTCACTTAAGTGAATTATTTTATTCATATTACTCACTGATGATAAAAACTCTAATTTCTAGCTCATATGAGTCATGAAAACATATTTATTGTTAGCCATGACGATCTCACTCAAATTTCAGGACGAAATTTCTTTAACGGGTAGGTACTGTGTCGACCCGAAAAATTTCGACCAATTTTAAACCAAACTCTCGATACGATGTTATAATTTTGACACGATAAGAAAAGTCTGTTAGGTTGAGTCTCAAAATTTTTGAACTGTTTTCATACATTCATGTAACTTCAACTGCTTCCGACGATTCACGAACAATTGATTGTAAATAGATATGTGTGTATATATATAAATAATAATTATAATTTGAAATATTATATGTTGTTGTTATTAAAATTAATTATGTAAAATAAAATAAAAATAGGATATTATAATAATTATTAATTAAAACATATCTATATATATAAATTAAAAATAAATATTAAATAATTGTGATACTCGTTTGATGTTCCGATTGATATTAAGCAAGTTAAATTCAAACTTATTTAATTTTAAAATAAACACTGATCCGAAAAGGAGTTTTATAAATTATAGGCTTATTAATAAAATATTTAGGAGCTATCTGTTAAATTTTTACAACCTTTTATATTTTACTTGGGTTGAGAGTGAATAGTAATTTAATTTTTATTAAATAATTAATGACCAATCTTACACCATTACGACTGAAATAAATAAAGATATTTAATATAAAATTT
The DNA here is from genome assembly GCF_046630445.1 of Rutidosis leptorrhynchoides. NCBI lineage: Eukaryota > Viridiplantae > Streptophyta > Magnoliopsida > Asterales > Asteraceae > Rutidosis > Rutidosis leptorrhynchoides. The sequence goes on from NC_092334.1 coordinate 552,024,896, forward strand.
TGGGATTTTTCTGAATATCTTTTATCCGCCACTGATTAAAGACGGGGTATGAATTTTAGCCCGTGAATGAAATAGTAGACCACGGCTAACAATTTACACGTTTATATTTTAAATTATATTATAATTATTATTATATTATATATTTATATTCTCAATTGATTGATACGTAAAAATAATTAAGTTACTGTTCTTGATTTCTATGATTTAATGTCGACAAAGTAGAAGTTAAATTATTGTTAATATGTGAATGAGATTTACTGTATATGTTTGTCATCTATCTTCTTTATCTTATATAATATATACATAGGCATGTTTATGGAATGCAATTGATATCTTTCTGCTTACTACTCAAATTCTCTTGCTTCCTTATTTTCTTAACCCATGATCACCTTAGCAACATTTTTAGAACCCACCAAGAACCACCGGACCTCCAGTCACCATGAACAACATACCACCTTGGGTCTTGGTTATGTTTAATTGATCATCACCCGAATTCAATCACAACCCATTAACTATATATCACTAACCAAAACCTTTGTACAGTTCAATGACGATCATAAACTAATGAAACCATCGTTAGCCAATTGTTTTCAATTCTATCTCCTTCGAACCACAACAAACTGAAACCCACTTTGGATGCTACTGTTCCTGTTACTGTTGTGCAACTGTAAACCATCCAAATACCACCGTAACACCATCATTAAAACACCACCTTCATTGTTGTTTCGTCTGTGTAAACCATCACCAACCTCATCTTCGATCATCATTTAATACTTCTAATATACTGCTCCTGTTGCTGCAATATCGTTGTTTCTGTGCTACGGTTGTTCCACCACAAATCACCACCATCACCGGCAAACGACTACTATGATCGTTCCTGTTTTACTGCCGCTACAGTGACTTGCTTTTAGTGTTGCAGCTCACTTGTTCCGTTTTAAATTCCATTGACCATCGAACTCCGTCAACGTCGCTCACCTGCAACCAACAACCATCATCATCGAACCATCATCACTAATGATATATAAGTTTGTTCGAATACCATTTTATGTGTTAGTATATATATATATATACATATATATATATATATATACATATATATATATATGTATATATATGTATATATATATATATATATATATATATATATATATATATATATATATGTATATATATATATATATATATGTATATATATATATATATATATGTATATATATATATATATATATATATATATATATATACATATATATATATATATATATATATATATATATATATATATATATATATATATATATATATATATATATATATATATATATATATATACATGATATAGGTTCGTGAATCCGAGGCCAACCCTGCATTGTTCAGTATCATCGTATGAATATTTTTACTACAAAATATTGTATTGTGAGTTTCATTTGCTCCCTTTTTAAATGCTTTTGCAATATATATTTTTGGGACTGAGAATACATGCGCTGCTTTTATAAATATTTTGCGAAATAGACACAAGTAATCAAAACTACATTCTATGGTTGGATTATCGAATCGAATATCACCCTTTTTAGTCTGGTAATCTAAGAATTAGGGAACAAACATCCTAATTGACGCGAATCCTAAAGATAGATCTATTGGGCCTAACAAACCCCATCCGGGTTACGGATGCTTTAGTACTTCGATTTTATCATGTCCGATGAGAGTCCCGGAATGATGGGGATATTCTAGATGCGTTTTGTTAATGTCAATTACCAGGTGTTCACCATATGAATGATTTTTAATTCGAGGGTTACGTGTATTATTTTGTACTCGGGTTACGTGTACAATTAAATATCTGAAATCTTGTGGTCTATTAAAATTATGAAAATGATTGATTACGATAAACCTATGAACTCACCAACCTTTTGGTTGACTCTTTAAAGCATGTTTATTCTCAGATATGAAAGAAATCTTCCGATGTGCATTTGCTCATTTTAAAGATATTACATGGAGTCGTTCATGGCATATTTAGGACAGTACCTCGCAATGGGACCAAATGTTGATGACTTCGTTCAGGTGGATTAGGACGGGTATCTACAAGGATGGGTGTTGCGGACGAGTTTGAAGACCTGTTTGACTATGAGCTGACTCTGATGTTATCTGATTTTGTAATGTTTTTATGTAACACCGTCGTTTTGGAATGTTGTAAATAATTTAACTAAGCTGATTTGATAACTATGGATTGTAAACGTTAACTAGTGTTACTTTGGTAATTTTATGTACTTCCGCTGTGTTTAAAAAAAAATCAGGGTGTTACATTAAGCCGGGGAGCGGTTTCAGCTAAGACCCTCACAAGGTTCAACGTGGTCAGATAAAAGAGCATCTTTTGCTGCCAACGTTTAATGTCCACATCAGTGAACTTTTCAGGCTTCTCAGCATGAGAAATAACCATATTCGGTAGCGGTGCAACTGTCGTAACATTAATGTTGTAACATTAGTGGTAGCATTATTCGTATCATTAGCAGAGAAGGAAGTTGAAGTTTCTGACTGAGATTCCTTTCTGAAAAGAGATCGAAAGCGGGGAGACCGTTGTTGTAATGCGACAAATGTCGGGAAATGAATTTGAGAAACTTATAGGTGAATGAAGCCGAGTTTTTTTGAATGTATGTGTGTAGCAGGGGATTACGTTTTTGTGTATTATTGTGTCTTTTTTTAATACCAAAAGCTTAAGATTAATAGTGCAAACGCAATCCTTCAAAAAAGGAAACGATTTAAAATATCAACCAAAAAAGGAAACGATTTGTTCTTCGTTGATAATGCTAAAAACTAACACATATTTCATAGCATTATCCTTCAAGAAAGACAAGCTTTTAGTTGCAATTGTTCTATTTACAAGTGATATTCGTTTAAATAATAAAAGGTGAAGACAAAAGACAGATTCGACGATTTGAAGACGCAAACGATCAAAACGCTAAAAAGTACAAAGTACAATCCGAGTGGTTCAAATTATTGATGAGAAACGTCTAAAAATTACAAGAGTACAAGCCGCAAAACGTAAAGTACAAGATATTAAATCGTACGAAAGGACGTTCGAATATCCGGAACCGGGACATAAACCGAGCATCAACGCGCAAGTCAACGGAGCTAAAATTACAAGTCAACTATGCAAATGAATATAATATAATATATATATAATTATATAAAATTATATATATTATATTATTTAAATGTGTCGGCAGACTAGAAAACAAATCATTGTGACCAGGAAATGGCTGCCATACGATCGCATGGCCAGCATGCCTTAATCCCATGCGATCGCATGGCTTGAAAAGTTGGGTCAGGTCCTATAAATTGCAAAATTTGGTCGACGAATTTTACACACCATTTTTCTCTGATCTCTCACTCTCTCAATATTTATATTTATATTTTATAATTATAATTTTAATATTAAGTTAATAATAATAATAAGGTTATAGTAGCGAATGTTTTAAGGTTTTGTAAGTCGAAACTCTGTCAATGTAACACTACGCGATTAATACTCATTGTAAGTTATGTTCAACCTTTTTAAATTAATGTCTCGTAGCTAAGTTATTATTATGTTTATTTAAGCCGAAGTAATTGTGATGTTGGACTAAATATTAAGACTGGGTTATTGGGCTTTGGACCATAATTGAGGTCTGGATAAAAGACTGACACTTGTGGAAATTGGACTATGGGCTATTAATGGGCTTTATATTTAATTAACTAAATGATATCCTGTTAATTTAATATAGAGATTTATAATTTGACGTGTTTATATATAACCACATACGCTTGACTGGGTACGGTGGGCGGGATATTTATAAATACTAATAATTATTCATTTGACCGGACACGAGGATGGATTAATAGTCAATGGACTCATTAAAACAGGGGTGGATTACATTCAAGGGTAATTGGTGTAATTGTTAATAAAGTATTAAGACCTTGGATTACACGCAGTCGATAACCTGGTGTAATTATTAACAATGTATTAAAACCTTATTACGGTTTAAATCCCCAATTAGTTGGAATATTTGACTTCGGGTATAAGGTTAATTTGGCGAAGACTCTCGCACTTTTTAATTATGACCGATGGACTATTATGGATAAAACCATATGGACTTATCAAATAGTCCAGGATGAAGGACAATTAACCCATGGTAATAAATTAAAATCAAAATGTCAAACATCATGATTACGGAAGTTTAAATAAGCATAATTCTCTTAATTTATATCTCATCGTACTTTTATTTACCGTCATTTTATTTATCGTTATTTTATTTATTGTACTTTAAATTATCGTACTTTTATTATCGTCATTTACTTTACGCTTTAAATTAAGTTATATTTAATATTTTGCATTAGGTTTTAATTGTGACTTAAGTCTTAAAATCGACAAACCGGTCATTAAACGGTAAAACCCCTTTTTATTATGATAATAATACTATATATATATATATATATATGTATATATATATATATATATATATATATATATATATATATATATATATTATATACAAATATAGTTATAAAAAAAATATAGCGTTAAACTCAGCTAGCTCCCTGTGGAACAAACCGGACTTACTAAAAACTACACTACTCTACGATTAGGTACACTATCTATAAGTGTTGTAGCAAGGTTTAGGTATATCCATTCAATAAATAAATAAATAGCTTGTGTAAAATTGTATCATATTTAATAGTATTTCGTAGTAAAATATAATCTATTTCGTATTACCCCTCGCACACATCATTGGAGAACAAGAAAAATCGTCTTCCTTGGTGGATAAGAAAATCGGTTTTGGAAAGTGAAAAACGTATTGCAAAACCCGGATCACTTAGGCCTGGATATTCGGAGCTTCATTTGTGTCCGCAGGTCGCGCGGATACGCATTGGGTTGGACACATCCAAGCCAAAAATCCTATTTTCTGCACCCGTTGCACGTAGGCAAAGGAGTAAAACACACACAAGCTCACAACATAGCTTTGTGTCAAAACCTTATAACCACCCACAAGTTATCTCTTTGGGCGATTTGATATAACATCCCATTTTCCTCAGCTTTTGTACGAAACACGCAACTTTGATCACTGATTATTCATAATTTCATAATGGAATCTCAGTCGAAAACTTTCTTCTCTGCATGATACGAATAAAGAATATTGTTGCGACAGTTGCACCGCCACCGAATGCGATTTTTTCTCATGCTGAGAAACCTGAAAAGATCATTAGTGTGGACTTTAAACGTTTGCAACAAAAGATGCTCTTTTATCTAACCACGTTGAACCTTGCGAGGGTCTTGACTCCCCGACTTGTTGAAGAGGATGTTCAAACTGTGAGCGCAGTTCAGGCATGGAAACACTTGAATTACTTGTGCTGAAACTATGTCTTAAATAGTTTGGAGAATTCTCTCGATAACGTGTACTGCACAATAGAAACTACCAAAGAATTATGTTAGTCTTTGGAACGAAAGTACACGATTGAAGATACTGGTACCAAGAAATGGGTAGTGGCTAAATTCTTGGATTTAATGATGATTGACTCAAAGACTGTTATGAGTCAAATCCAAGAATTGCATGTCACTATTCATGACATACATGCTGAAAAATGGTTATCAATGAGATTTTCCAAGTTGCAGCAATGATTGAGAAACTACCACCAAGCTGGATTGATTTCAAGAATTACTTGAAACATAAGTGAAAGGAAATGATCGTTGAAGACCTTGAGGTCCGTCTTTGTATTGTGGATGGCAATAAAGTTGCTCTTAAAATGAGCATTACTCCTAGTTCAGCAAAGGTTAATATTGTTGAACACGGTCACTCCTCGAGAGGTAACAAAAGTAAAAGAAAGTTTGAGAAGGGTAACAAGGGCAAAAAGTTCACACTTGGACATGAAGGTGGTGTTGCCAAGAAGAAAGGGTTCTCCGATAAATGCTACAATTGTGACCAGCCGGGTCATCGTGCTGATCAGTGCAAGAATCCGAAGAGAGAGACTCCCTGATAGGCTAACATGGTCGATGATTCTGACAACCTTATTGCTATGATTTCTGACCTCACCATTATGATTCCCGAGGTTAATCTAGTGGTTCTACTACTAGGGAGTGGTGGGTTGACACTGGGGCTACCTGTCGTGTTTGTGTTGATAAGAGCCTCTTTAATACCTTCAAAGAGGCTACTAATGGATAACAACCACGAAACAACCAACAACATTGATAACCATTAGATTCACTAACCAACCACAATCACCTCAACACATCGACCAAACCTCACAAAAAAACTCATAAATCTACATAAAGCAATAGAACCCCGAATCTATTACTTACAGATGAATACCACAACTCACCTGAGGAAATCATCACATGTCTACCTTGTAAATCAACAACATCAAGATAAAAACCAACACCTGCAACAATGAGAAATGTAGATGCATTAACAGCCATTAAAGTGCCAATTACGATTCTGATCTATCCAACCATCTTTTTGTCACTTCTTGAATATGTCGTACAGATACGTGAACACATCATAGTTCCCTACAATAGCATCATCACGAGTTGTTTCTGACTACTAAATATAGGGCGGTGTTCCGATTTGCGATAAGAAGGTCTAAGTATTCCCTTTTGATCTTACTCGCCATACAAGCTTTACTATCAGTTTGGGACCTTTGTAGACGGGGGCGATGTCATCATTTTTAAATTATTGGTGGACAACATAACACGCATACGATTTCTTAACTGAAATTACTACCATTAAGGATTGAAGTGCCATTAATCAGATCTTAAAAAGGTTTATGTTGTAGCCATATTTACTTTCACATGTTAATCATTAATTGTGACGTTATGATAATATTACATTAAATCGTTTCAGCGAGTAATAAATATGTAGTAGTTGAATACTTAAGTACAAATAAGTTTTTATATATTTTTTATTTTTACTAATTATATTTTATAATCTGTTGTTAAAAGTGAGTTAACAATGCTAATTTATTAAAACCAAAAATAATGTCAATAACTAAACATATGTCAAGAAAACAACTCAAACATGAAAAGATAGCAAAGACTTGTGTTAACATTTTTTACTTTAGAATTTAAAAACTACTCGTAATAATTAAAAATTAAATTCTTATATATAACAATTTAAATTCTTATAAAAATAATGGTTCTATTAATCATGTCAACAACAAGTGTCGATAATTTGACTGTCGCTTAAAGTTTAAATTGAATTTCCAGCTTTTTTACGTATCAAAATGGTGAGCTGGGGAGAGTTGGATGACAAGTTACAAGTTGAAGCGCTAAGTTTTTGTAACTTAAGTTATATATAATACTTATAAATCTTCATATATAATTATTGATAATATACAGATTTATAAAATATATATTGAATTATATTTTTCATAAATATAATAATAATATATTGCTTTAATATGTAGAGTACTTGAATACACTTGTGTAGAGGAATTTGTATCCTCAACTGAGAAGGATGTTCCCAAAGAAATAAAGCGAAGATCTAGCTTGAAAGATAATTTACTTGTTTTGCAATTGATAAATTTAGATGTTCTTGTGATAATGTCAATAACTGATTTGATGATACAAATATCATTAGCTTTGATGAATTTAACAAGTTTAAAGTAGCAAGTAGTTTTCGAAAGTCGACACCTTTTAGATTCTCGAGATAGCAAGTGTAATGTTGTTTGATGGTGTCTGTTTCAATTTTTCATCATTAATGTTATACTACATTTTTTTTTTCTTTCTCAACAGAGTTTGTAAGTTAGAAAGTTTGTAATGTTATACTAATTTTTCATTATTAACTTTGTACTATATTTTCATTTTTTTTGTTATTGTTACATGTTTAAATTTAAACTAATTTACACCACCAACTTTGAGTTGGAAAGTTGGCAAATATGGAGATGCACATTCAAATATTGAGTACCGAGCCTAATAACAAATTCATAACCGCATACAAATTAAACATCGTGATTTTATTTCTCATATATGATATATCTATAGTTTATCACGTACTATGTTATTAAATAAACATACATTTTAGATGATATTTTTGCACATCACAAAAACTATTTGAAAAAAGCAATCGACTGCAAAAATCGACATCTTTGGTATTATTTATGGAGGTTGGATGATACCACCAGCGCGCATTATTATGTGGATAGGTGGATTCCGTTCGTCTGATTTTATTGAGGCAAATGTAATTCACATATACTTTAACAACTTTATCTTTTCAAACTATTAATATTCTATAACAAAAGCTACAAAAAGTATATTTATTTTCCGCTAATGATAAACAATGGGAATATGTTAACCGCTCAAAACAAGAAAATGATATTTTTGAAAGCAGAAGTTTTGAAGGAAGGGAGTGATGCTGCTACAAATTTATATAATTTACAACAAACTACATCAACTTTTTTATCAGAACAAGATTTCGTCAACAAAGGTGATGATTGTGCTATGACAAACTTTGAAAGTTGTATGTCAACTTTAACAGATAAATTTAGCATATTGTTAGATATTATAGAACATGTATACCAAAAAATGCACTTTAAATATATGTTATAACTGCTTACATAAAAAATGTAAAGTAAAATATTTGATGTATTTATTTTTATATGGTGATAAACTATGTGAAAATAGTTTAAAGAATATGTGATGTATACTTACAGAAAACAGTTTGCTGCATCAATGTTGACACTAAATGACTAATTCAAACGATTAGTTGCATTGAATAATATATGGAAACTTCGTCAAACAACAATTAGATAAAGGATAATGGTCTTTTATCAAAAAAAATAAAAAAATAAAAAAATAAAAAAAAAATAAAAAAAATCATACTACAACTTTATATCTGACGTGGAGTTTGCAATTACCTTTTTCTTTTAACGTTTTGAACTAAGGTTATTTTAGTGTTGTTTTTAAGAATTAATTTATATGTTTCTAAATAATACTTTGAAGACATTTGTTTCGTTTAAGGTTTCATTGATGTTCTCATAAATGATAGAGTTTAGGCTGCCAAATGGTAATATACTTTTTTTTTTCCTTCCAATGTAGGCTATATACCCAAAAAATAATAATGTATGTCACATACTTTTAAAAAGTGTATCGATGTAAACAAAAGGTAATCTGTTAACAGCTAAACAGGTTACCATTTGTTTACATCGATACACTTTTTGAAAGTATGTGACCTACATTAATATTTTTTAGGTATATAGCTTACTTTAGAACAAAAAAAAAAAATTACTTTTTTATGATGCTCAATCTACAAAATCGATCAAGGATAACATCAAACGAAGTTTCGCACATCATCAGAACTGATAATCAACAACAAATTCATAGAGTTTGATTTTGAGTTCATCCTTCACCGAAAATCGTGCCCGATTTGAGCACCAGATTGATCTGAGAGGTTATAGTGAAATGTAAAAATACAGATGTGATTGAAATCTCTTCGTGAAACTATCTGTAAATTTACAGATCTTAAATCGAAGAAATGAATCCGAATTTCGAAGTCAAAGTTTCAAAAAAAAGTCAAACGAACAGCCTTATTTATCATTTACTCTTAATTTTTACAAGTTCCAGCTACTCTATCAAACACTCAAATACATATAAAAAGTTACAAACTAATTTTTTCAAATATACCCGACATATAAACTATATGTGTCAAGATGGATATCATGATATATGAGCTCGACTTGTTTGATAATTACCAGAATTCGAATCGAAATCGAATAAATACAAAGAATTGTGTATGTGTTCTTGTTCGAATAATTGTTTTAGTGTTTTTCGTCCGAATCCGATGTATGTTGAGTTATTTGAATATTACTTGAGAGTAAACTTAAGTAATTTACGTTTAAACTATCAAATAAGTAATTAAAGCGTCCATGATTTACTTCGTTCAGATATGTATATAATCATTCAAAGTGCGGCAAAATCGATCAAATAGTCCAAACTAGAAAATGAATGCTAGTATCCAATCCAATCCAATGAAATTAATATTAATATTAAACACTAAATGCATAAATTAACATTTAACATTTTTTTATTACACAAGGGAGTTGAAACCCAAGATTAATTCCTAATTCCTATTTCTAATACTAATATCAGCCTAACTACTTATTGTCGTTTGCTGCTGCTAATTGTCAGCTAAAATTGTCGTATGATGATTTGGTATACACCCATCTAATATCATAAAGGGCGAGACTCATTGTCGATCAACGAGGGCTTGATGGTCATTATCAACATATTTAGCTTTAAACTGATACCTCGTTTGACTTCATGGATATATACGATGGGTTAATAAGTTAAATAGGGTATTTATGATATTTATTTACTTAGATGGGTATATACGAAATATTGGACTTTAGTAAGGATAAATATGATAAAATCTCTTTGGTTAAAACAAGGTAGCTTCTAATTGGTTACATAGGTTTAGATTTAGCTTTGGGATTACTGTTCCTTCAACGGTATTTTGGTAATGCGCAATGGAGATTAGCTTTTTATGTATTGTTTGGCCCAACTGAGTGGGCTAGGCCACCCACTAGTTTGTCTATACAAGTATACAACCAACAGAAAATATTATTACTTGTGTGAATAATTGAAAAGATTACCTAATAGAAAACCCAAATTAAGTGATCCGCTGGACTAAAAATAGAAAGCCTAAATAGTTAAATCTAGTTGAAATCAACAAACTATGGTAACGCTATATGAAGATGAACACCTAGATTTAGGGTTAAATTCGGTTAATTGTTACTTGCGAGTTTTGAACTAAAAATTCTTACCTCAACGCAATATTTTACAAATTCATAACAAAAGCAAAAGTTTGTCTGGTAGATCGACGACGAAGACTATGACTATGCGTGTGACGGAGTAGTTACTGGCGGAGAAAACGACGTGTCTGACGTCAAACACGCTGATGATGATGCTCCCGCTTAGGATTTTGCGGCGATTGTAGTTGCTCTTGGGCCAAGAATTCGGCTCCCGTTGTGTCGATTGAGTTGTAATATATGGCGACGCTGCTGTGAATGAAGATGTGCTGGAAGGGTGGCAGGCTTTGAAGGAGAAAGGAAGATGTCGTTTTTTGAGGTTTTAATAAACGTAACGACATATTTGGGCGAGACTTTTAGTATATAAGGGGTTATATTGAAAAATTTCTAGAAAAAGTAGATTCTAAAACATAGCCATCAGCGTAGTAGGTTCTCATAGTTGTGCTTTGTTAGTTTTGACAGTTAGCCATATATTATCACCGTTTATTGAGCTATTTTTTTGAATAAACGTAATTTAAATTAAAATATATGGGATTTGGAGAACGTTATAAATGATACAAATACAAACGATCCATTTAAATTAATCCTACAATCTACTTGAACAAAACACAATGATTACACTCTAAAGTCTAATACAACTGTATGTAAGTAGACGACTTACATGAACAAACTTGAATCCAAACCAATATAACATTGACATCAAAACAAAATTGCAACACACATGTAATCCCTTGAAGCAAATAAACCCAAATCTTCGCTTATCTCGACCCACGTGAAATGTGATGACCCGGAAATTTCCGATCAAATTTAAACTTTAATCTTTATATATATCCGACACGATAAGCAAAATCTGTAATGTTGAGTCTCGAAAGTTTTGAAACTATATTTCTGTAATCAAATATCCTTTAACCATGCCTAACGATTCACGAACAATTATGTGTAAATAAATATATATACATATACATGTGTGATTATTAAATGGAGATATATTAATAAAACATTGAACGGATTAGTTAATATGAATATAAGCTATGAGATCTATTTTATGAACTTGGAAATGTTATCAAGGTATTGAATAAATAATACTTTACATGAACGGATTTGTTTGATGTAAGTTTATCAACGAGATTAAAAGATAATATCAAATGATTGAATTATCAGATACATTGAATTATGATTTCGAGTCTCTGTTATGAGGTCCACTTTGAATTAGAAAACTCTTACTTTTAACGGTATTCGGAATAAATGGTAAAGTGATTTACAAGTAAGAACAAAGTATCACTTATTGGGAGTTAGACAAAAGTTAGTGGAGAATTGAATTTCATAATACTCGATTTATCATATAGAAAGAATAATTGGGATAAGATTCGTTGACTAGATAAACCCATTTGATATGTTATATTAAGATATATTATTTAGAAAGTTAAGAAAATTAAACTAAACATTTACGCATAAAAGAATGAAAACAAATTAAGTTTTAAAGCATAAACGTTATAGGATTTTTGATAATGTAAATGATCTTAAAATATATAATTAGTTTTGAAAGGATAACTAGTATGTTATAAGATAAATATCTCAAAAATGTGTATAAGATTATAAAATTTTAATTTAAACTAGTCATAAAACGTTTTGATTTTAAACTAATATTAATAAATAGGCTTTGATAATTAACAAGTTTATGAATTATAAAAGGAAATGATCAAAACACTCAAAAGATTAAGTTACACTTTGAGTGAGTTAGTTTTTAATTAATTTAAGTCTAGTTATTAATAAAGGTACATGTCACAAAACGTTTAATTTAAAATAAAATATTTTGACGAACAACGAGACTTTGATTTATGGAAGTAAATGACCACAACACTCAATTTTATAAGTTATATTTTTATAAAGGTAATTTATTGATGAGTAAGTCTAATTTTTGTAAAAGGTACACGTCGCGTAACGTAAAAGGCTAGTTTTCTAAATGTACGAAAGTGCGCCCGAAAAACCGAAAGTGGTACATGAGTCGTGAGACCACGACCGTGTCATTTTTGTAAAAATTATGTTTTTACCATGAGCGTAAATATAATATAATATTTAATTAATTCTAAAGATTAAATATATTATATATTAATTAATATATATAAAATTACATATCATATGTCTTAAACGAGTGATATGTAGTAGGTGAAATGAAGTGTCGGTAGTCCTTAATGGATATGTGCTGTAAAGATCGCATAGTGAAAAGTTGGTGACTACATGCTATAAAAACTGAACACATCTCACTCTGGTTCATTGGCATCTTCTTTCTATTACCGAGTATTATGTATATTAATTAAATTATTATTATTATTATTATTATTATTATTATTATTATTATTATTATTATTATTATTATTATTATTATTATTATTATTATTATTATTAGTAGTAAATATACACATACATAAAATATTACGACGAGGTCATGAGCGGGTCATTTCAAGACAAGTTTTATGAGTAGGATAGGGCTAGGAAAATTATGAGTTATGGCTATGGAGGTGATGGGTATGGTTCATGGGTATGCTAGTGAGGTCAAATTTAGTGTTTGCCATCTCCGTTGCGTCTACGTACCTTTCATGCAATATTGAACCTCAATATTGATACGTGAGTACTCATAATTTAATTTTTACATACTAATAGTGTATCCCTGACTAGTGCTCGAGAATATAGGATTGTGCATGCTTGTATATTTGTTATTGCCCTTAGATAAGTTATGTTGAATCTTAAAGGTTGTTATACTAGGGATGAAATAAGGTATAAAATATGCATGTCTTTGAAAAGCTAGCGAAAAATTAAGAACTTTTCATTTAGATATCAAATGGATTCGATGAACGGTTAGAAAGTTATGAAATAAACGAATTGTATAATTAATTTCGTAATTAAAATTGCTGATGATAATTAGTGAACTAATTTTCTGGGTAATAAAAAGTGGTTATTTGGATTCTACTCGTCGAGTAGATGAATTTTCATATAAAGCACGTCTCGTTTCGTTGAACGGTTGTCAAGTTATGGATAAAAGAAGTTTTGTAAATTTTGATGAAACGTCGATACGGAAACTGAAATTCTCGCTGATCTGCGTTGTTTCAGATTAAAACAAAAATACCACTGAATTTTTTGTTGTAAGGTCTAACAAACGACTCTGGCCGTTTGTCAATTCGAGTCTCGACGATTTTTCTAAAAATCGTCAAAGTTGACTGTTTGGTCACATTTTAAAATTCTAAAAAGAGTTGAAACTTTTTATTAAAAATATCAGTTTTGTATCAGTTGTCATGGTCGGCCTGATGTGTGTTTACTTTTGCCAAAAATCATGTTATATCTTTGTGGTAACGAGAATTTAAAAGCTTTGACCGTTTGTCAATCCGAGTTTCGAGGAATTTTCTAAAAATCTCCAAAGTAGGCTACTCGGTCACTTTTGTAAATTTATTAAAGCTGAAAAATTAACTTTGAAACGCCGAAACCGCGTTGGCAACTACGAGTTGTCTAGGTTTAGTTTACTTCTGTAAAATTTATGCTTAATCCTTTTTGGTAATGTGTAACTTTTATCTTTGGCCGTTTATCAATCGGAGTTCCGATAATTTTTCTAAAAATCGCTGAAGTGGCCGTTTAGTCATGTTTGACCGAAAAATCTTTTTTTGTATAAGTTATTGTGTTTTTGCATGCGACCTCGTTTTTACTTTAACCTTTGACTTTTGACCTTGAACTTTGACTTTTCCGTTAACTTTTCAGTTAATATTTTTGTGTTGACTTTCTCTAAAAACTAAAATACTATTTTATGATTATGAAACCATTTGTGATACGTTGTTTCACACGTCACCTTTTACTAAAATTTTAACTAAACATGAGTAATATAACATGTTACTATACTGTTGAGTCAGACTCGAGCATTAGGATTGTGGTACACTATGACTTAACCTAATTTGTTAGACAAATATTTATCAACATAAATATATATATAATTAATATAGGTTCGTGAATCCGAGGCCAACCCTACACATATTCAATGATGATATATGTATTTTTACTACAAAATACAGTATGGTGAGTTTCATTTGCCTTTTTACCCTTTATATTTTTGGGCTGAGAATACATGCGCAACTTTTATAACTGTTTTACGAAATTGACACAAGTACGTGAAACTACATTCTATGGTTGGATTATCGAAGTCGAATATGCCCCTTTTTATTAAGTCTGGTAATCTAAGAATTAGGGAACAGACACCCTAATTGACGCGAATCCTAAAGATAGATCTATCGGGCCCAACAAGCCCCATCCAAAGTACCGGATGTTTTAGTACTTCGAAATTTATATCATGTCCGAAGGAGGATCCCGGAATGATGGGGATATTCTTATATATTCATATTGTTAATGTCGGTTACCAGGTGTTCAATCCATATGAATGATATTTTTGTCTCTATGCATGGGACGTATGTTTATGAGAAATGGAAATCTGAAATCTTGTGGTCTATTAAAATGATGGAAACGATTGTTTAAGTTAAACTAATGAACTCACCAACCTTTTGGTTGACACTTTAAAGCATGTTTATTCTCAGGTACGAAAGAAATCTTCCGCTGTGTATTTGCTCATTTTATAGATATTACTTGGAGTCATTCATGGCATATTTCAAAAGACGTTGCATTCGAGTCGTCGAGTTCATCAAGATTATTATCAAGTCAATTATAGTTGGATATATTATGAAATGGTATGCATGCCTGTCAACTTTCGATGTAATGAAAGTTTGTCTTTTCAAAAACGAATGCAATGTTTGTAAAATGTATCATATAGAGGTCAAGTACCTCGCGATGTAATCAACTGTTGTGAATCATTTATAATCGATATGGACTTCGTCCGGATGGATTAGGACGGGTCTTCACAGTTGGTATCAGAGCGGTGGTCTTAGCGAACCAGGTCTTGCATTAGTGAGTCTAACTGATAGTCGTTAGAATGCATTAATGAGTCTGGACTTCGACCGTGTTTGCATGTCAAAAGTTTTGCTTATCATTTAGTATCGAAAAATTATTTGCTTATCATCCTTAAAGTCTAAGACACGTCTTACTGCCTTTATTGCATAGACAGTGCATAGTTAAATTCATATCTTAGCGTATCTGTTATTGTTACCTTTGCCTGACAGCTTCCGTAGATTCCTCCGTAGCTTATGGAATTTTAGTATTATATATGCATATGTAAATTATGTATTGCAGGGTACTAATCTACATCCTATAATCTATTTCTTATCGAAAATCCTTCATCTGATCGTACGAGATGAATCCCTCAACCAGTTCGAGTCCATCAGATTTCGATAGCTATTTCGATAGTTATTCCGACAGCTATTTCGATATGGATTTCCACTCGAGCTCCGAAAGCAGAGTAATCGGAATGAATCGATCAATTAGCCATCATCTATTCTGAATGAATTGGAGATGGGTTCGTAGTCGACTTAATCAATGGAAACGCGAAGAAGGCGATCATTTCCACTAACCAAATTCACCTCTTGACAATGAACCTAAAATGTTTACCGGCGAACCTGTTCGAGACACCATTTTCTCTCTCATTTCCAAAGTATCTCATCACGATCATATACTATCTCAGATTCTAAACCTCATTCATCCGCTCGTCCGAACCGACAATCATCCCGGTGTAATAGAAGAAGTTAACGAACTTCGCGCATAAGTTGTAGTCTTGGAAAATATGGTGCAAAATGTACCAGCTTCATCCAAATCACCGGCACCAACAGTACCACCAACAACCCAAATTTCAATATCACATGCCTCAACATCTCAATCTATACCTCGAGTATAATCATCAGTCTACATGACATTCTACATCAGTTATCTTCGTTCGACATGGTGATTATGTAATCTCTAATGTTTTAGAGATTATTTATTTTAGTTCCAACTGAAAACTAAATGAGTTTAATATCATGTTAACTCATTAAATTCATGATTACATTTGAAGAAAATATATATGTATATATGTTTTCATAAAGATTGTAATTAAAAATTCTTTTGTACAAACTGTTAATAATAAAAATATTTTAACGGGTAGGTAATACCCGAGGAATATTTGAATTTCACATTAATAAGTTACACTGTATATTCTTCGAATCTGATTCAACAGTTATTCACTATCCTATTTACAACCACCGGGATACTTATCCATTCACCAAAGAATAACTATTTTCATTCAAATTCAATTTCATATTTGAATTTTGACCTATCAGAATCCAACAAGTGGCATAATGAAGAAATAATGGACACAATAAAAATTGATTAGAAACAGACTAATTAACAATATTAAATTTTATTAAGAAACCACGCTAACAAAATCCTAGCTAACTGTTCCTAGCTAACTGTTAATTCCGTATTACATTTTATTTATCGCAATTTATTTATCGCAATTTATATTCTCGCAATTTTATTTATT
This sequence comes from Rutidosis leptorrhynchoides, assembly GCF_046630445.1. NCBI lineage: Eukaryota > Viridiplantae > Streptophyta > Magnoliopsida > Asterales > Asteraceae > Rutidosis > Rutidosis leptorrhynchoides. Next base: position 552,042,105 of record NC_092334.1, read on the forward strand.
GTCATTTAATTTCTGTTATTTACTTTACGCACTTTATTTATCGTCATTTAATTTCTGTTATTTATTTTACGCACTTTAAATATCGGGACACGTATACAAGGTTTTGACATATCATATCGACACATCTATATATATTATTTGGAATCACCATAGACACTCTATATGCAGTAATGATCGAGTTCTCTATACAGGGTTGAGGTTGATTCTATAATAATATATATACTTTGAGTTGTGATCGAGTCTGAGACATGTACACGGGTCACGATACGTATTAATTAATTCAAATATTATATATTAAACTATATATGAATGATTGCACTGTCAACTGTGGACTATCGACTGTGGACTAATAACATTGGACAATTAAAATGAATTAAAATATTGAATATAACATATGAAACTAAACAATTCTTCAAGTTTGCCACTTGATTTCGTCTTAAACCTCATTTGTATCTTCACGATTACATTCTGCGTTCAAACCTTTCATGATTCTTGAAAACACCTCAATCGATAGGATGAATCAACCGCACTTCATCTACGGAAGGAAAGATTTATGCATATAGTTATGCACCTGAGAAACTCTCGGCAATTGAGTAAAAGTTCAACACGTAGCCGCGTCAGATCCTTTGGCATTTATTAACAAAAACAACTTTGCGATCCCTTTTCAAAATTAGCCAATTTTGTCACAGCTCCAACAAGTCAACTTCGACTTTTCGTACGAAACAACCTTATTATAACATTTATATATACGCGTACTCTTTTATTGTTACCAGGTAACCTTTCATATTCCATCATATTACCATCAACGTTTAATCATCTAAAAACACAATTCTCCTGAAACCACCTCGGATTAATAACCGATGATTCAGATATCATAGCATTAAATGCAGAGGAAACAGAAAAATGGTAGATGGTCTAAACGGACAAAAGTTTGATGATAAAGAAAGGAGTGTTAGGAACGCTCGATAGAAAATTAGGTATTGAAAAACAGATTGAGTTACCCATGAAGGAGACCAAGGACAAATACAAGGACCAAATCCTATATTCAAAGGATTCAGGTAATTCTGGATCCGTTGAAATCTTTAGAGAATATCTTGCTCCGAAGTCATGTTAAAATCTTGCGGAAAATCTTTCTCCATCAACCGTCGAACTTAGAAATTCCAAAATATCATCATCAATATCTTTGATATTTCTGAGGATATTTTCATAAATATTCTCGTCCGAAATTATATACCTCTTCGTGCTTCCTGTGTATCAATATATTGGAAACATTCAATAGAAAATATAGTACCGAAAAGCAGATTATGCGAAACTATGAAGAAAGCTGTGGATAAATCACAAGGACTGAATCTATCTTCAAAGAATCCAAATGATTCAGTGTCTGCGGAAATAGTTAGCAAACACATTACCCCTTAGTTTAAACCTTCACAGACAGATATTCTTCATCATCATCTTACCTTAAATATTATAAGGTATCTTCGTATCTTCCATTATACATATTCTCCATATTTCTGGAAATATTATCACAACTATTCTTATATGAGATCATTTATCTCTCCGTAATATCTGCAACATAAAAGAAACTGTGTTAGTTGCTAAATTCTGAAAAAATTCAAATATGAATGTTTTTGAAGTAGTGTTGGGAACTGATGCATGGGTTAGTATAATATAATGACACTTGATCAATGTCATTATATTACGGTAATTCATGCTAAGTTTCTAATGGACGTGATGATTCACAGAATATACCGTCATCATGTACCATTTACACGATTCTTACATTCAACTTAATCTCTAAACATATCAAGGAACTATTTCTTGATGATTCGGTCTTTTTCAGGGTATTCTGGTAATTTAACAAAATCAGGATTTACCATTGCCCTTTCTTTCTTAGAACAATTACTATATTCCTTCTGAAATCCATACATACGAATTCCGGACCATTACGAGAGCTATTTAATCGCAAGAAGAAGAAACGAAAGGACAAAGCTCCGAAATAGAAATTCGGGGTATAAACCGCAGCAAATAGAAGAGAGCATTAACTATGGATGACGATGACTATAGAAGACAGAAGCAGGGACATCGAAATATAAGGGAAGGTGTAAAATCTAACAACAACCCGGAAATTACAACCCGTATATATCGATGCATATAGCAATGTAAAGACATGGGAAAACTAGAAACACTATAAACCCAAGAGTATAGTAGAAGTAAATAGATTCTTCTGGTGGCAGATTAAAAAGAAGGATGACAGATATGCAAGTTAAGAGGATATCAAGGATCAGGATGGGATGAAGCATATTAACGAATACTTTAAAGTAGGAATTGAGAAAGAAAGAATAGAAGGTGTGAGTTGTAAGGAAAAGGAGAGGGTGGATTTATAGGAAAAATTTTCGACAGAGCAATCGAAGCAGATTATCGCGTTTAATCAGAGAAGATCTGAATCTCCTTAATTACCGAAGAATCAAATCTTAATATGAAGATTTCTTCTAAATTCCTTAGATTTCGGAAATCAATCTTGACTACGCCACCTGTTAGGTCAAACCTGCATTTATTCATTTTCACTCTTAGGTGATAGCTTCATTCGTGCTCTTCACAAAAAAAAACAAATCGTTTTATCTATATCACTCAATTATGATAAAACTCTATTATCGATTCATATTCGTCATGAAAACATTTTATTAGTTAGCCATGACGACCTCGATCAAATTTCGGGACGAAATTTCTTTTAACGGGTAGGTAATGTGATGACCCGGAAATTTCCGATCAAATTTAAACTTTAATCTTTATATATATCCGACACGATAAGCAAAATCTGTAATGTTGAGTCTCGAAAGTTTTGAAACTATATTTCTGTAATCAAATATCCTTTAACCATGCCTAACGATTCACGAACAATTATGTGTAAATAAATATATATACATATACATGTGTGATTATTAAATGGAGATATATTAATAAAACATTGAACGGATTAGTTAATATGAATATAAGCTATGAGATCTATTTTATGAACTTGGAAATGTTATCAAGGTATTGAATAAATAATACTTTACATGAACGGATTTGTTTGATGTAAGTTTATCAACGAGATTAAAAGATAATATCAAATGATTGAATTATCAGATACATTGAATTATGATTTCGAGTCTCTGTTATGAGGTCCACTTTGAATTAGAAAACTCTTACTTTTAACGGTATTCGGAATAAATGGTAAAGTGATTTACAAGTAAGAACAAAGTATCACTTATTGGGAGTTAGACAAAAGTTAGTGGAGAATTGAATTTCATAATACTCGATTTATCATATAGAAAGAATAATTGGGATAAGATTCGTTGACTAGATAAACCCATTTGATATGTTATATTAAGATATATTATTTAGAAAGTTAAGAAAATTAAACTAAACATTTACGCATAAAAGAATGAAAACAAATTAAGTTTTAAAGCATAAACGTTATAGGATTTTTGATAATGTAAATGATCTTAAAATATATAATTAGTTTTGAAAGGATAACTAGTATGTTATAAGATAAATATCTCAAAAATGTGTATAAGATTATAAAATTTTAATTTAAACTAGTCATAAAACGTTTTGATTTTAAACTAATATTAATAAATAGGCTTTGATAATTAACAAGTTTATGAATTATAAAAGGAAATGATCAAAACACTCAAAAGATTAAGTTACACTTTGAGTGAGTTAGTTTTTAATTAATTTAAGTCTAGTTATTAATAAAGGTACATGTCACAAAACGTTTAATTTAAAATAAAATATTTTGACGAACAACGAGACTTTGATTTATGGAAGTAAATGACCACAACACTCAATTTTATAAGTTATATTTTTATAAAGGTAATTTATTGATGAGTAAGTCTAATTTTTGTAAAAGGTACACGTCGCGTAACGTAAAAGGCTAGTTTTCTAAATGTACGAAAGTGCGCCCGAAAAACCGAAAGTGGTACATGAGTCGTGAGACCACGACCGTGTCATTTTTGTAAAAATTATGTTTTTACCATGAGCGTAAATATAATATAATATTTAATTAATTCTAAAGATTAAATATATTATATATTAATTAATATATATAAAATTACATATCATATGTCTTAAACGAGTGATATGTAGTAGGTGAAATGAAGTGTCGGTAGTCCTTAATGGATATGTGCTGTAAAGATCGCATAGTGAAAAGTTGGTGACTACATGCTATAAAAACTGAACACATCTCACTCTGGTTCATTGGCATCTTCTTTCTATTACCGAGTATTATGTATATTAATTAAATTATTATTATTATTATTATTATTATTATTATTATTATTATTATTATTATTATTATTATTATTATTATTATTATTATTATTATTATTAGTAGTAAATATACACATACATAAAATATTACGACGAGGTCATGAGCGGGTCATTTCAAGACAAGTTTTATGAGTAGGATAGGGCTAGGAAAATTATGAGTTATGGCTATGGAGGTGATGGGTATGGTTCATGGGTATGCTAGTGAGGTCAAATTTAGTGTTTGCCATCTCCGTTGCGTCTACGTACCTTTCATGCAATATTGAACCTCAATATTGATACGTGAGTACTCATAATTTAATTTTTACATACTAATAGTGTATCCCTGACTAGTGCTCGAGAATATAGGATTGTGCATGCTTGTATATTTGTTATTGCCCTTAGATAAGTTATGTTGAATCTTAAAGGTTGTTATACTAGGGATGAAATAAGGTATAAAATATGCATGTCTTTGAAAAGCTAGCGAAAAATTAAGAACTTTTCATTTAGATATCAAATGGATTCGATGAACGGTTAGAAAGTTATGAAATAAACGAATTGTATAATTAATTTCGTAATTAAAATTGCTGATGATAATTAGTGAACTAATTTTCTGGGTAATAAAAAGTGGTTATTTGGATTCTACTCGTCGAGTAGATGAATTTTCATATAAAGCACGTCTCGTTTCGTTGAACGGTTGTCAAGTTATGGATAAAAGAAGTTTTGTAAATTTTGATGAAACGTCGATACGGAAACTGAAATTCTCGCTGATCTGCGTTGTTTCAGATTAAAACAAAAATACCACTGAATTCTTTGTTGTAAGGTCTAACAAACGACTCTGGCCGTTTGTCAATTCGAGTCTCGACGATTTTTCTAAAAATCGTCAAAGTTGACTGTTTGGTCACATTTTAAAATTCTAAAAAGAGTTGAAACTTTTTATTAAAAATATCAGTTTTGTATCAGTTGTCATGGTCGGCCTGATGTGTGTTTACTTTTGCCAAAAATCATGTTATATCTTTGTGGTAACGAGAATTTAAAAGCTTTGACCGTTTGTCAATCCGAGTTTCGAGGAATTTTCTAAAAATCTCCAAAGTAGGCTACTCGGTCACTTTTGTAAATTTATTAAAGCTGAAAAATTAACTTTGAAACGCCGAAACCGCGTTGGCAACTACGAGTTGTCTAGGTTTAGTTTACTTCTGTAAAATTTATGCTTAATCCTTTTTGGTAATGTGTAACTTTTATCTTTGGCCGTTTATCAATCGGAGTTCCGATAATTTTTCTAAAAATCGCTGAAGTGGCCGTTTAGTCATGTTTGACCGAAAAATCTTTTTTTGTATAAGTTATTGTGTTTTTGCATGCGACCTCGTTTTTACTTTAACCTTTGACTTTTGACCTTGAACTTTGACTTTTCCGTTAACTTTTCAGTTAATATTTTTGTGTTGACTTTCTCTAAAAACTAAAATACTATTTTATGATTATGAAACCATTTGTGATACGTTGTTTCACACGTCACCTTTTACTAAAATTTTAACTAAACATGAGTAATATAACATGTTACTATACTGTTGAGTCAGACTCGAGCATTAGGATTGTGGTACACTATGACTTAACCTAATTTGTTAGACAAATATTTATCAACATAAATATATATATAATTAATATAGGTTCGTGAATCCGAGGCCAACCCTACACATATTCAATGATGATATATGTATTTTTACTACAAAATACAGTATGGTGAGTTTCATTTGCCTTTTTACCCTTTATATTTTTGGGCTGAGAATACATGCGCAACTTTTATAACTGTTTTACGAAATTGACACAAGTACGTGAAACTACATTCTATGGTTGGATTATCGAAGTCGAATATGCCCCTTTTTATTAAGTCTGGTAATCTAAGAATTAGGGAACAGACACCCTAATTGACGCGAATCCTAAAGATAGATCTATCGGGCCCAACAAGCCCCATCCAAAGTACCGGATGTTTTAGTACTTCGAAATTTATATCATGTCCGAAGGAGGATCCCGGAATGATGGGGATATTCTTATATATTCATATTGTTAATGTCGGTTACCAGGTGTTCAATCCATATGAATGATATTTTTGTCTCTATGCATGGGACGTATGTTTATGAGAAATGGAAATCTGAAATCTTGTGGTCTATTAAAATGATGGAAACGATTGTTTAAGTTAAACTAATGAACTCACCAACCTTTTGGTTGACACTTTAAAGCATGTTTATTCTCAGGTACGAAAGAAATCTTCCGCTGTGTATTTGCTCATTTTATAGATATTACTTGGAGTCATTCATGGCATATTTCAAAAGACGTTGCATTCGAGTCGTCGAGTTCATCAAGATTATTATCAAGTCAATTATAGTTGGATATATTATGAAATGGTATGCATGCCTGTCAACTTTCGATGTAATGAAAGTTTGTCTTTTCAAAAACGAATGCAATGTTTGTAAAATGTATCATATAGAGGTCAAGTACCTCGCGATGTAATCAACTGTTGTGAATCATTTATAATCGATATGGACTTCGTCCGGATGGATTAGGACGGGTCTTCACATGAAACACCCTTGACAATGAAGTAAATCAACATCATTAAGATGAAAACCAACACCTGAAACAATGAGAAACGTTGATGCAATAACAAGCATTAAAGTGTCAATTACGATTCTGATCTATCCAACCATCTTTTCGCCACTTCTTGAATATGTCGTACAAATACATGACCACATCATAGTTCCCAAAGAAGGAAGCCGCCTACAATAGTATTATCACGAGTTGTTTGTAAGGCTTTGTTCATTACTATCATGATTTAAATAGTTTCGACATTCTCGTCCGCAACTACTAAATATAGGGCGGTGTTCCAATTTGCATAAGTAGGTCCAAGTATTCCTTTTTCATCTTACTCACCAGACAAGTGTTACTATCAATTTAGGACCTTTGTAGTCGGTGTTGATGTCATAATTTTTAAATTATTGATGGACGACCTAACATGGATATGATTTCTTAACTAAAATTACTACCATTAAAGATTGAAGTACCATTAACTAGATCTTAAAAAGATTTATGTTGTAGTCATATATACTGTGACATGTTAATCATCGATTGTGACGTTCTAATAATATTACATTAAATCGTTTCAGTGACTAATAAATATGTAGTAGCTGAATACTTGAACAGTACAATTAACTTTTTTTTTTATAGTTTTTTTTTTATTTTTACCGATTATGTCTTATATTCCGTTGCTAACACTGAGTTAACAATCCTAAATTATTAAAATAAAAAATAATGTCAATCTATAGTTAATATTAAATCTCTAATCTTATAATGTCATAAAAAAACAATTATCCTTTATAAAAATAAATCAAAAAAATAAAAAGAAAAAATTAGAAGACATCCAGATGATGTCATAAACACTTTTTAAAATAAATTAATAAAAAAGAGTAATTATTTATCTTCTACTTTTTAGTAAATTATTTTTTTCCTTTTCACAATAACAACTAAATAATTATTCCGTATTATTTTTTTCCATCATATAATAATTGAGATTTTAATTTTTTCTTTTTTTTTAAAATAAAGAGACATTTGTTATTACTAATAATTATTATTAAAAATATAAATACTCAATTTTAGATCAAAATTTATTATTATTATATTATTATTATTCAACTATGGGTTTTTAATTTTTACGAGATTAATTACGTTACATATGTATACAAAATACACGTCTCAATAAAATGTTGTAATGTAGACTTTTATAACAAGGAAAATAGCAATTGTGGTTCCACGGGTCAATATGTTTACGTTCATTTATTCTGACAAAGTTAAGTATATCAATATGTTTGTAAAAACAATGACAAGTTTCTTAGTCGGAATATGTGGTTTTACGGGTCAAATGACTTAAACATTTACGTTCAATTAATACCTAAAACATATCATTAAACTATTTCATTAAAACAAACCCGTAATTTCACGAGGTCATTTCACTAGTAACTAATGATATGTCTAGAAAACAACTCAAAAATGAAACGATAACAAATACTCCGTACATGTTAACATTTTTACTTTAGAATTTAAAAATACTCGTAATAATTAAAAATTAAATTAAATTCTTATATATAGAACAATTAAAAATCCAAAATTTTCCTTCAACTAAGACTAAATAAAATCCAAAATTTGGATTTTTTTTTCTCAAAAGAAAGTTACCGTTACGCGGTTACGGTAAGTCAGTAACTCAGGCCATGTACAAACACCGACCTACACCTCACCTATATATATGTATAAATCTTCTGTAGCCGTTAACTTGAATTCACAATCCAAATCAATTTCCAGTTCAACACATTATTATTTATTATTTTATTATTATTATCTCAAACTCAGTTCTTCGCCGTAACCTTCATATCTCCTCATACTCCAATTCATGCGATTCATCGGTTCATCTTCAATTTCGGCCAGTTTCTTTCATTCAATCATATTATTTTTGATCGTAAAATATGATGCGTGTGTTTATTCCTGATTTACTGCATCAATTTTGATTATTTTAGGGTTTGTAGAATACTAGGGTTTATAGCTATCTTTTATTGTATGGATTATTGTGGTTTTAATTTTAGGCCTTTTTGAATTTAGGGTTTATATAATCAATTCGGAATTGAGATTCTTTGTGTTTTTTTTTTTTTTTAAAAAAAATATTATACGAATTTGATTTGTTCTTTGTTGTTGTTTTTTAATGATTCTGATTTCGTTAGGGTTATATGTTATTGATTCTTTTTGAAACAGTGCTTATAGCTGTTACTTTTTTGGGGCCATTAGGTTATGTTAACACCAGTGTCTATATATATATATATATATATATATATATATATATATATATATATATTTTTTTTTTTACTGTATGTGGTTTCTTGGTTCTTTTTGCAAATTGGTTGTTCTAGAATACGATGGACGTGAAATTTATATATATATATATATTTTTTTTACTGTATGTGGTTTCTTGGTTCTTTTTGCAAATTGGTTGTTCTAGAATACGATGGACGTGAAATTTAGATTGTGTTTGTGTGTTTATTTGTGATTTCTTTTATGGATACACAAATTTTGTGTTTGTGAATTTATTCTAATTTCTTGAGCATTTATATAAATTTGACCAATTTTGTGTTTTTTCTGATTTCTTGTTATCAGAATTGAGTGATTGTTACTTTGAAATTAGGGTTTAAATAGATTAGGGTTCTCGAAATTAGGGTTTATATAGATTAATTCGAAACTGAGATTCTTTGGTAATTTTTTATTTATTTACGAATTTGATTTGTTTATGTTACTTTTTTTAATCTTCGTTAGGGTTTTTATAGATTTTTTTTGATTACTTATGGTTATTTCTTGGTTTTTTGTTGTGAACTGCTTGTTATCAGAATCATAAGGACTTGATTTTTAGACTTTCTGTTGTGTGTTTATATCTTTCCATTTGTTACTTCTTTGTGGTTATAACTGTTTGATTTTGTGAATACCAAGGTTGTATATAGGTTTTGTGTTGCTAATGGTTTTTTGGATCTTGCTGTGACCTTGTGTTATCAGAATTAAATGGACACGAAATCTGAATTCCGTGTTTGTGTGTTTATGGATGATTTATTGAATGGATACACAAATTTTGTGATTGTGAATTTATTCCGATTTATTGAGTTCTTATATGATTTTCACTGACTTTGTGTGTTCTTTTCAGCTCTCATGCAACATACGTTCGTGTTTGTATTTAGTGAACATTGGCTATTTTATATACTTTGAGTTCACATAACAGGAAGCACGGACACCGTAATAATCGACAATGCTGTTAGAATAAGATCACATATTATTGGGACAAAGGGACATTATCAGGAGGCCGACGAATTGAAATGGTCAACATCGGTCAAATGAACAGTCAGCGATGTCCATTTGCATTCTGCTGCCTTGAATTCACATTGGTAATGTGTTACTTGTATTGATTATCTGAATTTAGTTTCATCTATGACTCTTTTTCTTTTATATAGTTGATTGAAAAACTAAATTTTGTCAAGTTGCTTAAAACAAGTGATTTTGTGAATTGCTTTCACTTTTGAAGCATTCTCTTTTGCTCATTTCAATTGAAATAGTATTTTTTGAATTAACTTAATACATCTTGACATAATCATTGTTTTCTTTTTAGAAGCACAAAATAGACCTGATTTTTTAATGTGTTAATTTTTGTCATGATAGTCTTCGATGGCTCTTTCTGCTTTAATTTTGTTATACAATTAAATGCATCACTTTAGAACAATTAATATCAACTGATGATGATAGCAACTCGAGTACGAGACCCATGTGGGAATGTGATGGAAGATACCTTGTCGTCGGCTTTTGCAAGTTCATCTGTCGGATTGATATACCACTAAACAAGTATGGGGTATATCTTTCTTTGTTATTGTTTCGTGAATTTCTCTTATTTTCAACACGTACTTTCTTTACAATTATATGTTAAAAAGTAAAGTTTATAAATAGTTTAAGACACTGCCACAATTTGAATTGCTGTCATAAATCATAATCTACAACTTTATGGTCATTTTTGCAGATCAGAAAAATGTTTGATGCTAGATTATTTGAATTGTTTGCATATCTTTATAAATTTCCACTCTCTAAACTCTATAGGCTTTAATTTTGCTGCCTTTTTTAGCAATATCGGGAGTACTGGGAGATGTGACTTTACAATTATCTAGGGACGCGCATATGATTCAGGTATGTGAGTTAACAGAACCTATAATAGTAAATGGGTCATAATAGTCTCCCGTAATTCATTGTTTACTTGCTTTATATAATATTTCTTGAGACTTAACAAATATATACTTGGACTTCTCTAATTATTTGTATATAAATATATTTTAAATCGGCTCAATCATAATTAACACGTTTGAACCTTTGTTTTACGAGGGTTTTCACAGTACCTAACTCCTGAATTCTTAGGTCAATAGCCATATAAACTTCAAGATTATTGAAGATCGGAGAAATTCTTGATGCTAAATCATTGGTCACATGAGGTATGTTTCATTTGACAGCTACAGTTTGTATACATATACATATCTTTATAATATTCCACTCTTAAAACTTGATCGAAATGCGATAATTCTACTGGTTTTTTTAGCAATATCAGGGTACAGGGAGATGTGACTTTGAAATTACCCAATTCTGCAAACTTTGGCATCTGAAATTGATGTGAATGTCCAATGTGTATATTGATTTTTTGTTGTTTATGGTTTCTTGGTTCTTGTTGCGAATTTGTCGTTCTAGAATATAATGGGCGTGAAATTTATACTGTGTTTGTGGCGTTTATTTGTGATTTCTTGTATGGTTACACAATTTTTTGTGTGAACATATTCTGATTTCTTGAGTTCCTATATGAATTTGACAGATTGTCTTTTTTCTGATTTCTTGTTATTAGAATTGATTGATTGTTACTTTGATAATAGTGTTTATATAGGTTTAATTGATTCTTTATGAATATGTGATTTATTGTATGGATTTATGTGTAATTACAGCTATCAGCTATTGCTTTCTCTTAGGGTTTTTGAAAGTTTGCTTATAGCTATCCGTTTGTTACTTTTTGTGGCTATAGCTGTTAGGTTTCGTGAGATTTTTTGTTGTTTATGGTTTCTTGGTTTTTGTTGTAAACTTATTGTTATCAGAATCAAAAGGACGTGAATTTAAGATTTTCTGTTGTGTGTTCATATCTATCCGTTTGCTTTCTTGTGGTTCTGATTTATTCCGATATATTAGCACCTTTCCGAGTTTGAGTTGTTTATGAATTTTTAGTTCTTATTCCGAGTTAGTTGTTATCTGTATTTGATGGTTTCCAAATTAAGAAACTTAAGTTATTATAGATACTCATTTAACTGTGAAATGAAGTTTTCAGTGAGTTGATTGTTTAGATTTTTGTCCAATATAATAAGAGAGACTGCTTGTTCAACAATTGACAACGTTGTGCGAATTGGATCGCGTATATTTGGTAAACTAGTTGCAAGTGGTGGTAAAAGTTTGTAATACCAACATATGTTCGTGTTTGAATTTAGTGAACACTGGCTATTTTATATACTTTGAGTTCGCACAACAGGAAGCACAGATAACTTAATAATCGACAATGTTGTTAGAATACGATCACATATTAGTGGGACAAAGAGACCAAGGGACATATGTTCGTGTTTGAATTTCGTGAACATTGGCTATTTTATTTTATAACTAAATTTTGTCATGTTTCTTAAAACAAGTGATTTTTGTGAGAATTCCTTTCACTTTTGAAGCATTCACTTTTACTTCTTCAATTGAAATAGTGTTTTTTAATTAACTTGATACATCTTGACATAATCATTGTTTTCTTTTTAACAACTTCAAAATAGACCTGATTTTTTAATGTGTTAGTTCTTGTCATGATAGCATTCGATGGTTGTCGGCCTTTGCAAGTTCAGCTGTCGGATTGATCTACCACTAAACAAGTATGGGGTATGTCTTTCTTTGTTATTTTTTCGTGAATTTCTCTTAACTTTCAACACCTAATTTCTTCACAATTATATGTTAAAAAGTAAAGTTTTTAGATAGTTTAAGACACTGCCATAATTTGAATTGCTGTCATAAATCACAATTTCTCTTCGAACCTTTGTTATACAAGGGCTGTCACAGTAGCTAACTCCTGAATTCTTAAGGCAAAAGCTAGTACAACTTTATGGTCATTTTTGCATATCAGAAATACGTTTGATGCTAAATTGTTGATCACATGTTCTTCAACCGGGAAGGTATGTTTCATTTGAAAGTTGCACTTTGTTTACTTATCTTTATAACTTTCCACTCTGTAAACTTTATAGGAATGCTTCAATTCTGCTGGCTTTTTATATAGCACTATGAGGAGTACTAGGAGATGCGGCTTTACAATTATCTAGGGACGTACATATGATCAGGTATGTGAGTTAACAGAAACTATAATAGTGAATGGATCATAATTGTCTCCTTTAAGTCAGAGTTTCCTTGCTTTATATAGTTTTTCTTGTGGCATATCATATATATATATATATATATATATATATATATATATATATATATATATATATATATATATAAACATCTCTAATAATTTGTGTATAAATATAAATTAAATCGACTCAATCATAATTAACACGTTTGAACATTCGTTTTTACGACGGTTGTCGCAGTACCTAACTCCTGAATTCTTAAGTGAATAGCCATATAAACTTTAAGATTTTTGAAGATTGGAAAAATGCTTGATGCTGAATCGTTGATCACATGAGGTATGTTTCATTTGACAGCTACAGTTTGTATTCATATACATTTACATATCTTTATAATTTTCCGCTCTTAAAACTTGATTGGATTGCTATAATTCTACTGGCTTTTTTTGGCAATATCAGGGTACAGGGAGATGCGACTTTGAAATTACCTGATTCTGCAAACTTTAGCATCTGAAATTGATGTGGCGTCATCCGAGTGTGATTCGTTCTGTTCAATTCATTTGACCTGTTTTTAGTGAGTTTAGTCGCTTAGATATTTGTCCAATTCAATAAGAGACTCAGGTTATTCAACATTTAACAACGTTGTCCGAAATGGATCGCGCATATATTTGGGATATCCAGTTTCCATCATGAGGGGGTCTGCGGATTCAAATGGTCAACATCAGGTTCGTGCTTAAATTTAGTCGACTCAACCAAACTCATCTACGTATCTGTTTTGACCCAATATCCACTTCTACCTTAAAATTGGTTTATTTTATCAGTTGAATACTCTACATGAATGTCCTCGATTTGAAGTTGAATCCCGAGTCTCGATTATAGCATCAACATCATGACAACAGAAAGCATATACAGCTTAATAATCAACAATGTTGTTTGTGTAGGATAACATATTTATCTGTGGGACAAAGAGACATCATCAGGAGGTCTGCGAATTGAAATGGTCAACACTAGGTAAACGAACGGTCAACGGTGGTGTGTCCATTTGCATTTTTGTCTCTTGAATTTACACGGTTTCATACTTGAATTCACAAGGTGTCATGTTTTCTTTGGATTAGACATGTGTACGCAAAGTGTTAGCCTACATAGTTCCCGTCACACCTCTTATCCATTTTGGAAATTTGAAATACTTATCGATTGTTAAGTTTACTAGAACTTCATGGTATACACATTTCTCAGGTATGTGAACTCGAGTCCTAATATAAACATATTCCAAATCAATCCATGTTTATTAACAACTTATCAAAATTTTCCAAGTTAAATCATATATTTTTTTAGCCTTTATCAGTACAAGACCCATGTGGGGGCATGTGATAGAAAATACTATGTCGTCGGCTTTTACAAGTTTAACCGTCGGATTGATCTACCACCAAACAAGTATGGGGTACGTCTTTCTTTGTTATTGTTTCGTGAATTTTTCTTATCTTCGAAGGCTATAGAAGTATATGATTTAACACTAATCACGGATAACAATAACACGGATAGTACCTGTTGATCTTCAAGACATACTTTCGTGAATTGCCGTCGGCTTTTGTTATTTTTATTGCTGTCGGTTGCCGTCAGCTTTAGCCTTGTCTAGTTAGCTCACGTGGATCCCGTCACAACTCGCTTCCATTTTGTAAATTTGAAGTACCTATCGATCGTTAAGTTAACTAGAACTTCATGGGTATACACATTTCTCAGGTATGTGAATTCGAATCCTATTATAAACATTTCCAGAATTGACCGATGAATAAATTAATAGGTATAAATTAAGGGTGATGATATGTACACAACCATTTTTTGTTATGTACACAACCAACATGCTTTACAGTACCTATCGATCGTTAAGTTAACTAGAACTTCATGGGTATACACATTTCTCAGGTATGTGAATTCGAATCCTATTATAAACATTTCCAGAATTGACCGATGAATAAATTAATAGGTATAAATTAAGGGTGATGATATGTACACAACCATTTTTTGTTATGTACACAACCAACATGCTTTACAGTGTTGTACTGTACAACACTGTAAAGCATGTTGGTTGTGTACATAACAAAAAAAAGTTGTGTACATATATCACTCCCCATAAATTAATGTTTGCATGGTAAATCATATATTTTCTAGCCTTGTCTAGTTAATTGCATGATAAATTAATTCATTCACATTTTTTACTTGGATTGGTGTAATATTTAACTCTTGAATTCTTATGTCAATAGCTAGTACTGCTTTAAGATTTTTGTAGATAAGAAAATGGTCGACACTAAACATTGCCATACATGCTTTGAACGAAAGGTATATTTCCTTTGAAAGCCGTTTGGTTGTACTTTTCAACAATATTCAACTCTTATAATTCAATAGTATGCTATAGTTTTAATGGCTTTCTAGCATTATCATGAGAATATGCCTTTAAATTTTTTCCGGTACATAATTCTTTACTTGATTATTCAAGTTTTGGTATTTGGATTGGTTTAGCGTCTCCTGAATATGGTTGGCTTGTAGACAATTTTAGAGAGAGGTAATCTAGTATTTGGCTAGTTTTCAGCTTTTTTACAATATAGTTTTAGCATCAACTGGTATCAAAATGGTAGGCTTGAGCAGCAGGTTGGATGTCAAGTTGAAGTGTTAAGTTTTTGTACAGTTTAGTTTTTAACTAATACTTTTAAATATCCGTAGATAATAATTGTGTATTTAACATAGATATATAACAATATTGAATTATATTATGGTCTTAGTTATAATACTGTTTTAATGTGTAGAATTAGGATTTATTATGCATTTGAAAGGAGCCTTACCCATATCAATTCATTTGACTATTTTATGAGCTAATTGCGTAGATTTTTGTTGTACGGATTTTGTATTGAATGTTGCTTTCTTTCGTTTAAAATTGTTATGGTTTGTGAAAATTAGGGTATATATAGATTATATATGACATTCTTTGTGAAATGTTTGACTTATTGAATGGGATTTGATTTGACTTAATTTGATTTGATTTGTTGATGTTGTGTTATTGTTGTCTTGATGCGTTGTGTTATGGTTTGTGAATATTATGGTTTATATGGATTTTATGTGTCTTTGGAATTTTTGATTTACTGTATGGATTTTGATTTGTTTACATGTCTTTGTCAATTTATTTAAGTTGTATGAAATTTGAATTGATTTTAGCTACTGTTTGCTGGTTTCTCGTGTTTTTGATTGTAGTGGTTTGTGAAAACTAGGATTTATTATGGTTATATGACATTAATTGTTAGTTGTGAATTGATTGATTTGTTTGTCGATTACCTTTTCTTCTTTTGTGTTGCTTCGGTTCTTAATTGTTAGGTTTGTGAATAGGTTTTAAATGGCTAGTATGGTTTTGTGAATTTTTTAATCTATAGTACGAGTTTTGGGTCTTCGTTTTTTGCTTTCTTATGGTTGTGATTGTTAGTGTTTTATAAGTTTGTGAAATTTTGATTTATTGTGATTTTTTAATCGAATCAATAGAAATCGTCGATTTATTGGCGACTTGACTGTCGCTTAGATCCTAAATTGAACTTCAGTCAGGTTTAAAACCCATGGAAATTTGATTCTACCATTTCATAGCGTCTCACACTTTTTTATTTTATTTTATTTTTTTAACCTACTTATTGGCCGGAGGTCTATTCGAAAGCAATGTCTCTATTTATAAAAAATTGGGAGGGATGATTTTCTCTACTCTTGGGGTGTTCGACTGTGGGTGGAGAAATGACTTCTCTTTATTCTAGGGATAGAAGAAGGATGTCTACATCTTTGTACCCCCATACCTCACTTTTGTGGGATTGGATTTTGTTGTTGTTGTGATTTTTTATTTGTTTATGCTATATGCTATTTGTTTGTCTTAATTGTTACCCTCCTACTAAGCTGAGACATTCTTTTGAAAAGCGAACTCCCGAAGAGGAGTTTCGTCTAGATACTCATCTATCCATGCTTCCTTTCGTACGGGATTGCCAGAGATTCAACAATCAAGTGACTTATCGTGCGGACTTACGTCGCATGTCTGAGCAGTGCCAAAAGGAAATGGATGCTTGTTTGGAGCTTCGATAAAGGGTGATGATGTTGGAAGGTGAGCTGACAATGGCCAACGACGCATTGAAGACAACGGAGGCCACCATTGATTCTGTTACCAAGGAAAAGAATGTGGCCGTGGAGCGCTAGAGAGACCTTGGAGAGGTGAACAAGGTTGTTCGAGATAAATTGACAACTAATTCCATAGTTGAAGAGTTAACCGTGGCAATTCTGGTTTTGCTATGCAAAATGAGAAGACCACTTTGAAAAACAACTTGCTTGGGGAGGCGCTAGAAGCTTTAAGGGCACCAGAAAGAGTTAAATTCTGGACTCTAATTACTACCAATATTCCAGTCCCTTCGCTCGATCCCGATGTGATCCAGGACTTCTGGAAAACGCCGAGGAAAGTGCCCTTGGAGAAGATGTACTCATCCCTCGTCTCGAGGATTTAAGCTTGGATCAAGCGCTTTCGGCGCAGAATCTTATCCATGCGGAGCTCTAAATGGTGTAGGACTATGGCGACGGATCCGTTAACGGTGTGCTCGTACGGGCACCCTTAGCCCCGTGTGCTTGAGGTCCTTAAAAGGGTGCATCTAACGATCGCTGCGTGAAGAACAAAACTGGTATGAAATGACTGAAGAAGAAGAACAATCTCAACAAACATCGTATCCAGAAGAACCAAAGAAAAAATGGCATGTCATTTTTGACGGACCATCCAAAGGAATATACAACTGGGCAACAGCAAATCAGTTTATATTAGGCATAAGCGTGACGCATAAAAGTTGCACAACTCTAGAAGCAGCAAAGGCAGCATTCAATGAAGCATATAAAACAATAGCAACTCAACCAGCCAATGAAGCAAAACGTTCAGGATCGGGAATGGTTAATCTTAACCATTATCTCTATGGTCAAACAGCAAGTCTAAATGCCATAAATAGGATGAAAAGTATTCTCTCTACAATAGAAAAAGAAGATAAGAAGAAACCGTTCACACACAGTTTTCAAAGGTTATGGGATAACCTTGTGAATTACAACGAAAAGTATGCAACAATGATGTTCTATCCCAAAAATAGGAAAACTGGCCCTAAAGCAGTTTTCTTACCAGAAGCATCACCATTAATATATTTCGTCCATAGATTAATCGATACTTTATATATCGATGGAAGAACACTTCATGAAATCAAGGAACTCCCTCAAAGAATGCAAGAAGCAATAACCAGATACAGAGACAATTTTGCAAAAGAAAGAGAAATATTTCTTAGAATGCATTCAAGCTACCCAATGTTTAACGAAGATCAACAGTTACTTGTCCCATCATTTACAATAGCATATCTCGGAGTAAGCAATGGTAACTATCCAACAAGAGATGAAGCATTAAAAATAACTCCAACAATCGATCATCTGGTGTCATAACTAGCAGGAGTTTATTTCGGATCCTCAAAAATAGGAAATGGCCAAGAATAGCAAGAAATGTGAGAATCGATTACGTTCACATATCCAGGGCATCAAGGCACAGTTGCGAATATGCAGACAAATATCCAGGGCATCAAGGCACAGTTGCGAATACTGTCAAGAAGAAGACACATTCCCAGCATCATAATTTTCAACTCTTGTCATTTTCAACGTGGGAGGGATGTAGACTAAAGATAACAACAAAATAAGTGGGTCCCACGTAGGATCAATAATGTAACATTATGTAACGTGTCATTGTAATTATTGTGTGTAAATACGTGTGATTTGTGTACTGACCATGTGGCAGGATCAAAACGACATTTCAACTTAGTGCGGAATTAAATTACGTTTAGTTTAATCTAGATCGCGAGGATCCGATTAGATTTTACTAGATTTAAATATAGAAGATGCGTATGAATTCATGAATGAATAATGAAAACGATGGTTGCCTAACTTTACTTCTATTATTGGCATTAGCCTAACTTTGTTAATCTTGATAGTGATTGATATATAAAGGTTTATATTCAATGTGCTTTTAAACAATGAATATATGTTTGATGGATTATATTCGACTGTGCTTTTAAACAACGAATATATAATGCTTAGGTAGGTGTCGCTATTCAGAATCGGTTAGGACTCAACGACGGGGGCTCTGCTATTTAGAATCTAAAAGATTTAACAGAAAGAAACCTGTGAGGTTTATTATCAAACTTAACCTGATTACAAACTAAAACAAAGGCTTCCTTTTATAGGCGAGCCATGACACTATTTACAGATGCTATGGGACTCACGCACTACGATTGTTTACATTATTGATCGTTTACATTATTGATGTGGCCCGCGCACTTATTTAACTTTAAACGTAAACCATACACGTTATCTTACATTATTGGTTCCTATGGCCCACATGGCCAGTACACAAATCACACGTATTTACATACAATAATTACAATGACACGTTACATAATGTTACATTATTGATCCTACGTGGGACCCACTTATTTTGTTGTTATCTTTAGTCTACATCTCTCCTACGTTGAAAATGACAAGAGTTGGAAATTATGATGCTGGGAATGTGTCTTCTTCTTGACAGTATTCGCACCTGTGCCTTGGTGCCCTGGATATTTGTCTGCATAAACGCCTTTTTATGTCTTCTGGGAGAGCAGAAAGTTGTCCATCACGGTACTCCAAGTTTGTTTAACCTACATTAGCAGGATTGTTTCAACCACATTAATAGGATTGTTTCAGTTCGGATCTTTCGAATTCTTATCTTGATAGCTAGTACGGCATTAAGAATTTTGTTGATCAAAAGGTATGTTTCTTTGTAAATCTGCACTTTGTTGTCCTCCCTTTATAACTTTCAATTCTTTAAAACTTCAATGGAACGTGATAATTTTACGAGCTTTTCTTAGTGTTATCAGGGACATATGGCTTTGTTATTTTATTGGAACATAATCTTTGTTGAAGGAGCTGAGCAAAATTTCTTTTCACTGTATGGTCAATTCGTGGGTCAAGAATGTTGGATAAGAAGTTAAGAAGAAAGATCCTAGCATGTGAAGTCTTGCCTACTACCTCCTAAGAGAAGAAAGGATTGAGTAGCCCTTGACGCGAGGGCACGCCAGACAGGCTGACCTCGGCTGACCTCTGCTAACTACGTTTTAAAGTTGAACTTTGCTTGAGTGTTTAACTGACCTGATACAATTTTGTATGTTGGTTTTAAAGTTTTATAGATATTACTTAAAATATTTATAAACTGTACAAAAAAGTGGTGGGTTGACCCAACGTCGCTTGTCAGTTACCTGTATTGACTTGCTATCCAGCACTACTTCTATATCTTAAAACTCTAACCTTGGTTTATTTTATCAGTTGTATGGACTTGTTATCCAGTTTTTGTTTAACATAGGTGATTTTGTTAATTGCTCTCATATTTTATCAGTCTCTTCTATATAAAAAAAGAGAAGCATAAATTACGTTTTGACATAATCATTAGTTGGTACGGGTGTGTGTTTTTACTATGACAATCCATAATACCTTATTGACCTTTGCTAATGTTTATAGATAGATTTGGTGTGTTGATTATTCAAATTAGTTGGTACGGGTGGTGATTATCAAATGGGTCAAATGGGAAAGCATAGCTAAGATGAACACCAGCCAAATTGATGGATCGGGTTGAACTAGTCAGCTATAAATTTTCAAATTCTTTTTGTAAAAAAATAGGATTTGATTTGTTTGTCAGTATGAATATGAATATTATTGATGTACGGAGTATATATTAATATACATATATTATTGGAATAATGTGTTAAAGTCTGTGTGTATCCATGCTTTTAGTTCTATTGTGTGTATAAATCTAAAGATGTCATGTATTTATTGGAATTTGAATACATAATTCAGACATTACTTTCAAGTTTAATTTAGAGAACATATAAAAAGAAAATAGATAAAGTTGAAACAATGTGAAAATTTCAAAAATATAAAAGAAGATTTAAGTTTGTATTTTTAGATACACGGAATGAAAAATTCGTGTAGGTTTGTGAAATATGCCATTAATGTGTATCCCGCCATCTTTGGCACCTTCGAGCTGATTCTACACGCCCGAACGGAAAAATGGAATCAAAATTTCGGTCCAAACTACTACTCCACTTTACAAGTGCCAAGGATCGCTGAACACCACTAAATATTCTTCCTAGATAGGATTCGAACTCAAAATCTCTTGCAAAGAACTCAAAGCACCAACTATTGAACTATCTTGTATTTATATAAATATTTGTATTTTGAATTTCAATATAAAATTTACTAGCGAATTCGCGGAATTATATTTATTATTAATATATTAATTATTAATTAATATTAATATTAATATTATTTAACAATAACTATCTTATCAATAGTTGATTTGGTGAGTGTTGATTAAATGGTGATCTGGTTGTTCGGTGGTGGTTTAGTTGTCTGGTTCGAGATTGCAAAACTAGCTACTCGGAGAGTACTAGGTTGGGACTTCGGAGGAGTTAATTGTTAATTCAGAAATTAATCGAGGATTAATCGGATTAGACTTCTTATACATCAAAATAATAAATCTCAAAATTATATGTGTAAATATAGGAGAAAATCATAAAAATAAACTTTGTTTAAAAACATAAACTTAATCGTTCATTTGTTCAAAAATTTTAAAATTTCAGTCTAACTTCATGTTAAAATGTTGACTAACTTTGAATTCGACCGACTATGACTAACAAATTCGATTGTGATCCTTTAACCGGTGTCAATGTTTACAAGAATTAGTTGTCAATGTTTACAAAAATTAGTTGTCATTACTCTCAAGTTTATAAAATTAATCTTTCAAACCTTCATAGAAGAAAACATGTTAAAATACTTTTTTTAGAGCTTTAGTTATTATTTTTTATTGATGTATATTGAGGATTTTCCTATTGTTATAAAATTGTCTTACGTAAATATTTTTAGATATACCAGACATATAAAAAGCTTTACAAAAAGTTTATCTTTGTAAATATTTGTTAGATAAAAAGCGGTGTCTCTCTTGGTGTGCGGGCTTTTGCGGGCTTTTTTATAAGGATGTTGGCGATCGCCCAGCCTATGCTGATCATTTTTTTTTTTTTTAGTGGAAACCTTGTTGGTCCCTTGATAACAACAGGAGTATTGTAGAGGGGGGTGAATACAATTTCTTTTAATTAACTTAACAGTTAAACACGATTAGTATTCAAACATTTAAATTAAATAGAGTAAGGTAATTTTCAACGGTTATTCTTTATTGATTGAATCACAAAGAATCACAACTATCCTTGGCGGAATGATAGTTGGTTGATACAGATTACCTAGAATATAGCTAAGAGGTAAACTAAAGCTATTACACGTTTTTGACTCTAAATAAATAAACCCACACCACTAGTTGTTACAATAGTGGATACAACAATTTATAGTAGTCCTATTAACAGTGTAATGGTTCTATTGTCCACTGGTACATAGGATGTCTGTACTTGTGGGGACAACTGCATCAGAGAGCATGCTCTCCTCTTTCCTCTTTGGTAGCTATTTGCAGGAACACCCCATTTCGGTTTGGCACCACTATTTGATTAAACAAATAGAATGTTGTGTTCCCTAGGTGTTGACAAAGTATAACACATGTCTGCACATGCGTTAAACTTATGCATTCCCACGTGGTCTTGTAAGGTTACTTGTCAGCCGCCGACGCGTGTCCTTTTCTGTTCAACTTTGTCTTTGATTTCTGTTGAATAGTACAATTGATGTAGGCCACTCGGGAAACTACTATACTTATAATGGAGCATAGCTGTCTTGTGTAGTAAGCTGCATTCCAGTTGTGCTGGTTCTTCATTGCTGAGACACTTGATATTCTTGAGCTGCTGAGTACACATCCTGTGCTGATTGAAGAACACTGTCTACCTTGTGCTGGTAGACTGAGCAGCAAACTAAACACTCGACACAGCAATATTTGCTGTCTATACATAAACAAACTTGTGCTGGCTGCACATAACATTTTAGTGCAAATAAATTACAGTTTTGTCATAATTAAATCCTTAATTATTTTGGGGACTCAACAATCTCCCCCTATTTGATGATGACAAAACCTATGACATATAGAGAAAACACTAAAGCTAGCACAGAGGGACCTAATGAAAAATGGGCAGTAAGTTTGTCCCTTTTAAGTTTGTTTTTAGGATCTTTTGCTAAGTTATCTATATCTTATAATTTGATATGATTTTGAAGATAAACTCATTTCACTTTCATTACAGCGGAGTATATACAGTAATTACAAGAACCTGATAATGAAAAATGAAATAAACAAAAGATACAATTTGAGCACTAGAGAGCTATCTATCTTTATCTTTAGCTAATTCCTCTTCAGAAAGCTCCTCTTGTTTGATTTTCCAGGCTTCAGGAAATAGGATAGGTATATCAGCAGGATCAAATACAGGGATATGAGGAGGTAGAATGATGGGATCTCTTCTTTCCAGTAGATTTCTTTCCTTTAGGTTTTCGAGAAAGTACTTCTTCTATGTTTACTACTAGTGCATTCCCAAATTTTGTAACTTTGTTGAAGAGATCTTGGAGTTCTGGCTTCAATGACTTTTTAATACCACTTTCAGCTTTACCAATGAAGTACTCCAATATCTCCATCCATTCACTGAATCCTAAAGATCGTAACTCATCATAATTTATCCTTTCTTGAACATTATTCTCCCTGCTGACATTTAAAGCTCTTTTTGAGCCTCTATGCACCTTGATGATCTTGCTGGGATTTGATCTTCTGTTCATCACATCACCATACTTGCTCCTATAATAATGATCAGATAGTTCTATGGTTCGGGCAGTTTCTATAGGAGCAATAGCAGGTGCTTTCTCAGCAGATTCTAGTTCATCAAGGGCCTTATCCTGTTCCTTGACAATGGCTTTAGCTAATTTGAGGGACTCAGCCTCTAGCTTTCTATCAGCAGCCAATTTGTCTTCTATCTCCTGAAGCCTTACCCTCTAAGCGAGTTCAGCATCAGCAGCCTCCCTTCTTTGCATTTCAGCTTCTAAGCCCAACAGATAATCATCGACAGTAATTCTCAGGGACTTTGCTGTTTCAATCATCTTTCTACCCTCTTCAGTTCTAAGGGCGGCACGATACTCCCTTAGATCCATACCCAGCTGGCGAGCCTCTTGAAATTGAGCTTTCTCCTCATCAGTAGAGAGCCTTTGACCACTGTTATTTAAGTATACACCAATTTCAATGCCATAAGTCAAGGCAGTGATGTAGAATGGCTGATCAAGAGGATGATGCAGCAATCTAACTTGGCGTATCCTTTCATTAATAGCTGCTTGTCTTTGCTCAAGCAATTCTGGTACAGTGATCTCCAGCCTGTAAGCCTCTCTTTCATCTGGATTCATTTTAAATAGATCTGGCTCACCACGGGTAACTGAATCATCTTCCCAAGTTCTGTGTTTACCATGTCGTTTTGGGGAAGATGGAGGATACATGATTGATTCACCTATGCCAGATGAACTCACTGGAAACTGATTAACACGATTATCCTGTGTTCTGTTAAAATAAGTAAGGGTCCGGGGAGAGATAGGTGATTGAACAAATAAGTGATCTCCACTACCCCAGACTGTAAAGTCAGCAGGATTAACCGTATCATCATCTTGATTAGCACCCAGCACATCCACCTTTGCTGGGTCTTCAACACTTGTTTCACCCAGCAGCACACTACTGGTTGGGTCTTCATTCACAGCACTCCTTGCTGTACTGATTAGTATCAGCTGGCACAACTGCCACAGTATCTTCATCAGCTGCCTCAAATAGGGGTCCTTTTCTGAGGGGCTGGTTGTCCCTAGGAGCAGATTTCACCCTTTGTTTGTCAATTGGATTGGGTTCAGCTAATGGTTCTTGTGTTGATACTGGTTCTTGTGGTGGCAGATAGGGAACAATAGCAAGTTGCTCCCCCTGAACATCAACATTTGATGGCTGTTGTGTGTAGCTGGTTGAGTAGACGATACTGGTCAAGAAGATGAGCTGGTTTCTAATATTGCATCTAGCCATTTCATAAATACATCAGCTCTAACTCCTCCTGACTCAGTAGAAGCTAAATAGTCTTTCATCTCTTCAGGAGTCATCTTCTTTATTCTATCTGCTCGCTCAACATACAGCTTGGCTTTCTTTTTATCATACTTGATCATGAACTTAGCATTTCTTTTCAAGGTAGCCCTTTTATATTCTTCAATGCTGATCAGATCATCATCAATTTCACGCTTATCAGGAGTGAGGGTTCGCCTACGCTCCATTTTAAGTCTTTTTAGAGCAGCATAGGCCCCAAACTTAGCGTTGAAAGTAGCATCTAATTCCTGCTGTCTCTTCTGATGTCTCTCCATTTTCCTTTTCAATTTACGTTCAATGGTTTGAGAGACAGCAAAAGATTCAGCAACAGCCAATTCAGAAACGTCACTGGGCTTACTGCCAGAACCAATATCATCCACTGATGTGGCAGACACACTGGATTGAGATTCACCAGCTGCCTGTACACCAGCTTCAGTATGAGCGTTGCTGGGCTTAGTGCCAGTACCATCACCACCATCATCACCATCTCTCCTCTGCTGTTTAGGAGCCTTTTCATGCTCATGCTCCCCCTCAGATTGTTTTCTCTTTTTGGACTTTTTCTTAGACTTATTCTCCCCCTTTTTGTCATCAGCAGGGGCAGAAGGGTGAGCAGGGGAGACCTGTGCATCAAGGTCACTATCTGACTGAGGAACAGAAAAAGCAAAATTGTTCCAGTCAGCATCAGCAGGAGAAAGATGGGCACCAGGATCTACACCATATTGTCTTAGGCAGAGGTTGGAAGTTCGAACTTCATTTCTAGCAACACCCATGGCCATATTTTGGACATCAGCCCTAACACCAGCTTGAAGATCAGCCATGCGTTGCATTACCTCCACCATTTGAACATAAGCTGAGGCAGGAATCATAGTAGCCATTTGCTGTTCCTGCGAATCCAATCTCTCTTCTAACACCCTATTTTCTTCATTAAGGAAAAGAATTTTGCGATTAGCAGCATCCAAATCAGCTTGAAGACGTGCAATATCCTCAGTATACTCATTGTGAGAGATGATTCGCCTCTTTAAATCCTCCTCCTCTTCATGTTGTTTGACAATGGCTTCCACCGCAAGATCTGCAAAGGCACACACTTGTTTGAGCTTGTTTTCAATAGAAGAAGTGGTAACCTCCCCAGCTGTGCGTACTGCTTCAGACACTCTATCAACAATAGCAGAACGAATGGTGTTTTGTAGATCCGGTGTGACTTCAGCTAATGTCTTATAGACAGCCAAAGTGGAGATGGCAGCCACCTCATCAGCATTAAACTTAGTATAGCTGGTTGAGGGGCGATCACTAGCAGCTAACACAGGAGTACCTCCGTGGGGTGGTGGAGGTAGAAGGTCAGAGTCTGACTCGTCACCATGATCACCATCATTTTTACCTTCACCCGAAGGTTTAGAACCACTGGTATCCTTGTCAGCATCATTATCAGCATCATCAGTGAGATCCACTGGTTTATCTTTGGAGCCAGTCACATTATCATGAATGACTGGCTCTTCCTTACCAGTACCTTTATCAGCATAACCATCAGATGAAGAAGATGATGAGGAAGAAGCTGATGAATCAGAAGGTACTTGTGAATCAGGAAGTTGTTGCATGATAAATTTACCAGTAGTAGGATCTCTGATGAACTTGAGAGGCCTCCATGTACCAGGCCATGGAGAAGCAGCTGGAGCCATACCAAAATAGTGATAGTATGGCTGCTCATTGATCTGTTCTAAAGTGGCCAGCCTCTCATATACCTCTTCTCTTGCTGGTCGATCAAGCTGAGATAGCATTTCAGTCAGCTCTTCCCTAGGTAGTTTACTGGTTGTCACCAGAGCACTTTGGGGATCAATAGTCAGCTGATCCACCAGCAAGGAAACTCTGGGAGTGATGGATGCTCCCCTATAGATGAAGTTAGGTACAACTTCATCAGGATCTGGTACCTGGCACACATATGGCTGCTGCTCAGCAGAAGCAGTAGCCTGAGACGAATCAGTAGTGGCAGTAGCAGAGGTACCAGCATCCATAATGGGTTCCGTAGAACCAGTAGCAGCAGTAGGTGACTGTGCAGTAGGTGAAGAATCAGCATCTGCAACACCTCTAAAGAAAGTATCCGGTGTTGAATCAGAAACCTGTAGATTACCAGCGGGACCCACAATAATAAATTGTCTCGATTGAAGATCAAAAACACCCAGAATACTAATAGAACCATGGACATCAGTATCAAGAACCTCCTTAACAATATTACCAATGACCTTTTCAAGTGCAGGAGGAGGTTCCATTATCATCTCCTCAACCACTACAGAATCAGTGGTTGAAGCAGCAATACCAGAGACAGTAGGAGGAGAAGCAGATATATCAGCAGTAGCTACCTCCTCATTAACAGTAAGATCAGTGGAACCAGCAACCACATTGTCTCCTGTAGAACCAGCAGCAGTAGAGACAACAGTACTAGTTTCAGCACCACCAGTAGGCAAATCAGTACCACCAACACCAGTAGCAGAAGCAGAGAGCTCATCAGTAGAAACATTAACATCCTTTTCTTGCTCCCCCTCTGTCTGTTCATCTACCCTGCTAAGAACTGAAACAAAAGAACATTTTATGTTAACAACTGTAGAACCAAATAAATTTGACTCAACAATTGCAACTGTTGTTGGTCTCTGGGGACAGACTGGTGGTTTAGTCAGCCCTTTGATTGAGACAGAGTTAGGTGTCTGTAAGTGCAGCTGTGACTCTGCTGACTCATTGGCAACACATGTTGACCCAGATAGTGTAAGAGTTCTAGCTGGTATTGATGTAGGAGTGAGACTCTTATCATGATCCAAGTAACATTTTGGCTGTGCAGTATTCTGAGCTGGTTCAACACGATGAAGACCCAGCTCACGTCTGCTTTGGGGGTCAGTTATGTGCTCTGCTGGTTGTACTGTCAGCAGAGGATATATCATTAAGTTCAATTTAGAAAAATGTGGAAGTGTCTGGTTAGAAGAGTATGGGTTGCTACTCTTCTTAACACTAGTTTTAAAACCAGTCAGCTTGGGAGCCAAGTTTATACCTTTAACTCCACTTTCATTTTTCAAGTCAGCAGTTAAAATGTTTTCAATGAAGTTAGAATTTTCTGCTGTTTGGTCTAGAAATGCACCAGGTTCCATAGCCACATCCTTTGCAGGAGCAGCAGTTGAGACTGGTGCAATCTCCCTGTGGTTTGCTTGGAGCCAGCTTTTGTACGTTTGGATTTGCTTGTTACCAAGAAATAGATGAGCAACGGATTCCAATACTAGAATTGGGTAGTCAGTATATAAGACTAGGGCTGTTCTTTATTATCAGAGAGCACTAGATTCTAATACAACTACTGCTTTACCAGTATGTGAGACAGTGGCTGTTCTAGTTGAGGTAGCTGGCTGCTTCCTACGCGTAGCTGGCTTACGCTGAGGACCCTCCCCCTCAGCTGGTGCAGAACCAGAGGCAGTCAATTGGTGAGCTCCACCCCGAGCAGCAAGATACTCGAGCATGCCTGGTGTCAAACCAGTGTATGGAGCAGCAGGTGCATCTTTTGGCATACCCCCTTGTTTTAGAGGCAGGTCGTATGATTGATCAACAATCTGCTGGTAAGCTTCACCTAGCTCATTTTCAAAAACCAGGCTTAAGAACCTAGGAAAGGGGATTAAATGTGTTCGTTTAGGTGCTTGCACAATCTCCCTTAGCCTCAAATAAATTTCCCAAGCATAATTAATGTTTCTGTTGAACAACAAACCATGACCAATTTTAAGCTCAAAATCTGAGCACTGGTCAAAACTTCCTGATTTCTGGCTGATACACTGGGTTAGCAGCCCAAAGAAGTAGTACCAAAGAGGTGGCATATGCTTCCTCAAAGGTGTATGAGCTATTGGTTGAGAAAACCCAATGATTTCTAGCACCTCCCGTCTGAGTACATCGCTGGTTGGTGAATCGACAAACGGTCCATCTGGTAATTGAAGGGCACGGCGGATGGCCTCAATGGTGACGGAGCAAGTTAGGGTTTCAGTTACCATGCCACGAATACATGGAACATTCTGGGGAGTGGTGCCAGTGGTGGCAGTATACCAAAATCGTGCCAAGCAGCATATAGGCGTGAAGGTACACCGGTGATAGCTCTAGCCAGAGGGGATTGCCGGATGTAGTCGATTAGCGTTTCATAACACATATTGGCTTTTGATTTTGGAATGGAGAGTGAATGAGCAGCATTGCCTCTCGATAGGCGAATAGTCGTGTGTTCAGGTGCATTAGCAGCCCTAACCAGAGCTGGGTGGAGATTGAACAGTGGTCCTTGAACAACCTGTTCCTCCGGTGCCGATTGTGGTTGTTGTTGCTGATGTTGTTCCTCTGGCTGGTTGTCAACATGTGGTGATTGTGGTTGGTCTGCCATTGATGATATGTAAAGATGAAGATATGAAGTTGTGAGAGTTGGAAGATTGGAAGATTTTGAGAGAAAAGAGTGTGTGATTTTGAATAATGAATAACCGAAGGTTATTATGGAAGATAAAACACTCTTTTATCCGTTCTGATTGGGTGAAAAAGTGCAGGAGAGAGAAAATGGCAACTGTCATCTGCAGGCGCGTGGGCAGATGTGACAGACTGGCACACTTTCGAGGGGACACAGACTGTTGACATGACGTATATACGGCTTGAACACCCATACCTCCCATTCAGCATTAAATGCAGCAGGTTTTAATTCAAAATTGATTTAAAGACCACAAAATAAGTTTTGTATTAAATACAAAATACTTTGTTACATTTAATATGTCATGAATTTAATTTAAATCATTGAGAGTAAATGAGTTTCAGTTTTAAGGAATCATTTAATTTTGTGAGCTATTTATTATTTCATTTAAAACATTTTGAGTAACCAAAGTATAAAAGACGTTGTGCTGAGTGTTTGACATGTAGGCAGTAAGTTAATAAATGTGACTTACTGGTTTGCCCTACATGTTGTAGAGCCAGCACACCAACAAAATTGTCTTTTATTTAAAGTTCAAGCATACCCAGCTCAGAGATGAGATAGTTAAAACGTTTCTCATCTAAGGGCTTTGTGAATAGATCTGCTAACTGCTGGTCTGTTGAAATAAAATGTTGCTCCACATCTCCTTTTTGAACATGATCCCTTATGAAATGATATCGAACGTCAATGTGTTTCGTCCTTGAATGCATCACAAGATTGTTGGTGATAGCAATTGCAATTGTGTTGTCACAGTAGATTGGAGTCTTTGTAACATGAACACCATAGTCCTTCAGCTGGCTTTGCATCCATAGTACTTGAGCAGTACAACTACCAGCAGAAATATATTCTGCCTCGGCAGTAGATGTGGACACAGTATTTTGCTTTTTGCTCGTCCAGCTGACTAGCCTACCACCCAGTAACTGGCAACCACCAGTAGTACTTTTCCTGTCTATTTTACACCCTGCAAAGTGAAATGTCCCGTTCATATTGATTATAAACGTTCCATATTAATTGATTTCATCGTGAGGTTTTGACCTCTATATGAGACGTTTTTCAAAGACTGCATTCATTTTTAAAACAACCATAACCTTTATTTTATCTATAAAGGTTTAAAAAGCATTACGTAGATTATCAAATAATGATAATCTAAAATATACCGTTTACACACGACCATTACGTAATGGTTTACAATAAGAATATATTACATCAAAAATAAGTTTCTTGAATGCAGTTTTTACATAATATCATACAAGCATGGACTTCAAATCTTGTCCTTATTTTAGTATGCAACAGCGGAAGCTCTTAATAATCACCTGAGAATAAACATGCTTAAAACGTCAACAAAAATGTTGGTGAGTTATAGGTTTAACCTATATATTATCAAATCATAATAATAGACTACAAGATTTCATATTTCAATATACATCCCATACATAGAGATAAAAATCATTCATATGGTGAACACCTGGTAACCGACATTAACAAGATGCATATAAGAATATCCCCTATCATTCCGGAAAATCCTTCGGACATGATAAAAACGAATTCGAAGTACTAAAGCATCCGGTACTTTGAATGGGGTTCGTTAGGCCCAATAGATTTATCTTTAGGATTCGCGTCAATTAGTAGATCGGTTTACTAATTCTTAGGCTACCAAGCAAAAGGGGCATATTCGGCTTCGATCATTCACCCATATAATGTAGTTTCATTTACTTGTGTCTATTTCGTAAAACATTTATAAAACTGCATGTATTCTCATCCCAAAATATTAGATTTTAAAAGTGGGACTATAACTCACTTTCACAGATTTTTACTTCGTCGGGAAGTAAGACTTGGCCACTGGTCGATTCACGAACCTATAACAAATATGTACATATATATCAAAGTATGTTCAAAATATATTTACAACATTTTTAATACGTTTTAATGTTTTAAGTTTATTAAGTCAGCTGTCCTCGTTAGTAACCTACAACTAGTTGTCCACAATTAGATGTACAGAAATAAATCGATATATATTATCTTGAATCAATCCACGACCCAGTGTATGCACGTCTCAGGCTAGATCACAACTCAAACTATATATATTTTTGGAATCAACCTCAACTCTGTATAGCTAACTCCGACATTACTGCATATAGAGTGTCTATGGTTGTTCCAAATAATATATATAGATGGGTCGATATGATATGTCAAAACATTTGCATACGTATCTATGGTATCCCAAGATTACATAATATATTAGAATACATGTATAATACAATATAAGTTAGCTAGGATATGATTAATATAGATTTGTTACTAATTTTCACGTAGCTACAACAAGCAAAAATAACCAATCTTGTTTTACCCATAACTTCTTCGTTTTAAATCCGTTTTGAGTGAATCCAATTGCTATGGTTTCAAATTGAACTTAAGTTTATGAATCTATACAGAAAAAGTATAAGTTTATAGTCGGAATTAAGGTTACAATTCTTTTTTGTAAAGGTAGTCATTTCAGTCGAAAGAACGACGTCTAGATGACCATTTTGGAAAACATACTTCCACTTTGAGTTTAACCATGATTTTTGGATATAGTTTCATGTTCATAAGAAAAATTATTTTCCCAGAAGAACAACTTTTAAATCAATGTTTATCATAGTTTTTAATTAACTAACGCAAAACAGCCCGCGGTGTTACTACAACGGCGTATATCCGGTTTTACGGTGTTTTTCATGTTTTCAGGTTTTAAATCATTAAGTTAGCATATCATATAGATATAGAACATGTGTTTAGTTGATTTTAAAAGTCAAGTTAGAAGGATTAACTTTTGTTTGCGAACAAGTTTAGAATTAACTAAACTATGTTCTAGTGATTACATGTTCAAATCTTCGAATAAGATAGTTTTATATGTATGAATCGAATGATGTTATGAACATCATTGCTACCTCAAGTTTAGTAGGTAAACCTACTGGAAGTGACAAGAAATGATCTAGCTTCAAAGAATCTTGGATAGCTTGAAAGTTCTTGAAGTAGAATCATGACACAAAAACAAGTTCAAGTAAGATTATCACTCGAATTAAGATAGTTATAGTTATAGGAATTGAATCAAAGTTTGTATATGAGTATTACCTTGATTTATAATGATATCTTACTGTAAACAACAAGGATTTCTTGAGGTTGGATGATCACTTTACAAGATTGGAAGTGAGCTAGTAAACTTGGAAGTATTCTTGATTTTATGAAACTAGAACTTGTAGAATTTATGA
This sequence comes from Rutidosis leptorrhynchoides, assembly GCF_046630445.1. Classification (NCBI taxonomy): domain Eukaryota; kingdom Viridiplantae; phylum Streptophyta; class Magnoliopsida; order Asterales; family Asteraceae; genus Rutidosis; species Rutidosis leptorrhynchoides. Next base: position 552,075,183 of record NC_092334.1, read on the forward strand.
AGAACACTTAGAACTTGAAGATAGAACTTGAGAGAGAACACTTAGATGAAGAAAATTGAAGAATGAAAGTGTTTTTAGGTATTTTTGGTCGTTGGTATATGGATTAGATATAAAGGATGTGTAATTTTGTTTTCATGTAAATAAGTCATGAATGATTACTCATATTTTTGTAATTTTATGAGATATTTCATGCTAGTTGCTAAATGATGGTTCCCACATGTGTTAGGTGACTCACATGGGCTACTAAGAGCTGATCATTGGAGTGTATATACCAATAGTACATACATCTAAAAGCTGTGTATTGTACGAGTACGAATACGGGTGCATACGAGTAGAATTGTTGATGAAACTGAACGAGGATGTAATTGTAAGCATTTTTGTTAAGTAGAAGTATTTTGATAAGTGTCTTGAAGTCTTTCAAAAGTGTATGAATACATATTAAAACACTACATGTATATACATTTTAACTGAGTCGTTAAGTCATCGTTAGTCGTTACATGTAAATGTTGATTTGAAACCTTTAAGTTAACGATCTTGTTAAATGTTGTTAACCCAATGTTTATTATATCTAATGAGATGTTAAATTATTATATTATCATGATATTATGATATATTAATATATCTTAGTATGATATATATACAGTTAAATGTCGTTACAACGATAATCGTTACATATATGTCTCGTTTCGAAATCATTAAGTTAGTAGTCTTATTTTTACATATGTAGTTTATTGTTAATATACATAATGACATGTTTACTTATCATTTATCATGATTAAACATAGTGTATCAATATCTTAATATGATTCTAATTAGTAAGACGTTTATATAATGAGATACTTACTTATCATAAAATCATGTTAACTATATATAGTGTATCATTTATCATGTATATACATTTATCATGATTAAACATAGTGTATCAAATACCTAATGAGATACTTACTTATCATAAAATCATGTTAACTATATATATAACCATATATATGTCATCATATAGTTTTTACAAGTTTTAACGTTCGTGAATCACCGGTCAACTTGGGTGGTCAAATGTCTATATGAAACCTATTTCAATTAATCAAGTCTTAACAAGTTTGATTGCTTAACATGTTGGAAACACTTAATCATGTAAATAACAATTTCATTTAATATATATAAACATGGAAAAGTTCGGGTCACTACAGTACCTACCCGTTAAATAAATTTCGTCCCGAAATTTTAAGCAGTTGGTGGTGTTGACGTATCTTCTGGAAATAGGTGCGGGTATTTCTTCTTCATCTGATCTTCTCGTTCCCAGGTGATCTCGAGTCCTCTACGAGCATTCCATCGAACCTTAACAATTGGTATCTTGTTTTGCTTAAGTCTTTTAACCTCACGATCCATTATTCGACGGGTTCTTCGATGAATTGAAGTTTTTCGTTGATTTGGATTTCATCTAATGGAATAGTGAGATCTTCTTTAGCAAATCATTTCTTCAAATTCGAGACGTGGAAAGTGTTATGTACAGCCGCGAGTTGTTGAGGCAACTCAAGTCGGTAAGCTACTGGTCCGACACGATCAATAATCTTGAATGGTCCAATATACCTTGGATTTAATTTCCCTCGTTTACCAAATCGAACAACGCCTTTCCAAGATGCAACTTTAAGCATGACCATCTCTCCAATTCAAATTCTATATCTTTTCTTTTAATGTCAGCGTAGCTCTTTTGTCGACTTTGGGCGGTTTTCAACCGTTGTTGAATTTGGATGATCTTCTCAGTAGTTTCTTGTATTATCTCCGGACCCGTAATCTGTCTATCCCCCACTTCACTCCAACAAATCGGAGACCTGCACTTTCTACCATAAAGTGCTTCAAACGGCGCCATCTCAATACTTGAATGGTAGCTGTTGTTGTAGGAAAATTCTGCTAACGATAGATGTCGATCCAAACTGTTTCCGAAATCAATAACACATGCTCGTAGCATGTCTTCAAGAGTTTGTATCGTCCTTTCGCTCTGCCCATCAGTTTGTGGATGATAGGCAGTACTCATGTCTAGACGAGTTCCTAATGCTTGCTGTAATGTCTGCCAGAATCTTGAAAAAAATCTGCCATCCCTATCAGAGATAATAGAGATTGGTATTCCATGTATGGAGACGACTTCCTTCAAATACAGTCGTGCTAACTTCTCCATCTTGTCATCTTCTCTTATTGGCAGGAAGTGTGCTGATTTGGTGAGACGATCAACCATTACCCAAATAGTATCAAAACCACTTGCAGTCCTTGGCAATTTAGTGATGAAATCCATGGTAATGTTTTCCCATTTCCATTCTGGGATTTCGGGTTGTTGAAGTAGACCTGATGGTTTCTGATGCTCAGCTTTGACCTTAGAACACGTCAAACATTCTCCTACGTATTTAGCAACATCAGCTTTCATACCTGGCTACCAAAAATGTTTCTTGAGATCCTTGTACATCTTCCCCGTTCCAAGATGTATTGAGTATCTGGTTTTATGAGCTTCTCTAAGTACCATTTCTCTCATATCTCCAAATTTTGGTACCCAAATCCTTTCAGCCCTATACCGGGTTCCGTCTTCCCGAATATTAAGATGCTTCTCCGATCCTTTAGGTATTTCATCCTTTAAATTTCTCTCTTTTAAAACTCCTTGTTGCGCCTCCTTTATTTGAGTAGTAAGGTTATTATGAATCATTATATTCATAGATTTTACTCGAATGGGTTCTCTGTCTTTTCTGCTCAAGGCGTCGGCTACCACATTTGCCTTCCCCGGGTGGTAACGAATCTCAAAGTCGTAATCATTCAATAATTCAATCCACCTACGCTGCCTCATGTTCAGTTGTTTCTGATTAAATATGTGTTGAAGACTTTTGTGGTCGGTATATATAATACTTTTGACCCCATATAAGTAGTGCCTCCAAGTCTTTAATGCAAAAACAACCGCGCCTAATTCCAAATCATGCGTCGTATAATTCTGTTCGTGAATCTTCAATTGTCTAGACGCATAAGCAATTACTTTCGTTCGTTGCATTAATACACAACCGAGACCTTGCTTTGAGGCGTCACAATATATCACAAAATTATCATTCCCTTCGGGTAATGACAATATAGGTGCCGTAGTTAACTTTTTCTTTAACAATTGAAACGCTTTCTCTTGTTCATCTTTCCATTCAAATTTCTTCCCTTTATGCGTTAATGCAGTCAAGGGTTTTGCTATTCTGGAAAAGTCTTGGATGAACCTTCTGTAGTAACCAGCTAGTCCTAAAAACTGGCGTATGTGTTTTGGAGTTTTCGGGGTTTCCCACTTTTCAACGGTTTCAATCTTTGCTGGATCCACCTGAATACCTTCTTTTTTCACTATGCGACCGATGAATTGAACTTCTTCCAACCAAAATGCACCGTTTGAAAACTTAGCGTACAATTTTTCTTTTCTCAGCAACTCTAGCACTTTTCTCAGATGTTCTTCGTGCTCTTGATCATTCTTCGAGTAAATAAGTATGTCATCGATGAAAACAATGACAAACTTGTCAAGATATGGCCCACACACTCGGTTCATGAGGTCCATGAACATAGCTGGTGTGTTAGTTAATCCAAACGGCATAACCATAAACTCGTAATGACCGTAACGCGTCCTAAAAGCAGTCTTTGGAATATCATCCTCCTTCACCCGCATTTGATGATATCCAGAACGTAAATCGATCTTCGAATAAACAGACGATCCTTGTAGTTGATCAAATAAGTCGTCGATTCTCGGTAGTGGGTAGCGGTTCTTGATGGTAAGTTTGTTCAACTCTCGGTAGTCGATACACAATCTGAATGTACCATCTTTCTTCTTGACAAACAAAACAGGAGCTCCCCATGGTGATGTGCTTGGTCGAATGAAACCACGCTCTAAAAGTTCCTGTAACTGACTTTGTAATTCTTTCATTTCGCTGGGTGCGAGTCTGTATGGAGCATGAGCTATTGGTGCAGCTCCTGGTACAAGGTCTCTTTGAAATTCAACGGATCGATGTGGGGGTAATCCCGGTAATTCTTTCGGAAATACATCGGGAAATTCTTTTGCGACGGGAACATCACTGATGTTCTTTTCTTCAGGTTTAACTTCCCCGATGTGTGCTAGAATGACGTAACAACCTTTTCTTATTAGTTTTTGCGCCTTTAAACTACTAATAAGATTTAATTTCGCGTTGTTCTTTTCTCCGTACACCATTAAAGGTTTTCCTTTTTCACGCATAATGCGAATCGCATTTTTGTAACAAACGACCTCTGCTCTCACCTTTTTCAACCAGTCCATGCCAATTATTACATCAAAACTCCCTAACTCGACTGGTATTAAATCAATTTTAAACGTTTCATCCCCCAGTTTAATTTCTCTCTCCCGACATATATTATCTGCTGAAATTAATTTACCGTTTGCTAATTCGAGTAAAAATTTACTATCCAAAGGCGTCAATGGGCAACTTAATTTAGCACAAAATTCTCTACTCATATAGCTTCTATCCGCACCCGAATCAAATAAAACATAAGAAAATTTATCGTCAATAAGAAACGTACCCGTAACAAGCTCCGGGTCTTCCTGTGCTTCTGCCGCATTAATATTGAAAACTCTTCCACGGCCCTGCCCATTAGTATTCCCCTGATTCGGGCAATTTCTAATAATGTGGCCCGGTTTTCCACATTTATAACAAACAGCGTTGGTATTACTTGCTCCGACACTATTCGTTTCGGCATTACTTGTTCCGACATTATTTGTTCCTTTAGTTCTGTTAAACTTTGGTCCGTAGACCTCACACTTTGTCGCGCTATGACCATTTCTTTTACACCTGTTGCAAAATGTCGTGCAAAACCCCTGATGATTTTCTTCACACCTATGACATGGCTGTTTTTGGTTTTTGTTGCTGTTGTTGTTATTGAGGTTGTTGTTGGGATTGTTATTGTTGTTGAAACGATTGTTGTAGTTGTTGTTGTTGTTGGGATGTTTGTTGTAGTTATTGTTAGGATTGCGGTTATTGTTGCGATTGTTGTTGCGGTTGTTGGGATAGTTGTTGCGATTGTGGTTGTAATTGTTGTTGTTGTTGTACTGGTAACTCTTGTCACCGTTTTCCTCCCACTTCCTCTTGAGTTGTTTCGTGTTGGCTTCTTCGGCTGCCTGCTCTTTAATTCTTCACTCAATCTGATTTATGAGTTTATGAGCCATTCGACTTGCCTTCTGTATGGAAGCGAGCTCGTGTGAACTCACATCTTCTTGAATCCTTACTGGTAACCCTTTTACAAACGCGTCGATCTTCTCTTCTTCATCTTCGAATGCTCCCGGACACAATAGGCACAACTCTGTGAATCGTCGTTCATATGTGGTAACATCGAACCCTTGTGTTCGTAACTCTCTAAGTTCTGCCTTGAGTTTATTGACTTCGTTTCTAGGACGGTACTGCTCGTTCATCAATTGCTTGAATGCCGACCACGGTAGTGCGTAAGCAGTATTTTGTCCTACCTGTTCAAGATAGGTGTTCCACCACGTTAACGCAGTACCTATGAAGTTATGCGTAGCGTACTTAACTTTGTCCTCTTCAGTACACTTACTTATGGCAAACACCGATTCGACTTTCTCGGTCCACCGTTTCAATCCAATTGGTCCTTCGGTTCCATCAAATTCCAAAGGTTTGCAGGCAGTGAATTCTTTGTAGGTGCATCCTACACGATTTCTTGCACCGTTAGCTGCATTGCTAGATTCAGAGTTATTGTTGGTATGTAGCGCAGCCTGTACTACAGCTATGTTTGCAGCAAGAAAAGTACGAAATTCCTCTTCGCTCATATTCATGGTGTGTCGAGCAGTCGGTGCCATTTCCTTCAAAATAGCCAACTGAATCGAGTTAATCATACAGAATATTAAGAGTAGTCAATAGTATTTCGTAGTATAATATGAACTCATTTATAAAAGATTTTTCTTCATATTAGCGTTTTATAAGTTTAAATTCGGGTACTACCTACCCGTTAAGTTCATACTTAGTAGCTAATATACAATTCAACTACTAAAATTCCATATGAAAAACTGATTATAATAATATATCACATACAAATATTCTTCAAACTTACAACTTCGCTATATTACATATAACATGAAATATAGTACACTTTGATACAGGACAGTTTTGAAGATAAATCTAGTTAATACGCAAGTTGTTCAGCAAAGGAAATAAATTCACGTAATTCATAAGTCCAGAAACAAGTCATGCATTCTGGTTTTACTAAGACGACTTCCGATCCTTGGTCTTGTGGAAAATAACCGTTATGACCATTGGCTGGGCAGCATATTGTAATGTCGTCAAAAGGACGAGGGTTTCGTAATGTCCAACAGCCCCGTAATAATCTAAAAACCTTGTTTCTCACCCCAACTACTGAATCCGTCACTTGTGAGAAGGTCTTATTTAAAAGTTACAATCCGATGTTCTTTTTCTCACTTTGGTAAGAAGCGAACATCTTTAACCCGTAAGCATAACATGCTTCTTTATGTTGCATGTTAGAAGCTCTTTCTAATTCACGAAATCCTATGTTGGGATATGTTGAGTCAAAATAGGTTCTTAACTCGTAGCGTAAAATTGCATTTGGGTTCCCCGCATTTAATGCTTTAAAGAAAACACGGCGTAACTTACGGTCTCCCCAGTGTGATATACCCCACCTATCAAAGGAAAGCCTTTTATAAACTAAGGCATTTCTGGAAAGTCTTTCAAATGTTTGATAAGTTAATTTCGCCATAACTAAATGTGCTGATGAATTCTGACCGACTCTAGACAAGATTTCCTCAATCATATCCTCTGGTAGGTCTTCTAAAATATTCGGTTGTCTACCCTTAACGTCCATTTTGTTTTTATACTGTAAAATAGACAAGGATTAGATTCGTAAAAGATAATTAACAAACAATACAAGCAATTTTTACATAGAACATAAAAGTACAAGCACACTACAATAATATAATACACAACATGATTACAACCCTCAAATCTGAATCACTGGTTTCTTCTTCTTCGGACTTGGTTCATTTTCCTAAATTTCTAGAAATATACGGTGTTCCTCTAATACGAGTCATCGTTTTCCACAATGGTTTAGAGAAACCTGGTGGTTTCGAGGTTCCCGGGTCATTGTTACATTTTAGGAAATACGGATGTTGTCGATACATATAAAGTTCATCGGGGTTGGAATCGGGTTTCTCTATTTTTATACCTTTTCCCTTATTATTTTCTTTCGCTTTATTAAATTGGGTCGAGGTAATTTCTATAACATCATCGAAATCCTCATCGGGATCCGATTCATCGGAAAATTGGTAATCTTCCCAATATTTTGCTTCCTCGGCGGAAACACCATTGACCATTATTAACTTTGGTCTGTTGGTTGAGGATTTTCTTTTATATAATCGATTTACTATAGGTATCAATATTTCTTCCTCCGGAACCTCTTCTTCTTCTGGTTCCTCCTCTTCCATTTCATCCTCTTCTGGTTCCTCTTCTTCCGGTTCCTCCTCTTCCGGTTCCTCTTTGGGAATTTGTGAATCTTCTCAAAATATATTCGACTCTTCATTATTATTAGGTGAATCAATGGAATTTGTACTAGAGGTAGACATCTATCACATAATATCAAACACGTTAAGAGATTAATATATCACATAATATTTACATGTTAATAATATATAGTTTCCAACAAAAGTGTTAAGCAATCGTTTTTAAAGAAAACACGGTCGAAGTCCAGACTCGCTAATGTATCCTAACAAACTCGATAAGACACACTAATGCAAATTTCTGGTTCTCTAAGACCAACGCTCGGATACCAACTGAAATGTCCCGTTCATATTGATTATAAACGTTCCATATTAATTGATTTCGTCGCGAGGTTTTGACCTCTATATGAGACATTTTTCAAAGACTGCATTCATTTTTAAAACAACCATAACCTTTATTTTATCTATAAAGGTTTAAAAAGCATTACGTAGATTATCAAATAATGATAATCTAAAATATACCATTTACACACGACCATTACATAATGGTTTACAATAAGAATATATTACATCAAAAATAAGTTTCTTGAATGCAGTTTTTACATAATATCATACAAGCATGGACTCCAAATCTTGTCCTTATTTTAGTATGCAACAGCGGAAGCTCTTAATAATCACCTGAGAATAAACATGCTTAAAACGTCAACAAAAATGTTGGTGAGTTATAGGTTTAACCTATATATTATCAAATCATAATAATAGACCACAAGATTTCATATTTCAATATACATCCCATACATAGAGATAAAAATCATTCATATGGTGAACACCTGGTAACCGACATTAACAAGATGCATATAAGAATTTCCCCTATCATTCCGGAAAATCCTTCGGACATGATAAAAACGAATTCGAAGTACTAAAGCATCCGGTACTTTGGATGGGGTTCGTTAGGCCCAATAGATCTATCTTTAGGATTCGCGTCAATTAGTAGATCGGTTTACTAATTCTTAGGCTACCAAGCAAAAGGGGCATATTCGGCTTCGACCATTCACCCATATAATGTAGTTTCATTTACTTGTGTCTATTTCGTAAAACATTTATAAAACTGCATGTATTCTCATCCCAAAATATTAGATTTTAAAAGTGGGACTATAACTCACTTTCACAGATTTTTACTTCGTCGGGAAGTAAGACTTGACCACTGGTCGATTCACGAACCTATAACAAATATGTACATATATATCAAAGTATGTTCAAAATATATTTACAACATTTTAATACGTTTTAATGTTTTAAGTTTATTAAGTCAGCAGTCCTCGTTAGTAACCTACAACTAGTTGTCCACAATTAGATGTACAGAAATAAATCGACATATATTATCTTGAATCAATCCACGACCCAGTGTATACACGTCTCAGGCTAGATCACAACTCAAAGTATATATATTTTTGGAATCAGCCTCAACCCTGTATAGCTAGCTCCGACATTACTGCATATAGAGTGTCTATGGTTGTTCTAAATAATATATATAGATGGGTCGATATGATATGTCAAAACATTTGCATACGTGTCTATGGTATCCCACGATTACATAATATATTAGAATACATGTATAATACAATATAAGTTAGCTAGGATATGATTAATATAGATTTGTTACCAATTTTCACGTAGCTACAACAAGCAAAAATAACCAATATTGTTTTACCCATAACTTCTTCGTTTTAAATTCGTTTTGAGTGAATCCAATTGCTATGGTTTCATATTGAACTTAAGTTTATGAATCTATACAGAAAAAGTATAAGTTTATAGTCGGAATTACAGGTAACAAGTCATTTTTGTAAAGGTAGTCATTTCAGTTGAAAGAACGACGTCTAGATGACCATTTTGGAAAACATACTTCCACTTTGAGTTTAACCATGATTTTTGGATATAGTTTCATGTTCATAAGAAAAATCATTTTCCCAGAAGAACAACTTTTAAATCAAAGTTTATCATAGTTTTTAATTAACTAACCCAAAACAGCCCGCGGTGTTACTACAACGGCGTATATCCGGTTTTACGGTGTTTTTCATGTTTTCAGGTTTTAAATCATTAAGTTAGCATATCATATAGATATAGAACATGTGTTTAGTTGATTTTAAAAGTCAAGTTAGAAGGATTAACTTTTGTTTGCGAACAAGTTTAGAATTAACTAAACTATGTTCTAGTGATTACATGTTCAAATCTTCGAATAAGATAGTTTTATATGTATGAATCGAATGATGTTATGAACATCATTACTACCTCAAGTTTAGTAGGTAAACCTACTGGAAGTGACAAGAAATGATCTAGCTTCAAAGGATCTTGGATAGCTTGAAAGTTCTTGAAGTAGAATCATGACACAAAAACAAGTTCAAGTAAGATTATCACTCGAATTAAGATAGTTATAGTTATAGGAATTGAATCAAAGTTTGTATATGAGTATTACCTTGATTTAGAATGATATCTTACTGTAAACAACAAGTATTTCTTGAGGTTGGATGATCACTTTACAAGATTGGAAGTGAGCTAGTAAACTTGGAAGTATTCTTGATTTTATGAAACTAGAACTTGTAGAATTTATGAAGAACACTTAGAACTTGAAGATAGAACTTGAGAGAGATCACTTAGATGAAGAAAATTGAAGAATGAAAGTGTTTGTAGGTGTTTTTGGTCGTTGGTATATGGATTAGATATAAAGGATGTGTAATTTTGTTTTCATGTAAATAAGTCATGAATGATTACTCAAATTTTTGTAATTTTATGAGATATTTCATGCTAGTTTCCAAATAATGGTTCCCACATGTGTTAGGTGACTCACATGGGCTGCTAAGAGCTGATCATTGGAGTGTATATACTAATAGTACATACATCTAAAAGCTGTGTATTGTACGAATACGATTACGGGTGCATACGAGTAGAATTGTTGATGAAACTGAACGAGGATGTAATTGTAAGCATTTTTGTTAAGTAGAAGTATTTTGATAAGTGTCTTGAAGTCTTTCAAAAGTGTATGAATACATATTAAAACACTACATGTATATACATTTTAACTGAGTCGTTAAGTCATCGTTAGTCGTTACATGTAAATGTTGATTTGAAACCTTTAAGTTAACGATCTTGTTAAATGTTGTTAACCCAATGTTTATTATATCTAATGAGATGTTAAATTATTATATTATCATGATATTATGATATATTAATATATCTTAGTATGATATATATGAAGGTATTTCGTATGCCCGAGAGACATATTAAATTAATGTGGCTAATATGTCTTGATCCAAGTCGGGTCATACCCAATAACAAGCTTACCGACACCTTATTCGTATTTGATCTTAACGATTGGATCATTGATTAAATACGCGACACTTGAATTTTAAGGAAAAGGTTTCTTAAATAATATTACTTGATATGTTTATATAAGTTATGGAACAACTTATATAACAAGGATTTAATTATTTATAGGTTAAATAATTAATTAAGTTATGATACATTTTATAAAATTGGTTTTATAAAATATACATAACAAAAATAATATATATACAAGTTTATAAAATGTATTTTATGAAATCAAGTTTTATAAAAACTGATTTTATAAAATCAGTTTTTTTTTATAAAAGTATATTATATTATAGCATTGTGAGTGGCATGGGAGTTAAAATAAGCATGCATTTGTTTAATACTTGCTACCCATGCTTAACTAAGACCAAGGGACTTAGTATTCCACACACACATGCATTCAAAACATATCAAAGGGAGCTAAAAAAACTGCACAGAAACTGCTCAAAACTGAGCTGAAAGCCGTGGGCTTTTTGGCCAAAAGAGAGTTCTACATTTTGTTTTTACAAGCTCATATCTAGTGTCAATTAAATCCTAACTAATTACAAGGTGTTGGGGTTATTGCTTTCGGGTATTACTTGCTTGAGGCTTCAAGTTAGAAGCTCTATAGTTCATCATCTTCATCATCATCTTGCAACTTGGAAAACAACCCTCAACTAGCTTGAGGAGGTATATATATATATCTTCTCCTCTTGTTCTTATATGTAAGTATATATTCTAGACTTGATATTAACATGGAATTTAACTTAATGGCTAAACATATAACATGAACTTATCATTTTGCTTCCGCTTGCTTTAACACTACTACAAATTGGTTTTGTAATTATGTAAACTATTAGAACATGTTTTATGAACTTGTTAAATTCCATCATTGGTATCTAGAGCCGAAGTCTATGGATTATGCTTCTTATATGGCCTTTAAACCCGCTATATTTGCATTCTAAGTACATGCATGAATATGGAATGCAAAAACTTTCGGGTTTGGGAGGGTTGGTATAGTTGGCCGATTTTAGGAAGAGTTCCAAATGGGTTTGGAACTTGCAAATTGGTCAAATTTGTTGTATGTTGAAGTTCACAATCAAGCCTTGACCTTTTGTTTGAATGGTTGCATGTTTGGATGATTATTAATAATTCATTTGGTATGTAATATTAATTCATTCATGTGGTTATAATATTCATTCAAGTTGGTTTGTAATATTGTTATTTTGGTTATGTAATTTATTTTATATTTGGTATGTAAAATAGATTAGGTTGTATTTTCATTTTCTAGAAAAATGTATTAGGATATGTTTTTTGTAAAAATGAAGATACAAGATGAAGACTTGGAAGATGCATTTGGATGCAAGATTAAGTGGGAGATTTTGAAATCTCCTACTTAGTGTTATAACCCTTAACCGGTGACATTTGTTTTCGGCTAAACAAATGTCTACCAAATTGGCTTGATTGTGAACACATTTGTTTGCATGCGTGGTTGTTATATTTCTTGTATGATTGTGGATTGTGTATTTTACTACAAAAAGTTATCACTCAAGTTAACAACAAGCATAACTACAATTTAATTGGTTAAATTATTAACGACATGCAAAACGTCAATTTAAATGGCTAAATTAAAAACGGCTAAAAGGACATTAATAAACGGTTATTAAGAACATGATAAGGATCATATATATAAAATGGTTTATATAAAGTAATTGGCTAAAATTACAAGACTTGAAAATGGATTTCAAATGAACCATACACTAAATGCATGTTGGTGTATGGCATAAATGTTTTCTTAAACTAGAATTAACGAAAACTTAAAATCCCTTAATCGACAAGGCAAACAAGTTAAACGCCATCCTTTTGTGTGACACTTGAAAATATTAGGGAACTCATAATGGGATAAAGGTCACCTAACCGTTGTGAGCAAACTAATATGATTGAGGTAAATTTCGCACACTTGTGGGATAAAGGTCACCTAACCACTTGGATGTTAAATTTACACGTTTACACAAGTAGGACGACTTGATTTGGGAATCATGAACTTAGGGTCACCGAAGCATGAGGAACAAATAGGCGTTGATGGGATGAATATGCCATACAAAAGGATTGCATGATCCCATAATTTAGAAGTTGCAAAAGGATTGCAATCGTCATATAAATGACTACCTAGCTAAATCAAATAACGGGATAAAGGTCACCTAACCGAAATTTGATTTACCGTTGGATTCTAATATTTAATAAGTCAATTAAAATTTAAAAGGGTATTGTTTATTAAATTTAAAATAGATACTTAAATGAACTTTGTTAAATTTTGTAGATGGCCGCCAATAACAACAACATGCAAAACGCACCTATTAACTTGAACAACCTATCGTTAAGGTCTCTCCTCGAGAAAGACAAACTCAACCATACGAACTTTATGGATTGGTTCCGCAATCTTAGGATTGTCCTCAAACTTGAGGATAAGGCATATGTGTTGGAAGACCCCATTCCCGATCAACCCGACGAGGATGATACGGAAGGCATGGCTTATTGGGATAAGTATTGCGCCGATTCGGTGCAAGTCGCTTGCCTAATGCTTGGGACTATGATACCCGAACTCCAAAAGGATTTCGAGCATCATACTGCATACGACATGATCACGAAATTGAAGGAGATGTTCCTTCAACAAGCACGCGTCGAGCGCTTCGAGACCGTTCGAGCGCTTCATGCATGTCGTATGGACGACTCCCAATCCGTTTCATCTTATGTCCTTAAGATGAAAAGCCTCATTGATCGCGCAAACCGTCTTAATCTCAACATATCTAATGAGCTAGCCACGGATCTTATCCTAAACTCCTTGTCAAAGAGGTTTGACCAATTTGTAATTAATTACAATATGAATGGGATGGATAAGACCATTGGCGAACTTCATGGCATGCTTAGGACGGCGGAAACTAGCATGGGTAAGAGGGCTTCACCCGTGCTAATGATCAATGATGGTGGGTCCAAAGGTAACAACACCTCTAAGCCAAAGGCGGCTAAGAGGAAAGGACCCGCCCATCAAGGCAAGGGAAAGGGGAGGATGGTTACCCCAACCAAAAACAAGAACAAGAAGCAAAAGGATGCCGGACAAGCAAACCCCAAGGAAGACCCGTGCTTCGGTTGCGGTGAAATGGGTCACTGGAAATGCAACTGCCCGGTCTACCTTAAGGAGTTGAAGGAAAAGTGGGATGCGGGGCAAACCTCAGGTAATATATATATGGTATATATAGAGCTTAGTATTACTTCTTCTAATACATGGGTATTAGACACTGGATGTGGAACTTACATTTGCAATTCTTTGCAGGGGTTCAAAAGAAGTAGCAAGCAAACATGAACATCAAGTCTCTTTATGGGTAATGGAGCCAAAGTGCAAGTGAAGGCTCAAGGAGACTTTGTATTAAAGCTTCCAAGTGGTTTGGAACTTATTTTGAACAATGTTTTGTATGCACCGGATTTATGTCGAAACATTATTTCAATTTCCCGTTTAAAACAATGTGGTTTTTATCTTAATTTTGTTAATGATGATATCCACGTTTATTTAGATAATGTATTCTATTTTAAGGCTTCGCCTTCAAATGGAATTTATGAATTGGTTCATGATGACACATCATCTAGTAGCTCAATATACCATACTAGCACCAAGAAACTCAAAAGGGATTTGAGTGATTCCTACTTATGGCATTGTCGCCTTGGTCACATAAACAAGAATCGAATGCATACACTTCAAAAGAATGGCCTTTTGAAATCAAATGAACTAGATTCGTTTGATGTATGTGAATCTTGTTTACAAGGCAAAATGACTAAAGCACCTTTCAAAGGGACCTACGAAAGGGCTAAGGACTTATTGGGTTTAATACATTCGGATGTATGTGGACCCTTTAAGCCCACAACTAGGAATGGTGAAAGATACTTCGTTACTTTCATTGGTGACTTCAGTCGTTTCGGATATGTCTACTTGTTAAGACATAAGGACGAAACTTTTGAAGCATTCAAAGAGTATCAAAACGAAGTACAAAATCAACTCAATAAGACAATCAAGGTACTTCGTACTGATAGAGGAGGTGAGTACCTAAGCGATGCTTTCCAAGATCATCTTAGAAGTTGTGGGATTATCTCGCAACTCACTCCTCCTGGAACACCCCAACTGAATGGAGTTTCCAAAAGGAGGAACCAAACCCTAATGGATATGGTTCGATCTATGATGGCTAGAAGCTCGTTACCTCTATCATTTTGGGGTTATTGTCTATACTCCGCGGCTCGTATTTTAAATATGGCCCCAACCAAGAAAGTGGAACGAACACCTCATGAGATGTGGTTTGGAAAACCTCCATCTCTATCATACTTAAAGGTATGGGGATGTGAAGCTTACCCTAAGCGTTACGTCCCTAATAAGTTAAATGCTCGATCCACAAAGTGTATCTTCATAGGATATCCCAAGGATAATATGGGATATTATTTCTATGATCCCTCCGAACAGAATGTATTTGTTGCTCGGAAGGCTGAATTCCTTGAAACTAAGTTCCTGATGGAAGGTGATAGTGAAAGTAAGATAGATCTTGAGGAGGTTCGAGATCAAGTAGATGATACACAATTGGTTGATACTAGCACTCAACATGAAAATGTTGAGAATGATCAAAATACACAAGACGTTCGCAGATCTGGTAGAATTAGTAATCCTCCTGAGAGATATGGGTTTCTCATGGATGGTTGCTATGTGGTTGATTTGGATGAACCAGCAAACTACCAAGATGCTTTATCAAGGATTGATAAGGATAAATGGCAGGAAGCCATGAACGCTGAGATGCAATCCATGTATGACAACCAAGTTTGGGAACTTGTTGCACAACCTGCTGGCTCTAGGCTAGTTGATTGTAAATGGCTTTTCAAAATGAAAACCGACATACATGGAAACTTGGATACATATAAAGCTAGACTTGTAGCAAAAGGTTTCACTCAAACTCAAGGGGTTGACTATGATGAAACTTTTTCGCCTGTGGCAATGCTAAAGTCTATTAGGATATTATTTGCCATTGCTGCTCACTATGATTATGAAATATGGCAAATGTATGTCAAGACCGCTTTCCTAAATGGATATCTTGTGGAAGATGTCTATATGGTTCAGCCTGAAGGTTTTGTTGATCCGAAATATCCTAAAAAGGTATGCAAGTTAAAGAAGTCAATCTACGGATTGAAACAAGCATCTTGAATGTGGAATCATCGTTTTAATGAGGAGACCGAGAAATTTGGCTTCATCAAAAATGGTGATGAAGCTTGTGTATACAAGAAAGCTAGTGGGAGCGCTATCATGTTCCTTATACTATATGTGGATGATATATTGTTATTTGGAAATGATATTCCGGTAATGAAAGGAGTTAAAACTTGGCTAAGTAAATGCTTCTCCATTAAGGATCTTAGAGAAGCACAATACGTTTTGGGGATTGGGATCTACAGGAATAGATCCAAGAAACTGATAGGTTTGAATCAAAGTGCATACATTGAAAAGATCTTGAAAAGGTTCAAGATGGACAACTCTAAGAAAGGTTTGGTACCTATTCAAAGAGGAACGCCTCTCAGTTCATCTCAGTGTCCTACCACGAAAGATGAACAAGAGAGAATGAAGAAAGTCCCGTACGCATCTGCTATTGGGTCAATCATGTATGCAATGATATGCATTAGACCGGATGTGTCATGCGCTCTTAGCCTGACAAGTAGATACCAGAATAACCCAGGAAACAGTCATTGGATTGCTGTTAAAAGTATATTGAAATACCTTAGGAGGACTAAGGATATGTTTCTTATATACGGGTCTGGTGAGGAGGAACTCACTGTAAAAGGTTACGTGGACGCGAGTTTCCAAACTGATCGAGATGATTCTCGATCACAATCCGGTTATGTCTTCACGTTAAATGGAGGTGCAGTCTCTTGGAAGAGTTTAAAACAGGATGTTGTTGCTTTATCCACTACAGAGTCGGAGTACATCGCCGCATCATTGGCAGCTCAGGAAGCTGCATGGATGAAGAAATTCATCGACGACTTAGGAGTAGTCCCTTCCATTCAGGACCCTCTTGAGATCTTTTGTGACAACGAGGGTGCGATTGCTCAAATCAAAGAACCTCGTGATCACCAAAAGACCCGTCACATTGAGCGGAGATTCAACTACATAAGGGATGAAGTTGAAAAGGGAAAGATATGTATTCGCAAAGTTCACACAGATCTTAATATAGCGGATCCTCTCACGAAGCTCTTACATGGATCAAAACATACAGGACATGTTTGTGCATTAGGGCTTCGATATTCTAGTGGTTGGTCATGATCTGTTTTAAGTATTGTAACGGAACGAAATTTGGTCAAACTCATTAATATAATTATGGTATTAATTTATTTTGAGTCATGTTCCTATTTTGCATATTTTATCCATGAATAAGTAATTATTCTAAAATTCCGTAGTCGATCACATATGTGGGAACAAGTGTGAGGTTTAGACTATTATGAACTTGGATTGGTAAACGTTCACGGTATGAATGTGGGGCTAGATTGCAACCAAGGTTCATAGATATTTGTGGGATACAAATATTGGAAGACCCGCCCTCAAAATTTACTAAATGGAGCCTTTGTGGTTGATCACATGTAGTCTTGAATAAAAGGCGAATATCATTGTATCCTCTGACCTGAGATACATATTGGGTTCGGATATTTACCAAGTATCGTGCCTTGATTCTTTCCTTTTCTATTCTGAAAAATGGTAGTTCACAAGGAAAAGCTCAGGTATAATGTAAGGTATATATTTTGGACGTATGTAGTCAAGATGGAATTTGTCCCTCTTATTCGTTGAGAGTCAGATGTCTAAGGCCTGATAAAGTTAAATCTAGAAGAGAGTGATCACTCTATGTCTCTTGGATTTAACATGACATCCAGGATGAAAGGATATAATGAAAAGATTCACCTATTCATATTCGAGATGGGAACTCAAAAGGGATGATGTTATTGAATGGCACAAAGTCATAACATATTGGGGGTGATAGATGGTCGTTAGGTGGTATCCATCACTTGCATTAATTTCTTATGTTTCTCATGCAAGTGGGAGATTGAAGGTATTTCGTATGCCCGAGAGACATATTAAATTAATGTGGCTAATATGTTTTGATCCAAGTCGGGTCATACCCAATAACAAGCTTACCGACACCTTATTCGTATTTGATCTTAACGATTGGATCATTGATTAAATACGCGACACTTGAATTTTAAGGAAAAGGTTTCTTAAATAATATTACTTGATATGTTTATATAAGTTATGGAACAACTTATATAGCAAGGATTTAATTATTTATAGGTTAAATAATTAATTAAGTTATGATACATTTTATAAAATTGGTTTTATAAAATATACATAACAAAAATAATATATATACAAGTTTATAAAATGTATTTTATGAAATCAAGTTTTATAAAAACTGATTTTATAAAATCAGTTTATTTTATAAAAGTATATTATATTATAGCATTGTGAGTGGCATGGGAGTTAGAATAAGCATGCATTTGTTTAATACTTGCTACCCATGCTTAACTAAGACCAAGGGACTTAGTATTCCACACACACATGCATTCAAAACATATCAAAGGGAGCTAAAAAAACTGCACAGAAACTGCTCAAAACTGAGCTGAAAGCCGTGGGCTTTTTGGCCAAAAGAGAGTTCTACATTTTGTTTTTACAAGCTCATATCTAGTGTCAATTAAATCCTTACTAATTACAAGGTGTTGGGGTTATTGCTTGTGGGTATTACTTGCTTGAGGCTTCAAGTTAGAAGCTCTATAGTTCATCATCTTCATCATCATCTTGCAACTTGGAAAACAACCCTCAACTAGCTTGAGGAGGTATATATATATCTTCTCCTCTTGTTCTTATATGTAAGTATATATTCTAGACTTGATATTAACATGGAATTTAACTTAATGGCTAAACATATAACATGAACTTATCATTTTGCTTCCGCTTGCTTTAACACTACTACAAATTGGTTTTGTAATTATGTAAACTATTAGAACATGTTTTATGAACTTGTTAAATTCCATCAATATATACAGTTAAATGTCGTTACAACGATAATCGTTACATATATGTCTCGTTTCGAAATCATTAAGTTAGTAGTCTTATTTTTACATATGTAGTTCATTGTTAATATATATAATGACATGTTTACTTATCATTTATCATGATTAAACATAGTGTATCAATATCTTAATATGATTCTTATGTAATTAGTAAGACGTTGATATAACGATAATCGTTATATATATCGTTTTCGAGTTTCTTAATTTAATAGTCTCATTCTTATGTATATAACTCATTGTTAAAATACCTAATGAGATACTTACTTATCATAAAATCATGTTAACTATATATATAACCATATATATGTCATCATATAGTTTTTACAAGTTTTAACGTTCCTGAATCACCGGTCAACTTGGGTGGTCAAATGTATATATGAAACCTATTTCAATTAATCAAGTCTTAACAAGTTTGATTGCTTAACATGTTGGAAACACTTAATCATGTAAATAACAATTTCATTTAATATATATAAACATGGAAAAGTTTGGGTCACTACACAAAGTCAGCATCTGAATACCCAATTAGCTCAAAATCCTGGTCTTTGGGATACCAAAGACCATGTTTAGCAGTAGCTTTCAGATACCTAAATATCCTTTTTACTGCTAGCAAGTGTGACTCTTTAGGATCAACTTGATATCTGGCACAGAGACATGTGGCAAACAAAATATCTGGTATGCTGGCTGTAAGATAAAGTAGGGATCCAATCAAACCTCTATATTCAGTGATATTGACTGGTTCACCATTGGGATCAGCATCTATTTTAATATATGCTGCCATTGGGGTCCCTATATCTTTTAAACAGGTCAGACCAAATTTCTTTAACATATCTTTGATATATTTATCCTGACTTATAAAAATTTCATCATCAAGTTGTTTAATTTGCAACCCCAAAAAGTATTGCAAATCTCTTTGTAAGCTCATTTCATATGTCTTTGACATAAGTTTTGAAAAATCTTGACAATGTTTCTCATTTTTAGATCCATAAATAATATCATCCACATATATCTGTACCAGCAAGAGATCACCATCTGTCTCTTTTGAGAACAAAGTGGTATCAATTGTTCCAACTTTAAAACCTATACCAGTGAGATACATATGAAGTGTCTCATACCATGCTCTTGGTGCCTGTTTGAGGCCATAAAGAGCTTTGTCTAGCTTGTAGACATGGTCTGGATATTTACTGCTTACAAAACCAGGAGACTGTTTGACATAAACTTCTTCTTGCAGCTTCCCATTTAGAAATGCACATTTAACATCCATCTGGAATACCCTAAAGTTCATCTTAGCAGCATATGCCAAGAATAATCTGATAGCTTCCATCCTAGTCATTGGAGCATATGTCTCTCCATAATCCAATCCTTCTTCTTGTTTGAACCCTTGAGCTACCAATCTAGCTTTGTTTCTGATCACAATCCCATCTTCATCCATCTTGTTCTTGAAAATCCACTTGGTACCAATGATCTTCTTAGTTTCATCATCGGGTTTAGGTACCAATGTCCAAACCTTATTCCTATCAAACTGGGAGATCTCTTCTTGCATAGCTCCTGCCCAGCTTGGATCTTTGATTGCTTCATCAGAACATGTAGGTTCAATGGTAGACACAAAATTCACATGCATACAAAAGTTGCTGGTTGCATGTCTTCTTATTTTAAAACCACTAGCCAGATTACCAATAACTTGCTCAATAGGATGCTCTTTTGTCCATCTAGTGTTATGAACATGTGAGCTTGTCGTGGAACACACAACATCTTGATCATCAGCTGGTTCAAAGGTATGAGCAGCAGTTGGAGATAGCTGTTCATTATTCATGTAACCAGTACCGGCTTGTGATCCTTCAGAACCAGTAGACCTATGCTCAAGTTGTAGGACTTCAGTAGAGCTAGTAGGTCTACTTGGTTTAGACACAGATGGAACAGAGTGTTCCATCTCATCATCAGAGAACCCAGCAACATGGATTGGAGAGGGATTTGCAGCTGGTTCTTCTTCATCATCAAGAGCTTGCTGAGTAGGCTCTTCAAATAATAACTCTTCATCTTCTTGACTGGGAGATGAAGCTGGGGCAGTTTCATCAAATGTAACATTAATTGATTCTTCAAAACAACCCCTTCTTTTATTGAAAACCCTATATGCCTTTGACATGTTGGAATATCCCAAGAATATACCTTCATCAGCCTTAGCATCAAACTTGCCTAGCTGATCCCTATTGTTTAGAATGAAACAGGGAGTGCCAAATATATGAAGAAATGAAATTAAGGGTCTTCTTCCTTTGAGAACTTCATAAGCAGTTTTCTGATGTCTTTTCACTATTAAAGATCTATTCTGGGTAAAACATGCAGTGTTCACAGCTTCTGCCCACTATGAATTTTTCAGCCCAGACTCAGCTAACATAGATCTTGCTACTTCAATGAGAGTTCTGTTTCTTCTTTTTGCAACACCATTGTGATGACCCGGAAAATTTCGACTAAGTTAAACCAATTCTTTATACGATTTATTATTTTGACACGTTAAACAAAGTCTGTTAGATTGAGTCTCAAAATTTTAGAACTGTTTCATATATACAATTACCTTTGACTACTCTCGACGATTCATGAACAATTATATGTATGTATATATATATATATATATATATATATACAAGTAAAAACAACTTTCCTACAGTAAAATCCTATTTGCTACAGTAAAAATTACTTTGCTACAGTAATACACTATTTGCTACAGTAAAACACTATTTGCTACAGTGAAACCGTATTTTGCTACAGTGCTATAGTGAAAACACTATTTGCTATAGTAAACACCTGAAGAAACAAGAAACTTTTAAAGGTAAACAAGATAGGGCAACTGCAAGTCCAAACTATAAGGGACCCCATCCGTTCTGCAAAAGATGTTACACACATCATGCAGGTTATTGTCAAGTGGTCTGTGATAAGTGCAACAAGAAAGGACATGTGGCGAAAGATTGTTATGCTACCGTTTCTGAAGTAAAGACAAAACCGACCGATGTCAAGAAATGTTTTGGATGCGGGAAGTCTGGTCACTTTATAAATCAATGCCCTGATAAGGAGAAGAATAAAGAACCTGCACATGGGAGGGCATTTAATGTTAGTACCAGTGAAGCACGTGAGGATCCTAATCTTGTCACGGGTACGTTTACCGTTAATAATCAACTAGCTTCTATTATGTTTGATACGGGTGCTGATAGAAGTTATATATGTAAAGACTTTAGTTCTAAACTAAAATGTGCATCATTGCCTTTAGACGATAGATATACTATTGAATTAGCTAATGGTAAACTGATAAAAGCCGATAAAATTTGCCATGGTTGCGAAATAAATCTCGCTGGTGAAACCTTCAAAATCGATTTGATACCCGTAGAATTAGGAAGTTTTGACGTAATCGTTGGCATGGACTGGATGTCCAAAACAAGAGCGGAAGTTATTTGCGCTGAGAAAGCAATCCGCATCCCTCGTAAGGATGAAACGTCATTAATGATTTATGGGGAGAAGAACTCAAAGCTGAACCTTATCAGCTGTATGAAGGCTCAGAAACTTATAAGAAAAGGTTGTTATGCTATTCTGGCACACGTAAAGAAGATCGATACTGAAGAAAGGAGCATTGATGACATGCCGGTTGTAAGAGAATATCCCGGAGTATTTCCAGAAGAATTACCGGGGCTACCTCCACACAGATGTGTAGAATTCCAGATTGATCTCATACCAGGAGCTGCATGTAGTGACCCGAACTTTTCCATGTTTATATATATTAATTGAGATTGATATTTACATGATTAAATGTTTCCAACATGTTAAGCAATCAAACTTGTTAAGACTTGATTAATTGAAATATGTTTCATATAGACAATTGACCACCCAAGTTGACCGGTGATTCACGAACGTTAAAACTTGTAAAAACTATATGATGACATATATATGGATATATATATATATATATATATATATATATATATATATATATATATATATATATATATATATATATATATATATATATATATATATATATATATATATATATATATATATATATATATATATAGTTAACATGATACTATGATAAGTAAACATATCATTAAGTATATTAACAATGAACTACATATGTAAAAACAAGACTACTAACTTAATGATTTTTAAACGAGACATATATGTAACGATTATCGTTGTAAAGACATTTAATGTATATATATCATATTAAGAGATATTCATACATGATAATATCATGATAATATAATAATTTAAAATCTCATTTGATATTATAAACATTGGGTTAACAACATTTAACAAGATCGTTAACCTAAAGGTTTCAAAACAACACTTACATGTAACGACTAACGCTGACTTAACGACTCAGTTAAAATGTATATACATGTAGATTTCTAATATGTATTTATACACTTTTGAAAGACTTCAATACACTTATCAAAATACTTCTACTTAACAAAAATTCTTACAATTACATCCTCGTTCAGTTTCATCAACA
Source organism: Rutidosis leptorrhynchoides (assembly GCF_046630445.1). NCBI lineage: Eukaryota > Viridiplantae > Streptophyta > Magnoliopsida > Asterales > Asteraceae > Rutidosis > Rutidosis leptorrhynchoides. Next base: position 552,098,642 of record NC_092334.1, read on the forward strand.
ATTCTACTCGTATGCACCCGTATTCGTACTCGTACAATACAAAGCTTTTAGATGTATGTACTATTGGTATATACACTCCAATGATCAGCTCTTAGAAGCCCATGTGAGTCACCTAACACATGTGGGAACCATCATTTGGCAACTAGCATGAAATATCTCATAAAATTACAAAAATATGAGTAATCATTCATGACTTATTTACATGAAAACAAAATTACATATCCTTTATATCTAATCCATACACCAACGACCAAAAACACCTACAAACACTTTCATTCTTCAATTTTCTTCATCTAATTGATCTCTCTCAAGTTCTATCTTCAAGTTCTAAGTGTTCTTCATATATTCTACAAGTTCTAGTTACATAAAATCAAGAATATTTTCAAGTTTGCTAGCTCACTTCCAATCTTGTAAGGTGATCATCCAACCTCAAGAAATCTTTGTTTCTTACAGTAGGTTATCATTCTAATACAAGGTAATAATCATATTCAAACTTTGGTTCAATTTCTATAACTATAACAATCTTATTTCAAGTGATGATCTTACTTGAACTTGTTTTCGTGTCATGATTCTGCTTCAAGAACTTCGAGCCATCCAAGAATCCGTTGAAGCTAGATCCATTTTTCTCTTTTCCAGTAGGTTTATCCAAGGAACTTAAGGTAGTAATGATGTTCATAACATCATTCGATTCATACATATAAAGCTATCTTATTCGAAGGTTTAAACTTGTAATCACTAGAACATAGTTTAGTTAATTCTAAACTTGTTCGCAAACAAAAGTTAATCCTTCTAACTTGACTTTTAAAATCAACTAAACACATGTTCTATATCTATATGATATGCTAACTTAATGATTTAAAATCTGGAAACACGAAAAACACCGTAATACCGGATTTACGCCGTCGTAGTAACACCGCGGGCTGTTTTGGGTTAGTTAATTAAAAACTATGATAAACTTTGATTTAAAAGTTGTTATTCTGAAAAAATGATTTTTATTATGAACATGAAACTATATCCAAAAATTATGGTTAAACTCAAAGTGGAAGTATGTTTTCTAAAATGGTCATCTAGACGTCGTTCTTTCGACTGAAATGACTACCTTTACAAAAACGACTTGTAACTTATTTTTTCGACAAATAACCTATACTTTTTCTGTTCAGATTTATAAAATAGAGTTCAATATGAAACCATAGCAATTTGATTCACTCAAAACGGATTTAAAATGAAGAAGTTATGGGTAAAACAAGATTGGATAATTTTTCTCATTTTAGCTACGTGAAAATTGGTAACAAATCTATTCCAACCATAACTTAATCAACTTGTATTGTATATTATGTAATCTTGAGATACCATAGACACGTATACAATGTTTCGACCTATCATGTCGACACATCTATATATATATTTCGGAACAACCATAGACACTCTATATGTGAATGTTGGAGTTAGCTATACAGGGTTGAGGTTGATTCCAAAATATATATAGTTTGAGTTGTGATCAATATTGAGATACGTATACACTGGGTCGTGGATTGATTCAAGATAATATTTATCGATTTATTTCTGTACATCTATCTGTGGACAACTAGTTGTAGGTTACTAACGAGGACAGCTGACTTAATAAACTTAAAACATCAAAATATATTAAAAGTGTTGTAAATATATTTTGAACATACTTTGATATATATGTATATATTGTTATAGGTTCGTGAATCAACCAGTGGCCAAGTCTTACTTCCCGACGAAGTAAAAATCTGTGAAAGTGAGTTATAGTCCCACTTTTAAAATCTAATATTTTTGGGATGAGAATACATGCAGGTTTTATAAATGATTTACAAAATAGATACAAGTACGTGAAACTACATTCTATGGTTGAATTATCGAAATCGAATATGCCCCTTTTTATTAAGTCTGGTAATCTAAGAATTAGGGAACAGACACCCTAATTGACGCGAATCCTAAAGATAGATCTATTGGGCCTAACAAACCCCATCCAAAGTACCAGATGCTTTAGTACTTCGAAATTTATATCATATCCGAAGGGTGTCCCGGAATGATGGGGATATTCTTATATATATGCATCTTGTTAATGTCGGTTACCAGGTGTTCACCATATGAATGATTTTTATCTCTATGTATGGGATGTGTATTGAAATATGAAATCTTGTGGTCTATTGTTACGATTTGATATATATAGGTTAAACCTATAACTCACCAACATTTTTGTTGACGTTTAAAGCATGTTTATTCTCAGGTGAATACTAAGAGCTTCCGCTGTTGCATACTAAAATAAGGACAAGATTTGGAGTCCTTGTTTGTATGATATTGTGTAAAAACTGCATTCAAGAAACTGATTTCGATGTAACATATTTGTATTGTAAACCATTATGTAATGGTCGTGTGTAAACAGGATATTTTAGATTATCATTATTTGATAATCTATGTAAAGCTTTTTAAACCTTTATTGATGAAATAAAGGTTATGGTTTGTTTTAAAATGAATGCAGTCTTTGAAAAACGTCTCATATAGAGGTCAAAACCTCGCAACGAAATCAATTAATATGGAACGTTTTTAATCAATAAGAACGGGACATTTCAGTTGGTATCAGAGCGTTGGTCTTAGAGAACCAGAATTTTGTATTAGTGTGTCTTATCGAGTTTTTTAGGATGCATTAGTGAGTCTGGACTTCGACCGTGTTTACTTGAAAAATGATTGCTTAACAAATTTTGTTGGAAACTATATATTTTTAACATGTGAATATTATGTGATATATTAATCTCTTAACGCGTTTGATATTATGTGATAGATGTCTACCTCTAGAACAAGTCCCATTGACTCACCTAATAATAATGAAGAGTCAAATGTAAATTGGAATGATTCGTGGACTGATTCACAAGTTCCCGAAGAGGAACCGGAAGAAGAGTCGGAACCGGAAGAAGAATCGGAACCGGAAGAAGAATCGGAACCGGATGAAGAAATAGAACCGGTGGAGGAAATAATAAAACGGTTAAGTAAAATAAAATCCTCAACTAACCGACCAAGGTTAATTATGGTCAATGGTGTTTCCGCCAAGGAAGCAAAATATTGGGAGGATTACCAATTCTCCGATGAATCGGATTCCGACGAGAATTCCGATGATGTTATAGAAATTACCCTAACTGAATTTAAAAAGGCAAAAGAAAATAATAAGGGAAAGGGCATAAAAATAGAGAAATCTAATTCCAACCCCGATGAACTTTATATGTATCGTCAACCCCCGAAGTCCTTAAGTTGTAACAATGACCCGGGAACCTCTAAACCACCAGGTTTTTCTAAACCAATGTAGAAAACGACGTCTCGTATTAGGGGAACATCATATATCTCTAGAAACTTGGCAAAACGAACCAAAACTGAAGAAGAAGAAACAAGCGAGTCGGAATAAGATAGTTGTATTCGTGTGGTGTAATATATGTAATATAGTGTGCTTATGCTTTATGATATATGTAAAAATTGCTTGTATTAATAAGTATATTTTTTTATGAATCTAACTCTTGTCTTTTTTACAGTATAAAAACACAAAATGGATAGACAACCCAATATTTTAAGAGACCTACCCGGAGATATGATTGATGAAATCTTGTCTAGAGTCGGTCAGAATTCTTCGGCACAACTATTTAAGGCGAGATCAGTTTGTAAGACATTCGAAGAACATTCCAAGAATGCCTTGGTTTATAAAAGGCTTTCGTTTGAAAGATGGGGGATATCACATTGGGAAATCCATAAGTTACGATGTGTTTACTTTGACGCATATATTGCGGGGAACCCAAATGCTATTTTACGCAATGGGTTAAGAAATTATTTTGACTCAATATATCCGAATATTGGACTTCGTGATTTAGAAAAAGCGGCTAACATGCAACATAAAGAAGCATGTTATGCTTACGGATTAGTAATGTTCGCTTCTCACCAAAGTGAGAACAAGAACAATGGCTACAACTATTAAACAAAACGTTCCCACAAGTGACGGAGTCGGTAATTGGGGTAAGAAATGAGGTTTTTAGATTGTTACGGGACTGTTGGACATTACGTAACCCTCGTCCCTTTGACGACGTTACAACACGCTGTCTTATCAACGGCCATAACGGTTATGTTCCACAAAACCAAGGATGGGAAGTAATCCTAGTAAAACCAGAATGCATGACTTGTTTCTGGACGTATGAATTACGTGTCTTTATTGCCTTTGCTGAACGACTTGTGTACTAGCTAGAATTATCTTCACAACCATCTTGTATCAAATTTATTGTGTGCTATATTTCATGCTATATGTAAAATAAGCGGTATTGTAATTTGTAAAATATTGTGTAAAAGTTTGAACGCGAAATATTATTATAATCAGTTTTTCATATAGAATTGTAGTAGTTAAATTGTATATTAGCTACTAAGTATAAACTTAACGGGTAGGTACTACCCGAATTTAAACTTATAAAACGCTAATATGAAGAAAAAGCTTTTATAAATGAGTTCATATTATGCTACGAAATACTATTAACTACTCTTAATATTCTGTATGATTAACTTGTTCCATTTGACTATTTTGAAGGAAATGGCACCGACTACTCGACACACCGTGAATATGAATGAAGAGGAATTTCGTACTTTTCTAGCTTCAAACATAGCCGCAGTACAGGCTGCGCTACATACCAACAATAACCTTGGATCTAGCAGTACAGGAAATCGTGTAGGATGCACCTACAAAGAATTCACTGCCTACAAACCTTTGGAATTTGATGGAACCGAAGGACCGATCGGATTGAAACGGTGGACCGAGAAGGTCGAATCGGTGTTTGCCATAAGTAAGTGTACTGAAGAGGACAAAGTGAAGTACGCTACGCATACCTTCACAGGTTCTGCATTAACATGGTGGAATACCTATCTAGAGCAAGTGGGACAAGACGATGCGTACGCACTACCGTGGTCAGCATTCAAGCACTTGATGAACGAGAAGTACCGTCCCAGAACCGAGGTCAATAAGCTCAAGACAGAACTTAGAGGGTTACGAACCCAAGGATTTGATATTACCACGTACGAAAGACGATTCACAGAATTGTGCCTATTGTGTCCGGGAGCATTCGAAGATGAGGAAGAGAAGATCGACGCGTTTGTGAAAGGATTACCGGAAAGAATCCAAGAAGATATAAGTTCACACGAGCCCGCCTCCATACAACAGGCATGTAGAATGGCTCACAAACTAGTGAACCAGATTGAAGAAAAAATTAAAGAACAGACTGCTGAAGAGGCCAATGTGAAGCAAGTCAAAAGAAAGTGGGAGGAAAACAGTGATAAGAATCACCAATACAACAACAACAGCAATTACAACAATAATCGCAACAATTATCCCAACAATCGCAACATCAATCGCAACTACAACAAACGGCCTAACAACAACAACAACAACAACAACAACAACAACAATAACAACAACAACAGCAACTACAACAATCATCCCAACAACAATAATAATCGCAACAACAACAACAATCAGAAGCAGCTATGCCAAAGGTGTGAAAAGTATCACTCGGGGTTCTGCATCAAATTTTGCAACAAGTGTAAAAGAAATGGTCATAGCGCGGTGAAGTGTGAGGTCTACGGACCAGGGGTTAATAGAACGAAAGGAACAAATGGTTTCGGAACGAGTAATGGCGGAGCAAGTAGTGTCGGAGCAAGTTATGCCAATGTAGTTTGTTATAAATGTGGAAAACCGGGCCACATTATTAGAAATTGCCCGAACCAGGAGAACACGAATGGACAAGGCCGCGGAAGAGTTTTCAATATTAATGCGGCAGAGGCACAGGAAGACCCGGAGCTTGTTACGGGTATGTTTCTTATTGACAATAAATCTGCTTACGTTTTATTTGATTCGGGTGCGGATAGAAGCTATATGAGTAGAGATTTTTGTGCTAAATTAAGTTGTCCATTGACGCCTTTGGATAGTAAATTTTTACTCGAATTAGCAAATGGTAAATTAATTTCAGCAGATAATATATGTCGGAATCGAGAAATTAAACTGGTTAGCGAAACATTTAAGATTGATTTGATACCAGTAGAGTTAGGGAGTTTTGATGAGATAATCGGTATGGACTGGTTGAAAGAAGTGAAAGCAGAGATTGTTTGTTACAAAAATGCAATTCGCATTATACGAGAAAAAGGAAAACCCTTAATGGTGTACGGAGAAAAGGGTAACACGAAGCTACATCTTATTAGTAATTTGAAGGCACAAAAACTAATAAGAAAAGGTTGCTATGCTGTTCTAGCACACGTCGAGAAAGTACAAACTGAAGAAAAGAGCATCAATGATGTTCCCATTGCAAAAGAATTTCCCGATGTATTTCCGAAAGAATTATCGGGATTACCCCACATCGATCCGTTGAATTTCAAATAGATCTTGTACCAGGAGCTGCACCAATAGCTCGTGCTCCTTACAGACTCGCACCCAGTGAGATGAAAGAACTGCAAAGCCAATTACAAGAACTTTTAGAGCGTGGTTTCATTCGACCAAGCACATCACCGTGGGGAGCTCCTGTTTTGTTTGTCAAAAAGAAAGATGGTACATTCAGGTTGTGTATCGACTACCGAGAGTTGAACAAACTTACCATTAAGAACCGCTATCCACTACCGAGAATCGACGACTTATTTGATCAACTACAAGGCTCGTCTGTTTATTCAAAGATTGACTTACGTTCTGGGTATCATCAAATGCGGGTGAAAGAAGATGATATTCCAAAGACTGCTTTCAGAACACATTACGGTCATTACGAGTTTATGGTCATGCCGTTTGGTTTAACTAATGCACCAGCTGTGTTCATGGACCTTATGAACCGAGTGTGTGGACCATACCTTGACAAGTTTGTCATTGTTTTCATTGATGACATACTTATTTACTCAAAGAATGACCAAGAACACGGTGAACATTTGAGAAAAGGTGTTAGAAGTATTGAGGAAGGAAGAATTGTACGCTAAGTTTTCAAAGTGTGCATTTTGGTTGGAAGAAGTTCAATTCCTCGGTCACATAGTGAACAAAGAAGGTATTAAGGTGGATCCGGCAAAGATAGAAACTATTAAAAAGTGGGAAACCCCAAAAACTCCGAAACACATACGCCAGTTTTTAGGACTAGCTGGTTATTACAGAAGGTTCATCCAAGACTTTTCCAGAATAGCAAAACCCTTGACTGCATTAACGCATAAAGGGAAGAAATTTGAATGGAATGATGAACAAGAGAAAGCGTTTCAGTTATTGAAGAAAAAGCTAACAACAGCACCTATATTGTCATTGCCTGAAGGGAATGATGATTTTGTGATTTATTGTGACACATCAAAGCAAGGTCTCGGTTGTGTATTAATGCAACGAACGAAGGTGATTGCTTATGCGTCTAGACAATTGAAGATTCACGAACAAAATTATACGACGCATGATTTGGAATTAGGTGCGGTTGTTTTTGCATTAAAGACTTGGAGGCACTACTTATATGGGGTCAAAAGTATTATATATACCGACCACAAAAGTCTTCAACACATATTTAATCAGAAACAACTGAATATGAGGCAGCGTAGGTGGATTGAATTATTGAATGATTACGACTTTGAGATTCGTTACCACCCGGGGAAGGCAAATGTGGTAGCCGATGCCTTGAGCAGGAAGGACAGAGAACCCATTCGAGTAAAATCTATGAATATAATGATTCATAATAACCTTACTACCCAAATAAAGGAGGCGCAACAAGGAGTTTTAAAAGAGGGAAATTTAAAGGATGAAATACCCAAAGGATCGGAGAAGCATCTTAATATTCGGGAAGACGGAACCCGGTATAGGGCTGAAAGGATTTGGGTACCAAAATTTGGAGATATGAGAGAAATGGTACTTAGAGAAGCTCATAAAACCAGATACTCAATACATCCTGGAACGGGGAAGATGTACAAGGATCTCAAGAAACATTTTTGGTGGCCGGGTATGAAAGCCGATGTTGCTAAATACGTAGGAGAATGTTTGACGTGTTCTAAGGTCAAAGCTGAGCATCAGAAACCATCAGGTCTACTCCAACAACCCGAAATCCCGGAATGGAAATGGGAAAACATTACCATGGATTTCATCACTAAATTGCCAAGGACTGCAAGTGGTTTTGATACTATTTGGGTAATAGTTGATCGTCTCACCAAATCAGCACACTTTCTGCCAATAAGAGAAGATGACAAGATGGAGAAGTTAGCACGACTGTATTTGAAGGAAGTCGTCTCCAGACATGGAATACCAATCTCTATTATCTCTGATAGGGATGGCAGATTTATTTCAAGATTCTGGCAGACATTACAGCAAGCATTAGGAACTCGTCTAGACATGAGTACTGCCTATCATCCACAAACTGATGGGCAGAGCGAAAGGACGATACAAACGCTTGAAGACATGCTACGAGCATGTGTTATTGATTTCGGAAACAGTTGGGATCGACATCTACTGTTAGCAGAATTTTCCTACAACAACAGCTACCATTAAAGCATTGAGATGGCGCCGTTTGAAGCACTTTATGGTAGAAAGTGCAGGTCTCCGATTTATTGGAGTGAAGTGGGGGATAGACAGATTACGGGTCCGGAGATTATACAAGAAACTACCGAGAAGATCATCCAAATTCAACAACGGTTGAAAACCGCCCAAAGTCGACAAAAGAACTACGCTGACATTAAAAGAAAAGATATAGAATTTGAAATTGGAGAGATGGTCATGCTTAAAGTTGCACCTTGGAAAGGCGTTGTTCGATTTGGTAAACGAGGGAAATTAAATCCAAGGTATATTGGACCATTCAAGATTATTGATCGTGTCGGACCAGTAGCTTACCGACTTGAGTTACCTCAATAACTCGCGGCTGTACATAACACTTTCCACGTCTCGAATTTGAAGAAATGTTTTGCTAAAGAAGATCTCACTATTCTGTTAGATGAAATCCAAATCAACGAAAAACTTTAATTCATCGAAGAACCCCTCGAAATAATGGATCGTGAGGTTAAAAGGCTTAAGCAAAACAAGATACCAATTGTTAAGGTTCGATGGAATGCTCGTAGAGGACCCGAGTTCACCTGGGAGCATGAAGATCAGATGAAGAAGAAATACCCGCATCTATTTCCAGAAGATTCGTCAACACCTTTAACAGCTTAAAATTTCGGGACGAAATTTATTTAACGGGTAGGTACTGTAGTGACCCGAACTTTTTCATGTTTATATATATTAACTGAGATTGATATTTACATGATTAAATGTTTCCAACATGTTAAGCAATCAAACTTGTTAAGACTTGATTAATTGAAATATGTTTCATATAGACAATTGACCACCCAAGTTGACCGGTGATTCACGAACGTTAAAACTTGTAAAAACTATATGATGACATATATATGGATATATATATAGTTAACATGATACTATGATAAGTAAACATATCATTAAGTATATTAACAATGAACTACATATGTAAAAACAAGACTACTAACTTAATGATTTTTAAACGAGACATATATGTAACGATTATCGTTGTAAAGACATTTAATGTATATATATCATATTAAGAGATATTCTTACATGATAATATCATGATAATATTATAATTTAAAATCTCATTTGATATTATAAACATTGGGTTAACAACATTTAACAAGATCGTTAACCTAAAGGTTTCAAAACAACACTTACATGTAACGACTAACGATGACTTAACGACTCAGTTAAAATGTATATACATGTAGTGTTTTAATATGTATTTATACACTTTTGAAAGACTTCAATACACTTATCAAAATACTTCTACTTAACAAAAATGCTTACAATTACATCCTCGTTCAGTTTCATCAACAATTCTACTCGTATGTACCCGTATTCGTACTCGTACAATACACAGCTTTTAGATGTATGTACTATTTGTAGAGACCCGTCCTAATCCATCCGGATGAAGTCCATATCGATTATAAACGATTCACAACAGTTGATTACATCGCGAGGTACTTGACCTCTATATGATACATTTTACAAACATTGCATTCGTTTTTGAAAAGACAATCCTTCATTACATCGAAAGTTGACAGACATGCATACCATTTCATAATATATCCAACTATAATTGACTTAATAATAATCTTGATGAACTTGATGACTCGAATGCAACATCTTTTGAAATATGCCATGAATGACTCCAAGTAATATCTATAAAATGAGCAAATACACAGCGGAAGATTTCTTTCGTACCTGAGAATAAACATGCTTTCAAGTGTCAACCAAAAGGTTGGTGAGTTCATTAGTTTAACATAAATAAACATTTCCATCATTTTAATAGACCACAAGATTTTCACTTCTCATAAATATACGTCCCATGCATAGAGACAACAATAATCATTCATATGGATTGAACACCTGGTAACCGACATTCACAATATGTATATAAGAATATCCCCATCATTTCGGGATCCTCCTTCGGGACATGATATAAATTTCGAAGTACTAAAGCATCCGGTACTTTGGATGGGGCTTGTTGGGCCCGATAGATCTATCTTTAGAGTTCGCGTCAATTAGGGTGCCTGTTCCCTAATTCTTAGATTACCAGACTAAAAGGGGCATATTCAGTTTCGATCATTCAACCATAGAACGTAATTTCGATTACTTGTGTCTATTTGGTAAAACAGTTATAAAAGTTGCGCAAGTATTCTCAGCCCAAAAATATAAAGGGTAAAAAGGCAAATGAAACTCACACATATAAATATTGTAAAACAGTTATTAAAGCATTTGCATGTATTCTCAGCCAAAAAATGTAAAGAGTAAAAAGGGCAAATGAAACTCACCGTATTGTATTTTGTAGTAAAAATACATATAACGGCATTGAACAACTAAACAATGCAAGGTTGGCCTCGGATTCACGAACCTATATCATTTGTATATTTATTAAAACATATAATAGAAATTTCATAATTTTATTTATTAATTATATAAATTTTATATGTTTGTAGTTATATGGATTTTATACTAAATTTCATTAAATATATATATATATATATATATATATATATATATATATATATATATATATATATATATAAACTGTTCTTATATATATATATATATATATATATTACATCTTATGTTGTATTTGTTTATTTTGTATGTAATTAAAATAGATAATATCTATACATTTAGTTATATTACTATATTTGTATATATATCTATGATTAGTATTAAATGATAAATTCAACAGTTTATTGTATGAAAGTACTTATTTAAGAATGTAATATGTTTGGTATATGGTTTTATGAAATATTATTATAACTAGTGTATATGTATTTAGTGTATTTTGTGTACAAAAAATTTTTATTTGTTAAAACTGGTAGTTTTGGAAATAAATAATGATGATATCATCCTATTACTTCATAGTAATACTTATTTTGATAATAATATTTATGACAATCTTATGATTATTGGTAATCTAAAAAATACTTTTGTTAATATTAATCATAGTTGTAACTAGAGTCATGATAATAATAATAATAATAATAATAATAATAATAATAATAATAATAATAATAATAATAATAATAATAATAATAATAATAGGTAACTAATACTTGTATTTATAATAAAAATAATACTAATACTAATAATAATAATAATAATAATAATAATAATAATAATAATAATAATAATAATAATAATAATAATAATAATAATAATAATAATATCAATAAGATTAGTAATAATAATACTAATACATTTTTAAATGATAATACTAGCAATACAATGTTAACATCTTAAATTATGTTAATAATCACTTTTTAAAAAAATAACTAACATCATAACAATAATACCAATTTCTTTGAAATAATAATAACAATAACAATAATAAAAATAAAGGAAGAAAGGCTACCTCAAAAATTTCGGCCTAAAAACAATATAGTGGCCCTGGAAGGGCTCGAACCCGTGACCACTCGCTAAACCCGAAACATCTCCAAACCATTCACTCCATTTCGTTTATCTGTTTTTAAAACCAACCCAAAAACTTATAACCCGTATAACAGTCTGTTTACTTTCTTATCCTTCTGACAACTGAATCGACCAGGGCAATTAAGCATGATACATAACTAATTTAAATGTTTAAGACTTTGCATATGGAACAGATATGACCTGTTTATACTGAATTGGGATTAACAGAACACAAAAAAATAAAAAGATTAAAAAAAAAAATAGACCGCTGTGGTTCACGAAGAACACCAAAATCGTTTTCGACTTCTATAGTGTTTTAGCCAAAATTGATAACATGAAATAGATGTTAAATCTTCCATAGAAACTTCCTGGATAATCAATTTAACTTAAATCATGAAAACAAACTCAAATTTCCTCATGAACAAAACAGTTGACTTTTGTATTTAGAAGTTTGACTCCAAAATTCGAATTCGATAGATAAAATTGAGACTTGGGATTTTTTAGATAGTTTAAGTAAGCAATTCCTAATAAGACTGCATTAACACAAGTTGAAATTTATTTCGATTTAAAGCAGTTTGGAAAATAAGGTAAAAACAGAGATATCGTGAAGATATATAAAAATTTAAATTGATTTTCGCTGTTTTAAGTCGAGGTGTATTTACAGAGTTTTAAATAGAGACTAGCAGACAATCTTACAGCTATTGTGATTCAAATTAGTATTTGTTTTCTAGTTTAATTCGATGGACACAATATACCCTTCAGTACAAAGAAAATAAATAAAAAAAATAGAGTTGAAATCGACATTCAATAAATTTTGTTTGGTTATAGGTTGAGATTCGTTCAGTACTAATTTACAGACATGATCATCAATCTGAAATAGTTTGATAGATACAAATAACAAGATCGTACACTTTGTTTGATTTTTTGTAGTTTTATATAATAAATATTAATTCTTTTATAAATCTAGTATTAAATATAATAATTATATTAGTAATATTAATTTATAATGATAAAAATAATTATAATAATTATATTGATAAAGATAATAGATTGTATAAATTTCTAATATTAAATACTATAATAATACCAATTATACAACCTTAATATTTTATATAAATAAGAATGAAATAATAATACTGATAATAATATTAATAATTGTGTTAATAATAATAAATAATAGTGATACTAAAAATCATAAGATTGAATATTTTAATAATTTTTCTAATAACAATAAAATGATAACAATAGTATCTTTAATAATACTAATAATAATACTACTTATAATAATGTTAATGATAAAATAATATATCAACCTATACATAACAACTTTCATATGTATAAGTATATATTTATTTTATTTTTGACATACTATTATTAATATTACAAATATTAATATTACTATGAAAATAATGATCATACTATTAATATAACATTTATACTTTATCTTGTAATTACATATGATATATGATATATAATATCTTTTATTGAATACTTATCATTTACAAATTTTTTTATAAATATTACGCTATACATTTAATAATAATTATACCTAGAATCATATATATTTATATAGATTCATTTTAAATTACACTTAATTATTTTGTATCTAATTTTACATATTTAATTCTAATGTTTATATTTTATAATTTTAATTCATTACATAGGTTTACATTTATATATGTATACATATTTATTTACAAACAATTGTTTGTGAATCGTCGAAAATAATCAAAGGTCAAATGAATATATGAACCTAGTTTCAAAGTTTTCGAGACTCAACATTACAGACTTTGCTTATCGTGTTGGAATCAAATAAGATTCAGGTTTAAATTTGGTCAGAAATTCCCGGGTCATCACAGTACCTACCCGTTAAAGAAATTTCGTCCCGAAATTTGAGTGAGGTGGTCATGGCTAACAATAAAAATGTTTTCATGACAAATATGAGTTGATGAATGGAGTTTTATCATTATTGACTAATATAGATAAAATGATTCGATTAGGTGAAGCGTACGAATGAAGATGTCACAATAGATTTAGATAGAGATTTAACTTTTGACGTAGTCACGGTGGAATTTAGAAAATAAGGTGCGTCTTAACTTTTGACGTCGTCTTAGTTGAATTCCGGAATTCAAGAGATTTAAAAGAAAATCTATGAAATCTATAAGATCTGATTCTTCGGGATTTATGAAAATTAAGATCTTTTTAATTAAATGCAATCATTTGTCTCGATTGCTCTGTCAGGTATTTTCACTATAAATGAACTTCTTCCGTTCCATTATTCTCACCATTCTAATACTTTCTTTCTTAGTTCGTACATTCAAAGGATTGTAGAAAATGCTTAATCCAGTTCTAATCCTTGATATTTTCCTAATTATCATTTCGGTCATCCTTCTTTTCAATCTTCCACCAGAAAAATCTGTTTACTTCTAATATTACCTTGGGTGATACTATTCTTAACTATACCGTGTCTTTATATTGCTATTCGTATTAATATCCACAGTTTGTAATTTCTGTGTTGTTGTTGGGTTTTATATCTTCTCTTATATTTCGATGTCCCTGCTTCTGTCCTTCTGTAATCATTGTCATCCACAGTTAATACTCTCTCCAATTTACTGTGATTTATACTCCCATTTTTATTCCAGATCTTCATTCTTTTGTTTTCTCTTCTTGACTTTATATCAAGCGAATAATGGTCCAGAATTCATAGGTATGGAGTTTCGAATGATCCTAATGTTCTAAGTAGAAAGGGACATATTAGCACGATATGATTTGTTAAATTACCACACATCATGGAAAATATAGAACTATCAAGAAATATGTTTTTGATATGTTTATAAGTTAGATAGAAAGTAAGAGTCTTGTAACATGGCACATGATGACGTTATGATTTGTGAATCATCACGTTCCAATAGAAACTCAGCATAACTTACTGTAATATAATCACGTTGATCAAGTGTCATTATATTATATTAACTCATGCTTCAGTTCCTAACACTACTTCAATATCATTCATGATTTAATCTCAAAAGTTTACAGAATATAGAAACTAACAGTTTCTTATATGATGTAACACTGATAGCGCGGAGAGAAATATAATTTCGGACGAGAATATTTATGAAAATATCTTCAGAAATATCGAAGATATTTATGATGATATTTTAGAATTTCTAAGTTCGATGATTGATGAAGAAATATTTTCCGCAAGATTTTAATATGAGTACGGAGCAAGATATTTGTTGAAGATTTCATCGGATCCAGAATTAACTGGATTCTTTGAATATAGGGTATGGTCCTTGTATTTGTCCTTGGTCTCCTTCGTGGTTAGCTCAATCCATTTTTCAGTTCTAACTTTTCTGAGCTTTTCCAACATACTATTCTTTATCATCAACTTCTGATGATTAAGGTCGTTTACGGTTGTCTACGGTTTCTGCTGCTTCATTCAGCTTTTTTGACATTCAGAGTATTGATTTGTAGACTGAGTGCTTTTCAGAATTTCAGAAAGAAAGATCATAATTCTAAGAGATAAATGTTATACATATAATTGTTGATGTAGATATGCTGTGAGTTTTCAAAGTACTAATTGTTGATTCCCGGTAATTGGTATGGCAGTTCTCGTTACAAGATGCGGATGAGTATATAATAGGGTTTCAATGAATAAATATAATGATTTATCAGAGAGATTTAAGCCAAGAAGCAACGAGGTTGCTGATACCTCTGCTGGTAATATGGTGGAATATAATAAAAGGTTCCCCGGTAACAATAAAAGAGCACGCATATATATCAAAGTTATAATATGGTTGTTTTGAACGAAAAGTCGAAGTTGATTTGCTGGAGCTGTGACAAAATTTGCTATTTTGAAAGGGATTACTAAGTTATTTTGGGAAATAGTAACACTAAAGGAATTAGCACTGCTACGTGCTAAATGTTTACTCATGTTCCGAGAGTTTTTCAGATGCATAACTATATGGAGAAATCTTTCCTTCCGTAGATGAAGTGTGGTTGGTTTATCCTCTCGATTGAGGTGTTTTCAAGAATCATGAAAGGTTTGAACGCAGATTGTAATCGTCAAGATACAAATAAGGTTTAAGATGAAATCAAGTGGCAAACTTGAAGAATTGTTTAATTTCATATGTTATAATCAATATTTTAATTCATTTTTAATTGTCCAATCTTGATAGTCCACATTCGATAGTCCACAGTTAACAGTCCAATAATTCATATATAGTTTAATATATATAATATATAATATTTGAATTAATTAAAATGTATCGTGACCCGTGTACATGTCTCAGACTCGATCACAACTCAAACTATATATATTATTATAGAATCAACCTCAACCCTGTATAGCTAACTCCCGCATTACTGCATATAGAGTGTCTATGGTGATTCCAAATAATATATATAGATGCGCCGATATGATATGTCAAAACCTTGTATACGTGTCCCGATATTTAAAGTGCGTAAAATAAATAACAGAAATTAAATAACGATAAATAAAGTGCATAAAGTAAATAACAGAAATTAAATGACGATAAATAAAATTGCGAGAATGTAAATTGCGATAATTAAATTGCGATAAATAAAATGTAACCAGTTAGCTAGGAACAATTAGCTAGGAACAGTTAGCGTGGATTCTTAACAAAATTTCTCATAGTTAATTCGTTTATTTCTAACAAATTTTATTTTGTCAAATGTTTTTTTCATTATGCCACTTGTTGGATTCTGATAAATCAAAATCCCAATATGAAATTGGATGAATATGGTTATTCTGTGGTGAACGGATTTGTATATCGGTGGATGTAAGTAGGATAGTAAATGACTATTGAATCAGATTTGAAAGAATGTACAGTGTAATTATTAATGTGAAATCTAAATATTCCTCGGGTATTACCTACCCGTTAAAATATTTTCACCTTTAACAGTTTGTACGAAAGAATTTTTAATTACAATTCTTATGAAAACATATATACATATATATTTTCTTCAGATGTAGTCAGTGATTTAATGAGTCAATATGATATTAGACTCATTTGATTTACCGTTAGGATAAGAATATATAATCTCTAAAACATTAGAGATTATATAATCGCCATGTCGAACGAAGATAAATGATGTAGAACGATTCGTAGAACGATGATTATACTCGAGGTACATAATGAGATGTTGAGGCGTGTTTTGTTGAAACTTGGGTTGTTGGTGGTACTGGTGTTGTCGGTGCTGTTACTGATGGTACTGTTGGTGCCGGTGATGTTGTTGAAGCTGGTAAATTTTGCACCATATTCTCCAAATTGATTACTCGAGCGCGAATCTCATTAACTTTTTCCATTACTCCAGGATGAATGTCGGTCTGAACGAGTGGATGAATAATGTTTAGAATTTTAGATAGAATATAATCGTGGCGAGATACTCTGGAAATGAGTGTGGAATGGTGTTTCAAATGAGTTCGCCGGTAAATGCTTCAAGTTCTTCGCCAAGAGGGGAATGTGGTGGATGGAAAGGATCACCTTCTTCGCGTCTCCATCGGTTAAGTCATCTACGAACCCATCTCCAATTCATCCAAAATAGATGATGGCTAATTGGTTGATTTATTCCGGTTACACTACTTTCGGAGCTCGAGTGGAAATCCATATCGTAATAGCTGTCGGAATAACTATCGGAATAGCTATCGAAATCTGAGGGACTCGAACTGGTTGCGGAATTCATCTCGTACGAACAGATGGTGTAATTTCGATAAGAACTAGATTATAGGATGTAGATTAGTACCCTGCAATACATAATTTACATATGCATATAATACTAAAATCCCATAAGTTACGGAGGAATCTACGGAAGCTGTCAGGCAAAGATAACAATAACATATATGCTAAGATATGAATTAGCAGATACGCTAAGATACGAATTTTGTCCATACACTATTCATGCAATCATTGCAGTAAGATGTGTCTAGACTAAGAATGATAAGCAGGTAATTTCCTAAGGATGACAAACAGATGATTTCTGACAAAAATGATAAGCAAAACTTATGACATGCAGACACGGTCGAAGTCCAGACTCACTAATGCCTCCTAACGACTTATCAGTGAGACACACTAATGCAGACCTGGTTCGCTAAGACCTCTGCTCTGATACCAACTGTAGAGACCCGTCCTAATCCATCCGGACGAAGTCCATATTGATTATAAACAATTCACAACAGTTGATTACATCGCGAGGTACTTGACCTCTATATGATACATTTTACAAACATTGCATTCGTTTTTGAAAAGACAATCCTTCATTACATCAAAAGTTGACAGACATGCATACCATTTCATAATATATCCAACTATAATTGAATTAATAATAATCTTGATGAACTTGACGACTCGAATGCAACGTCTTTTGAAATATGCCATGAATGACTCCAAGTAATATCTATAAAATGAGCAAATACACAGCGGAAGATTTCTTTTGTACCTGAGAATAAACATGCTTTCAAGTGTCAACCAAAAGGTTGGTGAGTTCATTAGTTTAACATAAATAAACATTTCCATCATTTTAATAGACCACAAGATTTTCACTTCTCATAAATATACGTCCCATGCATAGAGACAACAATAATCATTCATATGGATTGAACACCTGGTAACCGACATTCACAATATGTATATAAGAATATCCCCATCATTCCGGGATCCTCCTTCAGACATGATATAAATTTTGAAGTACTAAAGCATCCGGTACTTTGGATGGGGCTTGTTGGGCCCGATAGATCTATCTTTAGAGTTCGCGTCAATTAGGGTGTCTGTTCCCTAATTCTTAGATTACCAGACTAAAAGGGGCATATTCAGTTTCGATCATTCAACCATAGAACGTAATTTCGATTACTTGTGTCTATTTCGTAAAACAGTTATAAAAGTGGCGCATGTATTCTCAGCCCAAAAATATAAAGGGTAAAAAGGCAAATGAAACTCACACATATAAATATTGTAAAACAGTTATTAAAGCATTTGCATGTATTCTCAGCCCAAAAATGTAAAGAGTAAAAATGGCAAATGAAACTCACCGTATTGTATTTTGTAGTAAAAATACATATAACGACATTGAACAACTAAACAATGCAAGGTTGGCCTCGGATTCACGAACCTATATCATTTGTATATTTATTAAAACATATAATAGAAATTTCATAATTTTATTTATTAATTATATAAATTTTATATGTTTGTAGTTATATGGATTTTATACTAAATTTCATTAAATATATATATATATATATATATATATATATATATATATATATATATATATATATATATATATATATATATATATATATATATATATATATATATATATATATATATATATATATATATATATATATATATATAAACTGTTCTTATATATATTACATCTTATGTTGTATTTGTTTATTTTGTATGTAATTAAAATAGATAATATCTATACATTTAGTTATATTACTATATTTGTATATATATCTATGATTAGTATTAAATGATAAATTCAACAGTTTATTGTATGAAAGTACTTATTTAAGAACGTAATATGTTTGGTATATGGTTTTATGAAATATTATTATAACTAGTGTATATGTATTTAGTGTATTTTGTGTACAAAATATTTATTTGTTAAAACTGGTAGTTTTGGAAATAAATAATGATGATATCAATAATCCTATTACTTCATAGTAATACTTATTTTGATAATAATATTTATGACAATCTTATGATTATTGGTAATCTAAAAAATACTTTTGTTAATATTAATCATAGTTGTAACTAGAGTCATGATAATAATAATAATAATAATAATAATAATAATAATAATAATAATAATAATAATAATAATAATAATAGGTAACTAATACTTGTATTTATAATAAAAATAATACTAATAATAATAATAATAATAATAATAATAATAATAATAATAATAATAATAATAATAATAATAATAATAATAATAATAATAATAATATCAATAAGATTAGTAATAATAATACTAATACATTTTTAAATGATAATACTAGCAATACAATGTTAACATCTTAAATTATGTTAATAATCACTTCTTAAAAAAATAACTAACATCATAACAATAATACCAATTTCTTAGAAATAATAATAACAATAACAATAATAAAAATAAAGGAAGAAAGGCTACCTCAAAAATTTCGGCCTAAAAACAATATAGTGGCCCTGGAAGGGCTCGAACCCGTGACCACTCGCTAAACCCGAAACATCTCCAAACCATTCACTCCATTTCGTTTATCTGTTTTTAAAACCAACCCAAAAACTTATAACCCGTATAACAGTCTGTTTACTTTCTTATCCTTCTGACAACTGAATCGACCAAGGCAATTAAGCATGATACATAACTAATTTAAATGTTTAAGACTTTGCATATGGAACAGATATGACCTGTTTATACTGAATTGGGATTAACAGAACACAAAAAAAATAAAAAGATTAAAAAAAAATAGACCGCTGTGGTTCACGAAGAACACCAAAATCGTTTTCGACTTCTATAGTGTTTTAGCCAAAATTGATAACATGAAATAGATGTTAAATCTTCCATAGAAACTTCCTGGATAATCAATTTAACTTAAATCATGAAAACAAACTCGAATTTCCTCATGAACAAAACAGTTGACTTTTGTATTTAGAAGTTTGACTCCAAAATTCGAATTCGATAGATAAAATTGAGACTTGGGATTTTTCAGATAGTTTAAGTAAGCAATTCCTAATAAGACTGCATTAACACAAGTTGAAATTTATTTCGAATTAAAGCAGTTTGGAAAATAAGGTAAAAACAGAGATATCGTGAAGATATATAAAAATTTAAATTGATTTTCGCTGTTTTAAGTCGAGGTGTATTTACGGAGTTTTAAATAGAGACTAGCAGATAATCTTACAGCTATTGTGATTCAAATTAGTATTTGTTTTCTAGTTTAATTTGATGGACACAATATACCCTTCAGTACAAAGAAAATAAATAAAAAAAAATAGAGTTGAAATCGACATTCAATAAATTTTGTTTGGTTATAGGTTGAGATTCATTCAGTACTAATTTACAGACAGGATCATCAATCTGAAATAGTTTGATAGATACAAATAACAAGATCGTACACTTTGTTTGATTTTTGTAGTTTTATATAATAAATATTAATTCTTTTATAAATCTAGTATTAAATATAATAATTATATTAGTAATATTAATTTATAATGATAAAAATAATTATAATAATTATATTGATAAAGATAATAGATTGTATAAATTTCTAATATTAAATACTATAATAATACCAATTATACAACCTTAATATTTTATATAAATAAGAATGAAATAATAATACTGATAATAATATTAATAATTGTGTTAATAATAATAATAAATAATAGTGATACTAAAAATCATAAGATTGAATATTTTAATAATTTTTCTAATAACAATAAAATGATAACAATAGTATCTTTAATAATACTAATAATAATACTACTTATAATAATGTTAATGATAAAATAATATATCAACCTATACATAACAACTTTCATATGTATAAGTATATATTTATTTTATTTTTGACATACTATTATTAATATTACAAATATTAATATTACTATGAAAATAATGATCATACTATTAATATAACATTTATACTTTATCTTGTAATTACATATGATATATGATATATAATATCTTTTATTGAATACTTATCATTTACAAATTTTTTTATAAATATTACGCTATACATTTAATAATAATTATACCTAGAATCATATATATTTATATAGATTCATTTTAAATTACACTTAATTATTTTGTATCTAATTTTACATATTTAATTCTAATGTTTATATTTTATAATTTTAATTTATTACATAGGTTTACATTTATATATGTATACATATTTATTTACAAACAATTGTTCGTGAATCGTCGAAAATAGTCAAAGGTCAAATGAATATATGAACCTAGTTTCAAAGTTTTCGAGACTCAACATTACAGACTTTGCTTATCGTGTCGGAATCAAATAAGATTCAGGTTTAAATTTGGTCGGAAATTCCCGGGTCATCACACTATTGGTATATACACTCCAATGATCAGCTCTTAGCAGCCCATGTGAGTCACCTAACACATGTGGGAACCATCATTTGGCAACTAGCATGAAATATCTCATAAAATTACAAAAATACGAGTAATCATTCATGACTTATTTACATGAAAACAAAATTACATATCCTTTATATCTAATCCATACACCAACGACTAAAAACACCTACAAACACTTTCTTTCTTCAATTTTCTTCATCTAATTGATCTCTCTCAAGTTCTATCTTCAAGTTCTAAGTGTTCTTCATATATTCTACAAGTTCTAGTTACATAAAATCAAGAATATTTTCAAGTTTGCTAGCTCACTTCCAATCTTGTAAGGTGATCATCCAACCTCAAGAAATCTTTGTTTCTTACAGTAGGTTATCATTCTAATACAAGGTAATAATCATATTCAAACTTTGGTTCAATTTCTATAACTATAACAATCTTATTTCAAGTGATGATCTTACTTGAACTTGTTTTCGTGTCATGATTCTGCTTCAAGAACTTCGAGCCATCCAAGGATCCGTTGAAGCTAGATCCATTTTTCTATTTTCCAGTAGGTTTATCCAAGGAACTTAAGGTAGTAATGATGTTCATAACATCATTCGATTCATACATATAAAGCTATCTTATTCGAAGGTTTAAACTTGTAATCACTAGAACATAGTTTAGTTAATTCTAAACTTGTTCGCAAACAAAAGTTAATCCTTCTAACTTGACTTTTAAAATCAACTAAGCACATGTTCTATATCTATATGATATGCTAACTTAATGATTTAAAACCCGGAAACACGAAAAACACCGTAAAACCGGATTTACGCCGTCGTAGTAACACCGCGGGCTGTTTTGGGTTAGTTAATTAAAAACTATGATAAACTTTGATTTAAAAGTTGTTATTCTGAGAAAATGATTTTTATTATGAACATGAAACTATATCCAAAAATTATGGTTAAACTCAAAGTGGAAGTATGTTTTCTAAAATGGTCATCTAGACGTCGTTCTTTCGACTGAAATGACTACCTTTACAAAAATGACTTGTAACTTATTTTTCCGACTATAAACCTATAATTTTTCTGTTTAGATTCATAAAATAGAGTTCAATATGAAACCATAGCAATTTGATTCACTCAAAACGGATTTAAAATGAAGAAGTTATGGGTAAAACAAGATTGGATAATTTTTCTCATTTTAGCTACGTGAAAATTGGTAACAAATCTATTCCAACCATAACTTAATCAACTTGTATTGTATATTATGTAATCTTGAGATACCATAGACACGTATACAATGTTTCGACCTATCATGTCGACACATCTATATATATTTCGGAACAACCATAGACACTCTATATGTGAATGTTGGAGTTAGCTATACAGGGTTGAGGTTGATTCCAAAATATATATAGTTTGAGTTGTGATCAATACTGAGATACGTATACACTGGGTCGTAGATTGATTCAAGATAATATTTATCGATTTATTTCTGTACATCTAACTGTGGACAACTAGTTGTAGGTTACTAACGAGGACAGCTGACTTAATAAACTTAAAACATCAAAATATATTAAAAGTGTTGTAAATATATTTTGAACATACTTTGATATATATGTATATATTGTTATAGGTTCGTGAATCAACCAGTGGCCAAGTCTTACTTCCCGACAAAGTAAAAATCTGTGAAAGTGAGTTATAGTCCCACTTTTAAAATCTAATATTTTTGGGATGAGAATACATGCAGGTTTTATAAATGATTTACAAAATAGACACAAGTACGTGAAACTTCATTCTATGGTTGAATTATCGAAATCGAATTTGCCCCTTTTTATTAAGTCTGGTAATCTAAGAATTAGGGAACAGACACCCTAATTGACGCGAATCCTAAAGATAGATATATTGGGCCTAACAAACCCCATCCAAAGTACCGGATGCTTTAGTACTTCGAAATTTATATCATATCCGAAGGGTGTCCCGGAATGATGGGGATATTCTTTTATATGCATCTTGTTAATGTCGGTTACCAGGTGTTCACCATATGAATGATTTTTATCTCTATGTATGGGATGTGTATTGAAATATGAAATCTTGTGGTCTATTTTTATGATTTGATATATATAGGTTAAACCTATAACTCACCAACATTTTTGTTGACGTTTTAAGCATGTTTATTCTCAGGTGATTATTAAGAGCTTCCGCTGTCGTATACTTAAATAAGGACGAGATTTGGAGTCCATGCTTGTATGATATTGTGTAAAAACTGCATTCAAGAAACTTATTTTGTTGTAACATATTTGTATTGTAAACCATTATGTAATGGTCGTGTGTAAACAGGATATTTTAGATTATCATTATTTGATAATCTACGTAAAGCTTTTTAAACCTTTATTGATGAAATAAAGGTTATGGTTTGTTTTAAAATGAATGCAGTCTTTGAAAAATGTCTCATATAGAGGTCAAAACCTCGCAACGAAATCAATTAATATGGAACATTTTTAATCAATAAGAACGGGACATTTCACTGCACCTGTAGCCCGATCTCCATATAGACTTGCAACTTCAGAAATGCAAGAATTATAAGACCAGTTGCAAGAATTATCGGACCGTGGATTTATTCGTCCCAGTTTTTCACCTTGGGGGTGCTCCTATTCTGTTCGTTAAGAAGAAGGATGGATCTATGAGAATGTGCATAGATTACCGAGAATTAAACAAATTAACGATCAAGAATCGGTACCCATTACCGAGGATTGATGATTTGTTTGATCAATTGCAAGGATCAAGTGTTTATTCTAAGATTGATCTACGCTCCGGATATCATCAGCTGAGAGTGAAGGAAGAAGATGTTCCAAAAACCACGTTCAGAACCCGTTACGGTCACTATGAGTTTCTAGTCATTCTTTTTGGATTAACTAATGCTCCAGCAGTATTCATGGATCTAATGAATCGCATCTGTAGACCGTATTTAGACAAATTTGTCATTGTTTTTATTGACGACATATTGATTTACTCGAAGAACAAGGAAGAACATGAGCAACACTTAAGACTGGTACTAGAGATACTCAAGAAAGAAGAATTGTAAGCAAAATTTTCGAAGTGTGATTTCTGGTTACAAGAAGTACAATTTTTGGGCCATGTTGTCAGTAAACATGGAATAAAAGTTGACCCTGCCAAGATCGAAGCCATTAGTAAATGGGAAACACCGAAGACTCCAACACAAATCCGCCAATTCTTAGGTCTTGCCGGTTACTACCGAAGATTCATTCAAGATTTCTCTAGAATTGCCAAACCCTTAACTGCATTGACTCAAAAGGGAAAGAAGTATGAATGATCCACGGAACAGGAATCCTCATTCCAGTTATTAAAGAAGAAGTTAACGTCTGCACCCATTTTGTCATTACCAGAAGGAAATGATGATTTCGTGATCTATTGTGACGCTTCGCGCCAAGGTTTAGGATGTGTATTAATGCAACGCACAAAAGTTATCGCATATGCCTCACGACAACTAAAAATTCATGAAAAGAACTATACGACGCACGATTTGAAACTTGGAGCAGTAGTTTTTGCACTCAAAATATGGAGACACTATCTATATGGCACCAAGTGTATAGTGTACACCGACCATAAGAGTCTTCGGCATATTTTTGATAAAAAACAACTCAATATGAGGCAACGTCGCTTGGTAGAGTTGTTAAACGATTACGATTGTGAAATCCGTTACCACCCCGGAAAGGCTAATGTTGTAGCTGATGCCCTAAGTCGGAAAGAAAGAGTAAAACCTCTTAGGGTTCGAGCTTTGAACATTACAATTCATACCGATCTCACACAACAAATTCAAGCAGCACAGTTAGAAGCTTTAAAAGAAGAAAATGAAAAAGGTGAAATGAGCAAAGGGTTAGAAAAACAACTTGAAGTAAAAGCCGATGGAACCCTGTATTTTGCTGGTAGGATATGGGTACCAAAACATGGTAACCTAAGGCAACTAGTACTGGATGAAGCACACAAAACGAGGTACTCAATTCACCCAGGAAATGGGAAAATGTACCACGATCTCAAGAAGTTTTATTGGTGGCCTAATATGAAGACAGAAATTGCTACTTATGTAAGCAAATGTTTGACGTGTGCAAAGGTCAAAGCTGAGCACCAAAAGCCGTCAGGATTACTGCAACAACCAGAAATTCCGTAGTGGAAATGGGAAAGAATAACCATGGATTTCATTACGAAATTGCCAAGGACTGCAAGTTGTCATGATACTATTTGGGTGATAGTTGATCGTCTAACTAAATCAGCTCACTTTCTACCAATAAAGGAGACAGACAGTATGGAAAGATTAGCACGCCTATATTTGAAGGAAGTAGTTTCCAGGCATGGTGTACCTATCTCCATCATATCTGATCCTCGATTCACATCACGTGTTTGGCAGTCATTACAAAAAGCATTGGGAACTCGATTAGATATGAGCACCGCTTATCACCCATAGACAGATGGTCAAAGTGAAAGAACAATACAAACATTGGAAGACATGTTACGGGCATGCGTGATTGACTTTGGAACCAGTTGGGATCGACACTTACCGTTGGCAGAATTTTCATACAATAACAGCTATCATACGAGCATCAACGCAGCGCCATTTGAAGCACTTTACGGTAGAAAGTGCAGATCTCCTATCTGTTGGAGTGAAGTAGGAGAAAAACAACTTACTGAACCAGAAATTATTCATGAAACCACCGACAAGATCATTCAAATACAACAGCGATTGAAAACGGCCATGAGTCGCCAAAAGAGTTATGCTGATGTAAGAAGAAAACCGCTAGAATTTCAAGTGGGCGACAAAGTCATGTTGAAAGTGTCACCCTGGAAAGGCGTTGTACGATTCGGTAAACGAGGAAAGCTAAGTCCTAGGTATGTAGGACCCTTTGAAATTACAGAAAGAATTGGAGCAGTTGCTTATCGATTAAAGCTACCGTAAGAACTTAGTAGTGTTCACGACACATTTCACGTGTCAAATTTGAAGAAATGTTTAGCTGAAGAGGATGTCGTAATTCCTCTTGACGAAATATGAATCAATGATAAACTCCATTTTATCGAAGAACCTGTTGAAATCATGGACCGTGAGGTCAAACAATTAAAACAAAGCAAAATACCGATAGTTAGGGTTCGTTGGAATGCTAGACGAGGACCCGAGTTTACTTGGGAACGTGAAGATCAAATGAAGCAAAAGTATCCACATTTGTTCACTGATATCGCTCATGAAACAGGTACTACTCAAAATTTCGGGATGAAATTTTCTTTAACGGGGAGGTACTGTGATGACCCGGAAAATTTTGACTAATTTAAACCAATTCTCTATACGATTTATTATTTTGACACGTTAAACAAAGTCTGTTAGATTGAGTCTCAAAATTTTAGAACTGTTTCATATATACAATTACCTTTGACTACTCTCGACGATTCATGAACAATTATATGTATGTATATATATATATATATATATATATATATATATATATATATATACAAGTAAAAACGACTTTCCTACAGTAAAACCCTATTTGCTACAGTAAAAATTACTTTGCTACAGTAATACACTATTTGCTACAGTAAAACACTATTTGCTACAGTGAACCGTATTTTGCTACAGTGCTACAGTACTATTTGATGTCGGCGAACTAGCAAACAAAAACGGAAAAGGCGGCCATGCGATCGCATGGCAAAAACACTGAAAACTCATGCGATCGCATGAGCTACAGTAAATCGAAAAGTACTATAAAAGGCCAGTTTGTTCGACGATATACTTCATATTCTATTTTCATATGTAATTTAAATTTTAATTTATAATTATAATTATAATTTTAATTTAAGTTTAATAATAATAAAGTATATTCGAGGGTGTTTTAATTCGGGTTTCAAACCGCTTTAAGCTAAGGAAATATTGGGTATTGTTCGGGGTATTGTTCTTGAATCCAAGGCTAACCATACAGTCGTCTATCATCATTACGTCTACGCAATTTGCCTACAATATTGAGTCTCAATATTGAACTGTGAGTTTATAGTCTCCCTTTTTAAATACTTTAAATATTTTTGGGCTGAGAATACATGCAATTTATTTTAAACACGATAAGACACAAGTACATACTAAATTCTACACTGAGTTAAACCGAAAATCCCTTAGCTTTGGTAACTAGTAGCTGCCACTACATAGGATATGGACTGGTGGGCGCGAATAATTGTATATGGATCCATAGGGCTTGACATCCCCGTACGAGCTAGAGCGCTAGCCTTTTAACGGACGTATGTTATTTGAGTTTAAGACACGTTGGTTTGCGTGTATTAAAACGAATGGGGTAATTATCACTATAGCGTTAAGTTTAGTTACCAGGGTCCTCTGTTACGTAGAATCTATTGATAAACTTTTGATGAAATCTTGTGGTATATCTTTATATATATTTGTGACTCGAGCAATTAAACCTATAACTCACCAACATTCGTGTTGACTTTTTAGCATATTTTATTCTCAGGTCCTTAGAATGCTTCCGCTGTGATGTGCTTGTTGCCTGCATGGAGTCTCTCATGCTTTGTACAAAGTTTATTGCTTTCAAAATAAAACTGCGTTGTGTAATAAATAATTGGACTATGATGTCAACATGTAAATTAAAGACTTATGTATTTCGGGGTTTTGCTTATACCTAAGCACTCGCCCACATGTTTATAACTTTCTATGTTTAGAAAGTCACTTATTTTAATGAATGCAATATTTTATCAAAACGTATCATATAGAGGTCAAAACCTCACTGTGGAATCAATGATTAACGTGCCGCGTCAATAGCGATTTTGACGGGTCGTTACAACCATTCTGTTGAGGTGTTCTCACAGCAAAAAAGTTATGTGATATACCTTTGTCAGCACAAAATTCTTCTAATGTAGCATTTCTGAATTCTGTACCATGATCACTTCTTAGCTGTTTCACCAGTTGCCCATTTAAAAGCTCCATTCTTTTGATAAAATTGATAATTTCATCAGCAGCTTCACTCTTTTGCTTCAAAAAGAATACCCAGGTGTATCTGGAGTATTCATTAACAATAACCAGTGTATACTTCTTCCCACTACAACTGGCCACATTAACAGGACCAAATAGATCCATATGAAGTAAATGAAATGGTTTTTTCAACAGATGAGATTTGCTTTGATTTGAATGAGGCATGGTGATGTTTTCCCTTTTCACAACCAGGACACAATCTGTCCTTTACATAAGACGTAGTGGGTAGCCCAGACACCAAACTTCTACTGGATAATTTGTGAATGTCTTTGAAGTTGAGATGTGAGAGTCTCTTATGCCATAACCACTTCAGGTTATCTGCTGCCTTTGAATAGAAACAAGTATCAGTTGTTGTGACTGCTGTGTTCATGTCAATTTGATACATGTTTTCATGATGTTTTGCAGTCAGCAGTGGCTTCCCTGTCTTATCTAAAATAGTGCCAATTTTCCTTCTGAATTGGACTATCTTATTCTTACTTGTCAGTTGGCTTATGCTGAGTAAATTATGTTTAAGCCCAACGACATATGCAACATTTGAGAACGTGACATTCCCATTTGTCAAAGTACCAAAACCCTTTGTGTAACCCAACGAATTATCTCCATACGAAACAACTGGTCCATCCTTTTTTTGATAGTCCATCAGCAGGGACTTACATCCAGTCATATGTCTCGAACAACCACTATCGAGATAGCAGATTTGCTTGTTTTGAATGCCCTGCACAGTAGCTAAGAGATTAGTTCTTTTTGGGAACCCATCAAAGGATGGGTTCTGGAAGGGTCATCTTTGATGATCTCTTCCTGTCTGCTGGTTTACTTGAAGAAGAAGCAGCAGATGGGGTTAGGGTTAGAGTACACCGGTTGGCTAAGTGAAACTTGCTGCCACATTTGTAGCATTTTCTCACATTTGGTATCGGTGACTGGTCATACACTGAGTAAATGGGTGCAGTAAGATCGGGTTGACTTTTGGTTATTGCCTCAATTAGCTGGTCAAGCTTGACTGTCATAATCTCAGTGATAGACAGCTCATCATTCAAGTCCATTTTTGCTTTTCCCTTAAGGGCAACTTTCTTCTTAGAACCAGTACCATAGTCATGGCGTATTGCTTTGCCTTTATCACTTGACGAGCCAGCGTGGGAAGTTACTGGCTTGTCTACTGAAGCTGATGAGTTAGTAGGAGTTTTACCTGCTTCCTTGGACTTGCCAGTATTTCGTTTGACTGGCTTGTCAACAGCTACTGGTTGACCAGTAAGTTTGTCATCAGCTGGTCCAGCACAATTGGAACTCGAACACGAAGGGGAATCAGTTGGTTTAATTTTTCTTAGATTATTTACAGTGATTTCCCTTTTAATACATCTTTCTTTTGGAGTCATGTAGTAGATACTTGAGGGGTCAGTAGTCTCATCAATTGAGGTACTGGCTTCTCTTACTCTAACTTCATCCTCCAAAATCTCTTTCATGGCAGGTGATGGGGACACAGCAGGTCTAATAAACTTATTTGTCAAGACCTTTTTACCCTTAACTATCTTGGCAAAGGTATTTGGCAAGACAGCTTCAGGATTAGTTTCAAGAATAGGGTCCATGAAAGTAACTTCTGCAATAGCAGCAGCTGCAGCATAGTCACCAGCAAAGAACGCTTCAACTTGGGCAGGCGCCTGCTCGTTAACACACTTGGCTGTGCGATGAGCAGATGTACACCACGAAGCGACAACCTTTTTAAGATTATCCAGCTGGTTCTTGACTTCTGCTGCCTCAACGTGAAGAGACTTTAAAGCAAAGTTTTGTTTTTCAAGTTTGGAAATATCATCTTTCAAGATTTTAATTTCATCATTTTTGCTTTTAAGTTTCTCATTTAAAGATTTGTTGCCAGTTTTCAAAACTTCTTCACGTTTGCTGCCTCTACATAAGTCAACTCTTAGGTAGTCAAACATTTCGGCTTTTTCATCATCAGTATAAGTTCGAAAATTATCAACCTTATACAACAATTCAGTTTTCCATTAAGGTGAATCTCTTTTCTGATCAGCTTCCCTCATATCAGCCAAAAACTTACTACCACTATCATCCTCATCAGACTCCTTGACCTCCTTGGCCATTAAACATAGCTTTTTATCAGAAACATAACCAGCACCATCATCATCAGTATCACTATCAGAGGATGACGACGAGCTGGTTTCATCCCAATCATGATGCTAAGCAACTAGAACCTTTTCTGGCTTTTTACCATTCTTATCAGTCTTAACACTTTCCTTCATCTGAGCTTTCATAGCTTTGTACTTGTTCTTGTACTTATCAGCTTTTGAGAAAGAGTTAGCATGTGAAGTTGAAGGTTTCCTGGACATGCATTCAGCAGCAAAATGTCCAACCTTCCCACAATTATAACACTCAGATTTAGGATCCTTGACTGACTTGCTGCTATACCTAGCACTTGATTTCTTACTCCCTTTGTATGACTTGCTGGTTCTATTACGATTGAACCTTTTGAACTGCCTAGCCAGCAAAGCCATACCTTCAGCAAACCCTTCTACATCACTTTCATCATCACTGCTTTCTTCAGACCCAGTACCACTATCCACATCACTCTCAGATGTCTCTTCTTCTGCCAACAACTTTTGAACCAGTAAATGTAGTGACCCGTCCTAATCCATCTGGACGAAGTCTTCAACAGTTGGTCCCATTGCGAGGTTCTGACCTCTATATGCCATGAACGACTCCATGTAATATGATCAAATGCACAGCAGAAGATTTCTTTCATACCTGAGAATAAACATGCTTTCAAGTGTCAACCAAAAGGTTGGTGAGTTCATAAGTTTATCATAAAACAATAAAATTCATCATTTTGATAGACCACAAGATTTAAATGATGCATGGTACAAATGGGCCCGAATCCTATACCTACCTGTAATGTACATGTGATATCTTTTAAATACAGTACACCTTTCTCGTGTACGAAATCATCTTTCATAAATCTTAGTAACCGTACACATATCTCGTGCACAAAAATAACATACACATAACCTGTGTATAAAATCATTCTCTCGATACATAACATTCACTTTTTATTACTTTCATAGCTTGGCTTGGTAACCGACCTTAACATATAATGCGCATAATAATATCCCCAAAATAGAACATCTCGTCTGTATAATAATCATATCAACTTCGAAGTACTAAACACCACGCCCACTAGCTCTTCCGTCTAGTGAACATTTTGGGTGGGGGTGTTAAACCCGGTAGCTACCTTTAGGATTCGCGTCAATTAGGCGTGCACTAATTCTCAAAATTAGTGATGTTCCCTAATTCTTAGGTTACCAAGCAATAATAATCAGGGGAAAAATATTCATATCAATTGTGGCAATTATCACGTCCACATAATTCAATGGTGGCAATTATCACGTCCACATAATTCATTCGAGGAATGTTTTGCTTGTGTCTATCTCATCAAACATTTATAAAAGCATTTCATGTATTCGCAATTCAAAATGTATTTCAAAAGCATTTAATAAAGCAGTTGTAAAAGTAGCGCATGTATTCTCAGTCCCAAAAATGTAAAGAGTAAAAGGGAATCAAATGAACTCACGTATATAAATATTGTAAAATAGTTAATAAAGTATTTGCACGTATTCTCAGCCCAAAAATGAAATGAGTAAAAAGGGATTAAATGAACTCACAATACGATATTTTGTAGTAAAAATATGCATACGACGATACTGAACAATGCAGGGTTGGCCTCGGATTCACGAACCTATATCATTTATATATATATTAACACACATAATTGTAGTCGAACAAATTTATATATTATATCTTAAATTATATATCTTATATTTTTAGTTTGTATATTCATTTAAAATAAATAAATATCTAGATAGTTATATATATATATATATATATATATATATATATATATATATATATATATATATATATATATATATATATATATATATATGTGATTAGTATTAGGTTGAAAATCAATAATTTATTATATGTAAATATTTATAAAATTAGTGTTAATACATTTATTCTATAATTTTATGTACTACTAATATATTATGTATTAAATATATTTTTATGTATCTAATATTTCTTAGATAAATTATAATAATAATAATAATAATAATAATAATAATAATGATAATAATAATAATAATAATAATAATAATAATAATAATAATAATAAAAATAATAATAATATAGTAATTATATTTTCAATTTGCAATTACATTTAATATATTAATGTTACAATTTATTATTTATATCATATTTACTAATTATATAATAACATATATTTAATATTTATAAATTTTATATATGTTACAATATATATATTATTACTTATGTACAGAATTCATATATATACCTTTATATTTATTTTTAATTGCAACCTAGTTATTCTGTTTATTATTTTACATCATTAGTTTTAATTTATTAAAGTGTATTTTATTAATTCAAAATATATATATATATATATATATATATATATATATATATATATATATATATATATATATATATATATATATATATATATACATATTTATGCATACATAGTTGTTCGTGAATCGTCGAGAATTTGTCAAATGTTAAATGCATATATGAAAACAGTTCAAAATTTTTGAGACTCAACTTAACAGACCTTCCTTAACGCGTCAAAATCATATAAAGTTAAAGTTTAAATTTGTTCGGAAATTTCTGGGTCGTTACAGTACCTACCCGTTAAAGAAATTTCGTCCCGAAATTTAAGTGAGGTCGTCATTGTGACAACCCGGAAATTTCTGACCAAATTTAAACTTAATCCTTATATGGTTTCGACTTAATAAGTAAAGTCTGTAATGTTGAGTCTCAAAAAGTTTGAACTGTTTCATATAATCATTTGACCTTCGACCAGTTCCGACGATTCACGAACAATTAATTGTAATTTGATATGTATATATATATATATATATATATATATATATATATATATATATATATATATATATATATATAAATAATAATTCGAAATATAATTTGAAGTATTATATGTTAATGTTTTTAAAAATTAATAAAATAAAAATAGGATATTATAATAAATAATTATTTAAAATATATCTATATATATAAATAAGGTATATTAAAAATAAATATTAAATGATTGTAATACTCGTTTCATGTTTGATTGATATTAAGCAAGTTAAATTCAAACTTATGTAATTTTAAAATAAACGGTGATACGAAAATGAGTTCTATAAACTTTAGGCTTATTAAAAATGTATTTAGGAACTACTTGTTAAATTTTAACACTTTTTATATTTCACCCATAAATGAGAGGGACAGTTGATGAAATTTTAATTTAATAAATTAATAACCAATTTCATACCATAATGATCAGGATAGATAATTATAACTAATATAAAATTTTAGAATTTTTCTGAGACTTTTATACGCCACTGATTATCAACGGAGCACGATTCAATACCCGAATTAAAAATGTTGGTAGAAATAGAGATGAATGCTATATTATTCGAAATTGTAACTGTGTTTGTTCATTTCATAGCCTAAGTTTTATTTAGTTTAAAATTAGTCTAATATTTAATTATCACTACATCTTTACTAAATATAATATAATATATATACAGATGGTTAAGAGAATTCAACATTCACGAGATTGGGTACTGTGCGTTTTGTTTGTTTCCACCATCAAACTCGTTTTTGAACATATATATATATATATATTTACATATATAATATATATTATCAACCTATTGCCCACTTGCAACCATTATTGCTTCTTTTATGGTTGTTTCTGTCGAGCAAGGAATCAACCCAAAACCCCACCATTTAATTTACCTTGTTATTCTACTTTTACTTTTATGTATATTGAGATATTGAGATGAGATGGAGAATCAACCCACCAGCTCTCTTTATCCCCTATCTATTTCTCTGTACATATTGATTATATTCCTTTTGAAGTTTACAATCTTGCATTCATAATCATACCCATATACATATACATGCATATGCTCGATCAACCCACTTCCCCCATCCATCACCGTCCCCATCTCCCTTCCACTCACTAACTCTCTTCGACAGTTGATACTTTTAGTTTCGTCTTCATCAAATCACTACCTTTGGAGACTACAAGCGAGAACGACCATCGACCAAACCATCCACACTCACCACTACCATCATAAACTAAATCACAACCGCCAACCCACCAACCTGCAATCAGTCTCGAACTCAATCATCATCAACCCACCGAGCACGACTTTGCAAACCTTAAACAAATACCACCACCTCATTCTTTCTTTCTCTTCTTGATGACACCACACTAACCACCCTACAACAGTCAGTAACCGCCACCATCATAACCCATGATCTCTATAAACCACCTTCGTTAGAACAATAATCAAACCACCATCATAATAACCATCATCATATGTCCCTCGTTCGCAAAACCATCATTACTATCTTCAATATCTTGTTAACTGTTTATGACCAACACCTATCCTCTTTTTCTTGGCCGACAAAACAATATGTTCCACTTGCCAAAACAATTGCTAGTGGGTACATGAGGTGAATATTAGTAAAACAAATGAAACAAGAAGATAAACCGAAGGTTATTATATACCACTGTTACATCGCGATCTCATGATTTTCTTTGGGCCACATGATCATATAGACTTTTGATGAGTTAAGAAATAACTCAAGAAACTTTTTGCTTCTATTTTTATTTTCGAACGAACCCCATAAATCCAAGGATATACGACTGTAATTGTTACTGGCACTTGAGCTGATACATTTTTTTTCTCGGTTGTAAATCGACCAAACCCTCAGACCACTAAATCTGATGCTATACGGAATACCTAATGGTATATATTTTTTTGGATCAAATCACAACCTATCGAAAGCCCGGTTATGAAACTATAAAATATTAGAATAGGATAAAAAGGATAGAATATGTTTAGTGCTGCCAACTTGATTGTAGGAATTGATAGTGGAACTAATGGATGGCCGACAAGGATTTTATAAAGTGGCGAGTAATTATATATTTTTTTTTGTTAAAGTATGATGATACCTACTACTACACGAATTCGTTGATGAAGATGACTCGATGATGATATGTTCGACGGCTACTACCAGTGGACGTTTGATTATTTTTTTTACTGGATCAATGATGGAGATAAATGTATCACTTAACAAAGTTGGGCTATAATTATCGGGTTGATTAAATGGTTTTCGTTTATTGGGCCTGTTGGGCCGAATTAATCATGGACCGAAACAAGAACGCACTATATCTATTTTTACGGTAATGGTTAAATAAAATTGACCATGAGTTTTATAAGAAAAACGAATTTGATGGAATGGTTAGGAGTGTTATGGGTGAGCAAGAGGTCTCGAGTTCGAGTTCTGTTTGAAGTATTTCTTTTTAAGAGGGTATAATCTTTTATTCCTATTTCCATTATTATTATGATTATTATTATCATTATTATTGTTATTGTTATTGTTATTGTATGGTTATTAGTACTATTATCTTCTCTAATGAAAGTATAGTTACCATTAATAATTATTATCGAAATTTTGATTACAATGATATATATATTTGTTATTACAAAAATTAATATCATTACTAATATATGTATTATTATTATTAACATATTTAGGATTATTATTATTATCATTAATATGAAAACAATAAAATTATTATTATCTTTAATTTGTATCATTTTTATAATTATCATTATTAACGATATCATTATTATTATTAGTATTATCATTATTAATAAGGTTATTATTATTAGAAACTCATTAATATCAAAACTATCATCTTTAACAAATAAGTATTTTGTATACAAAATGTATTTAGTACATATACTATAACGATATTAATATCTCATATAACTATATATTAACATTATATAGATAAATATTTATATGTATCAAACTATTGATTTTCAAACATAATAATAAATATGTATATATACATACATACATATATATATATATATATATATATATATATATATATATATATATATATATATATATATATATATATATATATATATATATATATATATATATATATATATATATATATATATATATATATATATATGAATATACATATTAATATTACTAAATGAATAGATACTAATTATTTTAAAATATATATACAAAATAAATATATAACATATAATTTGAAATATAATATAAATATTTGTTTTAAATAGAATCTAATATAAACCCTAAATAACTACAAACATATATAAATAATATATATATTAATAAATAAAATTATGTGGTTATCATTAAATATTTTAATATATATACAAATGATATAGGTTCGTGAATCCGAGGCCAACCCTGCATTGTTCAATGTCGTCATATGTATTTTTACTACAAAATACAGTATTGTGAGTTTCATTTGCTCCCTTTTTAAATGCTTTTGCAATATATATTTTTGGGACTGAGAATACATGCGCAATTTTTATAAATGTTTTACGAAATAGACACAAGTAATCGAAACTACATTATATGGTTGAATTATCGAAATCGAATACGCCCCTTTTTATTAAGTCTGGTAATCTAAGAATTAGGGAACAGACACCCTAATTGACGCGAATCCTAAAGATAGATCTATCGGGCCCAACAAGCCCCATCCAAAGTACCGGATGCTTTAGTAATTCGAAATTATATCATGTCCGAAGGAGGATCCCGGAATGATGGGGATATTCTTATATGCATATTGTGAATGTCGGTTACCAGGTGTTCAATCCATATGAATGATTATTTTGTCTCTATGCATGGGACGTATGTTTATGAGAAATGGAAATATGAAATCTTGTGGTCTATTAAAATTACGAAATGATTATTTATGATAAACTAATGAACTCACCAACCTTTTGGTTGACACTTTAAAGCATGTTTATTCTCATGTATGAAAGAAGTCTTCCGCTGTGCGATTGTTCATTTTAAAGATATTACTTGGAGTCATTCATGAAATATTTCAAAAGACGTTGCATTCGAGTCGTTGAGTTCATCAAGATTATTATTAAGTCAATTATAGTTAGATATATTAATAAATGGTATGCATGCCGTCAACTTTCGATGTAATGAAAGATTGTCTTTTCAAAAACGAATGCAATGCTTGTAAAATGTATCATATAGAGGTCAAGTACCTCGCGATGTAATCAACTGTTGTGAATCGTTTATAATCGATATGGATTTCGTTCGGATGGATTAGGACGGGTCTTTACAGTTGGTATCAGAGCGGTGGTCTTAGCGAACCAGGTCTGCATTAGTGTGTATAACTGATAAGTCATTAGGATGCATTAGTGAGTCTGGACTTCGACCAGGTCTACATGTCAAAAGTTTTACTTATCATTAGTGTCGAAAATTATTTGTTTATCATCCTTAAAAGTCTAGACACGTCTTACTGCCTCTATTGCATAGACAGTGTATAGATAAATTCATATCTTAGCGTATCTGTTATTGTTACCTTTGCCTGACAGTTTCCATAGATTCCTCCGTAACTTATGAGATTTTAGTATTATATATGCATATGTAAATTATGTATTGCAGGGTACTAATCTACATCCTATTCTATTCCTTATCGAAAATCCATCATCTGATCGTACGAGATGAGTCCCTCAACCAGTTCGAGTCCCTTAGATTCCGATAACTATTCCGATAGTTATTCCGACAGCTATTCCGACATAGAGTTTCACTCAAGCTCCGAAAGCAGTGTCACCGGAATGAATTAACTAATCAGCCATCCCCAATTCATCTGATGAGTTCGTAGTCGACTTAATCAATGGAGACGCGAAGAAGACGATCTTTTCCACCAACCAAATTGCCCTCTTGGCGAAGAACCTGAAACACTTACCGGCGAACCTGTTCAAAACACCATTCTCACATTCATTGCCAGAGTATTGAAATGTCCCGTTCTTATTGATTAAAAACGTTCCATATTAATTGATTTCGTTGCGAGGTTTTGACCTCTATATGAGACGTTTTTCAAAGACTGCATTCATTTTAAAACAAACCATAACCTTTATTTCATCAATAAAGGTTTAAAAAGCTTTACGTAGATTATCAAATAATGATAATCTAAAATATCCTGTTTACACACGACCATTACATAATGGTTTACAATACAAATATGTTACAACAAAATAAGTTTCTTGAATGCAGTTTTTACACAATATCATACAAGCATGGACTCCAAATCTCGTCCTTATTTAAGTATGCGACAGCGGAAGCTCTTAATAATCACCTGAGAATAAACATGCTTAAAACATCAACAAAAATGTTGGTGAGTTATAGGTTTAACCTATATATATCAAATCATAATAATAGACCACAAGATTTCATATTTCAATACACATCCCATACATAGAGATAAAAATCATTCATATGGTGAACACCTGGTAACCGACATTAACAAGATGCATATATAAGAATATCCCCATCATTCCGGGACACCCTTCGGATATGATATAAATTTTGAAGTACTAAAGCATCCGGTACTTTGGATGGGGCTTGTTGGGCCCGATAGATCTATCTTTAGGATTCGCGTCAATTAGGGTGTCTGTTCCCTAATTCTTAGATTACCAGACTTAATAAAAAGGGGCATATTCGATTTCGATAATTCAACCATAGAATGTAGTTTCACGTACTTGTGTCTATTTTTTAAATCATTTATAAAACCTGCATGTATTCTCATCCCAAAAATATTAGATTTTAAAAGTGGGACTATAACTCACTTTCACAGATTTTTACTTCGTCGGGAAGTAAGACTTGGCCACTGGTTGATTCACGAACCTATAACAATATATACATATATATCAAAGTATGTTCAAAATATATTTACAACACTTTTAATATATTTTGATGTTTTAAGTTTATTAAGTCAGCTGTCCTCGTTAGTAACCTACAACTAGTTGTCCACAGTTAGATGTACAGAAATAAATCGATAAATATTATCTTGAATCAATACACGACCCAGTGTATACGTATCTCAGTATTGATCACAACTCAAGCTATATATATTTTGGAATCAACCTCAACCCTGTATAGCTAACTCCAACATTCACATATAGAGTGTCTATGGTTGTTCCGAAATATATATAGATGTGTCGACATGATAGGTCGAAACATTGTATACGTGTATATGGTATCTCAAGATTACATAATATACAATACAAGTTAATTAATTTATGGTTGGAATAGATTTGTTACCAATTTTCACGTAGCTAAAATGAGAAAAATTATCCAATCTTGTTTTACCCATAACTTCTTCATTTTAAATCCGTTTTGAGTGAATCAAATTGCTATGGTTTCATATTGAACTCTATTTTATGAATCTAAACAGAAAAAGTATAGGTTTATAGTCGTAAAAATAAGTTACAAGTCGTTTTTTTAAAGGTAGTCATTTCAGTCGAAAGAACGACGTCTAGATGACCATTTTAGAAAACATACTTCCACTTTGAGTCTAACCATATTTTTTGGATATAGTTTCATGTTCATAATAAAAATCATTTTCTCAGAATAACAACTTTTAAATCAAAGTTTATCAAAGTTTTTAATTAACTAACCCAAAACAGCCCGCGGTGTTACTACGACGGCGTAAATCCGGTTTTACGGTGTTTTTCGTGTTTCCAGGTTTTAAATCATTAAGTTAGCATATCATATAGATATAGAACATGTGTTTAGTTGATTTTAAAAGTTAAGTTAGAAGGATTAACTTTTATTTGCGAACAAGTTTAGAATTAACTAAACTATGTTCTAGTGATTACAAGTTTAAACCTTCGAATAAGATAGCTTTATATGTATGAATCGAATGATGTTATGAACATCATTACTACCTTAAGTTCCTTGGATAAACCTACTGGAAAATAGAAAAATGGATCTAGCTTCAATGGATCCTTGGATGGCTCGAAGTTCTTGAAGCAGAATCATGACACGAAAACAAGTTCAAGTAAGATCATCACTTGAAATAAGATTGTTATAGTTATAGAAATTGAACCAAAGTTTGAATATGATTATTACCTTGTATTAGGATGATAACCTACTGTAAGAAACAAAGATTTCTTGAGGTTGGATGATCACCTTACAAGATTGGAAGTGAGCTAGCAAACTTGAAAGTATTCTTGATTTTATGTAACTAGAACTTGTAGAATATATGAAGAACACTTAGAACTTGAAGATAGAACTTGAGAGAGATCAATTAGATGAAGAAAATTGAAGAATGAAAGTGTTTGTAGGTGTTTTTGGTCGTTGGTGTATGGATTAGATATAAAGGATATGTAATTTTGTTTTCATGTAAATAAGTCATGAATGATTACTCATATTTTTGTAATTTTATGAGATATTTCATGCTAGTTGCCAAATGATGGTTCCCACATGTGTTAAGTGACTCACATGGGCTGCTAAGAGCTGATCATTGGAGTGTATATACCAATAGTACATACATCTAAAAGCTGTGTATTGTACGAGTACGAATACGGGTGCATACGAGTAGAATTGTTGATGAAACTGAACGAGGATGTAATTGTAAGCATTTTTGTTAAGTAGAAGTATTTTGATAAGTGTATTGAAGTCTTTAAAAAGTGTATAAATACATATTAAAACACTACATGTATATACATTTTAACTGAGTCGTTAAGTCATCGTTAGTCGTTACATGTAAGTGTTGTTCTGAAACCTTTAGGTTAACGATCTTGTTAAATGTTGTTAACCCAATGTTTATAATATCAAATGAGATTTTAAATTATTATATTATCATGATATTATCATGTATGAATATCTCTTAATATGATATATATACATTAAATATCTTTACAACGATAATCGTTACATATATGTCTCGTTTAAAAATCATTAAGTTAGTAGTCTTGTTTTTACATATGTAGTTCATTGTTAATATACTTAATGATATGTTTACTTATCATAGTATCATGTTAACTATATATATATCCATATATATGTCACCATATAGGTTTTACAAGTTTTAACGTTCGTGAATCACCGGTCAACTTGGGTGGTCAATTGTCTATATGAAACCTATTTCAATTAATCAAGTCTTAACAAGTTTGATTGCTTAACATGTTGGAAACACTTAATCATGTAAATAAAAATTTCA
This sequence comes from Rutidosis leptorrhynchoides, assembly GCF_046630445.1. Taxonomy (NCBI): domain Eukaryota; kingdom Viridiplantae; phylum Streptophyta; class Magnoliopsida; order Asterales; family Asteraceae; genus Rutidosis; species Rutidosis leptorrhynchoides. The sequence continues at coordinate 552,140,878 of NC_092334.1, forward strand.
TTTAATATATATATAAACATGGAAAAGTTCGGGTCACTACAGTACCTACCCGTTAAATAAATTTCGTCCCGAAATTTTAAGCAGTTGGAGGTGTTGACGTATCTTCTGGAAATAAATGCGGGTATTTCTTCTTCATCTGATCTTCACGCTCCCAGGTGAACTCGGGTCCTCTACGAGCATTCCATCGAACCTTAACAATTGGTATCTTGTTTTGCTTAAGTCTTTTAACCTCACGATCCATTATTTCGACGGGTTCTTCGATGAATTGAAGTTTTTTGTTGATTTGGATTTCATCTAACGGAATAGTGAGATCTTCTTTAGCAAAACATTTCTTCAAATTCGAGACGTGGAAAGTGTTATGTACAGCCGCGAGTTGTTGAGGTAACTCAAGTTGGTAAGCTACTGGTCCGACACGATTAATAATCTTGAATGGTCCAATATACCTTGGATTTAATTTCCCTCGTTTACCAAATCGAACAGCGCCTTTCCAAGGTGCAACTTTAAGCATGACCATCTCTCCAATTTCAAATTCTATATCTTTTCTTTTAATGTCAGCGTAGCTCTTTTGTCGACTTTGGGCGGTTTTCAACCGTTGTTGAATTTGGATGATCTTCTCGGTAGTTTCTTGTATAATCTCCGGACCCGTAATCTGTCTATCCCCCACTTCACTCCAACAAATCGGAGACCTGCACTTTCTACCATAAAGTGCTTCAAACGGCGCCATCTCAATGCTTGAATGGTAGCTGTTGTTGTAGGAAAATTCTGCTAACGGTAGATGTCGATCCCAACTGTTTCTGAAATCAATAACACATGCTCGTAGCATGTCTTCAAGCGTTTGTATCGTCCTTTCGCTCTGCCCATCAGTTTGTGGATGATAGGCAGTACTCATGTCTAGACGAGTTCCTAATGCTTGCTGTAATGTCTGCCAGAATCTTGAAATAAATCTGCCATCCCTATCAGAGATAATAGAGATTGGTATTCCATGTCTGGAGACGACTTCCTTCAAATACAGTCGTGCTAACTTCTCCATCTTGTCATCTTCTCTTATTGGCAGGAAGTGTGCTGATTTGGTGAGACGGTCAACTATTACCCAAATAGTATCAAAACCACTTGCAGTCCTTGGCAATTTAGTGATGAAATCCATGGTAATGTTTTCCCATTTCCATTCCAGGATTTCGGGTTATTGAAGTAGACCTGATGGTTTCTGATGCTCAGCTTTGACCTTAGAACACGTCAAACATTCTCCTACGTATTTAGCAACATCGGCTTTCATACCCGGCCACCAAAAATGTTTCTTGAGATCCTTGTACATCTTCCCCGTTCCAGGATGTATTGAGTATCTGGTTTTATGAGCTTCTCTAAGTACCATTTCTCTCATATCTCCAAATTTTGGTACCCAAATCCTTTCAGCCCTATACCGGGTTCCGTCTTCCCGAATATTAAGATGCTTCTCCAATCCTTTGGGTATTTCATCCTTTAAATTTCCCTCTTTTAAAACTCCTTGTTGCGCCTCCTTTATTTGAGTAGTAAGGTTATTATGAATCATTATATTCATAGATTTTACTCGAATGGGTTCTCTGTCCTTCCTGCTCAAGGCATCGGCTACCACATTTGCCTTCCCCGGGTGGTAACGAATCTCAAAGTCGTAATCATTCAACAATTCAATCCACCTACGCTGCCTCATATTTAGTTGTTTCTGATTAAATATGTGTTGAAGACTTTTGTGGTCGGTATATATAATACTTTTGACCCCATATAAGTAGTGCCTCCAAGTCTTTAATGCAAAAACAACCGCGCCTAATTCCAAATCATGCGTCGTATAATTTTGTTCGTGAATCTTCAATTGTCTAAACGCATAAGCAATCACCTTCGTTCGTTGCATTAATACACAACCGAGACCTTGCTTTGATGCGTCACAATAAATCACAAAATCATCATTCCCTTCAAGCAATGACAATATAGGTGCCGTAGTTAGCTTTTTCTTCAATAACTGAAATGCTTTCTCTTGTTCATCATTCCATTCAAATTTCTTCCCTTTATGCGTTAATGCAGTCAAGGGTTTTGCTATTCTGGAAAAGTCTTGGATGAACCTTCTGTAGTAACCAGCTAGTCCTAAAAACTGGCGTATGTGTTTCGGAGTTTTCGGGGTTTCCCACTTTTCAACAGTTTCTATCTTTGCCGGATCCACCTTAATACCTTCTTTGTTCACTATGTGACCGAGGAATTGAACTTCTTCCAACCCAAAATGCACACTTTGAAAACTTAGCGTACAATTCTTCCTTCCTCAATACTTCTAACACCTTTCTCAAATGTTCACCGTGTTCTTGGTCATTCTTTGAGTAAATAAGTATGTCATCAATGAAAACAATGACAAACTTGTCAAGGTATGGTCCACACACTCGGTTCATAAGGTCCATGAACACAGCTGGTGCATTAGTTAAACCAAACGGCATGACCATAAACTCGTAATGACCATAACGTATTCTGAAAGCAGTCTTTGGAATATCATCTTCTTTCACCCGCATTTGATGATACCCGGAACGTAAGTCAATCTTTGAATAAACAGACGAGCCTTGTAGTTGATCAAATAAGTCGTCGATTCTCGGTAGTGGGTAGCGGTTCTTGATGGTAAGTTTGTTCAACTCTCGGTAGTCGATACACAACCTGAATGTACCATCTTTCTTCTTGACAAACAAAACAGGAGCTCCCCACGGTGATGTGCTTGGTCGAATGAAACCACGCTCTAAAAGTTCTTGTAATTGGCTTTGCAGTTCTTTCATCTCGTTGGGTGCGAGTCTGTAAGGAGCACGAGCTATTGGTGCAGCTCCTGGTACAAGATCTATTTGAAATTCAACGGATCGATGTGGGGGTAATCCCGGTAATTCTTTCGGAAATACATCGGGAAATTCTTTTGCGACGGGAACATCATTGATGCTCTTTTCTTCAGTTTGTACTTTCTCGACGTGTGCTAGAACAGCATAGCAACCTTTTCTTATTAGTTTTTGTGCCTTCAAAATACTAATAAGATGTAGCTTCGTGTTGCCCTTTTCTCCGTACACCATTAAGGGTTTTCCTTTTTCTCGTATAATGCGAATTGCATTTTTGTAACAAACGATCTCTGCTTTCACTTCTTTCAACCAGTCCATTCCGATTATCACATCAAAACTCCCTAACTCTACTGGTATCAAATCAATCTTAAATGTTTCGCTAACCAGTTTAATTTCTCGATTCCGACATATATTATCTGCTGAAATTAATTTACCATTTGCTAATTCGAGTAAAAATTTACTATCCAAAGGCGTCAATGGACAACTTAATTTAGCACAAAAATCTCTACTCATATAGCTTCTATCCGCACCCGAATCAAATAAAACGTAAGCAGATTTATTGTCAATAAGAAACGTACCCGTAACAAGCTCCGGGTCTTCCTGTGCCTCTGCCGCATTAATATTGAAAACTCTTCCGCGGCCTTATCCATTCGTGTTCTCCTGGTTCGGGCAATTTCTAATAATGTGGCCCGGTTTTCCACATTTATAACAAACTACATTGGCATAACTTGCTCCGACACTACTTGCTCCGCCATTACTCGTTCCGACACCATTTGTTCCTTTCGTTCTGTTAACCCCTGGTCCGTAGACATCACACTTCGCCGCGCTATGACCATTTCTTTTACACTTGTTGCAAAATTTGGTGCAGAACCCCGAGTGATACTTTTCACACCTTTGGCATAGCTGCTTCTGATTGTTGTTGTTATTGCGGTTATTATTGTTGTTGGGATGATTGTTGTAGTTGCTGTTGTTGTTGTTGTTGTTGTTGGGCCATTTATTGTAGTTGCGATTGATGTTGCGATTGTTGGGATAATTGCTGCGATTATTGTTGAAATTGCTGTTGTTGTATTGGTGATTCTTATCACCGTTTTCCTCCCACTTTCTTTTGACTTGTTTCACATTGGCCTCTTCAGCAGTCTGTTCTTTAATTCTTTCTTCAATCTGGTTCACTAGTTTGTGAGCCATTCTACATGCCTGTTGTATGGAGGCGGGCTCGTGTGAACTTATATCTTCTTGGATTCTTTCTGGTAATCCTTTCACAAACGCGTCGATATTCTCTTCCTCATCTTCGAATGCTCCAGGACACAATAGGCACAATTCTGTGAATCGTCTTTTGTACGTGGTAATATCAAATCCTTGGGTTCGTAACCCTCTAAGTTCTGTCGTGAGCTTATTGGCCTCGGTTCTGGGACGGTACTTCTCGTTCATCAAGTGCTTGAATGTTGACCACGGTAGTGCGTACGCATCGTCTTGTCCCACTTGCTCTAGATAGGTATTCCACCATGTTAACGCAGAACCTGTGAAGGTATGCGTAGCATACTTCACTTTATCCTCTTCAGTACACTTACTTATGGCAAACACCGATTCGACCTTCTCGGTCCACTGTTTCAATCCGATCGGTCCTTCGGTTCCATCAAATTCCAAAGGTTTGCAGGCAGTGAATTCTTTGTAGGTGCATCCTACACGATTTCCTGTACTGCTAGATCCAAGGTTATTGTTGGTATGTAGCGCAGCCTGTACTGCGGCTATGTTTGAAGCTAGAAAAGTACGGAATTCCTCTTCATTCATATTCACGGTGTGTCGAGTAGTCGGTGCCATTTCCTTCAAAATAGTCAAATCGTAACAAGTTAATCATACAGAATATTAAGAGTAGTTAATAGTATTTCGTAGCATAATATGAACTCATTTATAAAAGCTTTTTCTTCATATTAGCGTTTTATAAGTTTAAATTCGGGTAGTACCTACCCGTTAAGTTCATACTTAGTAGCTAATATACAATTCAACTACTACAATTCTATATGAAAAACTGATTATAATAATATTTCGCGTTCAAACTTTTACACCATATTTTACAAACTTACAATACCGCTTATTTTACATATAGCATGAAATATAGCACACAATAAATTTGATACAAGATGGTTGTGAAGATAATTCTAGCTAGTACACAAGTCGTTCAGCAAAGACAATAAAGACACGTAATTCATACGTCTAGAAACAAGTCATGCATTCTGGTTTTACTAGGATTACTTCCCATCCTTGGTCTTGTGGAACATAACCGTTATGGCCGTTGATAAGACAGCGTGTTGTAACATCGTCAAAGGGACGAGGGTTACGTAATGTCCAACAGTCCCGTAACAATCTAAAAACCTCATTTCTTACCCCAATTACCGACTCCGTCACTTGTGGGAATGTTTTCTTTAATAGTTGTAGCCCGATGTTCTTGTTCTCACTTTTGTGAGAAGCGAACATTACTAATCCGTAAGCATAACATGCTTCTTTATGTTGCATGTTAGCCGCTTTTTCTAAATCACGAAGTCCAATATTCGGATACATTGAGTCAAAATAATTTCTTAACCCGTTGCGTAAAATAGCATTTGGGTTCCCCGCAATATATGCGTCAAAGTAAACATATCGTAACTTATGGGTTTCCCAATGCAATATCCCCCATCTTTCAAACGAAAGTCTCTTATAAACCAAGACATTTTTGGAACGTTCTTCGAATGTCTTACAAACTGATCTCGCCTTAAATAGTTGTGCCGAGGAATTCTGACCGACTCTAGACAGGATTTCATCAATCATGTCTCCGGGTAGGTCTCTTAAAATATTGGGTTGTCTATCCATTTTGTGTTTTTAAACTGTAAAATATACAAGAGTTAGATTCATAAAAAAAATACTTATTAATACAAGCAATTTTTACATATATCATAAAGCATAAGCACACTATATTACATATATTACACCACACGAATACAACTATCTTATTCCGACTCACTCGTTTCTTCTTCTTCGGTTTTGGTTCGTTTTGCCAAGTTTCTAGGGATATATGATGTTCCCCTAATACTAGCTGTCGTTTTCCACAACGGTTTAGAAAAACCTGGTGGTTTAGAGGTTCCCGGGTCATTGTTACAACTTAAGGACTTCGGGGGTTGACGATACATATAAAGTTCATCGGGGTTGGAATTAGATTTCTCTATTTTTATGCCCTTTCCCTTATTATTTTCTTTTGCCTTTTTAAATTCAGTTGGGGTAATTTCTATAACATCATCGGAATTCTCGTCGGAATCCGATTCATCGGAGAATTGGTAATCCTCCCAATATTTTGCTTCCTTGGCGGAAACACCATTGACCATAATTAACCTTGGTCGGTTGGTTGAGGATTTTCTTTTACTTAACCGTTTTATTATTTCCCCCACCGGTTCTATTTCTTCATCCGGTTCCGATTCTTCTTCCGGTTCCGATTCTTCTTCCGGTTCCGACTCTTCTTCCGATTCCTCTTCGGGAACTTGTGAATCAGTCCACGAATCATTCCAATTTACATTTGACTCTTCATTATTATTAGGTGAGTCAATGAGACTTGTTCTAGAGGTAGACATCTATCACATAATATCAAACGCGTTAAGAGATTAATATATCACATAATATTCACATGTTAAAAATATATAGTTTCCAACAAAATTTGTTAAGCAATCATTTTTCAAGTAAACACGGTCGAAGTCCAGACTCACTAATGCATCCTAACAAACTCGATAAGACACACTAATGCAAAATTCTGGTTCTCTAAGACCAACTCTCGGATACCAACTGAAATGTCCCGTTCTTATTGATTAAAAACGTTCCATATTAATTGATTTCGTTGCGAGGATTTGACCTCTATATGAGACGTTTTTCAAAGACTGCATTCATTTTAAAACAAACCATAACCTTTATTTCATCAATAAAGGTTTAAAAAGCTTTACGTAGATTATCAAATAATGATAATCTAAAATATCCTGTTTACACACGACCATTACATAATGGTTTACAATACAAATATGTTACAACAAAATAAGTTTCTTGAATGCAGTTTTTACACAATATCATACAAGCATAGACTCCAAATCTCGTCCTTATTTAAGTATGCGACAGCGGAAGCTCTTAATAATCACCTGAGAATAAACATGCTTAAAACGTCAACAAAAATGTTGGTGAGTTATAGGTTTAACCTATATATATCAAATCATAATAATAGACCACAAGATTTCATATTTCAATACACATCCCATACATAGAGATAAAAATCATTCATATGGTGAACACCTGGTAACCGACATTAACAAGATGCATATATAAGAATATCCCCATCATTCCGGGACACCCTTCGGATATGATATAAATTTCGAAGTACTAAAGCATTCGGTACTTTGGATGGGGCTTGTTGGGCCCGATAGATCTATCTTTAGGATTTGCGTCAATTAGGGTGTCTGTTCCCTAATTCTTAGATTACCAGACTTAATAAAAAGGGGCATATTCAATTTCGATAATTCAACCATAGAATGTAGTTTCACGTACTTGTGTCTATTTTTTAAATCATTTATAAAACCCGCATGTATTCTCATCCCAAAAATATTAGATTTTAAAAGTGGGACTATAACTCACTTTCACAGATTTTTACTTCGTCGGGAAGTAAGACTTGGCCACTGGTTGATTCACGAACCTATAACAATATATACATATATATCAAAGTATGTTCAAAATATATTTACAACACTTTTAATATATTTTGATGTTTTAAGTTTATTAAGTCAGCTGTCCTCGTTAGTAACCTACAAGTAGTTGTCCACAGTTAGATGTACAGAAATAAATCGATAAATATTATCTTGAATCAATCCACGACCCAGTGTATACGTATCTCAGTATTGATCACAACTCAAGCTATATATATTTTGAAATCAACCTCAACCCTGTATAGCTAACTCCAACATTCACATATAGAGTGTCTATGGTTGTTCCGAAATATATATAGATGTGTCGACATGATAGGTCGAAACATTGTATACGTGTCTATGGTATCTCAAGATTACATAATATACAATACAAGTTGATTAAGTTATGGTTGGTGAAATGTCCCGTTCTTATTGATTAAAAACGTTCCATATTAATTGATTTCGTTGCGAGGTTTTGACCTCTATATGAGACGTTTTTCAAAGACTGCATTCATTTTAAAACAAACCATAACCTTTATTTCATCAATAAAGGTTTAAAAAGCTTTACGTAGATTATCAAATAATGATAATCTAAAATATCCTGTTTACACACGACCATTACATAATGGTTTACAATACAAATATGTTACAACAAAATAAGTTTCTTGAATACAGTTTTTACACAATATCATACAAGCATGGACTCCAAATCTCGTCCTTATTTAAGTATGCGACAGCGGAAGCTCTTAATAATCACCTGAGAATAAACATGCTTAAAACGTCAACAAAAATGTTGGTGAGTTATAGGTTTAACCTATATATATCAAATCATAATAATAGACCACAAGATTTCATATTTCAATACACACCCCATACATAGAGATAAAAATCATTCATATGGTGAACACCTGGTAACCGACATTAACAAGATGCATATATAAGAATATCCCCATCATTCCGGGACACCCTTCGGATATGATATAAATTTCGAAGTACTAAAGCATCCGGTACTTTGGATGGGGTTTGTTAAGCCCAATAGATCTATCTTTAGGATTCGCGTCAATTAGGGTGTCTGTTCCCTAATTCTTAGATTACCAGACTTAATAAAAAGGGGCATATTCGATTTCGATAATTCAACCATAGAATGTAGTTTCACGTACTTGTGTCTATTTTGTAAATCATTTATAAAACCTGCATGTATTCTCATCCCAAAAATATTAGATTTTAAAAGTGGGACTATAACTCACTTTCACAGATTTTTACTTCGTCGGGAAGTAAGACTTGGCCACTGGTTGATTCACGAACCTATAACAATATATACATATATATCAAAGTATGTTCAAAATATATTTACAACACTTTTAATATATTTTGATGTTTTAAGTTTATTAAGTCAGCTGTCCTCGTTAGTAACCTACAACTAGTTGTCCACAGTTAGATGTACAGAAATAAATCGATAAATATTATCTTGAATCAATCCATGACCCAGTGTATACGTATCTCAGTATTGATCACAACTCAAACTATATATATTTTGGAATCAACCTCAACCCTGTATAGCTAACTCCAACATTCACATATAGAGTGTCTATGGTTGTTCCGAAATATATATAGATGTGTCGACATGATAGGTCGAAACATTGTATACGTGTCTATGGTATCTCCAGATTACATAATATACAATACAAGTTGATTAAGTTATGGTTGGAATAGATTTGTTACCAATTTTCACGTAGCTAAAATGAGAAAAATTATCCAATCTTGTTTTACCCATAACTTCTTCATTTTAAATCCGTTTTGAGTGAATCAAATTGCTATGGTTTCATATTGAACTCTATTTTATGAATCTAAACAGAAAAAGTATAGGTTTATAGTCAGAAAAATAAGTTACAAGTCGTTTTTGTAAAGGTAGTCATTTCAGTCGAAAGAACGACGTCTAGATGACCATTTTAGAAAACATACTTCCACTTTGAGTTTAACCATAATTTTTGGATATAGTTTCATGTTCATAATAAAAATCATTTTCTCAGAATAACAACTTTTAAATCAAAGTTTATCATAGTTTTTAATTAACTAACCCAAAACAGCCCGCGGTGTTACTACGACGGCGTAAATCCGGTTTTACGGTGTTTTTCGTGTTTCCAGGTTTTAAATCATTAAGTTAGCATATCATATAGATATAGAACATGTGTTTAGTTGATTTTAAAAGTCAAGTTAGAAGGATTAACTTTTGTTTGCGAACAAGTTTAGAATTAACTAAACTATGTTCTAGTGATTACAAGTTTAAACCTTCGAATAAGATAGCTTTATATGTATGAATCGAATGATGTTATGAACATCATTACTACCTTAAGTTACTTGGATAAACCTACTGGAAAAGAGAAAAATGGATCTAGCTTCAATGGATCCTTGGATGGCTCGAAGTTCTTGAAGCAGAATCATGACACGAAAACAAGTTCAAGTAAGATCATCACTTGAAATAAGATTGTTATAGTTATAGAAATTGAACTAAAGTTTGAATATGATTATTACCTTGTATTAGAATTATAACCTACTGTAAGAAACAAAGATTTCTTGAGGTTGGATGATCACCTTACAAGATTGGAAGTGAGCTAGCAAACTTGAAAGTATTCTTGATTTTATGTAACTAGAACTTGTAGAATATATGAAGAACACTTAGAACTTGAAGATAGAACTTGAGAGAGATCAATTAGATGAAGAAAATTGAAGAATGAAAGTGTTTGTAGGTGTTTTAGGTCGTTGGTGTATGGATTAGATATAAAGGATATGTAATTTTGTTTTCATGTAAATAAGTCATGAATGATTACTCATATTTTTGTAATTTTATGAGATATTTCATGCTAGTTGCCAAATGATGGTTCCCACATATGTTAGGTGACTCACATGGGCTGCTAAGAGCTGATCATTGGAGTGTATATACCAATAGTACATACATCTAAAAGCTGTGTATTGTACGAGTACGAATACGGGTGCATACGAGTAGAATTGTTGATGAAACTGAACGAGGATGTAATTGTAAGCATTTTTGTTAAGTAGAAGTATTTTGATAAATGTATTGAAGTCTTTCAAAAGTGTATAAATACATATTAAAACACTACATGTATATACATTTTAACTGAGTCGTTAAGTCATCGTTAGTCGTTACATGTAAGTGTTGTTTTTAAACCTTTAGGTTAACGGTCTTGTTAAATGTTGTTAACCCAATGTTTATAATATCAAATGAGATTTTAAATTATTATATTATCATAATATTATCATGTATGAATATCTCTTAATATGATATATATACATTAAATGTCTTTACAACGATAATCGTTACATATATGTCTCGTTTAAAAATCATTAAGTTAGTAGTCTTGTTTTTACATATGTAGTTCATTGTTAATATACTTAATGATATGTTTACTTATCATAGTATCATGTTAACTATATATATATCCATATATATGTCATCATATAGTTTTTACAAGTTTTAACGTTCGTGAATCACCGGTCAACTTGGGTGGTCAATTGTCTATATGAAACATATTTCAATTAATCAATTCTTAACAAGTTTGATTGCTTAACATGTTGGAAACATTTAATCATGTAAATATCAATCTCAATTAATATATATAAACATGGAAAAGTTCGGGTCACTACAGTACCTACCCGTTAAATAAATTTCGTCCCGAAATTTTAAGCTGTTGAAGGTGTTGACGAATCTTCTGGAAATAGATGTGGGTATTTCTTCTTCATCTGATCTTCACGCTCCCAGGTGAACTCGGGTCCTCTACGAGCATTCCATCGAACCTTAACAATTGGTATCTTGTTTTGCTTAAGTCTTTTAACCTCACGATCCATTATTTCGACGGGTTCTTCGATGAATTGAAGTTTTTCGTTGATTTAGATTTCATCTAACGGAATAGTGAGATCTTCTTTAGCAAAACATTTCTTCAAATTCGAGACGTGGAAAGTGTTATGTACAGCCGCGAGTTGTTGAGGTAACTTTAGTCGGTAAGCTACTGGTCCGACACGATCAATAATCTTGAATGGTCCAATATACCTTGGATTTAATTTCCCTCGTTTACCAAATCGAACAACGCCTTTCCAAGGTGCAACTTTAAGCATGACCATCTCTCCAATTTCAAATTCTATATCTTTTCTTTTAATGTCAGCGTAGCTCTTTTGTCGACTTTGGGCGGTTTTCAACCGTTGTTGAATTTGGATGATCTTCTCGGTAGTTTCTTGTATAATCTCCGGACCCATAATCTGTCTATCCCCCACTTCACTCCAACAAATCGGAGACCTGCACTTTCTACCATAAAGTGCTTCAAACGGCGCCATCTCAATGCTTGAATGGTAGCTGTTGTTGTAGGAAAATTCTGCTAATGGTAGATGTCGATCCCAACTGTTTCCGAAATCAATAACACATGCTCGTAGCATGTCTTCAAGCGTTTGTATCGTCCTTTCGCTCTGCCCATCAGTTTGTGGATGATAGGCAGTACTCATGTCTAGACGAGTTCCTAATGCTTGCTGTAATGTCTGCCAGAATCTTGAAATAAATCTGCCATCCCTATCAGAGATAATAGAGATTGGTATTCCATGTCTGGAGACGACTTCCTTCAAATACAGTCGTGCTAACTTCTCCATCTTGTCATCTTCTCTTATTGGCAGGAAGTGTGCTGATTTGGTGAGACGATCAACTATTACCCAAATAGTATCAAAACCACTTGCAGTCCTTGGCAATTTAGTGATGAAATCCATGGTAATGTTTTCCCATTTCCATTCTGGGATTTCGGGTTGTTGAAGTAGACCTGATGGTTTTTGATGCTCAGCTTTGACCTTAGAACACGTCAAACATTCTCCTACGTATTTAGCAACATCGGCTTTCATACCCGGCCACCAAAAATGTTTCTTGAGATCCTTGTACATCTTCCCCGTTCCAGGATGTATTGAGTATCTGGTTTTATAAGCTTCTCTAAGTACCATTTCTCTCATATCTCCAAATTTTGGTACCCAAATCCTTTCAGCCCTATACCGGGTTCCGTCTTCCCGAATATTAAGATGCTTCTCCGATCCTTTGGGTATTTCATCCTTTAAATTTCCCTCTTTTAAAACTCCTTGTTGCGCCTCCTTTATTTGAGTAGTAAGGTTATTATGAATCATTATATTCATAGATTTTACTCGAATGGGTTCTCTGTCCTTCCTGCTCAAGGCATCGGCTACCACATTTGCTTTCCCCGGGTGGTAACGAATCTCAAAGTCGTAATCATTCAACAATTCAATCCACCTACGCTGCCTCATATTCAGTTGTTTCTGATTAAATATGTGTTGAAGACTTTTATGGTCGGTATATATAATACTTTTGACCCCATATAAGTAGTGCCTCCAAGTCTTTAATGCAAAAACAACCGCGCCTAATTCCAAATCATGCGTCGTATAATTTTGTTCGTGAATCTTCAATTGTCTAGACGCATAAGCAATCACCTTCGTTCGTTGCATTAATACACAACCGAGACCTTGCTTTGATGCGTCACAATAAATCACAAAATCATCATTCCCTTCAGGCAATGACAATATAGGTGCCGTAGTTAGCTTTTTCTTCAATAACTGAAACGCTTTCTCTTGTTCATCATTCCATTCAAATTTCTTCCCTTTATGCGTTAATGCAGTCAAGGGTTTTGCTATTCTGGAAAAATCTTGGATGAACCTTCTGTAGTAACCAGCTAGTCCTAAAAACTGGCGTATGTGTTTCGGAGTTTTCGGGGTTTCCCAATTTTCAACAGTTTCTATCTTTGCCGGATCCACCTTAATACCTTCTTTGTTCACTATGTGACCGAGGAATTGAACTTCTTCCAACCAAAATGCACACTTTGAAAACTTAGCGTACAATTCTTCCTTCCTCAATACTTCTAACACCTTTCTCAAATGTTCACCGTGTTCTTGGTCATTCTTTGAGTAAATAAGTATGTCATCAATGAAAACAATGACAAACTTGTCAAGGTATGGTCCACACACTCGGTTCATAAGGTCCATGAACACAGCTGGTGCATTAGTTAAACCAAACGGCATGACCATAAACTCGTAATGACCGTAACGTGTTCTGAAAGCAGTCTTTGGAATATCATCTTCTTTCACCCGCATTTGATGATACCCGGAACGTAAGTCAATCTTTGAATAAACAGACGAGCCTTGTAGTTGATCAAATAAGTCATCGATTCTCGGTAGTGGGTAGCGGTTCTTGATGGTAAGTTTGTTCAACTCTCGGTAGTCGATACACAACCTGAATGTACCATCTTTCTTCTTGACAAACAAAACAGGAGCTCCCCACGGTGATGTGCTTGGTCGAATGAAACCACGCTCTAAAAGTTCTTGTAATTGGCTTTGCAGTTCTTTCATCTCGCTGGGTGCGAGTCTGTAAGGAGCACGAGCTATTGGTGCAGCTCCTGGTACAAGATCTATTTGAAATTCAACGGATCGATGTGGGGGTAATCCCGGTAATTCTTTCGGAAATACATCGGGAAATTCTTTTGCAATGGGAACATCATTGATGCTCTTTTCTTCAGTTTGTACTTTCTCGACGTGTGCTAGAACAACATAGCAACCTTTTCTTATTAGTTTTTGTGCCTTCAAATTACTAATAAGATGTAGCTTCGTGTTGCCCTTTTCTCCGTACACCATTAAGGGTTTTCCTTTTTCTCGTATAATGCGAATTGCATTTTTGTAACAAACGATCTCTGCTTTCACTTCTTTCAACCAGTCCATACCGATTATCACATCAAAACTCCCTAACTCTACTGGTATCAAATCAATCTTAAATGTTTCGCTTACCAGTTTAATTTCTCGATTCCGACATATATTATCTGCTGAAATTAATTTACCATTTGCTAATTCGAGTAAAAATTTACTATCCAAAGGCGTCAATGGACAACTTAATTTAGCACAAAAATCTCTACTCATATAGCTTCTATCCGCACCCGAATCAAATAAAACGTAAGCAGATTTATTGTCAATAAGAAACGTACCCGTAACAAGCTCCGGGTCTTCCTGTGCCTCTGCCGCATTAATATTGAAAACTCTTCCGCGGCCTTGTCCATTCGTGTTCTCCTGGTTCGGGCAATTTCTAATAATGTGGCCTGGTTTTCCACATTTATAACAAACTACATTGGCATAACTTGCTCCGACACTACTTGCTCCGCCATTACTCGTTCCGACACCATTTGTTCCTTTCGTTCTATTAACCCCTGGTCCGTAGACCTCACACTTCGCCGCGCTATGACCATTTCTTTTACACTTGTTGCAAAATTTGGTGCAGAACCCCGAGTGATTCTTTTCACACCTTTGGCATAGCTGCTTCTGATTGTTGTTGTTGTTGCGGTTATTATTGTTGTTGGGATGATTGTTGTAGTTGCTGTTGTTGTTGTTGTTGTTGTTGTTGGGCCGTTTGTTGTAGTTGCGATTGATGTTGCGATTGTTGGGATAATTGTTGCGATTATTGTTGTAATTGCTGTTGTTGTTGTATTGGTGATTCTTATCACCGTTTTCCTCCCACTTTCTTTTGACTTGCTTCACATTGGCCTCTTCAGCTGTCTGTTCTTTAATTCTTTCTTCAATTTGGTTCACGAGTTTGTGAGCCATTCTACATGCCTGTTGTATGGAGGAGGGCTCGTGTGAACTTATATCTTCTTGGATTCTTTCCGGTAATCCTTTCACAAACGCGTCGATCTTCTCTTCCTCATCTTCGAATGCTCCCGGACACAATAGGCACAATTCTGTGAATCGTCTTTCGTACGTGGTAATATCAAATCCTTGGGTTCGTAACCCTCTAAGTTCTGTCTTGAGCTTATTGACCTCGGTTCTGGGACGGTACTTCTCGTTCATCAAGTGCTTGAATGCTGACCACGGTAGTGCGTACGCATCGTCTTGTCCCACTTCCTCTAGATAGGTATTCCACCATGTTAACGCAGAACTTGTGAAGGTATGCGTAGCATACTTTACTTTGTCCTCTTCAGTACACTTACTTATGGCAAACACCGATTCGACCTTCTCGGTCCACCGTTTCAATCCGATCGGTCCTTCGGTTCCATCAAATTCCAAAGGTTTGCACGCAGTGAATTCTTTGTAGGTGCATCCTACACGATTTCCTGTACTGCTAAATCCAAGGTTATTGTTGGTATGTAGCGCAGCCTGTACTGCGGCTATGTTTGAAGCTAGAAAAGTACGGAATTCCTCTTCATTCATATTCACGGTGTGTCGAGTAGTCGGTGCCATTTCCTTCAAAATAGTTAAATGGAACAAGTTAATCATACAGAATATTAAGAGTAGTTAATAGTATTTCGTAGCATAATATGAACTCATTTATAAAAGCTTTTTCTTCATATTAGCGTTTTATAAGTTTAAATTCGGGTAGTACCTACCCGTTAAGTTCATACTTAGTAGCTAATATACAATTCAACTACTACAATTCTATATGAAAAACTGATTATAATAATATTTCGCGTTCAAAGTTTTATACAATATTTTACAAACTTACAATACCGCTTATTTTACATAAAGCATGAAATATAGCACACAATAACTTTGATACAAGATAGTTGTGAAGATAATTCTAGCTAGTACACAAGTCGTTCAGCAAAGGCAATAAAGACACGTAATTCATACGTCCAGAAACAAGTCATGCATTCTGGTTTTACTAGGACTACTTCCCATCCTTGGTCTTGTGCAACATAACCGTTATGGCCGTTGATAAGACAGCGTGTTGTAACGTCGTCAAAGGGACGAGGGTTACGTAATGTCCAACAGTCCCGTAACAATCTAAAAACCTCATTTCTTACCCCAATTACCGTCTCCGTCACTTGTGGGAACGTTTTGTTTAATAGTTGTAGCCCGATGTTCTTGTTCTCACTTTGGTGAGAAGCGAACATTACTAATCCGTAAGCATAACATGCTTCTTTATGTTGCATGTTAGCCGCTTTTTCTAAATCACGAAGTCCAATATTCGGATATATTGAGTCAAAATAATTTCTTAACCCATTGCGTAAAATAGCATTTGGGTTCCCCGCAATATATGCGTCAAAGTAAACACATCGTAACTTATGGGTTTCCCAATGTGATATCCCCCATCTTTCAAACGAAAGTCTCTTATAAACCAAGACATTCTTGGAACGTTCTTCGAATGTCTTGCAAACTGATCTCGCCTTAAATAGTTGTGCCGAGGAATTCTGACCGACTCTAGACAAGATTTCATCAATCATGTCTCTGGGTAGGTCTCTTAAAATATTGGGTTGTCTATCCATTTTGCGTTTTTATACTGTAAAATAGACAAGAGTTAGATTCATAAAAAAAAATACTTATTAACACAAGCAATTTTCACATATATCATAAAGCATAAGCACACTACATTACATATATTACACCACATGAATACAACTATCTTATTCCGACTCGCTTGTTTCTTCTTCTTCGGTTTTGGTTCGTTTTGCCAAGTTTCTAGGGATATATGATTTTTCCCTAATACGAGCCGTCGTTATCCACATTGGTTTAGAAACACCTGGTGGTTTAGAGGTTCCCGGGTCATTGTTACAACTTAAGGACTTCGGGGGTTGACGATACATATAAAGTTCATCGGGGTTGGAATTAGATTTCTCTATTTTTATGCCCTTTCCCTTATTATTTTCTTTTGCCTTTTTAAATTCAGTTGGGGTAATTTCTATAACATCATCGGAATTCTCGTCGGAATCCGATTCATCGGAGAATTGGTAATCCTCCCAATATTTTGCTTCCTTGGCGGAAACACCATTGACCATAATTAACCTTGGTCGGTTGGTTGAGGATTTTCTTTTACTTAACCGTTTTATTATTTCCCCCACCGGTTCTATTTCTTCATCCGGTTCCGATTCTTCTTCCGGTTCCGATTCTTCTTCCGGTTCCGACTCTTCTTCCGGTTCCTCTTCGGGAACTTGTGAATCAGTCCACGAATCATTCCAATTTACATTTGACTCTTCATTATTATTAGGTGAGTCAATGGGACTTGTTCTAGAGGTAGACATCTATCACATAATATCAAACGCGTTAAGAGATTAATATATCACATAATATTCACATGTTAAAAATATATAGTTTCCAACAAAATTTGTTAAGCAATCATTTTTCAAGTAAACACGGTCGAAGTCCAGACTCACTAATGCATCCTAACAAACTCGATAAGACACACTAATGCAAAATTCTGGTTCTCTAAGACCAACGCTCGGATACCAACTGAAATGTCCCGTTCTTATTGATTAAAAACGTTCCATATTAATTGATTTCGTTGCGAGGTTTTGACCTCTATATGAGACGTTTTTCAAAGACTGCATTCATTTTAAAACAAACCATAACCTTTATTTCATCAATAAAGGTTTAAAAAGCTTTACGTAGATTATCAAATAATGATAATCTAAAATATCCTGTTTACACACGACCATTACATAATGGTTTACAATACAAATATGTTACAACAAAATAAGTTTCTTGAATGCAGTTTTTACACAATATCATACAAGCATGGACTCCAAATCTCGTCCTTATTTAAGTATGCGACAGCGGAAGCTCTTAATAATCACCTGAGAATAAACATGCTTAAAACGTCAACAAAAATGTTGGTGAGTTATAGGTTTAACCTATATATATCAAATCATAATAATAGACCACAAGATTTCATATTTCAATACACACCCCATACATAGAGATAAAAATCATTCATATGGTGAACACCTGGTAACCGACATTAACAAGATGCATATATAAGAATATCCCCATCATTCCGGGACACCCTTTGGATATGATATAAATTTCGAATTACTAAAGCATCCGGTACTTTGGATGGGGTTTGTTACGCCCAATAGATCTATCTTTAGGATTCGCGTCAATTAGGGTGTCTGTTCCCTAATTCTTAGATTACCAGACTTAATAAAAAGGGGCATATTCGATTTCGATAATTCAACCATAGAATGTAGTTTCACGTACTTGTGTCTATTTTGTAAATCATTTATAAAACCTGCATGTATTCTCATCCCAAAAATATTAGATTTTAAAAGTGGGACTATAACTCACTTTCACAGATTTTTACTTCGTCGGGAAGTAAGACTTGGCCACTGGTTGATTCACGAACCTATAACAATATATACATATATATCAAAGTATGTTCAAAATATATTTACAACACTTTTAATATATTTTGATGTTTTAAGTTTATTAAGTCAGCTGTCCTCGTTAGTAACCTACAACTAGTTGTCCACAGTTAGATGTACAGAAATAAATCGATAAATATTATCTTGAATCAATCCACGACCCAGTGTATACGTATCTCAGTATTGATCACAACTCAAACTATATATATTTTGGAATCAACCTCAACCCTGTATAGCTAACTCCAACATTCACATATAGAGTGTCTATGGTTGTTCCGAAATATATATAGATGTGTCGACATGATAGGTCGAAACATTGTATACGTGTCTATGGTATCTCCAGATTACATAATATACAATACAAGTTGATTAAGTTATGGTTGGAATAGATTTGTTACCAATTTTCACGTAGCTAAAATGAGAAAAATTATCCAATCTTGTTTTACCCATAACTTCTTCATTTTAAATCCGTTTTGAGTGAATCAAATTGCTATGGTTTCATATTGAACTCTATTTTATGAATCTAAACAGAAAAAGTATAGGTTTATAGTCGGAAAAATAAGTTACAAGTCGTTTTTGTAAAGGTAGTCATTTCAGTCGAAAGAACGACGTCTAGATGACCATTTTAGAAAACATACTTCCACTTTGAGTTTAACCATAATTTTTGGATATAGTTTCATGTTCATAATAAAAATCATTTTCTCAGAATAACAACTTTTAAATCAAAGTTTATCATAGTTTTTAATTAACTAACCCAAAACAGGCCGCGGTGTTACTACGACGGCGTAAATCCGGTTTTACGGTGTTTTTCGTGTTTCCAGGTTTTAAATCATTAAGTTAGCATATCATATAGATATAGAACATGTGTTTAGTTGATTTTAAAAGTCAAGTTAGAAGGATTAACTTTTGTTTGCGAACAAGTTTAGAATTAACTAAACTATGTTCTAGTGATTACAAGTTTAAACCTTCGAATAAGATAGCTTTATATGTATGAATCGAATGATGTTATGAACATCATTACTACCTTAAGTTACTTGGATAAACCTACTGGAAAAGAGAAAAATGGATCTAGCTTCAATGGATCCTTGGATGGCTCGAAGTTCTTGAAGCAGAATCATGACACGAAAACAAGTTCAAGTAAGATCATCACTTGAAATAAGATTGTTATAGTTATAGAAATTGAACCAAAGTTTGAATATGATTATTACCTTGTATTATAATTATAACCTACTGTAAGAAACAAAGATTTCTTGAGGTTGGATGATCACCTTACAAGATTGGAAGTGAGCTAGCAAACTTGAAAGTATTCTTGATTTTATGTAACTAGAACTTGTAGAATATATGAAGAACACTTAGAACTTGAAGATAGAACTTGAGAGAGATCAATTAGATGAAGAAAATTGAAGAATGAAAGTGTTTGTAGGTGTTTTTGGTCGTTGGTGTATGGATTAGATATAAAGGATATGTAATTTTGTTTTCATGTAAATAAGTCATGAATGATTACTCATATTTTTGTAATTTTATGAGATATTTCATGCTAGTTGCTAAATGATGGTTCCCACATGTGTTAGGTGACTCACATGGGCTGCTAAGAGCTGATCATTGGAGTGTATATACCAATAGTACATACATCTAAAAGCTGTGTATTGTACGAGTACGAATACGGGTGCATACGAGTAGAATTGTTGATGAAACTGAACGAGGATGTAATTGTAAGCATTTTTTGTTAAGTAGAAGTATTTTGATAAATGTATTGAAGTCTTTCAAAAGTGTATAAATACATATTAAAACACTACATGTATATACATTTTAACTGAGTCGTTAAGTCATCGTTAGTCGTTACATGTAAGTGTTGTTTTTAAACCTTTAGGTTAACGGTCTTGTTAAATGTTGTTAACCCAATGTTTATAATATCAAATGAGATTTTAAATTATTATATTTTCATAATATTATCATGTATGAATATCTCTTAATATGATATATATACATTAAATGTCTTTACAACGATAATCGTTACATATATGTCTCGTTTAAAAATCATTAAGTTAGTAGTCTTGTTTTTACATATGTAGTTCATTGTTAATATACTTAATGATATGTTTACTTATCATAGTATCATGTTAACTATATATATATCCATATATATGTCATCATATAGTTTTTACAAGTTTTAACGTTCGTGAATCACCGGTCAACTTGGGTGGTCAATTGTCTATATGAAACATATTTCAATTAATCAATTCTTAACAAGTTTGATTGCTTAACATGTTGGAAACAATTAATCATGTAAATATCAATCTCAATTAATATATATAAATATGGAAAAGTTCGGGTCACTACAGTTGGAATAGATTTGTTACCAATTTTCACGTAGCTAAAATTAGAAAAATTATCCAATCTTGTTTTACCCATAACTTCTTCATTTTAAATCCGTTTTGAGTGAATCAAATTGCTATGGTTTCATATTGAACTCTATTTTATGAATATAAACAGAAAAAGTATAGGTTTATAGACGTAAAAATAAGTTACAAGTCATTTTTGTAAAGGTGGTCATTTCAG
The DNA here is from genome assembly GCF_046630445.1 of Rutidosis leptorrhynchoides. NCBI lineage: Eukaryota > Viridiplantae > Streptophyta > Magnoliopsida > Asterales > Asteraceae > Rutidosis > Rutidosis leptorrhynchoides. Next base: position 552,162,121 of record NC_092334.1, read on the forward strand.
TCGAAAGAACGACGTCTAGATGACCATTTTAGAAAACGTACTTCCACTTTGAGTCTAACCATATTTTTTGGATATAGTTTCATGTTCATAATAAAAATCATTTTCTCAGAATAACAACTTTTAAATCAAAGTTTATCATAGTTTTTAATTAACTAACCCAAAACAGCCCGCGGTGTTACTACGACGGCGTAAATCCGGTTTTACGGTGTTTTTCGTGTTTCCAGGTTTTAAATCATTAAGTTAGCATATCATATAGATATAGAACATGTGTTTAGTTGATTTTAAAAGTTAATTTAGAAGGATTAACTTTTATTTGCGAACAAGTTTAGAATTAACTAAACTATGTTCTAGTGATTACAAGTTTAAACCTTCGAATAAGATAGCTTTATATGTATGAATCGAATGATATTATGAACATCATTACTACCTTAAGTTCCTTGGATAAACCTACTGGAAAAGAGAAAAATGGATCTAGCTTCAATGGATCCTTGGATGGCTCGAAGTTCTTGAAGCAGAATCATGACACGAAAACAAGTTCAAGTAAGATCATCACTTGAAATAAGATTGTTATAGTTATAGAAATTGAACCAAAGTTTGAATATTATTATTACCTTGTATTAGGATGATAACCTACTGTAAGAAACAAAGATTTCTTGAGGTTGGATGATCACCTTACAAGATTGGAAGTGAGCTAGCAAACTTGAAAGTATTCTTGATTTTATGTAACTAGAACTTGTAGAATATATGAAGAACACTTAGAACTTGAAGATAGAACTTGAGAGAGATCAATTAGATGAAGAAAATTGAAGAATGAAAGTGTTTGTAGGTGTTTTTGGTCGTTGGTGTATGGATTAGATATAAAGGATATGTAATTTTGTTTTCATGTAAATAAGTCATGAATGATTACTCATATTTTTGTAATTTTATGAGATATTTCATGCTAGTTGCCAAATGATGGTTCCCACATGTGTTAGGTGACTCACATGGGCTGCTAAGAGCTGATCATTGGAGTGTATATACCAATAGTACATACATCTAAAAGCTGTGTATTGTACGAGTACGAATACGGGTGCATACGAGTAGAATTGTTGATGAAACTGAACGAGGATGTAATTGTAAGCATTTTTGTTAAGTAGAAGTATTTTGATAAGTGTATTGAAGTCTTTCAAAAGTGTATAAATACATATTAAAACACTACATGTATATACATTTTAACTGAGTCGTTAAGTCATCGTTAGTCGTTACATGTAAGTGTTGTTCTGAAACCTTTAGGTTAACGATCTTGTTAAATGTTGTTAACCCAATGTTTATAATATCAAATGAGATTTTAAATTATTATATTATCATGATATTATCATGTATGAATATCTCTTAATATGATATATATACATTAAATGTCTTTACAACGATAATCGTTACATATATGTCTCGTTTAAAAATCATTAAGTTAGTAGTCTTGTTTTTACATATGTAGTTCATTGTTAATATACTTAATGATATGTTTACTTATCATAGTATCATGTTAACTATATATATATCCATATATATGTCATCATATAGTTTTTACAAGTTTTAACGTTCGTGAATCACCGGTCAACTTGGGTGGTCAATTGTCTATATGAAACCTATTTCAATTAATCAAGTCTTAACAAGTTTGATTGCTTAACATGTTGGAAACACTTAATCATGTAAATAAAAATTTCATTTAATATATATATAAACATGGAAAAGTTCGGGTCACTACAAGTATCTCGCCACGATTATATTCTATCTAAAATTATAAACCTTATTCATCCGCTCGTTCTGACCGACAATCATTCCGGAATAATAGAAGAGGTCAACGAACTTCGCGCTCGAGTAATAGTTTTGGAAAATATGGTGCAAAATTTACCAGTTTCAGCAACATTACCGGCATCAACAGTACCATCAGTAACAGCACCAGTACCATCAACAATCCATGCCTCAACATCTCATTCTGTATCTCGAGTATAATCATCGTTCTACGTATCGTTCTACATCAATTATCTTCATTTTTCATGGCGATTAAGTAATCTCTAAATGTTTTAGAGATTATGTATTCTAGTTCCAGCGGTAAACCAAATGAGTTTAATATCATATTAACTCACTAAATCCATGATTACATCTGAAGAAAATATATATACAAGTACATTTTCATAAAGATTGTAATTAAAAATTCTTTTGTACAAACTGTTAATGGTGAAAATATTTTAACGGGTAGGTAATACACGAGGAATATTTAGACTTCACATTAATCAGTTACACTGTACATTCTTCGAATCTGATTCAATACTCATTTACTATCCTACTTACATCCACAGACAAATGTATTCGTTCATCACAGGATAACCATTTTCATTCAAATTTCATATTTGGATTTTGATCTATCAAAATCCAACAAGTGGCATAATGAAGAAAACGTTGGACAAAATAAAATTTGTTAGAAACAAACTAATTAACTATGAGAAATTTTGTTAAGAACCCACGCTAACGAAATCCTAGCTAACTGTTCCTAGCTAACTGTTAATTCCGTATTACATTTTAATTATCGCAATTTATTTATCGCAATTTTAATTCTCGCAATTTTATTTATCGTCATTTAATTTCTGTTATTTACTTTACGCATTTTATTTATCGTCATTTAATTTATGTATTTTACGCACTTTAAATATCGGGACACGTATACAAGGTTTTGACATATCATATCGACGCATCTATATATATTATTTGGAATAACCATAGACACTCTATATGCAGTAATGTTGGAGTTAGCTATACAGGGTTGAGGTTGATTCTACAATAATATATATAGTTTGAGTTGTGATCGAGTCTGAGACATGTACACGGGTCACAATACGTATTAATTAATTCGAATATTATATAGTAAACTATATATGAATTATTATTTGTACACTGCTAACTGTGGACTATCAACATTGGACAATTAAAATAAATTAAAATATTGATTATAACATATGAAACTAAACAATTCTTCAAGTTTGCCACTTGATTTCATCTTAAACCTCATTTGTATCTTGACGATTCCAACCTGCGTTCAAATCTTTCATGATTTTTGAAAACACCTCAATCGAGAGAATGAACCAACCGCACTTCATCTATGGAAGAAAAGATAGATGCATATAGTTATGCACCTGAAAATACTCTGAACCTGAGTAAACGTTTAACACGTGTCTGTGCTAGCTCCTTTGGCATTGTTATTACCAAAAAATAACATTGTAACTCTTTTCAAATTAGCCAAATTTGTCACAGCTCCATCAAGTCAACTTCGACTTTTCAGTCGGACTAGCCTTACTATAACCTTAATATATATACGTGCTCTTTTATTGTTACCGGGGAACTTTTCATATTCTACCATATTACCAGCAGACGTACCAGCAATCTCGTTACTTCTTGGTTTAAATCTCTCCTATAAATCATTATAGTTATTCATTGAAACTTTATCATATACTCATCCGCATCTTGTAACGAGAACTGCCATACCAATTATCGGGAGTCAGCAATCAGTACTTTAAAAATGCACAGCATATCTACATCAACAGTTATATGTATAACATTTATCTTTTAGAATTATGGTTTTTTATTCTGAAATTATGAACAGCACTCAGTCTACAAATCAATACTCGAATGTTGAAAAAGCTGAATGAAGCAGCAGAAACTATAGACAACCGTAAACGACCTTAATCGTTGGAAGTTTAATGATAAAGAATAGTATATTGGAAAAGCTCAGAAAAATTTGGAACTGGAAAACGGATTGAGCTAACCACGAAGGAGACCAAGGACAAATACAAGGACCAAACTCTGTATTTAAAGAATCTGATGATTCTGTTTCTGATGAAATCTTTAGCGAATACCTTGCTTCCGAATCTAAACCCTTACGGATAAATCTTCTTCATCATCCATCGATATTAGAAATTCCAAGATATCATCGTATCTTTCATTATAAATATTCTCCAAATTTTTGAAGATATTTTCATAACTGTTCTTATCTGAAATCATTAATCTCATCGTGCTATCAGTGTTACATCATATAGAAACTGTTAGTTTCTATATTCTGTAAACTTTCGAGCTTAAAATATGAATGTTATTGAAGTAATGTTGGGAACTGATGCATGAGTTAGTATAATATAATGACACTTGATCAACGTGATTATATTACAGTAAGTCATGCAGAGTTTCTAATGAAACGTGATGATTCACAGACCATAACGTCATCATGTGCCATGTTACACGACTCTTACATTCTATCTAATCTTCAAACATATCAAGAACATATTTTCTTGGTAGTTCTATCTTTTCTCTGGAAATTCTGGTAATATAACCAAACAAGATCGTACTATTACAATTTCTATCTTAGAACATAGTCATGTTCATTCAAAACTCCATACCTATGAATTCTGGACCATTATTCGCTTAATTTAAAGACGGGAAGGGAAAACAAGAGCATAAAGCTTCGAAATGTAAATGGGGGTATAGATCGCAGCAAATAGGAGAGAACATTAATGGTGGATGACAATGATTATAGGAGACAGAAGCAGGGACATCGAAATGTAAGGGAAGATAAAAAACCCAACAATAATGCAGGAACTACAAACCATGGATATTAATACGAATAGCAATATAAAGATATGGTATAATTAAGAATAGTATTACCCCAAGGTAATAGTAGAAGTAAACAGATTCTTCTGATGGAAGATTGAAAAGAAGGATGACAGAAATGATAATAAAAAATAAAAAATAAAATAAAATAAAATATATATATATATATATATATATATATATATATATATATATATATATATATATATATATATATATATATATATATATATATATATATATATATATATATATATCAAGGATTAGAACTAGATTAAGCATTTTCACAATCTTTTGGATGTTTGAACTAAGAAAGAAAGTATAGGAATGGTGAGAATAATGGAACGGAAGAGCTTAATTTATAATGGAAATATCAGACAGAGTAATCGAGGCAGATCACCGTATTTAATTATAGAGATCTTAATTTCCTTACTCGCAGAAGAATCAAATCTTTTAGATTTCGTAGATTTTCTTTAAATTCCTTGAATTTCGTAATTCAACCCTGACTCTGTCAAAAGTTAAGATGAATCTTTACTTTCCTATTTCACTCTTTGGTGATAGCTTCATTCGTACTCTTCGAATAATCGAATTATTTTTATCCATATTACTCAATGATGATAAAACTCAATTTATCAACTCATATTCGTCATGAAAACATTTTTATTGTTAGCCATGACCACCTCACTCAAATTTCGGGACGAAATTTCTTTAACGGGTAGGTACTGTGACGACCCGGAAATTTCCGACCAAATTTAAACTTAATCCTTATATGGTTTCAACTTGATAAGCAAAGTCTGTAATGTTGAGTCTCAAAAAATTTGAACTGTTTCATATAATCATTTGACCTTCGACCAGTTCCGACGATTCACGAACAATTAATTGTAATTTGATATGTATATATATATATATATATATATATATATATATATATATATATATATATATATATATATATATATATATATATAAATAATAATTCGAAATATAATTTAAAGTATTATATGTTAATGTTTTTAAAAATTAATAAAATAAAAATAGGATATTATAATAAATAATTATTTAAAATATATCTATATATATAAATAAGGTATATTAAAAATAAATATTAAATGATTGTAATACTCGTTTCATGTTTGATTGATATTAAGCAAGTTAAATTCAAACTTATGTAATTTTAAAATAAACGGTGATACGAAAATGAGTTCTATAAACTTTAGGCTTATTAAAAATGTATTTAGGAACTACTTGTTAAATTTTAACACTTTTTATATTTCACCCATAAATGAGAGGGACAGTTGATGAAATTTTAATTTAATAAATTAATAACCAATTTCATACCATAATGATCAGGATAGATAATTATAACTAATATAAAATTTTAGAATTTTTCTAAGACTTTTATACGCCACTGATTATCAACGGAGCACGATTCAATACCCGAATTAAAAATGTTGGTAGAAATAGAGATGAATGCTATATTATTCGAAATTGTAACTGTGTTTGTTCATTTCATAGCCTAAGTTTTATTTAGTTTAAAATTAGTCTAATATTTAATTATCACTACATCTTTACTAAATATAATATAATATATATACAGATGGTTAAGAGAATTCAACATTCACGAGATTGGGTACTGTGCGTTTTGTTTGTTTCCACCATCAAACTCGTTTTTGAACATATATATATATACATATATAATATATATTATCAACCTATTGCCCACTTGCAACCATTATTGCTTCTTTTATGGTTGTTTCTGTCGAGCAAGGAATCAACCCAAAACCCCACCATTTAATTTACCTTGCTATTCTACTTTTACTTTTATGTATATTGAGATATTGAGATGAGATGGAGAATCAACCCACCAGCTCTCTTTATCCCCTATCTATTTCTCTGTACATATTGATTATATTCCTTTTGAAGTTTACAATCTTGCATTCATAATCATACCCATATACATATACATGCATATGCTCGATCAACCCACTTCCCCCATCCATCACCGTCCTCATCTCCCTTCCACTCACTAACTCTCTTCGACAGTTGATACTTTTAGTTTCGTCTTCATCAAATCACCACCTTTGGAGACTACAAGCGAGAACGACCATCGGCCAAACCATCCACACTCACCACTACCATCATAAACTAAATCACAACAGCTAACCCACCAACCTGCAATCAGTCTCGAACTCAATCATCATCAACCCACCGAGCACGACTTTTCAAACCTTAAACAAACACCACCACCTCATTCTTTCTTTCTCTTCTTGACGACACCACACTAACCACCCTACAACAGTCGGTAACCGCCACCATCATAACCCATGATCTCAATAAACCACCTTCGTTAGAACAATAATCAAACCACCATCATAATAACCATCATCATATGTTCCTCGTTCGCAAAACCATCATTACTATCTTCAATATCTTGTTAACTGTTTATGACCAACACCTATCCTCTTTTTCTTGGCCGACAAAACAATATGTTCCACTTGCCAAAACAATTGCTAGTGGGTACATGAGGTGAATATTAGTAAAAACAAATGAAACGAGAAGATAAACCGAAGGTTATTATATACCACTGTTACATCGCGATCTCATGATTTTCTTTGGGCCACATGATCATATAGACTTTTGATGAGTTAAGAACTAACTCAAGAAACTTTTTGCTTCTATTTTTATTTTCGAACGAACCCCATAAATCCAAGGATATACGACTGTAATTGTTGCTGGCACTTGAGCTGATACATTTTTTTTCTCGGTTGCAAATCGACCAAACCCTCATACCACTAAATCTGATGCTATACGGAATACCTAATGGTATATATTTTTTTTGGATCAAATCACAACCTATCGAAAGCCCGGTTATGAAACTATAAAATATTAGAATAGGATAAAAAGGATAGAATATGTTTAGTGCTGCCAACTTGATTGTAGGAATTGATAGTGGAACTAATGGATGGCCGACAAGGATTTTATAAAGTGGCGAGTAATTATATATTTTTTTTTTGTTAAAGTATGATGATACCTACTACTACACGAATTCGTTGATGAAGATGACTCGATGATGATATGTTCGACGGCTACTACCAGTGGACGTTTGATTATTTTTTTACTGGATCAATGATGGAGATAAATGTATCACTTAACAAAGTTGGGCTATAATTATCGGGTTGATTAAATGGGTTTCATTTATTGGGCCTGTTGGGCCGAATTAATCATGGACCGAAACAAGAACGTACTATATCTAATTTTACGGTAATGGTTAAATAAAATTGACCATGAGTTTTATAAGAAAAACGAATTTGATGGAATGGTTAGGAGTGTTATGGGTGAGCAAGAGGTCTCGAGTTCGAGTTCTGTTTGAAGTATTTCTTTTTAAGAGGGTATAATCTTTTATTCCTATTTCCATTATTATTATGATTATTATTATCATTATTATTGTTATTGTTATTGTTATTGTATGGTTATTAGTACTATTATCTTCTCTAATGAAAGTATAGTTACCATTAATAATTATTATCGAAATTTTGATTACAATGATATATATATTTGTTATTACAAAAATTAATATCGTTAATAATATATGTATTATTATTATTAACATATTTAGGATTATTATTATTATCATTAATATGAAAACAATAAAATTATTATTATCTTTAATTTGTATCATTTTTATAATTATCATTATTAACGATATCATTATTATTATTAGTATTATCATTATTAATAAGGTTATTATTATTAGAAACTCATTAATATCAAAACTATCATCTTTAACAAATAAGTATTTTGTATTCAAAATGTATTTAGTACATATACTATAACGATATTAATATCTCATATAACTATATATTAACATTATATAGATAAATATTTATATGTATCAAACTATTGATTTTCAAACATAATAATAAATATGTATATATACATATATATATATATATATATATATATATATATATATATATATATATATATATATATATATATATATATATATATATATATATATATATATATATATATATATATGAATATACATATTAATATTACTAAATGAATAGATACTAATTATTTTAAAATATATATACAAAATAAATATATAACATATAATTTGAAATATAATATAAATATTTGTTTTAAATAGAATCTAATATAAACCCTAAATAACTACAAACATATATAAATAATATATATATTAATAAATAAAATTATGTGGTTATCATTAAATATTTTAATATATATACAAATGATATAGGTTCGTGAATCCGAGGCCAACCCTGCATTGTTCAATGTCGTCATATGTATTTTTACTACAAAATACAGTATTGTGAGTTTCATTTGCTCCCTTTTTAAATGCTTTTGCAATATATATTTTTGGGACTGAGAATACATGCGCAATTTTTATAAATGTTTTACGAAATAGACACAAGTAATCGAAACTACATTATATGGTTGAATTATCGAAATCGAATATGCCCCTTTTTATTAAGTCTGGTAATCTAAGAATTAGGGAACAGACACCCTAATTGACGCGAATCCTAAAGATAGATCTATCGGGCCCAACAAGCCCCATCCAAAGTACCGGATGCTTTAGTACTTCGAAATTATATCATGTCCGAAGGAGGATCCCGGAAAGATGGGGATATTCTTATATGCATATTGTGAATGTCGGTTACCAGGTGTTCAATCCATATGAATGATTATTTTGTCTCTATGCATGGGACGTATGTTTATGAGAAATGGAAATACGAAATCTTGTAGTCTATTAAAATTATGAAATGATTATTTATGATAAACTAATGAACTCACCAACCTTTTGGTTGACACTTTAAAGCATGTTTATTCTCAGGTATGAAAGAAGTCTTCCGCTGTGCGATTGTTCATTTTAAAGATATTACTTGGAGTCATTCATGACATATTTCAAAAGACGTTGCATTCGAGTCATTGAGTTCATCAAGATTATTATTAAGTCAATTATAGTTAGATATATTAATAAATGGTATGCATGCCGTCAACTTTCGATGTAATGAAAGATTTTCTTTTCAAAAACGAATGCAATGCTTGTAAAATGTATCATATAGAGGTCAAGTACCTCGCGATGTAATCAACTGTTGTGAATCGTTTATAATCGATATGGATTTCGTCCGGATGGATTAGGACGGGTCTTTACAGTCATGGCTAACAATAAAAATGTTTTCATGACGAATATGAGTTGATAAATAGAGTTTTATCACCATTGTATAATAAGGATAAAATGATTTGATTACTCGAAGCGTACGAGTGAAGTTATCACAAAAGAGCGAAAAGTTTCGTCTTAACTTTTGACGTAGTTAATGGAATTCAATATTACAACAAGTTCTTAAAGTAAACATATTCATGAAACCAATTCATATAGAGTTCATATAAGCGGAAGCAAAATAATCAAGAAAACAAGTTTATATGTTAAACCATTTGTTTGAATTCCATGTTAATATCAAGTCTTGAAATCATGCTTACAAATATATCAAGATTAGAAAAGTGTTTATACCTCCTCTAAGATTGTAGAGGGCTGAATTTTGGACAGCAGGAATGTCGAAGAAGATGATGCAAAATGGAGCTTCAAAAGGATGAAACCTCAAGTAGAAATACCCCAAGCTTATGCCCCAACACCTAGCCTTTGGTTAGGATTTAATTAGGCACTTGAAACACTAGTTAACCAAGCAAGAACCACCCCCTATTCTGCCTTAAACAGTTCGGCCAGAATGCTCAGCAGAAACAGATTTTTCTTGTTGTTGTTTTGTGTTTCACACACTCTTACCTTTTGTTCTTCCATGGTTATAGAGTCTAGCACTTGTATAAGGAGTTGTGCACTCAAAAGCAACAAAATATGAGCATGAGATGCTCTTCTTGGAGACACAAAATCTGCCACCATCATGGGTCTCCTTTTTTTATTCAATAGGATTGTTTATATATATATATATATATATATATATATATATATATATATATATATATATATATATATATATATATATATATATATATATATATATATATATATATATATATATATATATATATATATATATATATAAAACAATATATATAAAACCATATACATTTATTTTGTTACTTGCATATTTTATAAAACCATTTATAAAATATAACACATTATAATTATTTACACTTGTAAATAATTAAATCCTCATTGTGTAAATTATCCAAATAATTTATGTCAAGTGATAATATTTTAGAAAACCGATTTTCTAAATTTCAAGTGTCGCGTATTTATTTAACGATCCAACCGTTAAGATTAAATACTTGTAAAGTGTCGGTAAGCTTGTTATTGGGTATGACCCGACTTGGATCATAACATATTAGCCACATTAATTAAATATGTCTCTCGGGCATACAAAAAAAACCTTCAATCTCCCACTTGCACGAGAAACATAAGAAATTAATGCAGGTGACGGATACCACCTAACGACCGTCCATCACCCCCAATATGTTATGACTTTTGCCATTCAATAACATCATCCCTTTCGAGTTCCCATCTCGAATATTAATAGGTGAATCTTTTCATTATTTCCTTTCGTCCTAGATGTCATGTTAAATCCAAGAGACACAGAGTGATCACTCTCTTCTAGATTTAACTTTATCAGGTCTTAGACATCTGACTCTCAACGAATAAGAGGGACAAATTCCATCTTGACTACATACGTCCTAAATATGTATCTTGCATTGTACCTGAGCTCTCCCTTATGAACTACCATATTTCAGACTAGCGAAGGAAAGAATCAAGGCACAATACTTGGTAAATATCCGAACCCAATATGTATCTCAGGTCAGAGGATACAATGATATTCGCCTTTAATGAAGACTACATGTGATCAACCACAAAGGCTCTATTTAGTAAGTCTTGAGAGCGGGTCTTCCAATATTTGTGTCCCACAAATATCTATGAACCTTGGTTGCAACCTTGCCCCACATTCATCCCGTGAATGTATACCAATCCAAGTTCATAATAGTCTAAACCTCACACTTGTTCCCACGAATGTGATAGACTACGGAATTTTAGAATAATTACTTATTCATGGATAAAATATGCAAAATAGGAACATAACTCAAGATAAATTAATGCCATAATTGTATAAATGAGTTTGAACTACTTCGTTCCATTACAATACTTAAAACAGATCATGACCAATCACTAGAATATCGAAGCCCTAATGCACAAACATGTCCAGCATGTTTTGATCCATGTAAGAGCTTCGTGAGAGGATCCGCTATATTAAGATCTGTGTGAACTTTGCGAATACATATCTTTCCCTTTTCAACTTCATCCCTTATGTAGTTGAATCTCCGCTCAATGTGACGGGTCTTTTGATGAGCACGAGGTTCCTTGATTTGAGCAATCGTACCCTCGTTGTCACAAAAGATCTCAAGAGGGTCCTGAATGGAAGGGACTACTCCTAAGTCGTCGATGAATTTCTTCATCCATGCAGCTTCCTGAGCTGCCAATGATGCGGCGATGTACTCCGACTCTGTAGTGGATAGTGCAACAACATCCTGTTTTGAACTCTTCCAAGAGACCGCACCTCCATTTAATGTGAAGACATAACCGGATTGTGATCGAGAATCATCACGATCAGTTTGGAAACTCGCGTCCACGTAACCTTTTACAGCGAGTTCCTCCTCACAAGACCCATATATCAGAAACATATCCTTAGTCCTCCTAAGGTATTTCAATATACTTTTAACAGCAATCCAATGACTGTTTCCTGGGTTATTCTGGTATCTACTTGTCAGGCTAAGAGCACATGACACATCCGGTCTAGTGCATATCATTGCATACATGATTGACCCAATGGCAGAAGCATATGGGACTTTCTTCATTCTCTCCTGTTCATCTTTCGTGGTGGGGCACTGAGATGAACTGAGAAGTGTTCCCTTTTGAATAGGTACCAAACCTTTCTTAGAGTTCTCCATCTTGAACCTTTTCAAGATTTTTTCAATGTATGCACTTTGATTTAAACCTATCAGTTTCTTGGATCTATCCCTGTAGATCCCAATCCCCAAAACGTATTGTGCTTCTCCAAGATCCTTAATGGAGAAGCATTTGCTTAACCAAGTTTTAACACCTTGCATTGCCGGAATATCATTTCCAAATAACAATATATCATCCACATATAGTACAAGGAACATGATAGTGCTCCCACTAGCTTTCTTGTATACACAAGCTTCATCACCATTTTTAATGAAGCCAAATTTCTTGGCCTCCTCATTAAAATGATGATTCCACATTCTAGATGCTTGTTTCAATCCGTAGATTGACTTCTTTAACTTGCATACCTTTTTAGGATATTTCGGATCAACAAAACCCTCAGGCTGAACCATATAGACATCTTCCTCAAGATGTCCGTTTAGGAAAGCGGTCTTGACATCCATCTGCCATATTTCATAATCATAATGAGCAGCAATGGCAAGTAATATCCTAATAGACTTTAGCATCGCCACAGGCGAAAAAGTTTCATCATAGTCAACCCCTTGAGTTTGAGTGAAACCTTTTGCTACAAGTCTAGCTTTATATGTATCCAAGTTTCCATGTATGTCGGTTTTCATTTTGAACAGCCATTTACAATCAACTAGCCTAGAGCCAGGAGGTTGCGCAACAAGTTCCCAAACTTGGTTGTCATACATGGATTGCATCTCAGCGTTCATGGCTTCCTGCCATTTATCTTTATCAATCCTTGATAAAGCATCTTGGTAGTTTATTGGTTCATCCAAATCAACCACATAGCAACCATCCATGAGAAACCCATATCTCTCAGGAGGATTACTAATCCTACCAGATCTGCGAACGTCTTGTGTATTTTGATCATCCATCTGATCACTCTCAACATTTTCATGTTGAGTGCTAGTGTCAGCCAATTGTGTATCATCTACTTGATCTTGAACCTCTTCAAGATCTATCTTCCTTTCACTTTTGCCTTCCATTAGGAACTTAGTTTCAAGGAATTCAGCCTTCCGAGCAACAAATATATTCTGCTCGGAAGGATCATAGAAATAGTATCCCATATCATCCTTGGGATATCCTATGAAGATACACTTCGTGGATCGAGCATTCAACTTATTAGGGACGTAACGCTTAGGATAAGCTTCACATCCCCATACCTTTAAGTATGATAGAGATGGAGGTTTTCCAAACCACATCTCATGAGGAGTTCGTTCCACTTTCTTGGTTGGGGCCATATTTAAAATACGAGCCGCGGAGCATAGACAATAACCCTAAAATGATAGAGGTAACGAGCTTCTAGCCATCATAGATCGAACCATATCCATTAGGGTTCGGTTCCTCCTTTCGGACACACCATTAAGCTGTGGTTTCCCGGGTGGAGTAAGTTGCGAGATAATCCCACAACTTCTAAGATTATCTTGGAAGGCATCGCTTAGGTATTCACCTCCTCTATCGGTTCGAAGTACCTTAATTGTCTTATTGAGTTGATTTTGTACTTTGTTTTGATACTCTTTGAATGCTTCAAAAGTTTCGTCCTTATGTCTTAACAAGTAGACATATCCGAAACGACTGAAGTCATCAATGAAAGTAACGAAGTATTTTTCACCATTCCTAGCTATGGGCTTAAAGGGTCCACATACATCCGAATGTATTAATCCCAATAAGTCCTTAGCCCTTTCGTAGGTCCCTTTGAAAGGTGCTTTAGTCATTTTTCCTTGTAAACAAGATTCACATACATCAAACGAGTCTAGTTCATTTGATTTCAAAAGGCCATTCTTTTGGAGTGTATGCATTCGATTCTTGTTTATGTGACCAAGGCGACAATGCCATAAGTAGGAATCACTTAAATCCCTTTTGAGTTTCTTGGTGCTAGTATGGTATATTGAGCTACTAGATGATGTGTCATCATGAACCAATTCATAAATTCCATTTGAAGGCGAAGCCTTAAAATAAAATACATTATCTAAATAAACGTGGATATCATCATTAACAAAATTAAGATAAAAACCACATTGTTTTAAACGGGAAACTGAAATAATGTTTCGACATAAATCCGGTGCATACAAAACATTGTTCAAAATAAGTTCCAAACCACTTGGAAGTTTTAATATAAAGTCTCCTTGAGCCTTCACTTGCACTTTGGCTCCATTACCCATAAAGAGACTTGATGTTCCCGTTTGCTTGCTACTTCTTTTGAACCCCTGCAAAGAATTGCAAATGTGAGTTCCACATCCAGTGTCTAATACCCATGTATTAGAAGAAGTAATACTAAGCTCTATATATACCATATATATGTTACCTGAGGATTGCCCCGCATCCCTCTTTTCCTTCAACTCCTTAAGGTAGACCGGGAAATTGCGTTTCCAGTGACCCATTTCACCGCAACCGAAGCACGGGTCTTCCTTGGGGTTTGCTTGTCCGGCAACCTTTTGCTTCTTGTTCTTGTTTTTGGTTGGGGCAACCATCCTCCCCTTTCCCTTGCCTTGATGGGCGGGCCCTTTCCTCTTAGCCGCCTTTGGCTTAGAGGTGTTGTTACCTTTGGACCCACCATCATTGATCATTAGCACGGGTGAAGCCCTCTTACCCATGCTAGTTTCTGCCGTCCTTAACATGCCATGAAGTTCACCAATGGTCTTATCCATCTCATTCATATTGTAATTAATTACAAATTGGTCAAACCTCTTTGACAGGGAGTTTAGGATAAGATCAGTGGCTAGCTCATTAGATATATTGAGATTAAGACGGTTTGCGCGATCAATAAGGCTTTTAATTTTGAGGACATAAGAGGATACGGATTGGGTGTCATCCATACGACATGCATGTAACGCTCAAAACGTTTCGAAGCGCTCGACACGTGCTTGTTGAAGGAACATCTCCTTCAATTGCGTAATCATGTCATATGCACTATGATGTTCGAAATCCTTTTGGAGTTCGGGTATCATAGTCCCAAGCATTAGGCAAGCGACTTGCACCGAATCGGCACAATACTTATCCCAATAAGCCATGCCTTCCATATCATCCTCGTCGGGTTGATCGGGAATGGGGTCTTCCAACACATACGCCTTATCCTCAAGTTTGAGGACAATCCTAAGATTGCGGAACCTATCCATAAAGTTCGTATGGTTGAGTTTGTCTTTCTCGAGGAGAGACCTTAACGATAGGCTGTTCAAGTTAATAGGTGCGTTTTGCATGTTGTTGTTATTGGCGGCCATCTACAAAATTTAACAAAGTTCATTTAAGTATCGATTTTAATTTAACAATCAATACCCTTTAAATCCAATTGATATTTATTAAATTTTAGAATCCAACGGTAAACCAAATTTCGGTTAGGTGACCTTTATCCCGTCATTTGATTTAGCTAGGTAGTCATTGTATGACAATTGCAATCCTTTTGCAACTTCTAAGTTATGGGATCATGCAATCCTTTTGCATGGCATATTATCCCATCAACGCCTATTTGTTCATCATGCTTCGGTGACCCTAAGTTCATGATTTCCAAATCAAGTCGTCCTACTTGTATAGACATGTAAACTTAGCATACAAGTGGTTAGGTGACCTTTATCCCACAAGTGTGCGAAATTTACCTTAATAATATTAGTTTACTCATAACGGTTAGGTGACATTTATCCCATTATAAGTTCCCTAATATTTTTAAGTGTCATACAATAGGATGGCGTTTAAACTTGTTGACCTAGTGTAAAGGGTTTTAAGTTTTCTTTAATTCTAGTTTGAGAAAACATTTATGCCATACACCAACATGCATTTAGTGTATGGTTTATTTGAAATCCATTTTCAAGTCTAGTAATTTTAACCAATTACTTGATATAAACCAATTTATATATATGATCCTTATCATGTTCTTAATAACCGTTTATTAATGTCCTTTTAGCCGTTATTAATTTAACCAATTAAATTGACGTTTTGCATGTCGTTAATAATTTAACCAATTAAATTGTAGTTATGCTTGTTGTTAACTTGTGTGATAATGAAATGTCCCGTTCTTATTGATTAAAAACGTTCCATATTAATTGATTTCGTTGCGAGGTTTTGACCTCTATATGAGACGTTTTTCAAAGACTGCATTCATTTTAAAACAAACCATAACCTTTATTTCATCAATAAAGGTTTAAAAAGCTTTACGTAGATTATCAAATAATGATAATCTAAAATATCCTGTTTACACAAGACCATTACATAATGGTTTACAATACAAATATGTTACAACAAAATAAGTTTCTTGAATGCAGTTTTTACACAATATCATACAAACATGGACTCCAAATCTCGTCCTTATTTAAGTATGCGACAGCGGAAGCTCTTAATAATCACCTGAGAATAAACATGCTTAAAACGTCAACAAAAATGTTGGTGAGTTATAGGCTTAACCTATATATATCAAATCATAATAATAGACCACAAGATTTCATATTTCAATACACATCCCATACATAGAGATAAAAATCATTCATATGGTGAACACCTGGTAACCGACATTAACAAGATGTATATATATAAGAATATCCCCATCATTCCGGGACACCCTTCGGATATGATATAAATTTCGAAGTACTAAAGCATCCGGTACTTTGGATGGGGTTTGTTAGGCCCAATAGATCTATCTTTAGGATTCGCGTCAATTAGAGTGTCTGTTCCCTAATTCTTAGATTACCAGACTTAATAAAAAGGGGCATATTCGATTTCGATAATTCAACCATAGAATGTAGTTTCACGTACTTGTGTCTATTTTGTAAATCATTTATAAAACCTGCATGTATTCTCATCCCAAAAATATTAGATTTTAAAAGTGGAACTATAACTCACTTTCACAGATTTTTACTTCGTCGGGAAGTAAGACTTGGCCACTGGTTGATTCACGAACCTATAACAATATATACATATATATCAAAGTATGTTCAAAATATATTTACAACACTTTTAATATATTTTGATGTTTTAAGTTTATTAAGTCAGCTGTCCACGTTAGTAACCTACAACTAGTTGTCCACAGTTAGATGTACAGAAATAAATAAATATTATCTTGAATCAATCCACGACCCAGTGTATACGTATCTCAGTATTGATTACAACTCAAACTATATATATTTTGGAATCAACCTCAACCCTGTATAGCTAACTCCAACATTCACATATAGAGTGTCTATGGTTGTTCCGAAATATATATAGATGTGTCGACATGATAGGTCGAAACACTGTATACGTGTCTATGGTATCTCAAGATTACATAATATACAATACAAGTTGATTAAGTTATGGTTGGAATAGATTTGTTACCAATTTTCACGTAGCTAAAATGAGAAAAATTATCCAATCTTGTTTTACCCATAACTTCTTCATTTTAAATCCGTTTTGAGTGAATCAAATTGCTATGGTTTCATATTGAACTCTATTTTATGAATCTAAACAGAAAAAGTATAGGTTTATAGTCGTAAAAATAAGTTACAAGTCATTTTTGTAAAGGTAGTCATTTCAGTCGAAAGAACGACGTCTAGATGACCATTTTAGAAAACATACTTCCACTTTGAGTCTAACCATATTTTTTGGATATAGTTTCATGTTCATAATAAAAATCATTTTCTCAGAATAACAACTTTTAAATCAAAGTTTATCATAGTTTTTAATTAACTAACCCAAAACAGCCCGCGGTGTTACTACGACGGCGTAAATCCGGTTTTACGGTGTTTTTCGTGTTTCCAGGTTTTAAATCATTAAGTTAGCATATCATATAGATATAGAACATGTGTTTAGTTGATTTTAAAAGTTAAGTTAGAAGGATTAACTTTTATTTGCGAACAAGTTTAGAATTAACTAAACTATGTTCTAGTGATTACAAGTTTAAACCTTCGAATAAGATAGCTTTATATGTATGAATCGAATGATGTTATGAACATCATTACTACCTTAAGTTCCTTGGATAAACCTACTGGAAAAGAGAAAAATGGATCTAGCTTCAATGGATCCTTGGATGGCTCGAAGTTCTTGAAGCAGAATCATGACACGAAAACAAGTTCAAGTAAGATCATCACTTGAAATAAGATTGTTATAGTTATAGAAATTGAACCAAAGTTTGAATATGATTATTACCTTGTATTAGGATGATAACCTACTGTAAGAGACAAAGATTTCTTGAGGTTGGATGATCACCTTACAAGATTGGAAGTGAGCTAGCAAACTTGAAAGTATTCTTGATTTTATGTAACTAGAACTTGTAGAATATATGAAGAACACTTAGAACTTGAAGATAGAACTTGAGAGAGATCAATTAGATGAAGAAAATTGAAGAATGAAAGTGTTTGTAGGTGTTTTTGGTGGTTGGTGTATGGATTAGATATAAAGGATATGTAATTTTGTTTTCATGTAAATAAGTCATGAATGATTACTCATATTTTTGTAATTTTATGAGATATTTCATGCTAGTTGCCAAATGATGGTTCCCACATGTGTTAGGTGACTCACATGGGCTGCTAAGAGCTGATCATTGGAGTGTATATACCAATAGTACATACATCTAAAAGCTGTGTATTGTACGAGTACGAATACGGGTGCATACGAGTAGAATTGTTGATGAAACTGAACGAGGATGTAATTGTAAGCGTTTTTGTTAAGTAGAAGTATTTTGATAAGTGTCTTGAAGTCTTTCAAAAGTGTATGAATACATATTAAAACACTACATGTATATACATTTTAACTGAGTCGTTAAGTCATCGTTAGTCGTTACATGTAAATGTTGTTTTGAAACCTTTAGGTTAACGATCTTATTGAATGTTGTTAACCCATTGTTTATTATAACAAATGAGATGGTAAATTATTATATTATCATGATATTATGATATATAATATATCTTAGTATGATGTATATACAGTTAAATGTCGTTACAACGATAATCGTTACATATATGTCTCGTTTCGAAATCATTAAGTTAGTAGTCTTATTTTTACATATGTATTTCATTGTTAATACACTTAATAATATATTTACTTATCATTTAATATAATTAACCAAGTGTATCAATATCTTAATATGATTCATATGTACCTAGTAAGACGTTGTTATAACGATAATCGTTATATATATCGTTTTCGAGTTTCTTAAATTAATAGTCTCATTTTTATGTATATAACTCATTGTTAAAATACCTAATGAGATACATACTTATAATAAAAACATGTTAACTATATATATAACCATATATATGTCATCGTATAGTTTTTACAAGTTTTAACGTTCGTGAATCACCGGTCAACTTGGGTGATCAATTGTCTATATGAAACATATTTCAATTAATCAAGTCTTAACAAGTTTGATTGCTTAACATGTTGGAAACATTTAATCATGTAAATATCAATCTCAATTAATATATATAAACATGGAAAAGTTCGGGTCACTACAGTACCTACCCGTTAAATAAATTTCGTCCCGAAATTTTAAGCTGTTGAAGGTGTTGATGAATCTTCTGGAAATAGATGCGGGTATTTCTTCTTCATCTGATCTTCACGCTCCCAGGTGAACTCGGGTCCTCTACGAGCATTCCATCGAACCTTAACAATTGGTATCTTGTTTTGCTTAAGTCTTTTAACCTCACGATCCATTATTTCGACGGGTTCTTCGATGAATTGAAGTTTTTCATTGATTTGGATTTCATCTAACGGAATAGTGAGATCTTCTTTAGCAAAACATTTCTTCAAATTCGAGACGTGGAAAGTGTTATGTACAGCCGCGAGTTGTTGAGGTAAATCAAGTCGGTAAGCTACTGGTCCGACACGATCAATAATCTTGAATGGACCAATATACCTTGGATTTAATTTCCCTCGTTTACCAAATCGAACAACGCCTTTCCAAGGTGCAACTTTAAGCATGACCATCTCTCCAATTTCAAATTCTATATCTTTTCTTTTAATGTCAGCGTAGCTCTTTTGTCAACTTTGGGCGGTTTTCAACCGTTGTTGAATTTGGATGATCTTCTCGGTAGTTTCTTGTATAATCTCCGGACCCGTAATCTGTCTATCCCCAACTTCACTCCAACAAATCAGAGACTTGCAATTTCTACCATAGAGTGCTTCAAACGGCGCCATCTCAATGCTTGAATGGTAGCTGTTGTTGTAGGAAAATTCTGCTAACGGTAGATGTCGATCCCAACTGTTTCCGAAATCAATAACACATGCTCGTAGCATGTCTTCAAGCGTTTGTATCGTCCTTTCACTCTGCCCATCATTTTATGGATGATAGGCAGTACTCATGTCTAGACGAGTTCCTAATGCTTGCTGTAATGTCTGCCAGAATCTTGAAATAAATCTGCCATCCCTATCAGAGATAATAGAGATTGGTATTCCATGTCTGGATACGACTTCCTTCAAATACAGTCGTGCTAACTTCTCCATCTTATCATCTTCTCTTATTGACAGGAAGTGTGCTGATTTGGTGAGACGATCAACTATTACCCAAATAGTATCAAAACCACTTGCAGTCCTTGGCAATTTAGTGATGAAATCCATGGTAATGTTTTCCCATTTCCATTCCGGGATTTCTGGTTGTTGAAGTAGACCTGATGGTTTCTGATGCTCAGCTTTGACCTTAGAACATGTCAAACATTCTCCTACGTATTTAGCAACATCGGCTTTTATACCCGACCACCAAAAATGTTTCTTGAGATCCTTGTACATCTTCCCCGTTCCAGGATGTATTGAGTATCTGGTTTTATGAGCTTCTCTAAGTACCATTTCTCTCATATCTCCAAATTTTGGTACACAAATCCTTTCAGCCCTATACCGGGTTCCGTCTTCCTGAATATTAAGATGCTTCTCCGATCCTTTGGGTATTTCATCCTTTAAATTTCCCTCTTTTAAAACTCCTTGTTGCGCCTCCTTTATTTGAGTAGTAAGGTTATTATGAATCATTATATTCATAGATTTTACTCGCATGGGTTCTCTGTCCTTCCTGCTCAAGGCATCGGCTACCACATTTGCCTTCCCCGGGTGGTAACGAATCTCAAAGTCGTAATCATTCAACAATTCAATCCACCTACGCTGCCTCATATTCAGTTGTTTCTGATTAAATATGTGTTGAAGACTTTTGTGGTCGGTATATATAATACTTTTGACCCCATATAAGTAGTGCCTCCAAGTCTTTAATGCAAAAACAACCGCGCCTAATTCCAAATCATGCGTCGTATAATTTTTCTCGTGAATCTTCAATTGTCTAGACGCATAAGCAATCACCTTCATTCGTTGCATTAATACACAACCGAGACCTTGCTTTGATGCGTCACAATAAATCACAAAATCATCATTCCCTTCAGGCAATGACAATATAGGTGCCGTAGTTAGCTTTTTCTTCAATAACTGAAACGCTTTCTCTTGTTCATCATTCCATTCAAATTTCTTCCCTTTATGCGTTAATGCAGTCAAGGGTTTTGCTATTCTGGAAAAATCTTGGATGAACCATCTGTAGTAACCAGCTAGTCCTAAAAATTGGCGTATGTGTTTCGGAGTTTTCGGGGTTTCCCACTTTTCAACAGTTTCTATCTTTGCCGGATCCACCTTAATACCTTCTTTGTTCACTATGTGACCGAGGAATTGAACTTCTTCCAACCAAAATGCACACTTTGAAAACTTAGCGTACAATTCTTCCTTCCTCAATACTTCTAACACCTTTCTCAAATGTTCACCGTGTTCTTGGTCATTCTTTGAGTAAATAAGTATGTCGTCAATGAAAACAATGACAAACTTGTCAAGGTATGGTCCACACACTCGGTTCATAAGGTCCATGAACACAGCTGGTGCATTAGTTAAACCAAACGGCATGACCATAAACTCGTAATGACCGTAACGTGTTCTGAAAGCAGTCTTTGGAATATCATCTTCTTTCACCCGCATTTGATGATACCCGGAACGTAAGTCAATCTTTGAATAAACAGACGAGCCTTGTAGTTGATCAAATAAGTCGTCGATTCTCGGTAGTGGGTAGCGGTTCTTGATGGTAAGTTTGTTCAACTCTCGGTAGTCGATACACAACCTGAATGTACCATCTTTCTTCTTGACAAACAAAACAGGAGCTCCCCACGGTGATGTGCTTGGTCGAATGAAACCACGCTCTAAAAGTTCTTGTAATTGGCTTTGCAGTTCTTTCATCTCGCTGGGTGCGAGTCTGTAAGGAGCACGAGCTATTGGTGCAGCTCCTGGTACAAGATCTATTTGAAATTCAACGGATCGATGTGGGGGTAATCCCGGTAATTCTTTCGGAAATACATCGGGAAATTCTTTTGCAATGAGAACATCATTGATGCTCTTTTCTTCAGTTTGCACTTTCTCGACGTGTGCTAGAACAGCATAGCAACCTTTTCTTATTAGTTTTTGTGCCTTCAAATTACTAATAAGATGTAGCTTCGTGTTGCCCTTTTCTCCGTACACCATTAAGGGTTTTCCTTTTTCTCGTATAATGCGAATTGCATTTTTGTAACAGACGATCTCTGCTTTCACTTCTTTCAACCAGTCCATACCGATTATCACATCAAAACTCCCTAACTCTACTGGTATCAAATCAATCTTAAATGTTTCGCTAACCAGTTTAATTTCTCGATTCCGACATATATTATCTGCTGAAATTAATTTACCATTTGCTAATTCGAGTAAAAATTTACTATCCAAAGGCGTCAATGGACAACTTAATTTAGCACAAAAATCTCTACTCATATAGCTTCTATCCGCACCCGAATCAAATAAAACATAAGCAGATTTATTGTCAATAAGAAACGTACCCGTAACAAGCTCCGGGTCTTCCTGTGCCTCTGCCGCATTAATATTGAAAACTCTTCCGCGGCCTTGTCCATTCGTGTTCTCCTGGTTCGGGCAATTTCTAATAATGTGGCCCGGTTTTCCACATTTATAACAAACTACATTGGCATAACTTGCTCCGACACTACTTGCTCCGCCATTACTCATTCCGACACCATTTTTTCCTTTCGTTCTATTAACCCCTGGTCCGTAGACCTCACACTTCGCAGCGCTATGACCATTTCTTTTACACTTGTTGCAAAATTTGGTGCAGAACCCCGAGTGATACTTTTCACACCTTTGGCATAGCTGCTTCTGATTGTTGTTGTTGTTGCGGTTATTATTGTTGTTGGGATGATTGTTGTAGTTGCTGTTGTTGTTGTTGTTGTTGGGCCGTTTGTTGTAGTTGCGATTGATGTTGCGATTGTTGGGATAATTGTTGCGATTATTGTTGTAATTGCTGCTGTTGTTGTATTGGTGATTCTTATCACCGTTTTCCTCCCACTTTCTTTTGACTTGCTTCACATTGGCCTCTTCAGCAGTCTGTTCTTTAATTCTTTCTTCAATCTGGTTCACTAGTTTGTGAGCCATTCTACATGCCTGTTGTATAGAGGCGGGCTCGTGTGAACTTATATCTTCTTGGATTCTTTCCGCTAATCCTTTCACAAACGCGTCGATCTTCTCTTCCTCATCTTCGAATGCTCCCGGACACAATAGGCACAATTCTGTGAATCGTCTTTCGTACGTGGTAATATCAAATCCTTGGGTTCGTAATCCTCTAAGTTCTGTCTTGAGCTTATTGACCTCGGTTCTGGGACGGTACTTCTCGTTCATCAAGTGCTTGAATGCTGACCACGGTAGTGCGTAAGCATCATCTTGTCCCACTTGCTCTAGATAGGTATTCCACCATGTTAACGCAGAACCTGTGAAGGTATGCGTAGCGTACTTCACTTTGTCCTCTTCAGTACACTTACTTATGGCAAACACCGATTCGACCTTCTCGGTCCACCGTTTCAATCCGATCGGTCCTTCGGTTCCATCAAATTCCAAAGGTTTGCAGGAAGTGAATTCTTTGTAGGTGCATCCTACACGATTTCCTGTACTGCTAGATCCAAGGTTATTATTGGTATGTAGCGCAGCCTGTACTGCGGCTATGTTTGAAGCTAGAAAAGTACAGAATTTCTCTTCATTCATATTCACGGTGTGTCAAGTAGTCGGTGCCATTTCCTTCAAAATAGTCAAATGGAACAAGTTAATCATACAGAATATTAAGAGTAGTTAATAGTATTTCGTAGCATAATATGAACTCATTTATAAAAGCTTTTTCTTCATATTAGCGTTTTATAAGTTTAAATTCGGGTAGTACCTACCCGTTAAGTTCATACTTAGTAGCTAATATACAATTCAACTACTACAATTCTATATGAAAAACTGATTGTAATAATATTTCGTGTTCAAACTTTTATACAATATTTTACAAACTTACAATACCGCTTATTTTACATAAAGCATGAAATATAGCACACAATAACTTTGATACAAGATAGTTGTGAAGATAATTCTAGCTAGTACACAAGTCGTTCAGCAAAGGCAATAAAGACACGTAATTCATACGTCCAGAAACAAGTCATGCATTCTGGTTTTACTAGGACTACTTCCCATCCTTGGTCTTGTGGAACATAACCATTATGGCCGTTGATAAGACAGCGTGTTGTAACGTCGTCAAAGGGACGAGGGTTACGTAATATCCAACAGTCCCGTAATAATCTAAAAACCTCATTTCTTACACCAATTACCGACTCCGTCACTTGTGGAAACGTTTTGTTTAATAGTTGTAGCCCGATGTTCTTGTTCTCACTTTGGTGAGAAGCGAACATTACTAATCCGTAAGCATAACATGCTTCTTTATGTTGCATGTTAGCCACTTTTTCTAAATCACGAAGTCCAATATTCGGATATATTGAGTCAAAATAATTTCTTAACCCGTTGCGTAAAATAGCATTTGGGTTCCCCGCAATATATGTGTCAAAGTAAACACATCGTAACTTATGGGTTTCCCAATGTGATATCCCCCATCTTTCAAATGAAAGTCTCTTATAAACCAAGACATTCTTGGAACGTTCTTCGAATGTCTTACAAACTGATCTCGCCTTAAATAGTTGTGCCGAGGAATTCTGACCGACTCTAGACAAGATCTCATCAATCATGTCTCCGGGTAGGTCTCTTAAAATATTGGGTTGTCTATCCATTTTGTGTTTTTAAACTGTAAAATAGACAAGAGTTAGATTCATAAAAAAAATACTTATTAATACAAGCAATTTTTACATATATCATAAAGCATAAGCACACTATATTACATATATTACACCACACGAATACAACTATCTTATTCCGACTCGCTCGTTTCTTCTTCTTCGGTTTTGGTTCGTTTTTCCAAGTTTCTAGGGATATATGATGTTCCCCTAATACGAGCCGTCGTTATCCACATTGGTTTAGAAAAACCTGGTGGTTTAGAGGTTCCCGGGTCATTGTTACAACTTAAGGACTTCGGGGGTTGACGATACATATAAAGTTCATCGGGGTTGGAATTAGATTTCTCTATTTTTATGCCCTTTCCCTTATTATTTTCTTTTGCCTTTTTAAATTCAGTTGGGGTAATTTCTATAACATCATCGGAATTCTCGTCGGAATCCGATTCATCGGAGAATTTGTAATCCTCCCAATATTTTGCTTCCTTGGCGGAAACACCATTGACCATAATTAACCTTGGTCGGTTGGTTGAGGATTCTCTTTTAGTTAACCGTTTTATTATTTTCCCCACCGGTTCTATTTCTTCTTCCGGTTCCGATTCTTCTTCCGGTTCCGATTCTTCTTCCGGTTCC
Source organism: Rutidosis leptorrhynchoides (assembly GCF_046630445.1). NCBI lineage: Eukaryota > Viridiplantae > Streptophyta > Magnoliopsida > Asterales > Asteraceae > Rutidosis > Rutidosis leptorrhynchoides. Next base: position 552,188,434 of record NC_092334.1, read on the forward strand.
GACTCTTCTTCCGGTTCCTCTTCGGGAACTTGTGAATCAGTCCACGAATCATTCCAATTTACATTTGACTCTTCATTATTATTAGGTGAGTCAATGGGACTTGTTCTAGAGGTAGACATCTATCACATAATATCAAACAAGTTAAGAGATTAATATATCACATAATATTCATATGTTAAAAATATATAGTTTCCAACAAAAATGTTAAGCAATCATTTTTAAAGAAAACACGGTCGAAGTCCAGACTCACTAATGCATCCTAACAAACTCGATAAGACACACTAATGCAAATTTTCTGGTTCTCTAAGACCAACGCTCGGATACCAACTGAAATGTCCCGTTCTTATTGATTAAAAACGTTCCATATTAATTGATTTAGTTGCGAGGTTTTGACCTCTATATGAGACGTTTTTCAAAGACTGCATTCATTTTAAAACAAACCATAACCTTTATTTCATCAATAAAGGTTTAAAAAGCTTTACGTAGATTATCAAATAATGATAATCTAAAATATCCTGTTTACACAAGACCATTACATAATGGTTTACAATACAAATATGTTACAACAAAATAAGTTTCTTGAATGCAGTTTTTACACAATATCATACAAACATGGACTCCAAATCTCGTCCTTATTTAAGTATGCGACAGCGGAAGCTCTTAATAATCACCTGAGAATAAACATGCTTAAAACGTCAACAAAAATGTTGGTGAGTTATAGGTTTAACCTATATATATCAAATCATAATAATAGACCACAAGATTTCATATTTCAATACACATCCCATACATAGAGATAAAAATCATTCATATGGTGAACACCTGGTAACCGACATTAACAAGATGCATATATATAAGAATATCCCCATCATTCCGGGACACCCTTCGGATATGATATAAATTTCGAAGTACTAAAGCATCCGGTACTTTGGATGGGGTTTGTTAGGCCCAATAGATCTATCTTTAGGATTCGCGTCAATTAGAGTGTCTGTTCCCTAATTCTTAGATTACCAGACTTAATAAAAAGGGGCATATTCGATTTCGATAATTCAACCATAGAATGTAGTTTCACGTACTTGTGTCTATTTTGTAAATCATTTATAAAACCTGCATGTATTCTCATCCCAAAAATATTAGATTTTAAAAGTGGGACTATAACTCACTTTCACAGATTTTTACTTCGTCGGGAAGTAAGACTTGGCCACTGGTTGATTCACGAACCTATAACAATATATACATATATATCAAAGTATGTTCAAAATATATTTACAACACTTTTAATATATTTTGATGTTTTAAGTTTATTAAGTCAGCTGTCCTCGTTAGTAACCTACAACTAGTTGTCCACAGTTAGATGTACATAAATAAATAAATATTATCTTGAATCAATCCACGACCCAGTGTATACGTATCTCAGTATTGATCACAACTCAAACTATATATATTTTGGAATCAACCTCAACCCTGTATAGCTAACTCCAACATTCACATATAGAGTGTCTATGGTTGTTCCGAAATATATATAGATGTGTCGACATGATAGGTCGAAACATTGTATACGTGTCTATGGTATCTCAAGATTACATAATATACAATACAAGTTGATTAAGTTATGGTTGGAATAGATTTGTTACCAATTTTCACGTAGCTAAAATGAGAAAAATTATCCAATCTTGTTTTACCCATAACTTCTTCATTTTAAATCCGTTTTGAGTGAATCAAATTGCTATGGTTTCATATTGAACTCTATTTTATGAATATAAATAGAAAAGTATAGGTTTATAGTCGGAAAAATAAGTTACAAGTTGTTTTTGTAAAGGTAGTCATTTTAGTCGAAAGAACGACGTCTAGATGACCATTTTAGAAAACATACTTCCACTTTGAGTTTAACCATAATTTTTGGATATAGTTTCATGTTCATAATAAAAATCATTTTCTCAGAATAATAACTTTTAAATCAAAGTTTATCATAGTTTTTAATTAACTAACCCAAAACAGCCCGCGGTGTTACTACGACGGCGTAAATCCGGTTTTACGGTGTTTTTCGTGTTTCCAGGTTTTAAATCATTAAGTTAGCATATCATATAGATATATAACATGTGTTTAGTTGATTTTAAAAGTCAAGTTAGAAGGATTAACTTTTGTTTGCGAACAAGTTTAGAATTAACTAAACTATGTTCTAGTGATTACAAGTTTAAACCTTCGAATAAGATCGCTTTATATGTATGAAACGAATGATGTTATGAACATCATTACTACCTTAAGTTCCTTGGATAAACCTACTGGAAAAGAGAAAAATGGATCTAGCTTCAACAGATCCTTGGATGGCTCGAAGTTCTTGAAGCAGAATCATGACACGAAAACAAGTTCAAGTAAGATCATCACTTGAAATAAGATTGTTATAGTTATAGAAATTGAACCAAAGTTTGAATATGATTATTACCTTGTATTAGAATGATAACCTACTGTAAGAAACAAAGATTTCTTGAGATTGGATGATCACCTTACAAGATTGGAAGTGAGCTAGCAAACTTGAAAGTATTCTTGATTTTATGTAACCAGAACTTGTAAAATATATGAAGAACACTTAGAACTTGAAGATAGAACTTGAGAGAGATCAATTAGATGAAGAAAATTGAAGAATGAAAGTGTTTTTAGGTGTTTTTGGTCGTTGGTGTATGGATTAGATATAAAGGATATGTAATTTTGTTTTCATGTAAATAAGTCATGAATGATTACTCATATTTTTGTAATTTTATGAGATATTTCATGCTAGTTGCCAAATGATGGTTCCCACATGTGTTAGGTGACTCACATGGGCTGCTAAGAGCTGATCATTGGAGTGTATATACCAATAGTACATACATCTAAAAGCTGTGTATTGTACGAGTACGAATACGGGTGCATACGAGTAGAATTGTTGATGAAACTGAACGAGGATGTAATTGTAAGCATTTTTGTTAAGTAGAAGTATTTTGATAAGTGTCTTGAAGTCTTTCAAAAGTGTATGAATACATATTAAAACACTACATGTATATACATTTTAACTGAGTCGTTAAGTCATCGTTAGTCGTTACATGTAAATGTTGTTTTGAAACCTTTAGGTTAACGATCTTGTTGAATGTTGTTAACCCATTGTTTATTATAACAAATGAGATGGTAAATTATTATATTATCATGATATTATGATATATAATATATCTTAGTATGATGTATATACAGTTAAATATCGTTACAACGATAATCGTTACATATATGTCTCGTTTCGAAATCATTAAGTTAGTAGTCTTATTTTTACATATGTATTTCATTGTTAATACACTTAATAATATATTTACTTATCATTTAATATAATTAACCAAGTGTATCAATATCTTAATATGATTCATATGTACCTAGTAAGACGTTGTTATAACGATAATCGTTATATATATCGTTTTCGAGTTTCTTAAATTAATAGTCTCATTTTTATGTATATAATGTAACATCCCGCCTTTTTCCGTTTTCTTTTCCGTTATACTAATTTAAACTCCGTTATATGTTTATAACATCTCCCGTTATACGCGTTTTAAAATATTCCGTTTAGGTATTTTCCGCACCCGACTACAAACTCGAGGGACTAAAATTGACACGGGGCAAACTAGTTGACTAGGTCACCTAGTCCACCCCAATCACCACCATTCAACCATCTCTCTCTCTCTCTCTTTCTCTCTAGCAAGAACACACCCAATTTCCAAATTCATTCAATCATCATCTAAATTCGATTTAGGAGGCTTACAACAAAATAAATTACATATTCGTGATCCTCTCTTCATCCTCTTCATTTTGGTACCAACTTCATCTCGTTTGGGTAACATTTCTAAAACACTAGTTTTCTTTAAATTTGTGTTCTTGACTTAAAAGTATGTTAATTAGTGTCTATGGCTCATTGTGATGTCGTGTATGTAATTTGTATGCTCGATTTGTTGTTTTTGGTGTAACTAGTTCATTATGAAAATTACTTGCTAAATCCTTGATTTTGGATGATCAAATGTTATTAGATTGTTAATGTGCATGTTTTAAAAGTGTTACTAGTATCATTAGCTTCATTTTGATGTATAGATTGATTAAAGAAACTTCATAAACGCAATTATTGATTTTGTGAACTTTTGGTTAGGGTTGACAACTCTTAAAACGAACTTTTGATGCGTTGAATGCTTGTTAATGTTATTGATAAGTGTTTATTTGTATTACATGTTTCATTACCTTCAAAACGGCATATCATATGTATAAATTGGATTCCCGAAACTTAAATTTGCAATTGATAAACTTGAAACTTGAAAATAAACCTCTATTGATCACTTGGCGGGATTTCGGTTATAGTATATGATGTTTTTGCTTGATGAAAAGTGCTTAGTTGCGTTCCTTGTCGAAAGAGCTTTCCGATGATATAAAATACATGTTCTAATTGTTTGCGGATCATAAAATGTGATTGTTTGTGTTTTGGTTCGTCCATTTGAGGAATACAGCAAACAGGGCCTGGAAACCGATCAGGACGCCGTCCAGATACTGGGGACGCCGTCCCACCTTTTGAACCTAGACGCCGTCTAGGATATCAGGACGCCGTCCCACCCTTCATTGTGGGACGCCGTCTAGCCATTTGGGACGCCGTCCCATTGTACTAAAACTGGCTGTTTGCTTTGGTCATTTGACATAAAAATGTTTGCTATGCTACGGACCTCCGATTAACATGAAACTTGGCCAACATGCTCATATATGATTATATTACTTAGAAAAATTGTCGGATACCCAACCCGGCCCCGTTGACTTTTCCGTTGACTTTGACCCGACCAAGTTGACTTTTAATCAAACTTAACCAAATAATTGTGCAATCATTCTAACATGTTTTTATACTTGTACCTTGCATGAAACATGACAATTTGATTCACACGCTATTATGATCGAGTCTTAACGAGCCATAGGACTAATTGAACATCTTTGACCTATCGTGCTTACCGTTATTGATACAACCTATTGTTTAGGTCAAGACTAGCATTGTTCTTTGCACACGTTTACTTGTTGAAGTACTTTACTACTCGTGCACTCAAGGTGAGATCATAGTCCCACTTTTACTCTTTTTGAACTTACATTTGGGATGAGAAAACATAAACATTTCTTTACTAAGTGAACACAAGTACAGGAAAACAAACATTCTACATACGAGTTTAGAACAAAATCCTCAATTCGATTATCATTAGTTACACTTGCCGGGTGTAAGCGAGAACTTATGTTGTATGGATCCATATGGGTTTGACAAACCCTCATTCAAACGGTTCGCTACCGTTTAAGAATGAAATATATTTTCGAGAAACAGTGTATGTTCTAGCACTAAGTGATGGGGTTCAATGGGAGAAATGTTAAGCATTGATAATTGGGTGCTCGTGAAACAAACTTTTGGAATGTATTACTATTATTTCATTGATGCAAATCTTGTGGTTCACTTGTACTTACTTACTTAAACCTATGATTTCACCAACGTTTTCGTTGACAGATTTCTATGTTTTTCTCAGGTCTTTGAACGATATGTGTTACATGCTTCCGCTCATTATTTTGATACTTGCATTGGATGTCGAGTATATATGCATACATGGAGCGTCTCTTGGCTACTTTCAAATTGTGTCGCATAAGTTTCATTTGTACTTAAAACTTTGTATCGTAACTTGTGGTGGAACTATTCTTGTAAACTTTGAACAATCTTTACATTTGAAATGAATGCGACATATCTTTTGGTCAAAAGTTGTTTTAAAGACTTATGACCACGTAACGGGACCTAAGTAGACGGCGCCGTCAAATATGATTTGGTCGGGTCGCTACATATAACTCACTGTTAAAATACCTAATGAGATACATACTTATAATAAAAACATGTTAACTATATATATAACCATATATATGTCATCGTATAGTTTTTACAAGTTTTAACGTTCGTGAATCACCGGTCAACTTGGGTGATCAATTGTCTATATGAAACATATTTCAATTAATCAAGTCTTAACAAGTTTGATTGCTTAACATGTTGGAAACATTTAATCATGTAAATATCAATCTCAATTAATATATATAAACATGGAAAAGTTCGGGTCACTACAGATAACATGTTGTAGTAACATACACAATCCACAATCATACAAGAAATAAAACAACCACGCATGCAAACAAATGTGTTCACAATCAAGCCGATTTGGTAGACATTTGTTTAGCCGAAAACAAATGTCACCGGTTAAGGGTTATAACACTAAGTAGGAGATTTCAAAATCTCCCACTTAATCTTGCATCCAAATGCTTCTTGATGAGTTCTTCAAGTCTTCATCATCTTCATCATTTTACAAAATATATCCTAATACATTTTGTCTAAAAAAAATGAAAATACAACCTAATCTATTTTACATACCAAATATAAAATAAATTACATAACCAAATTGAATAAATTATTACAAACCAAATGAATGAATAAATCAACCAAACAAACATCCATACAAACACAAGGTCTTGGCTAGATTGTGAACACTAATATATCAACAAATATTAACCAATTTGCAAGTTCTAAATCCTCTAGGAACTTCCAAGAATTCGGCCAACCTTATACAACCCTCCCAAATCCATTAATTTTGCATTTTACTTTCATGCATGTTAGTAGAATGCAAAGTTGATGGGTTTTAAAGACTATATAAAAGAAGCATGTTTCATAGACTTCGGCTCTAGATACCATTAATGGAATTCAATATTACAACAAGTTCTTAAAGTAAACATATTCATGAAACCAATTCATATAGAGTTCATATAAGCGGAAGCAAAATAATCAAGAAAACAAGTTTATATGTTAAACCATTTGTTTGAATTCCATGTTAATATCAAGTCTTGAAATCATGCTTACAAATATATCAAGATTAGAAAAGTGTTTATACCTCCTCTAAGATTGTAGAGGGCTGAATTTTGGACAGCAGGAATGTCGAAGAAGATGATGCAAAATGGAGCTTCAAAAGGATGAAACCTCAAGGAGAAATACCCCAAGCTTATGCCCCAACACCTAGCCTTTGGTTAGGATTTAATTAGGCACTTGAAACACTAGTTAACCAAGCAAGAACCACCCCCTATTCTGCCTTAAACAGTTCGGCCAGAATGCTCAGCAGAAACAGATTTTTCTTGTTGTTGTTTTGTGTTTCACACACTCTTACCTTTTGTTCTTCCATGGTTATAGAGTCTAGCACTTGTATAAGGAGTTGTGCACTCAAAAGCAACAAAATATGAGCATGAGATGCTCTTCTTGGAGACATAAAATCTGCCACCATCATGGGTCTCCTTTTTTTATTCAATAGGATTGTTTATATATATATATATAAAACAATATATATAAAACCATATACATTTATTTTGTTACTTGCATATTTTATAAAACCATTTATAAAATATAACACATTATAATTATTTACACTTGTAAATAATTAAATCCTCATTGTGTAAATTATCCAAATAATTTATGTCAAGTGATAATATTTTAGAAAACCGATTTTCTAAATTTCAAGTGTCGCGTATTTATTTAACGATCCAACCGTTAAGATTAAATACTTGTAAAGTGTCGGTAAGCTTGTTATTGGGTATGACCCGACTTGGATCATAACATATTAGCCACATTAATTAAATATGTCTCTCGGGCATACAAAAAAAACCTTCAGTAGTCATGATTGATTTTTAGAAAATAAGGTGCGTCTTATCTTTTGACGTTGTCTTGGTTGAATTCCGGAATTCAAGGGATTTTAAAGAAAATCTTCGAAATCTATAAGATTTGATTCTTCGATGAATAAGGAAATTAGTATCTCTTTAATTAAATGTGATCATCTGCCTTGATTTTTTTGTCTGGTAATTCCACTATAAATGAACTTCTTTCGTTCCATTACTTCTTACCACTCCCATTTTCTATACTTTAATTCATACTTCCAAATCATCAGTCAATATGCTTCATCCAGTTTTAATTCTGGATATATTCCTGACTTTCATATCGATCACTCTCCTTTTTCATCTACCACCGGAGGAATCTGTTTACTTCTATTATGCTCTTGGGTTTATAGTGTTTTTAGTTTTCCCGAGTCTTTATATTGCTATTCGCATTGATATACACGGTTTGTAATTTATGTGTTTGTGATCGGCTTTATATTTCTTGTTATGTTTCGGAGCTCCATGCCCTTGTTTTCTCTTTCCGACTTCAAGTCAAGCGAATAATGGTCCAGAATTCGAAGGTATGAAGTTTCGAATGATCATAATATATTAAGCAGAAAAGAAAGGTAATAGCACAATTCTGATTTGTTAAATTACCAGAATTCACGGAAAAGATAAAATTATCAAGAATATATTTTCTTGATATGTTTAGAAGTTAAGCAGAATGAAAGAGTTATGTAACATGACACATGATGATGGTATGATCTACTGTGAACCATCATTACGTTTCATTAGAAACTTAGCATGTCTTACTGTAATATAATTACTTTGGCCAAGCGCCATTATATTTTACTAACCCATGCTTCAATTCCCTACACTTCTCCAGAATTTATTCCTAATTTATACTTAGATGTTACAGAATATTGAAAACTAAAACAGTTTTCAATATGATGTAATACAGATAGCACAAAGAGGTATATAATTTCGGACAAGAATATTTATGAAAATATTCTCAGAAATATCAAAGATATTTATGATGATATTTTGAGATTTCTAAGTTCGTAGGTTGATGAAAAAAAGATTTTCCGCAAGATTCTAACATGACTTCGGAGCAAGGTATTCGTTGAAGGTTTCATCGGATCCGAAATTACCTGGATTCTTTGTATATATGGTATGGTCCTTGTATTTTACCTTGGTCTCCTTCAAGGTTAGCTCAATCCGTTTTTCAGTACCAAATTTTCTATCGAGCGTTCCTAACACTCCATTCTTTATCATCAAACTCTTGGCCATTTAGACCATCTACAATTTAATGCTACCATATCTGAATCATCGGTTATCAATCCGAGGTGGTTTCAAGAGAATTGTGTTTTTAGATGATTAAACGCTGATGGTAATCGTCAAGATACGAATGATTGTTTAGGATGAAATCAAGTGGCAAACATATATATCAAAGTTATAATAAAGCTAATCTGAATGAAAGTCAAAGTTGATTTGCTGGAGCTGTGATAAAATTGGCTAATTTTGGAAAGTTATTGTAAAGTTATTTTCGGTAATAACACGCCAATGGATCTGGCACAGTTTTGAATTCAAAGTATGGCTTTGAAAGATGTAGGAATCTAAAAGTGATGTCTTCTGTTAAATCTTAACTTGGATTTTGATCGGTCAAAATCCGAATGTGAAATTGAATTGGAATGAAAATGGTTATTCGTGGATAAACGGGTACGTATATATATATGGTTGTAAGTAGGATAGTAAATGACTATTGAATCGAATTTGTAGAATGTATTGTGTAACTTATTAATGTGAAATCTAAATATTCCTTAGGGTATTACCTACCCGTTAAAATATTTTCATCATTAACAGTTTGTACAACAGAATTTTTAATTACAATCTTTATGAAATTATATATACATATATATTTTCTTCAGATGTAATCATGGATTTAATGAGTCAATGTGATATTAAGCTCATTTGATTTACCGTTGGAACTAGAATACATAATCCCTAAAACATCAGAGATCACATAATCGCCAGAAAGGACGAAGATAATGATGTAGAACGATACGTAGAACGAAGATATTCGATGTAGAACGAAGATTATGCTCGAGGTATAGATTGTGATGTTGAGACTTGGGTTGTTGATGTTGGTGGTACTGGTATCGGTGATGTTGCTGAAGCTGGTAAGTTTTGCACCATATTCTCCAAATTGATTACTCGGGCGCGAAGCGTGTTGCCTTCTTCTATTTACTCCAAGATGATTGTCGGTTGGAACGAGCAGATAACTAAGGTTTAGAAATTTATATAGCACATATTCGTGACGAGCTATCCTGGAAATGAGGCTAAAAATGGTGTTTCGGATAGGTTCGCCGGTAAGTGCTTCAGGTTCTTCACCAAGAGGTGAATTCGGTTGGTGGAAAGGATTGCCTTCTTCTATTCTTCATTGATTAAGTCGATTACAAACCCATCCCCAATTCATCCAGAATAGATGATGACTGATTGGTTGATTCATTCTGGTGACGCTGCTTCGGAGCTTAGGTGAACAACCATGTCGGAATAGCTGTCGGATTCCGAAGAACTTGAACTAGTGGCGAGTTCCATTTCGTACGATTGAGTAAAGGGTTTATCGATATGAAATGATTTCCGGCTATCGGGTGGTATACTAATTATATATATATATATATATATATATATATATATATATATATATATATATATATATATATATATATATATATATATATATATATATATATATATATATATATATAGAACAAAAGATTTCGTAGATTACGGAGAAATTTACGGAATATGCCAGGCAAAGTTTACAGTAACAGATACGCTAAGATATGAATTAGCAGATGCGCTAAGATATGAACTTTGTCTATACACTTTTCATGCAATCAATGCAGTAAGATGTGTTTAGACTAAGAATGATAAGCAAGTGATTCCCTAAGAATGATAAGCAGGTAGTTTTCGACACGAAATGATAAGCAAAACTTTTGACATGCAGACACGGTCGAAGTCCAGACTCACTAATGCATCTAAACAACTATCAGTTAGACACAATAATGCAAGACCTGGTTCGCTAAGACCACCGCTCTGATACCACCTGTAGTGACCCGTCCTAATCCATCTGGACGAAGTCTTCAACAGTTGGTCCCATTGCGAGGTTCTGACCTCTATATGCCATGAACGACTCCATGTAATATGAGCAAATGCACAACGGAAGATTTCTTTCATACCTGAGAATAAACATGCTTGAAAGTGTCAACCAAAAGGTTGGTGAGTTCATAAGTTTATCATAAAACAATAAAATTCATCATTTTGATAGACCACAAGATTTAAATGATGCATGGTACAAATGGGCCCGAATCCTATACCTACCTGTAATGTACATGCGATATCTTTTAAATACAGTACACCTTTCTCGTGTACGAAATCATCTTTCATAAATCTTAGTAACCGTACACATATCTTGTGCACAAAAATAACATACACATAACCTGTGTATAAAATCATTCTCTCGATACATAACATTCACTTTTCATTACTTTCATAGCTTGGCTTGGTAACCGACCTTAACATATAATGCGCATAATAATATCCCCAAAATAGAACATCTCGTCTGTATAATAATCATATCAACTTCGAAGTACTAAACACCACGCCCACTAGCTCTTCCGTCTAGTGAACATTCTGGTGGGGGTGTTAAACCCGGTAGCTACCTTTAGGATTCGCGTCAATTAGGCGTGCACTAATTCTCAAAATTAGTGATGTTCCCTAATTCTTAGGTTACCAAGCAATAATAATCAGGGGAAAAATATTCATATCAATTGTGGCAATTATCACGTCCACATAATTCAATGGTGGCAATTATCACGTCCACATAATTCATTCGAGGAATGTTTTGCTTGTGTCTATCTCGTCAAACATTTATAAAAGCATTTCATGTATTCGCAATTCAAAATGTATTTCAAAAGCATTTAATAAAGCAGTTGTAAAAGTAGCGCATGTATTCTCAGTCCCAAAAATGTAAAGAGTAAAAGGGAATCAAATGAACTCATGCATATAAATATTGTAAAATAGTTAATAAAGTATTTGCATGTATTCTCAGCCCAAAAATGAAATGAGTAAAAAGGGATTAAATGAACTCACAATACGATATTTTGTAGTAAAAATATGCATACGACGATACTGAACAATGCAGGGTTGGCCTCGGATTCACGAACCTATATCATTTATATATATATTAACACACATAATTGTAGTCGAACAAATTTATATATTATATCTTAAATTATATATTTTATATTTTTAGTTTGTATATTCATTTAAAATAAATAAATATCTAGATAGTTATATATATATATATATATATATATATATATATATATATATATATATATATATATATATATATATATATATATGTGATTAGTATTAGGTTGAAAATCAATAATTTATTATATGTAAATATTTATAAAATTAGTGTTAATACATTTATTCTATAATTTTATGTACTACTAATATATTATGTATTAAATATATTTTTATGTATCTAATATTTCTTAGATAAATAATAATAATAATAATAATAATAATAATAATAATAATAATAATAATAATAATAATAATAATAATGATGATGATAATAATAATAATAATAATAATAATAATATAGTAATTATATTTTCAATTTGTAATTACATTTAATATATTAATGTTACAATTTATTATTTATATCATATTTACTAATTATATAATAACATATATTTAATATTTAATATTTATAAATTTTATATATGTTACAATATATATATTATTACTTATGTACAGAATTCATATATACACCTTTATATTTATTTTTAATTGCAACCTAGTTATTCTGTTTATTATTTTACATCATTAGTTTCAATTTATTAAAGTGTATTTTATTAATTCAAAATATTATATATACACTTATATATATATATATATACACACACACACACACAGTTGTTCGTGAATCGTCAGAAATTTGTCAAATGTTAAATGCATATATGAAAACAGTTCAAAATTTTTGAGACTCAACTTAACAGACCTTCCTTAACGTGTCGAAATCATATAAAGTTAAAGTTTAAATTTGTTCGGAAATTTCCGGGTCGTTACAGTAATGCCTTTTGAGCTTTCTTTTTAGCAGCAACAATAAGAGCAGTATCATCTGTCTTGGAAGATTTTGAAGTGGTGGGGGCAGACCTAAAGTTTTCTTTCAAGTTAAGTTCAAATTTAGCCTCTTCTTTCTCATGGTTTCAAAGTGAACTGTAGAGAGAAGACATGTTAAAGTTCTTTAAGGTCTGAGTGGTTCTTAAAGGGTCAGTAACAGATTTTCATTTAGTAGGCAGTGAATCAATGAATTTGTTTACTTGTTCAAATTCAGTATAGGTGACATTCAAAGTAATCAGGTCTGCAATAAAGGAGTTAAACCTAATAAAGGTTTGCTTAAGGGTTTCATTCTTGTAGGCAAAGAACATTTCATATTCTCTTTTCAAAGCAATCATTCTGTTCTGCCTTACTTCTCCCATACCCTCATAGATGACATCTAGATAGTCCAACATAAGCTTGGCATTTGCTTTTCCCTTAATCAGTTTGAACAGTGGGTTAGGCAAAGTTATAGCTAACAGGGTTCTGATTTTAGGGTCAAGTCCAACACGACGTTTATCCTCAGCATCCCATATAGAAGGAGTGAGAATAACCTTTCTGCCAGGAATAGCAGGAGTGTCAGCTGTAGCTGGAGCACTACCAATAGTCTCAGTTGGAACAAATGGACCATCTGTGGCAATACCAGGCATGTGTGGGTCAATAGACTCAAGGTGAAGCATGAATCTTGCCTTCCAAGTTTCATACTCATCTTCATCAAATTTGGGTGGTCTATTGGATGAGCCATTTTCAAGGTAAGCTGTATTTGAATATGCAGCCATGAGAGAATTCAGATCCAAGATATTAATTATCAAGACTGAAGCTCTGATACCAGTTGTTGGTCCCTTGATAACAACAGGAGTATTGTAGAGGGGGGGTTGAATACAATTTCTTTTAATTAACTTAACAGTTAAACACGATTAGTATTCAAACATGTAAATTAAATAGAGTCACATGTAATTTTCAACGGTTATTCTTTATTGATTGAATCACAAAGAATCACAACTATCCTTGGCGGAATGATAGTTGGTTGATACAGATTACCTAGAATATAGCTAAGAGGTAAACTAAAGCTATTACATTTTTTTGACTCTAAATAAATAAACCCATACCACTAGTTGTTACAATAGTGGATACAACAATTTATTATAGTCCTATTAACCGTGTAATGGTTTATTGTCCACTGGTACATAGGATGTCTGTACTTGTGGGGATAACTGCATCAGAGAGCATGCTCTCCTCTTTCCTCTTTGGTAGCTATTTGCATGAACACCCCATTTCGGTTTGGCACCACTATTTGATTAAACAAATAGAATGTTGTGTTCCCTAGGTGTTGAAAAAGTATAACACATGTCTGCACATGCGTTAAACTTCTGCATTCCCACGTGGTCTTGTAAGGTCACTTGTCAGCCGCCGATGTGTGTCCTTTTCTGTTCAACTTTATCTTTGACTTTTGTTGAATAGTACAATTGATGTAGACCACTCGAGAAACTACTATGCTTATAATGGAGCATAGCTGTCTTGTGTAGTAAGCTGCATTCCAGCTGTGCTGGTTCTTCATTGCTGAGACACTTGATATTCTTGAGCTGCTGAGTACACATCCTGTGCTGATTGAAGAACACTGTCTACCTTGTGCTGGTAGACTGAACAGCAAACTAAACACTCGACACAGCAATATTTGCTGTCTATACATAAACAAACTTGTGCTGGATGCACATAACATTTTAGTGCAAATAAATTACAGTTTTGTCATAATTAAATCCTTAATTATTTTGGGGACTCAACAAACCTCCTTTAAGATGGAAATGAGTCCCTCCGAGAGTTGAGATGTTGTTCAAATCATCCCTGTGTTAACTTCTTTTATTTGTTTTCATCCTTCCTAATTAAAAACTGAACAAACAATTCTTAAATTAATATTTTAATTCCAAACTATCTATAGCACTTACAATTGTTAACTATCCTGTTAAGTTTTAAGCTGCTCACATGAACTCTACTGTAAAATTGCAAAGCACAAACACAAAAATGGTTAACTCTACCGTGAAAAGATTTAATGGTGTTTCTAGATGTGTGATTACATCTAGAAACGTTAATAGAAACGTTAATAGATAACAGTTATGTTCTATTCCCTAGTTTAACTATCTATTATCTATTATCTATGTATATCAAAAGGAAAAGAAGAGTATCATCAAAAAAAGATGTAATTGAAAAATAGAGTTGACCCATTAATGCCCAAATAAGTAGTTATTGATCAAGCACTAACTTGTCGTTAGCCTTGTAAACCCCAAACTGACTTTATCAGTTAACTAGTTTTCGATTGACTGTAAAAGAAAGGAATAGAAAAGAAGAGTATTGAAAGAGAATGAAATTCTTTCTATTCAATTTGAAAGAAAAGTTAATTAATTTTTCTTTCTCATTCATTTTTCTTCAAAATCTGAAGAACACCATTTTTTGTTTCTTCTCGTTTACTTTCTTTTCTCTTCAAAATTAAAGTTGGGAACACAATATTATCCGTTTTTTTCGCAAGCGCACGGCTTAAAACGCGTTAACACATTGTGAATTACTCAAATCTTGATGTAACACATCAGCTTAACATGACCACAATATTGTCCGCTTTGCCCGCAAACGCACGGCTTAAAACGCGTTGTGTCATTTAAGCGTGAGTATTACCTTATAATCTCATGATCACTCGTGTCTGTGGGCGATGCGGAATTTGCCTAGGGTGTTACAACTCAACCCCCCCCTCAAGGACTCATCGCCCTCGATGAGTTTTGCCCCACCACCCCCAACGGCACATGAGTGGCTCTGATACCATTCTGTAACACCCCAGCTTAACATGACCACAATATTGTCCGCTTTGCCCGCAAGCGCACGACTTTTTCTTGGCAAACACACATGAGAAGCACTTTCCCAGGAGGTCACCCATCCTGGTAGTGCTCTCGCCCGAGCACGCTTAACCACAGCGTACTCGCACACCCGCTCTGCATGTGGTCTTAAAACATGTTGTGTCATTTAAGCGTGCGTATTACCTTATAATCCCATGATCACTCATGTCCGTGGGCGATGTGGGATTTGCCTAGGATGTTACACTTGACAATTATTTGCACGTCCCAACACAGGCCATAATTTAACGTGTTTTGGTTCTGTAAAATTTGAGGTTTGAATGGGGAATCAATTTCATTGATTTCAGAATTTGCAATTCCTTTAGAGTTTAAATTTCAGACTCATGCGTTGAATTTGAGATTTTTTCACTTATCCTAAGCTAAAATCAGATTGGGATTGAATTGGGTGAACAGCAAAAATATGCTACAAACACACTTATTTCAATATCCATTTAATGTACACATTCTACTACTTGCAGCAAACCATAGCTTGCAAAAACATTATAAGAGCCAAGTATTATTTTTTCAATTTGATATGATCAAGCATTTCGACCCCAGTTGGCATTGAGTCAGAGTCTAACCTTCCAGACCGGCCCAGTTGCTATTAGTTTCAGAATTAACTTGGAGTGGCTGAAAAATACGTGCACCAAGTCTGACTCCTATGTTGCCCTACATGACACTTAAATTGACATATATTAGCACTTAAAAGTAACATCACTTTTCAAATATTCATCATACTTGAATAAATATCAATAAACAAAACAAACTCACTGTATATACATGAAGAATCACATACTTAAATTAAAATAAATAAACATTCACATTGAGCTCTTATTCATGTGTCATTACATGAACAAATGACAACAGTAAGAAGTGCCTCTAATTCAAATTTAATCATACTCTTATATGTTGAAAACTCACCTTGGTTAGGAGGTATTTTGTTCAAAAGGTGAGATCAAGAGGTTACTGGTTGCTAGTGATTTATGAGTACCATTAGCATCTTTGTCAAACAATTCACTTAATAGAGCTTTCAACTAACAAAAATCTGCACAAAGGCAAAAAAAAGTTTAGTATGTGATTTATGAGTACCATTAGCAACCCATCTCCAATAGTAACCCATACCAATCTAAAAGTATATATGAAGTGAATAAACTGAAGCGTACCAAACCCGTTGGTACCACCTGTACCAAACCCGTCTCGTGGAAAATTACAAAATCACATAAAGAGTGATGATTTGACCTGGACTGAATGAATTAAAATATGCATTGAAGTGGCAATTGTGTTGGAATTCTTTCATGAAGTTCTTAGTACACGAGATGTGGGCAATTGGGCATACATTTTAAATGAAGTATGTAAACTCACCTAATGATTTTAACAAGGTGGTGGTCAGTCGCGCGTTGCGGCGGCCACCTCCCCGATGCGTACGATAAGTCTTTTGTAGTCATAAATCGTTTGTGCTGTACGGAATTTTATGCTGCCTTCGCTGTATCCTTTTGTTGACCTTGCTGCCTAATTGTTGCTGACTTGCTCATAACTTCCTGCTGCTGCCACTACTAAAGTTGTAGCCCATTATTTCCCTGTCAGGGACCAACCACGCGCGTTTTGAAAACCACAGGGACCAACAACCCCGAAAATGAAGTTCAGGGACTAAACACCCCATTTCATGTAAACCACAGGGACCAACCGTGCAATTTTCTCAAGAACAAAACATTTGACTTTTTTTAGAGTTTACCTTTGACTCGCAAATTCGTGCTCGATATTAGGAATTGAGAGCTGAGATTTGGCAGGTAGTTTAAGTAAAGGAATGTTAACAATGCTACATTACTGGATTTTGTTAAATGATTCGATTTTTAATTCTTGCTAAAAAGTGAAAATACAGAGGAACGGTTTAAAATATATATATATATATATATATATATATATATATATATATATATATATATATATATATATATATATATGTGTGTGTGTATGTGTGTGTGTGTGTGTGTGTGTGTGTGTGTGTTCTTCGATTGTGATACAGCAGACGAATTTTTATAACATGATGAAGGTAGACAAATCCAATCAGAAGAAACAAAATAATAGAAAGTAGGAAAACGAAAGCTAACAAATTTTGATTCTATAATCGTACTATGAATTAATAATTATAATTAATTAAAATTTAATAATATTAATAATAGAATTTAATATATTAATATTAATATTATTAGATAATACTAAAAATGATTTTAATAATATCATTAGTGATAACATATAATAAATTGTATTATTTTCTAATAACTATAATAATAATGTTAATAATAATAATAATAATAATTCTTAATGATAATGGTAATATTATCTAATAATAATAACTATATTAATATTAATGATATTAATGATAATAATAATATTGATAAATATATTAATAATAAATAATCATAATAATAATAAAAATTATAATACTAATGGTATTAATAATTACAATAATAATGATCTTAATAAGTTTAATAATGATAATAATAATAAAAATGGTAATAACTATATTGATAAAAATAATAATAATAATATGATAATATTGTTAATAATCATAATGATAACAACGATCATAATAATATAATAAATTACATGTAACAATTCCTTATTATAATTTTAATAATACTTATAATACTTAATAATAATAAGTAAAGTGATAAAATAATGATAATGATATTATTAAACAAAAATGGTAGAACTTTTAACACATTATATGTATCAAATTTCATATATGGTAATATTAATAATACTGATATTAATATTAATATTAATATTATTACTAATAATAATGAAGGAATAATAATAATATTAGTACAACAATTATATTTTTTTATCTTGTAACCACATTTAATATGTTAATATACAATTTATTAAATTTATGAATATTTAATAATTACATAATATATTATATGATAACATTCATTGAATATTTAATGTTTATACATTTTATATGTATTACAATATAATCTTGATTAAAAATCATATATAGATTTATCATATATAGATTTATATTTATATATATGTATACTACTATATATATACAATTATGTTTTAAATGTTAAGTAGATAATAAATTATATATATTAAACAATTAACTACAAAGTATAACATTATACATTTAATATTTTGATAACGTTGGCAAAATATGTTTGAACCATTTATATACAATATACTATATATATTTAAAATAACAATCTTTAGTTATTTAATGTTATCTTTCATAATAACTAAATTACTTAATAGTTCATTAATACTAATATAATTATTTACATATATAATTATTTATATTTACATTCCTAGTTACAATTAAAGGTTCGTGAATCGTCAGGAGTAGTCAAAGGTCAAACAGTTTCATGTAAGCAGTTCACAAATTTTGAGACTCATCATTACAAACTTTGCTTATCGTGTCAAAATCTTTTAAAGATTAAGTTTAAATTTGGTCGAAAATTTTCGGGTCGTCATAATTTAACAATTCGTTCAGGGTTTGTATTTCAAAATTTTTGACTATCAAAATTTCGTTCAAATATATATTAAGAATATATTCAGTTTTAGGGTTCTTTGTTTAATATTGTTCAGATCGTTTTTGCTGCAAGTGTTGATCAGGTTAGATGCCGATGCCGCTGATTGCTCGGTATGATTTTTTAAAGTTCCAACTTGATGTTTATGAGTTTTTTACTTTACTTTATAATGGTTATTTGAATTGAGTATTATCATCGTCTCTTTCATTTATGTATATTCATTATTATTAATAGAGTTTGATTTTATAAGTTTTATGGATGCACACAAGTTGTTGGATGTAATGTCAATAACAAATCTGGGCTGTTTGGATTAATGAAGATTGTAAACAGGTAGGTTTTGATATATATTCACTCTGAATACGATCAACAACAACTTTGAATTTTGTGAGTATGTAATATGTTCATTGACTTTATATATTTTCAATTTGTTAAGTATTCATGATGACTTAATATATTTCAGAGTAGTCAATATTGAAACTGCAGAAATGGTCCATGGATGAGTCGAACTTTGTTATGCAACATGCTAAGAGCCAAAATTTGCGGGAGGAAATGCTAAGCTTCTATGATATGAAAACTATGAAGAGTTGTAAGTTTTTCTTCTTTTAAGTAGTCTCATCGATTTGTAATATTCTTATTTGATATTGCATCCCATATGACTATGAATATCCTGTATATACAAAATAGTACTCGAATAAGAGGGAATAGATATACATTTACTCTCGCTGTTACTACCATATAAATAGAATATTGTAAGTTGGAGTTGCAATATTGTAACTTTTGAACCTCATGACAATAGCCTTCAACTCAAAGATGTCTAGCATTGTTTTTGTGTGGTAAGACATAAAGGAAGTTTATATGAAATGGCAAATTAACTACTACTATCTGCATTTAATAATCTTTTTAATAAGTTTCATATGAATTGTCTATTATATTTTTATATATTTTGGCAATGATTAGTTGAATTTTGAATATGACTATTTTCATGTAATGTAACAATCTGCTTGTATTTAATCTATAGATTGGTAGTGGGATATATTGATCAATGATTAATACTGATTAGGGAATTTAGTGGAAAGGACCATAAGGAGTAATTATGGAGTAGAAAATGCCATCGAGCACTTCATAAGTTTCAACACTATGTGTGATGCTACTCAAGAAAGTTATTGTATCTTATATAGAAGCCAGTGGTAGGAACTTTGACCCATTTCTGGGTCATTTTGGACAGATCAAGCGGCTAAAATACTAATAATGGTTTTATGCCGAATGTAGTATAAATTTCTAGAAGCACTTCGGATAGTTGCTATCTATCCACTCCCCCTTCCAGTATCATAATGTCCCACTTTTTATGCTGAATATTATATAAATTTGTAGGAGCGACAAGATGCTATGTATAAATTGGTGGATGAAAAGTTGGATCTTATGTTAGTAGTTGGTGGGCGGAACTCGAGCAATACTTCACACCTACAAGAGATTCCTGAGGATCGCGGCATTCCGTCTTATTGGATTGACGGTGTACAGAGACTACGTCCAGGAAATCACATATACCTTATAAGTTGATGGTAAAACACTTGGAATTTTACAAATTATCTATTTTGTTTGTCTTCAAGTTTTAGTTAACTTCTTAAATCGTCTCATTGTACATCAAGATTAGTTGTTTGAGAAGGAAAACTGGCTACCAAAGGGCCCTGTACTTATTTGTCTCACATCTGGTGCATCTACTTCTTTTTAGCCTGTTTCTGTATGTTTTAGGGTATTGGCTTCTATCCAAGGAGAATTGAGAAAAGTAGATGAGCATAACTAAAAAGAATTGTGTCTCTGATTGATAAAGTTAGTTGGATTTTTTCAGGTAGAAGACATCATATTTGATTTATTAACCGCTGTTAGAATCTACTGTTTGAGGTTTGCTTCCTGCTTTTACTCTTTAATTCTTTTGTTTATATGTTTGCCCTCTTTACATCAACATGCTCATATAATCGTGTTTTCACGAAACAGGTCAAAACATGGTCATGACCGACTGGACGGCTACCCATATTATCGTGAACACCCTTTAACCGAAGATCATTGCTGTTCGATCCAGGTCTGTGAACACGGTTATATTAAACTATATCTGTTATCATATGTGGTCACGTTTCGTAATAGCAATAAATTGCAACAAAATTTAACAACACACACCATTAATAGGTTACCTGAGCTCCACGATAATGAAACACCGTTTGACAAGTTGGTGTAAAACTATAACAAAAGTTTTCATGGAAATGGTAAAAGTGTTATCTAACTGTGAATGCAGCCTACCATTTTAGCATTGCAGCTGCATCTATATGTTTGAGAAGGTTGAATGAAGAAGTCACAATAGATGATAAAGCTTAGATTGCATTTTGAAAATTTGAGATCTGGAAAATGGTTAGGATCTTTTCTTATTAGGTGAATGCAAGAAACAGTGTTATCTCTTTTATTTTTAGTCATTTACACTTTTGTAATACAATTTGTGCAAATTTTGAGGCATTAAACATGTTTCATCTAATTTTTTCAACCTAAACATTTGATGGAAAATGATTGGAGACTTTCATTTAGATGATTAATGGTAAAGACATTGTGTTGGCTTGATTGGCTCGATAGAAGGTTGTTGGAAATATTGATATAGGAGATTATGATACTAGGTAGACTTTTTAGAAATTTTGCAAGGATAATGGATTTGGTTCAGTTGACTTTTTAAGTTAACTTGGGCATATCTTTTTAAACTTAATGCCAAGATTGAAGTATTTGGATGGTCATGGACTACATATATTAAGCTTGGTGAAATATACTTAAGGAATTAAACTTAATGCCAAGATTGAAGTATTTGGATTCATTAATGTATAGTCTGACTTTTGGAAGTCATGGTGCACGTTTTGCTCTTTCGTAGTACTCAGGTGTTTTTTGAAATGGCCATAAAGAATCATACAAGTATTCACAACAATGTTGGTTTTATTTGGTGAATGTTGTGAGGGATACACATTAACGTTCCCTTTTAGTGTGTTCATAAGGTTTTTTCAAAGAGTAATAGGTTGTGTCAGTTCAAGTGTTCCCTTTTGTGTTACCGAGTTTTAAAGCAACCGTGCAACGCACGGGCTATTAAAGCTGGTTTTATACTAAAATATATAATCACATTCTAAGGTTAATGTAAATTTTTAAAAAAATTATATTATGACATAAATGAGGTCATCATGGCATCATCAGGTACCGTTCATCATCTAATTATTAATAGAAATATATACTACTCCCTCCGTATCAAATAAATTGTCCTGTTTGACTTTTCAAGATCAGTCTTTTGATATTTTGACCTTAAGTATTTTTATTTGTGTTATATAATATTTAATAAAAATTATATGAATATATTCGATTTAAATGTGTTTTCATTGATATAACTTTTATTAAATATTATATAACACAAATAACAATATTTCAAGTCAAAGTTATAAAAGAAAGACCACGAAAAGTCATACATGACACTTATTTTGAGACGGATGGAGTAATTTTCTTTTGATACGATGTTATTATTATTATTATTATTATTATTATTATTATTATTATTATTATTATTATTATTATTATTATTATTATTGTTATTATTACTATTATTGTTGTTGTTGTTGTTGTTGTTGTTGTTGTTTATATATTGGTTCCTTCATGGTTTTTTTTACCTGTATCTCTTTCTTTTACAGGTGGCAAAATGGGCGGGTTGTTGGGTTGGTGATGGGTCAAAACTGGTTTGGGTCAAACGTTGCCGAGATTGTATCTTATTATTATTGCAGGCCAAAGGAAAATGAAATAGTTCGTGATCAAATGGGTCAAATGGGAAGCATAGCTAAGATGAACACCGGCCAAATTGATGGATCAGGTTGAACTAGTCAGCTATAAATTGTCAAATTCATTTTGTAAAAAAATAGGATTTGATTTGTTAATCAGAATGAATATGAATATTATCGATGTATATGTTAATACATAAATTATTGGAATAATGTATTAAAGTCTGTATGTATCCATGGTTTTAGTTCTATTGTGTGTATAAATCTAAAGATGTCATGTATTTTATTGGAAGTTGATTCTTGATGCACGCAATAGAAACTTGAATACATAATTCAGACATTACTTTCAAGTTTAATTTAGAGAAATATATAAAAAGAAAATAGATAAAGTTGAAACAATGTGAAAATTTCGAAAAAATTAAAGAAGATTTTAATTTGTATTTTTAGATACACGGAATGAAAAAATCGTGTAGGTTTGTGAAATATACCATTATAATGTGTATCTCGCCATTCTTGGCACCTTCGAACTGATTCCACTACTTATGCAAACAGAAAAATGGAATCAAAATTCCGGTCCAAACTACTTCTCCACTTTACAAGTGCAGTAACAATAGGTAGAAGGCGGGGAGGGGCTCCCCTTGAGAGCACTAACAATTAAAAACTATCCTGTTAAAACTGCACAAACAATTCTTAAACTAATATTTTCATTCCAAACTATCTATAGGACTAACAATTGTTAACTATCCTGTTAAGTTTTAAGCCGCTCACATGAACTATACTGTAAATTTGCAAAACACAAACACAAGAATGGTTAACTCTACTGTGAAAAGATTTAATGGAGTTTCTAGATGTGTGATTACATGATTAGTAAATGATTATTATGGGTTTAACTTCTAAGAAACGTTATTAATAGATAACAGTTATGTTCTATTCCCAAGTTTAATTATCTATCATCTATTATCTATGTATATCAAAAGGAAAAGAAGAGGAGTACTGTGTTGGTGGTTTTAGTTTCATCCAACATGTATTTTAGTTAATTGCGATTTACTTGAATGCAAGAGTTAACTAGTTTTACTTAATAACGAGTTCGGAGAGTGTGGAGTACACGCCCGTAAGAGTTGGCTACTAATTGACTCGTAATTGCGAGGTCAAGGGGGTTGCGCTCCCTTGCGGGTCCAAGGGGCAGCGCCCTTTTAGCGAATAGTTATACCTTTTCGGTATAACTGATTTTCCCGCCAAAAATGAAGGGACACACCCTTTCATTTCCTAACTGTTTTCTATAACAGTTTTATGGACGTTTTTGTCCATATTCTGCATTCATTCAAAACAGATAGAAAACACTCACAATCTCTCAGATAATTTGATCAGTGATTTCGTTGCAAAAAACACTGATTGCGTTCTTGTCTTATCCCTGTAAAGATTTCGTGAAACCGAGGCAATCGTTGGGTTCAGTGGCGGAAGGTCAAACATTTGGGTAGGATGGCCAAAATAAAAGGCTAATAATTTAGGGAGGCCCAGTAAAGTATTAAATTTTTTGGCCCATAAAAATTAGAAAATTTACACTAGTGGCCAAAAAAGGGATTATAGCCAAAATGCCCATTCCCATGTAGTTTCTTGCGCTGGAGCCCAAAAAAAAAAAATTGCCAGATTGCCCTCGCAAGACGCAAGGAGGCTTGCGAGTTGCCCTTGCAAGGCGCAAGTTTGCGTCCTTGCGTCTTGCGAGCTTGCGACCTTATCCGATCAGATGTTGGATTTTCAGATAAGATTTATTAAGATTTCTTAGATTTTTGTCGGATAAGATTTTACCCTATTTATAGTATGACCCTGGAACTTGTCTTTCACAGTCTCATAAAAATTCCATCCTTGTGCAATTCATTGATTAAAGGTACTTTAAGGTACTAACTTAAGCATTTTTCTTCACTAATTATTGTATTTATTATTTGTTTGTATGATGATTATTTTTAATTAGTTTGTTATTTACAGTTAATCTCAGTTAATATCCATGGACAGAAGAGCTAGAGCTTCACACCGACCATCACAAGGAGAGTCATCACAACAAGTTGCTGAAAGACGACGACTATTAGCCGACCGTCCCATTCTTCCTGGGGTTAGGGTTGTTGCTCTAGGTGGTTTTTCCGCGTACTGACGGGGAATAGATGCTGGAGCTTTTCTATATCGTCAAGTTAATGAGTACTATCCCAGACTTGTTAGGGAATTCTATGCTAACTATGTCTTTGATCCACGTAAACTGAAATGTGTTCACGTGAACATGTTTGGTTATTCCTACGATTGGACGTTGGAGGAGTTTGGTGAGATGCTGGATATTCCAGATGGAGATTTCAAGTTTTTCAGTCTTAGCAAGGATGTGAAAAAGGCCCCGAGGAGGTCAGCTACAGGAAATTCATTCTCAGCTTCTGGGTTTGTTTCGGGACTATGTAAACCTGGTTTTTACATGCCAAACGGTGGTCCTGTCATTATCAGGGAGGAAGATATTCTGGACCAGTATCAACAGATGATGAATGTCATCAAGAAGAATGTCATGTTTCGAGATGATGCTGATGTGGAGCTATCTGTAACTGAAGTTTTGATTTTGATGTGTTTGCTCGAACAAATCCCAATTAATCTGGCATATGTGGTTGCTAATCGGATGGCAGGATTGGCTGCAGCTGGTGGGAGTGGATTGCCGTATGGCATGTTGTTGAACAACTTCTTTGCTGATGAAGACGAGTTGGTGCATCCTTCTGATCGAAAAGTGTTGAATGCTCAGATTATGTATGCTGCTGCATTTTAATTAATCTTGGTTGATCATGTAATAAAGTAGGTCGTAGGGCCTTTTGTACTACTGGTTAATGAAATGGTATTTTAATTTTGTGAAGACCCGTCCTAATCCATCCGGACGAAGTCCATATCGATTACAAATGATTCACAACAGTTGATTACATCGCGAGGTAATTGACCTCTATATGATAAATTTTACAAACATTGCATTCGTTTTTAAAAGACAAACTTTCGTTACATCGACAGTTGACAGGCATGTAAAGCATTTCATAATATATCCAAATATAATTGACTTAATAATAATCTTGATGAACTCAACGACTTGAATGCAACATCTTTTGAAATATGTCATGAATGACTCCAAATAATATCTCTAATATGAGCAAATGCACAGCGGAAGATTTCTTTCGTACCTGAGAATAAACATGCTTTAAAGTGTCAACCAAAAGGTTGGTGAGTTCATTAGTTTATCATAAAGAATCATTTCATAATTTTAATAGACCACAAGATTTCATACTTCCATTTCTCATAATCATACGTCCCATGGAAAGAGACAAAAATATCATTCATATGGATTGAACACCTGGTAACCGACATTCACAATATGCATATAAGAATATCCCCATCATTCCGGGATCCTCCTTCGGACATGATATAAATTTCGAAGTACTAAAGCATCCGGTACTTTGGATGGGGCTTGTTGGGCCCGATAGATCTATCTTTAGAGTTCGCGTCAATTAGGGTGTCTGTTCCCTAATTCTTAGATTACCAGACTTAATAAAAAGGGCATATTCGATTAGATAATCCAACCATAGAATGTAGTTTCGATCACTTGTGTCCATTTCGTAAAACATTTATAAAAGCATTTCATGTATTCGCAGTTCAAAATGTATATCAAAAGCATTTAATAAAGCAGTTGTAAAAGTAGCGCATGTATTCTCAGTCCCAAAAATGTAAGGAGTAAAAGGGAATCAAATGAACTCACAGTACTGTATTTTGTAGTAAAAATACATATGACGACATTGAACAATGCAGGGTTGGCCTCGGATTCACGAACCTATATTATTCGTAGACTCATTAATACATATACTCGTAATTGAACGAATTCATATTATATATCTTTTTATTATATTTTATATATATATATATATATATATATATATATATATATATATATATATATATATAGTTTGTATACCTATTTAATTTGATTACTATTATCTTAAAACTACCTAATTTGTTATATATAAGTATTTATATAAAAAATGTTATTATGTTTGATATATGTTTATAAAATTATGATATATATATAATAAATATATTCTATGTACATTATTTATCTATTAAAATGATAGTTATGATTATATTAATGATAATACATGTGATAATTATAATGATAATACTAACAATATTGATATTGATAATACTAGTAATAAATGTTGTTCATAATACTTAATAAATATAACTATTCTAATAATAATACTAATACTAATACTAATAATCATACAATGATATTAATAGTATTAATATTATTAATCGTATCATTTTTCATAATAATAACAATAATAATCATAATCATATCAATGATAATAATACTAAAATGGTAAGGTCAATATTATTAATGATACCTATATCACTACTAATGATAATTTCGGCATAATAGTTGTAATAATAATATCTTAACAATGATAATAATAATATTCAGTTTTAGAGTTATAATCCTAATAATAATAATATTTAATATTTGTATTAGTAATAATGGTAACAATAATACTAATCATAATATCCATAATTAATCATAGCAATAATAATAATGATAATAATAATAAAATTCATAATAATAATAATTTTAAGAAAACTACCTCATCAAAAATTGGCCCAAGAAGATATATATTGACCGAGCCAAGACTCGAACCCGAGACCTCTCGCAAACCCGCTAACACACATAACCATTCCTCCAAACCCATTTTTCTGAGATTATACTCTCACAAAAAAACATATATCCCGTATTATTTGAACTCCCTTTTTCCTCTCCTTCTTCAAGTTTCAAGTCGACCATGAATTAATATAACAACGAGTTTTAAGACTTAAATCATATTAGGAATCAAAGTAGAAGCATTTAACAAGTGCCTAATTCGATTGAAAGAAAAAAAAATAAAAATAATAATATAAAAACGCTGCTGCTGCTCGAATAAAAGAAGAAAAAAAATTAATGATTTTGATTTTCGTGACGTTTTAGACAATATTTACAACATGAAAAATGTTCTAAATCGTTAATGAAAACTTTATGAATCGTCAATTGCTCCATAAATGTCATAACCCGTCCTTAACCATAAGAACGCGTTAGATAACGTATGATTTCATTGCGAGGTATTGACCTCTATATGAGACATTTTTAAAAGAAAAACTGCATATATTATACATTACAAACCACAACCATTATTTTTGTTACAAGCTTAAGACAATAAAAAGAAGATTAACGTTTAGCGATAATCTTCGACTTACAAACTTTACAAATGATGACAACAACACGGTTTCTAGCATATTTTACAATACAACATCTCGGATATGCAGTTTTATTTTTGACACAAACATGCGTACGCAAGATCCTGGTTAGATCCAACATGATGCAGCGGAAGCTTTAGAAATCACCTGAGAATAGACATGTTTTAAAAGGTCAACATAAAGTTGGTGAGATATAGGTTTAATGCCGGCAGCAATATATATATAGACCACAAGATTTCGTATATAAACAGTTTAATAAAAGTATTCTAAGTGGTTGAGCACTTGATAACCATACTTAACATTTTCACGTCGCATATTCCCTTTAATATGAAATCTTACTACACCGTACCAAGTGTAGTCACAAAACGAAGTACTGTGCAACCGTTGAATACTGGTCGTCCAGTCCGGTTGGGGTTGTCAGGCCCGATAGATCTATCAACAGGATTCGCGTTTACAATACCGCTGTAAATATTAGTTACCAAGCTACAGGGAAGTATGCCAGTGGTACAACTCAACGTAGAATATATTTTTCAGTTACTTGTGTCCATATCGTAAAACATAAAATACATGTATTCTCATCCCGAAATATTTAGAGTTTAAAAGTGGGACTATATACTCACTTTCGTCTTGAAGATATATATATAATTTGACTTGGTCTCCGGTTGATATCACGAACCTATCCATATATAATATATCAATACCTTTTCTTTTTTAAACAAACGTCACATATATATACTTGTTATACTTTTAATACTTTGAATAATTCCTTAGTCCGTAGTTAGCAGTTCGTTGTTAGTAATTCAATTTTAATGGTTCATTTTTAGATGTTTAATATACCCGCAATGAAATAAATAAAACCCCCAACGAAATAAATAAAACCCCATCGTATATGTATTGGTCGAGATTAATCTTGACCCATGGTACCGGTGTTGTCAAATGACGTGTTGCGTACATAAAGTACCGGTGTTGTCAAATGACGTGTTGCGTACAATCATGTGATCTTATGATTAATCTTCTCGTGTTGCTTACGGGTGATCCTGAACCATATGAAATTGAATTATGAGTACATATATATAAAATATCATGTTATCTTGGAAGTATGTGATTTTATGTAAATTTTTCCAATGAATCCCGAAGTTGAAAATGTCTAGGATAGCCAATTTTGTTTCGGTCATAGTTTCTTCGTTACAAGTCCGTTTTCGTTGATTCAAATTGCCATCTTCTTGGATCGAGTTCTTCTTTAAGACTATGAACTGTAAATACCTTGGTTTGTATTCAAAATCATACGGCATAGGTGAAAGTTTAGTGAAACATATGAAGTTAAACATTTTTGTTACAACAAAATCATTTAATGACCATTTTTCCAAAAATACTTATACTTTGAAAAACCAAGTTTTACCTTGTTAAATTAACATATAAATAAGTTATATTACATGTCTTGAAGTATTTTAAAAGTTAAGTTAGAAGGATCTATTTAGTTTGCAAACAAGTTTGAAAACATTCAAACTATGTTCTTGTTGTTAAACTTTTGTACCACAAAATAAGATAGCTATATATATATGAATCGAATAAGGTTATGAACATAGATTCTACCTCAAGTTCCTTGGATAAGTTTGCTGTAAAAGAGGAGTAAGAAGCTAGAATCAAAAGGGTGATAGAAGTGGATGAAAGATTGGAAGTAAGTTGGTGTTCTTGGAGGGTTTTCTTGAAGTGTTTTTGTATGGTTTTCTTATGGTGTTTTAGTATGGTTTTTGAAGCTAGATCTTCTTGGAAACTTTGCTAAATTGATTAAGGGTTTTAAGGCTTCAAAGTATGTGTGTGTTTTGCTAGAGAATTTGAGATAAAATGAATCAAAATGATGGAGTACTCATACTCCTTAAAAACGTGGGAATGGGGGGACAAGGACAAAAATTTCAAGTTATGATTTCATGTATCTAGCCTTATTTGTGTCCAAGTTCAATTACCTAGCTCTAAGGGCAGTAACAAGAGTAGGTTTGGTGGTGATTTGATGTGTATTTACTATTAGTAAATACGTATAGAAGCTAGGTATGATACGAGTATAAATACTCTAGGTATACGTATAGAAATTTTGTGAAAAATGGAATGAGAATTCAAATATAGTTATCTTTTGTGAATACACTTATATGGTTTTATGTATTTAAGTCTTTAAAAGTGATTAAATACATTACTTATACAATATATGTATAAACATTATATGTCTTAAGTATTTATGTCAAATAACGTTACGTATAGTTATCGTTTTGAAAACTTAAGTTAGTAGTTTCAAAATACACATATAACTTGTTGTTATTAATATAAAATGAGGTATTAAAACATTCTTTAATCATGTTAAATATGTATATATACATATATATACACAAACGTATAATTATCACATATTGTATGGTTCGTGATATCATCGGTCAAACTAGACGGTCAAACGTTGTGTAAAACTCTTTTCGGAAATATCAGTCTCGACAATTTGGATTGCTTATCAAGTTGGTAATGTTTAATTTATGTAAATATCAATCTTATAAGTATAGAACGATCGAAAAAATGCGGGTCGTTACATTACCTCCCCGTTAAATAAATTTCGTCCCGAAATTTTAAAATTGTACCTATTTTGCGTCATCGAGAAACAAGTGTGGATACTTTTGCTTCATCTGATCCTCTCGTTCCCAAGTAAACTCGGGACCTCTTCTAGCATTCCAACGAACCTTAACAATCGGTATATTGCTCTGTTTGAGCTGTTTAACTTCACGGTCCATGATTTCAATTGGTTCTTCGACGAATTGTAGTTTCTCGTCGACATGGATTTCTTCAAGAGGAATGGTGAGGTCTTCCTTTGCAAGACACTTCTTAAGGTTTGAGACGTGAAAGGTATTATGTACTCCGGCGAGTTGTTGCGGTAACTCGAGTCGATAAGCTACCGGTCCAATGCGTTCGATGATCTTAAACGGGCCTACGTACCTTGGGTTCAGTTTACCCCTTTTTCCAAAACGTATCACACCTTTCCAAGGTGACACCTTTAGCATAACCATGTCCCCGACCTGAAACTCTAATGGTTTCCTTCGGACATCGGCGTAGCTCTTTTGGCGACTGCGGGCTGTTTTTAATCTCTCCTTGATTTGCACTATCTTCTCAGTCGTTTCATGTATGATCTCGGGACCAGTTAATTGTCGATCTCCTACTTCATTCCAACAGATAGGAGATCTACACTTCCTTCCATACAATGCTTCGAATGGCGCAGCTCCAATGCTCGCATGATAACTATTATTATACGAGAATTCTGCTAACGGTAGATATTTATCCCATCCGTTTCCAAAATCGATCACACATGCCCTGAGCATGTCTTCAAGAGTCTGAATTGTTCTTTCACTCTGCCCGTCGGTCTGCGGATGATATGCGGTACTCATATCCAAACGAGTTCCTAGTGCCTCCTGTAGTGATTGCCAAAACTTTGAGGTAAATCTACTATCACGATCGGATATAATGGAAATAGGTATTCCATGCCTTGAAACAACTTCCTTTATATACAATCGTAATAGTTTCTCCATTCTATCTGTTTCCTTTATAGGCAAGAAATGTGCAGACTTGGTGAGACGATCAACAATCACCCAAATGGTGTCGTATCCCCAGGCAGTCTTTGGTAACTTTGTGATGAAATCCATGGTAATACCATCCCATTTCCATTCTGGGATTTCTGGTTGTTGAAGTAACCCTGACGGCTTTTGATGTTCTGCTTTGACTTTAGAACAAGTTAAACACTCCCCAACATATGTTGCAACGTCGGTCTTTAAATTAGGCCACCAATAACGTGTCTTAAGATCTTGATACATCTTTCCAACTCCAGGATGTATCGAGTATCTTGTCTTATGTGCCTCATTCAATATCAACTTCCTTAATCCACCCAACTTCGGTACCCAAATACGATTTGCAAAATACCGAATTCCATCTTCCCGTACAACAAGTTGTTTCTCGTACTTTTTCATTATTTCATTCTTTATGTTTTCTTCATTGAGTGCTTCTCGTTGAACTTCTTTGATTTGTGAGTTGAGATTCATACGAATTTTTATGTTCATTGCTCGAACTCGAATTGGTTCTCGTTCTTTTCTGCTTAAAGCATCAGCCACCACATTCGCCTTCCCGGGATGATAACGAATTTCACAATCATAGTCGTTTATTAACTCGACCCACCTACGTTGCCTCATGTTCAATTGTTTCTGATCAAAAATATGTTGAAGGCTTTTATGATCAGTAAACACAGTGAATTTAACCCCATACAAGTAGTGTCTCCACATCTTCAATGCAAACACGACTGCTCCCAATTCTAGATCATGCGTCGTATAATTTCGCTCGTGAATCTTCAATTGTCGGGATGCAAATGCAATAACTTTCTTCCGTTGCATAAGAACACAACCAAAACCTTGTCGCGAAGCGTCACAATATATTTCAAAATCATCGTTCCCTTCTGGTAACGATAAAATAGGCGCCGTAGTCAACTTCTTTTTCAGTAATTGAAATGCACTCTCCTGCTCAGAAGTCCATTCATATTTCTTCCCTTTTTGCGTTAACGCTGTCAACGGCTTAGCTATTCGGGAAAAATCTTGAATAAACCTTCTATAATAACCGGCTAAACCCAAAAATTGGCGTATCTGTGTTGGTGTCTTAGGAGTCTCCCATTTTTCAATAGCTTCAGTTTTTGCTGGATCAACCTGAATTCCTTCGCTATTAACAACGTGACCAAGAAATTGCACTTCTTTCAACCAGAAAGCACACTTAGAAAATTTAGCATAAAGTTGTTCTTTTCTCAACAACTCCAGTATCAACCTTAAATGCTCTTCATGCTCTTGCTCACTCTTGGAATAGATAAGAATATCATCAATGAAAACGATAACAAACTTATCTAAATACGGACTACAAACTCGATTCATGAGGTCCATGAATACAGCTGGCGCATTCGTCAATCCAAACGGCATAACCAAAAATTCGTAATGACCATAACGTGTCCGAAAAGCAGTTTTCGGAATATCCTCTTCTTTGACGCGTAGTTGATGATAGCCCGATCTTAAGTCGATTTTCGAATAAACACATGATCCTTGCAATTGATCAAATAAGTCATCAATTCTCGGTAGTGGATACCGATTCTTGATAGTTAACTTATTTAATTCACGATAGTCTATACACATCCTAAAAGATCCATCTTTCTTCTTAACAAACAAAATTGGAGCTCCCCACGGTGAAGTACTCGGTCGTATGAATCCACGGTCCAGTAATTCTTTTAACTGACTTTGAAGTTCTTTTAACTCGGACGGTGCAAGTCTATATGGAGCACGAGCCACTGGTGCAGCTCCTGGTACTAAATCTATTTGAAATTCTACCGATCTAAATGGAGGTAATCCCGGCAATTCTTCCGGAAAAACTTCAGGAAAATCTCTTGCCACAGGCACGTCGTTGATGCACTTTTCTTTCTTTTCGACTTTATTAACATGTGCTAAAATAGCGTAACATCCCTTTTCTAAACACTTCTTGGCTTCCAAACAGCTAATGAGTTTTAGCTTTGAATTACCCTTCTCTCCATAAATCATCACCGGTATTTTATCCTTACCAGGAATACGAATTGCCTTCTTGGCACAAACAACTTCCGCTCCTATTTTGGACATCCAGTCCATGCCGACTATTACATCAAAACCTCCCAATTCTACGGGTATTAAGTCGATTTTAAACGTTTCTCCGGCTAGATTTATTTCACAATCACGACAAATTTTATCGGCTTTAATTAGTTTACCATTAGCTAACTCAATCAAGTACTTAGCATCTAGAGGTAATGATGAACAATTCAATTTAGTGTAAAAGTTTATACACACGTAACTTCTATCGGCGCCAGTATCAAATAAAATAGATGCTGATAAGTTATTAATGGTAAACGTACCCGTAACAAGCTCCGGGTCTTCTCGTGCCTCTCTAGCATTAATAACAAACGCTCTTCCACGTGCAGGTCCGCCATTCTGATTCGGGCACTGACTCTTATAATGACCTTGTTTTCCACACCCAAAACAAGTAATGTTAGCCAAAGCAGTTCTATTTGCGTTGGTGGCAGGAGTCTTGTTACCATTTGCATTTGTAACGAGAGCCTTACAATCTTCAGCAAGATGTCCCTGTCAATTGCATTTGGTGCACAACACACTACAGTAACCAAAGTGATGTTTGTGACAACGGTTGCATAAAGGACTTTGTCCTTTGTAACCAAAGCCTGAACCGCTACCCGCACCTTTCGGGGTTTCTGGTTTCTTAAAAGATTGCTGTTGGTAACCTCGATCATAATTTCCGTTCCACTTCCTTTTGTTACTTGATACCTTCACCTCAGTAGTGAATGCTTTCTTATCCAGAATGACCTGATCCATTAACTCGTTCGCCATGGTTATAGCTTCATGAATTGTCTTAGGTTTCGACGCCGTAACGTTTGCCTTGACCTTCTTGGGCAAACCACCTTTGTACATTTCAATCTTCCGTGCTTCGGTTGGAACCAATTCAGGACATAGTAAAACCAATTCCATGAATCGCTGATTGTAGTTGGTGATTTCAGTACCAACCACCTTCAAACTTCGTAACTCATCTTCTAACTTAATAACCTCATTCCTTGGACAATACTCGGTGATTATCATCGCTTTGAATTCTTCCCATGGAGTATCATAAGCTACATCTCCTCCTACCGCCTTCACATAATTCTTCCACCATGTGAGTGCACTATCTTGTAAAGTACACGATGCAAACTTGGTCATGTCTTTTTCATCACAACCACTGATTTTGAACACCGTCTCCATCTTTTCTATCCATCGGGTTAAACCGATCGGTCCTTCCGTTCCACTGAATGATGAGGGCTTGCAAGCTTGAAACGTCTTGTAGGAGCATCCTACACGAGGATTTGGGTTAACTGCAGCAGCTCTTGCAGCCTCAACCCATAACATTCTGTCGTTCACTCGCTGGTTGATGAGTTCCTCGAGTTCTTGTTCCGTCATTCGATTCAATCGCGCCATTTCCTAATGAAAGAAAATAATTATTCACATGGAATATTATAGATGTAGTGTGTATTTATAGTACATTTATAGCTTGTTAATAATATGAACCAGGTATTATTATAAAAGCCTTTTCTTCTTATTAGCGTTTTATAATTATATCTAGGGTAGTACCTACCCGTTAATGTTCATACTTAATAGCTTAGTACAGAACCAATTACTACAATCTAAATAATACTTAACCATGGAAAATTATTGCATTTCATACTTCGCTATTTTACATATGCTTACATCAAACTTTAAACAAACCACACTAATAATATTATACAAAACATTATGTGATTCCATGGTTTAATACGGCAGCGCATCATTTGGTCTATTTCCCAAAACATTTATGTCCAGGGAATCCGCCAACGCGAATCCTAGCTGTCTCCCTACGTTTTGGCTGAGGTGCCGAAGAACTAGATGCGGGGATAGCACTAATAGGAATAGCGGGGATAGGGGTGGTAGTGTTGAGTGGAATTGGTGCCACTTCATTCTCATTAAACTCGGGATTTGGATTTTCTAATTCATTAGCCTTTCGTTTCTTTCCTAGTTCGAACTCGTCTTTTGTAATTTCCTGTATTTCTTCCTCGGGTTCACTTTCCTCCTCGGGTTCACTTTCCTCCTCGGGTTCACTTTCCGATATTTCTATAGTTGGTTCATCCGGAAATTGTGAGTCTTCCCCAAAAATACCACTTTCGTCATCGGATATGTTAATGACTGAAACACAATCTGAAGGTTCTGATTCGGAGTCGCTGAATGTGATAATAAGTTTCGAGCCCGACATCTATCACACAACAACTAACCCATTAGTACTTACATAATATTTACACATAAATTTTAACCAACAGTGATAAGCAATGGTTTTTTTTATTTTTTTTTAAAATCAGACCCGGTCAAAGTCCAGACTTACTAATGTATCCTAACGACTTATCGGTTAGACACACTAATGCAAACCTGGTTCGCTAAGACCACCGCTCTGATACCACATGTCATAACCCGTCCTTAACCATAAGAACGCGTTAGATAACGTATGATTTCATTGCGAGGTATTGACCTCTATATGAGACATTTTTAAAAGAAAAACTGCATATATTATACATTACAAACCACAACCATTATTTTTGTTACAAGCTTAAGACAATAAAAAGAAGATTAACGTTTAGCGATAATCTTCGACTTACAAACTTTACAAATGATGACAACAACACGGTTTCTAGCATATTTTACAATACAACATCTCGGATATGCAGTTTTATTTTTGACACAAACATGCGTACGCAAGATCCTGGTTAGATCCAACATGATGCAGCGGAAGCTTTAGAAATCACCTGAGAATAGACATGTTTTAAAAGGTCAACATAAAGTTGGTGAGATATAGGTTTAATGCCGGCAGTAATATATATATAGACCACAAGATTTCGTATATAAACAGTTTAATAAAAGTATTCTAAGTGGTTGAGCACTTGATAACCATACTTAACATTTTCACGTCGCATATTCCCTTTAATATGAAATCTTACTACACCGTACCAAGTGTAGTCACAAAACGAAGTACTGTGCAACCGTTGAATACTGGTCGTCCAGTCCGGTTGGGGTTGTCAGGCCCGATAGATTTATCAACAGGATTCGCGTTTACAATACCGCTGTAAATATTAGTTACCAAGCTACAGGGAAGTATGCCAGTGGTACAACTCAACGTAGAATATATTTTTCAGTTACTTGTGTCCATATCGTAAAACATAAAATACATGTATTCTCATCCCGAAATATTTAGAGTTTAAAAGTGGGACTATATACTCACTTTCGTCTTGAAGATATATATATAATTTGACTTGGTCTCCGGTTGATATCACGAACCTATCCATATATAATATATCAATACCTTTTCTTTTTTAAACAAACGTCACATATATATACTTGTTATACTTTTAATACTTTGAATAATTCCTTAGTCCGTAGTTAGCAGTTCGTTGTTAGTAATTCAATTTTAATGGTTCATTTTTAGATGTTTAATATACCCGCAATGAAATAAATAAAACCCCCAACGAAATAAATAAAACCCCATCGTATATGTATTGGTCGAGATTAATCTTGACCCATGGTACCGGTGTTGTCAAATGACGTGTTGCGTACATAAAGTACCGGTGTTGTCAAATGACGTGTTGCGTACAATCATGGGATCTTATGATTAATCTTCTCGTGTTGCTTACGGGTGATCCTGAACCATATGAAATTGAATTATGAGTACATATATATAAAATATCATGTTATCTTGGAAGTATGTGATTTTATGTAAATTTTTCCAATGAATCCCGAAGTTGAAAATGTCTAGGATAGCCAATTTTGTTTCGGTCATAGTTTCTTCGTTACAAGTCCGTTTTCGTTGATTCAAATTGCCATCTTCTTGGATCGAGTTCTTCTTTAAGACTATGAACTGTAAATACCTTGGTTTGTATTCAAAATCATACGGCATAGGTGAAAGTTTAGTGAAACATATGAAGTTAAACATTTTTGTTACAACAAAATCATTTAATGACCATTTTTCCAAAAATACTTATACTTTGAAAAACCAAGTTTTACCTTGTTAAATTAACATATAAATAAGTTATATTACATGTCTTGAAGTATTTTAAAAGTTAAGTTAGAAGGATCTATTTAGTTTGCAAACAAGTTTGAAAACATTCAAACTATGTTCTTGTTGTTAAACTTTTGTACCACAAAATAAGATAGCTATATATATATGAATCGAATAAGGTTATGAACATAGATTCTACCTCAAGTTCCTTGGATAAGTTTGCTGTAAAAGAGGAGTAAGAAGCTAGAATCAAAAGGGTGATAGAAGTGGATGAAAGATTGGAAGTAAGTTGGTGTTCTTGGAGGGTTTTCTTGAAGTGTTTTTGTATGGTTTTCTTATGGTGTTTTAGTATGGTTTTTGAAGCTAGATCTTCTTGGAAACTTTGCTGAATTGATTAAGGGTTTTAAGGCTTCAAAGTATGTGTGTGTTTTGCTAGAGAATTTGAGATAAAATGAATCAAAATGATGGAGTACTCATACTCCTTAAAAACGTGGGAATGGGGGGACAAGGACAAAAATTTCAAGTTATGATTTCATGTATCTAGCCTTATTTGTGTCCAAGTTCAATTACCTAGCTCTAAGGGCAGTAACAAGAGTAGGTTTGGTGGTGATTTGATGTGTATTTACTATTAGTAAATACGTATAGAAGCTAGGTATGATACGAGTATAAATACTCTAGGTATACGTATAGAAATTTTGTGA
The DNA here is from genome assembly GCF_046630445.1 of Rutidosis leptorrhynchoides. NCBI lineage: Eukaryota > Viridiplantae > Streptophyta > Magnoliopsida > Asterales > Asteraceae > Rutidosis > Rutidosis leptorrhynchoides. The sequence continues at coordinate 552,227,118 of NC_092334.1, forward strand.
AAAATGGAATGAGAATTCAAATATAGTTATCTTTTGTGAATACACTTATATGGTTTTATGTATTTAAGTCTTTAAAAGTGATTAAATACATTACTTATACAATATATGTATAAACATTATATGTCTTAAGTATTTATGTCAAATAACGTTACGTATAGTTATCGTTTTGAAAACTTAAGTTAGTAGTTTCAAAATACACATATAACTTGTTGTTATTAATATAAAATGAGGTATTAAAACATTCTTTAATCATGTTAAATATGTATATATACATATATATACACAAACGTATAATTATCACATATTGTATGGTTCGTGATATCATCGGTCAAACTAGACGGTCAAACGTTGTGTAAAACTCTTTTCGGAAATATCAGTCTCGACAATTTGGATTGCTTATCAAGTTGGTAATGTTTAATTTATGTAAATATCAATCTTATAAGTATAGAACGATCGAAAAAATGCGGGTCGTTACATTACCTCCCCGTTAAATAAATTTCGTCCCGAAATTTTAAAATTGTACCTATTTTGCGTCATCGAGAAACAAGTGTGTATAGTTTTGCTTCATCTGATCCTCTCGTTCCCAAGTAAACTCGGGACCTCTTCTAGCATTCCAACGAACCTTAACAATCGGTATATTGCTCTGTTTGAGCTGTTTAACTTCACGGTCCATGATTTCAATTGGTTCTTCGACGAATTGTAGTTTCTCGTCGACATGGATTTCTTCAAGAGGAATGGTGAGGTCTTCCTTTGCAAGACACTTCTTAAGGTTTGAGACGTGAAAGGTATTATGTACTCCGGCGAGTTGTTGCGGTAACTCGAGTCGATAAGCTACCGGTCCAATGCGTTCGATGATCTTAAACGGGCCTACGTACCTTGGGTTCAGTTTACCCCTTTTTCCAAAACGTATCACACCTTTCCAAGGTGACACCTTTAGCATAACCATGTCCCCGACCTGAAACTCTAATGGTTTCCTTCGGACATCGGCGTAGCTCTTTTGGCGACTGCGGGCTGTTTTTAATCTCTCCTTGATTTGCACTATCTTCTCAGTCGTTTCATGTATGATCTCGGGACCAGTTAATTGTCGATCTCCTACTTCATTCCAACAGATAGGAGATCTACACTTCCTTCCATACAATGCTTCGAATGGCGCAGCTCCAATGCTCGCATGATAACTATTATTATACGAGAATTCTGCTAACGGTAGATATTTATCCCATCCGTTTCCAAAATCGATCACACATGCCCTGAGCATGTCTTCAAGAGTCTGAATTGTTCTTTCACTCTGCCCGTCGGTCTGCGGATGATATGCGGTACTCATATCCAAACGAGTTCCTAGTGCCTCCTGTAGTGATTGCCAAAACTTTGAGGTAAATCTACTATCACGATCGGATATAATGGAAATAGGTATTCCATGCCTTGAAACAACTTCCTTTATATACAATCGTAATAGTTTCTCCATTCTATCTGTTTCCTTTATAGGCAAGAAATGTGCAGACTTGGTGAGACGATCAACAATCACCCAAATGGTGTCGTATCCCCAGGCAGTCTTTGGTAACTTTGTGATGAAATCCATGGTAATACCATCCCATTTCCATTCTGGGATTTCTGGTTGTTGAAGTAACCCTGACGGCTTTTGATGTTCTGCTTTGACTTTAGAACAAGTTAAACACTCCCCAACATATGTTGCAACGTCGGTCTTTAAATTAGGCCACCAATAACGTGTCTTAAGATCTTGATACATCTTTCCAACTCCAGGATGTATCGAGTATCTTGTCTTATGTGCCTCATTCAATATCAACTTCCTTAATCCACCCAACTTCGGTACCCAAATACGATTTGCAAAATACCGAATTCCATCTTCCCGTACAACAAGTTGTTTCTCGTACTTTTTCATTATTTCATTCTTTATGTTTTCTTCATTGAGTGCTTCTCGTTGAACTTCTTTGATTTGTGAGTTGAGATTCATACGAATTTTTATGTTCATTGCTCGAACTCGAATTGGTTCTCGTTCTTTTCTGCTTAAAGCATCAGCCACCACATTCGCCTTCCCGGGATGATAACGAATTTCACAATCATAGTCGTTTATTAACTCGACCCACCTACGTTGCCTCATGTTCAATTGTTTCTGATCAAAAATATGTTGAAGGCTTTTATGATCAGTAAACACAGTGAATTTAACCCCATACAAGTAGTGTCTCCACATCTTCAATGCAAACACGACTGCTCCCAATTCTAGATCATGCGTCGTATAATTTCGCTCGTGAATCTTCAATTGTCGGGATGCAAATGCAATAACTTTCTTCCGTTGCATAAGAACACAACCAAAACCTTGTCGCGAAGCGTCACAATATATTTCAAAATCATCGTTCCCTTCTGGTAACGATAAAATAGGCGCCGTAGTCAACTTCTTTTTCAGTAATTGAAATGCACTCTCCTGCTCAGAAGTCCATTCATATTTCTTCCCTTTTTGCGTTAACGCTGTCAACGGCTTAGCTATTCGGGAAAAATCTTGAATAAACCTTCTATAATAACCGGCTAAACCCAAAAATTGGCGTATCTGTGTTGGTGTCTTAGGAGTCTCCCATTTTTCAATAGCTTCAGTTTTTGCTGGATCAACCTGAATTCCTTCGCTATTAACAACGTGACCAAGAAATTGCACTTCTTTCAACCAGAAAGCACACTTAGAAAATTTAGCATAAAGTTGTTCTTTTCTCAACAACTCCAGTATCAACCTTAAATGCTCTTCATGCTCTTGCTCACTCTTGGAATAGATAAGAATATCATCAATGAAAACGATAACAAACTTATCTAAATACGGACTACAAACTCGATTCATGAGGTCCATGAATACAGCTGGCGCATTCGTCAATCCAAACGGCATAACCAAAAATTCGTAATGACCATAACGTGTCCGAAAAGCAGTTTTCGGAATATCCTCTTCTTTGACGCGTAGTTGATGATAGCCCGATCTTAAGTCGATTTTCGAATAAACACATGATCCTTGCAATTGATCAAATAAGTCATCAATTCTCGGTAGTGGATACCGATTCTTGATAGTTAACTTATTTAATTCACGATAGTCTATACACATCCTAAAAGATCCATCTTTCTTCTTAACAAACAAAATTGGAGCTCCCCACGGTGAAGTACTCGGTCGTATGAATCCACGGTCCAGTAATTCTTTTAACTGACTTTGAAGTTCTTTTAACTCGGACGGTGCAAGTCTATATGGAGCACGAGCCACTGGTGCAGCTCCTGGTACTAAATCTATTTGAAATTCTACCGATCTAAATGGAGGTAATCCCGGCAATTCTTCCGGAAAAACTTCAGGAAAATCTCTTGCCACAGGCACGTCGTTGATGCACTTTTCTTTCTTTTCGACTTTATTAACATGTGCTAAAATAGCGTAACATCCCTTTTCTAAACACTTCTTGGCTTCCAAACAGCTAATGAGTTTTAGCTTTGAATTACCCTTCTCTCCATAAATCATCACCGGTATTTTATCCTTACCAGGAATACGAATTGCCTTCTTGGCACAAACAACTTCCGCTCCTATTTTGGACATCCAGTCCATGCCGACTATTACATCAAAACCTCCCAATTCTACGGGTATTAAGTCGATTTTAAACGTTTCTCCGGCTAGATTTATTTCACAATCACGACAAATTTTATCGGCTTTAATTAGTTTACCATTAGCTAACTCAATCAAGTACTTAGCATCTAGAGGTAATGATGAACAATTCAATTTAGTGTAAAAGTTTATACACACGTAACTTCTATCGGCGCCAGTATCAAATAAAATAGATGCTGATAAGTTATTAATGGTAAACGTACCCGTAACAAGCTCCGGGTCTTCTCGTGCCTCTCTAGCATTAATAACAAACGCTCTTCCACGTGCAGGTCCGCCATTCTGATTCGGGCACTGACTCTTATAATGACCTTGTTTTCCACACCCAAAACAAGTAATGTTAGCCAAAGCAGTTCTATTTGCGTTGGTGGCAGGAGTCTTGTTACCATTTGCATTTGTAACGAGAGCCTTACAATCTTCAGCAAGATGTCCCTGTCAATTGCAATTGGTGCACAACACACTACAGTAACCAAAGTGATGTTTGTGACAACGGTTGCATAAAGGACTTTGTCCTTTGTAACCAAAGCCTGAACCGCTACCCGCACCTTTCGGGGTTTCTGGTTTCTTAAAAGATTGCTGTTGGTAACCTCGATCATAATTTCCGTTCCACTTCCTTTTGTTACTTGATACCTTCACCTCAGTAGTGAATGCTTTCTTATCCAGAATGACCTGATCCATTAACTCGTTCGCCATGGTTATAGCTTCATGAATTGTCTTAGGTTTCGACGCCGTAACGTTTGCCTTGACCTTCTTGGGCAAACCACCTTTGTACATTTCAATCTTCCGTGCTTCGGTTGGAACCAATTCAGGACATAGTAAAACCAATTCCATGAATCGCTGATTGTAGTTGGTGATTTCAGTACCAACCACCTTCAAACTTCGTAACTCATCTTCTAACTTAATAACCTCATTCCTTGGACAATACTCGGTGATTATCATCGCTTTGAATTCTTCCCATGGAGTATCATAAGCTACATCTCCTCCTACCGCCTTCACATAATTCTTCCACCATGTGAGTGCACTATCTTGTAAAGTACACGATGCAAACTTGGTCATGTCTTTTTCATCACAACCACTGATTTTGAACACCGTCTCCATCTTTTCTATCCATCGGGTTAAACCGATCGGTCCTTCCGTTCCACTGAATGATGAGGGCTTGCAAGCTTGAAACGTCTTGTAGGAGCATCCTACACGAGGATTTGGGTTAACTGCAGCAGCTCTTGCAGCCTCAACCCATAACATTCTGTCGTTCACTCGCTGGTTGATGAGTTCCTCGAGTTCTTGTTCCGTCATTCGATTCAATCGCGCCATTTCCTAATGAAAGAAAATAATTATTCACATGGAATATTATAGATGTAGTGTGTATTTATAGTACATTTATAGCTTGTTAATAATATGAACCAGGTATTATTATAAAAGCCTTTTCTTCTTATTAGCGTTTTATAATTATATCTAGGGTAGTACCTACCCGTTAATGTTCATACTTAATAGCTTAGTACAGAACCAATTACTACAATCTAAATAATACTTAACCATGGAAAATTATTGCATTTCATACTTCGCTATTTTACATATGCTTACATCAAACTTTAAACAAACCACACTAATAATATTATACAAAACATTATGTGATTCCATGGTTTAATACGGCAGCGCATCATTTGGTCTATTTCCCAAAACATTTATGTCCAGGGAATCCCCCAACGCGAATCCTAGCTGTCTCCCTACGTTTTGGCTGAGGTGCCGAAGAACTAGATGCGGGGATAGCACTAATAGGAATAGCGGGGATAGGGGTGGTAGTGTTGAGTGGAATTGGTGCCACTTCATTCTCATTAAACTCGGGATTTGGATTTTCTAATTCATTAGCCTTTCGTTTCTTTCCTAGTTCGAACTCGTCTTTTGTAATTTCCTGTATTTCTTCCTCGGGTTCACTTTCCTCCTCGGGTTCACTTTCCTCCTCGGGTTCACTTTCCGATATTTCTATAGTTGGTTCATCCGGAAATTGTGAGTCTTCCCCAAAAATACCACTTTCGTCATCGGATATGTTAATGACTGAAACACAATCTGAAGGTTCTGATTCGGAGTCGCTGAATGTGATAATAAGTTTCGAGCCCGACATCTATCACACAACAACTAACCCATTAGTACTTACATAATATTTACACATAAATTTTAACCAACAGTGATAAGCAATGGTTTTTTTTTTTTTTTTTTTAAATCAGACCCGGTCAAAGTCCAGACTTACTAATGTATCCTAACGACTTATCGGTTAGACACACTAATGCAAACCTGGTTCGCTAAGACCACCGCTCTGATACCACATGTCATAACCCGTCCTTAACCATAAGAACGCGTTAGATAACGTATGATTTCATTGCGAGGTATTGACCTCTATATGAGACATTTTTAAAAGAAAAACTGCATATATTATACATTACAAACCACAACCATTATTTTTGTTACAAGCTTAAGACAATAAAAAGAATATTAACGTTTAGCGATAATCTTCGACTTACAAACTTTACAAATGATGACAACAACACGGTTTCTAGCATATTTTACAATACAACATCTCGGATATGCAGTTTTATTTTTGACACAAACATGCGTACGCAAGATCCTGGTTAGATCCAACATGATGCAGCGGAAGCTTTAGAAATCACCTGAGAATAGACATGTTTTAAAAGGTCAACATAAAGTTGGTGAGATATAGGTTTAATGCCGGCAGCAATATATATATAGACCACAAGATTTCGTATATAAACAGTTTAATAAAAGTATTCTAAGTGGTTGAGCACTTGATAACCATACTTAACATTTTCACGTCGCATATTCCCTTTAATATGAAATCTTACTACACCGTACCAAGTGTAGTCACAAAACGAAGTACTGTGCAACCGTTGAATACTGGTCGTCCAGTCCGGTTGGGGTTGTCAGGCCCGATAGATCTATCAACAGGATTCGCGTTTACAATACCGCTGTAAATATTAGTTACCAAGCTACAGGGAAGTATGCCAGTGGTACAACTCAACGTAGAATATATTTTTCAGTTACTTGTGTCCATATCGTAAAACATAAAATACATGTATTCTCATCCCGAAATATTTAGAGTTTAAAAGTGGGACTATATACTCACTTTCGTCTTGAAGATATATATATAATTTGACTTGGTCTCCGGTTGATATCACGAACCTATCCATATATAATATATCAATACCTTTTCTTTTTTAAACAAACGTCACATATATATACTTGTTATACTTTTAATACTTTGAATAATTCCTTAGTCCGTAGTTAGCAGTTCGTTGTTAGTAATTCAATTTTAATGGTTCATTTTTAGATGTTTAATATACCCGCAATGAAATAAATAAAACCCCCAACGAAATAAATAAAACCCCATCGTATATGTATTGGTCGAGATTAATCTTGACCCATGGTACCGGTGTTGTCAAATGACGTGTTGCGTACATAAAGTACCGGTGTTGTCAAATGACGTGTTGCGTACAATCATGGGATCTTATGATTAATCTTCTCGTGTTGCTTACGGGTGATCCTGAACCATATGAAATTGAATTATGAGTACATATATATAAAATATCATGTTATCTTGGAAGTATGTGATTTTATGTAAATTTTTCCAATGAATCCCGAAGTTGAAAATGTCTAGGATAGCCAATTTTGTTTCGGTCATAGTTTCTTCGTTACAAGTCCGTTTTCGTTGATTCAAATTGCCATCTTCTTGGATCGAGTTCTTCTTTAAGACTATGAACTGTAAATACCTTGGTTTGTATTCAAAATCATACGGCATAGGTGAAAGTTTAGTGAAACATATGAAGTTAAACATTTTTGTTACAACAAAATCATTTAATGACCATTTTTCCAAAAATACTTATACTTTGAAAAACCAAGTTTTACCTTGTTAAATTAACATATAAATAAGTTATATTACATGTCTTGAAGTATTTTAAAAGTTAAGTTAGAAGGATCTATTTAGTTTGCAAACAAGTTTGAAAACATTCAAACTATGTTCTTGTTGTTAAACTTTTGTACCACAAAATAAGATAGCTATATATATATGAATCGAATAAGGTTATGAACATAGATTCTACCTCAAGTTCCTTGGATAATTTTGCTGTAAAAGAGGAGTAAGAAGCTAGAATCAAAAGGGTGATAGAAGTGGATGAAAGATTGGAAGTAAGTTGGTGTTCTTGGAGGGTTTTCTTGAAGTGTTTTTGTATGGTTTTCTTATGGTGTTTTAGTATGGTTTTTGAAGCTAGATCTTCTTGGAAACTTTGCTGAATTGATTAAGGGTTTTAAGGCTTCAAAGTATGTGTGTGTTTTGCTAGAGAATTTGAGATAAAATGAATCAAAATGATGGAGTACTCATACTCCTTAAAAACGTGGGAATGGGGGGACAAGGACAAAAATTTCAAGTTATGATTTCATGTATCTAGCCTTATTTGTGTCCAAGTTCAATTACCTAGCTCTAAGGGCAGTAACAAGAGTAGGTTTGGTGGTGATTTGATGTGTATTTACTATTAGTAAATACGTATAGAAGCTAGGTATGATACGAGTATAAATACTCTAGGTATACGTATAGAAATTTTGTGAAAAATGGAATGAGAATTCAAATATAGTTATCTTTTGTGAATACACTTATATGGTTTTATGTATTTAAGTCTTTAAAAGTGATTAAATACATTACTTATACAATATATGTATAAACATTATATGTCTTAAGTATTTATGTCAAATAACGTTACGTATAGTTATCGTTTTGAAAACTTAAGTTAGTAGTTTCAAAATACACATATAACTTGTTGTTATTAATATAAAATGAGGTATTAAAACATTCTTTAATCATGTTAAATATGTATATATACATATATATACACAAACGTATAATTATCACATATTGTATGGTTCGTGATATCATCGGTCAAACTAGACGGTCAAACGTTGTGTAAAACTCTTTTCGGAAATATCAGTCTCGACAATTTGGATTGCTTATCAAGTTGGTAATGTTTAATTTATGTAAATATCAATCTTATAAGTATAGAACGATCGAAAAAATGCGGGTCGTTACAATAAACATCAATACGATTTCAAATTTTAAGATGAACAAATAGTTGACTTTTTCAATTTAAAACGTTGACTCAGAAATTAAGATTTGATTTGAGGAATTGAGACTCAAGATTTTACAGATAGTTATAGTGATTGATTCCTAATAAGACTGCGTTTACACATTTTGGAAAATCATTCAAATTCGAAGTTTAAGAAAAATTGTATGAAACAGAGGTAACGAGCTGAAAGGAGAAAGAAAGAGAGAAGAAAAAAAATTAAAGATTCTGTTTAATTTCACTGGTTTGAAGTAATTTTGTCTGGTATCCTTTTACACTGTGATTGAATCGACTTTTGACAAAAAATATAGACAGGATATATATCCGATCAGGTACAAAGAAGATAAAAAAAAATAAAAATAAAAATGAGACAATGAGTGCTAACTGATTTTGGATGTTATTGTTCATGATTTGTACTAGTTTAAGTAATCAGCAATAGGTGGATAACGACCTGAATGATTTCCCAACCCAAGTTTACGATTTATATCACAGAATTTTAATAATTAATTATAATTGTATTAAAATACTAATAATAATAATCATAATCATAATAATAATAACAAATAAATAATATGTATTAATATGTAATAATACTGATTTCATATATGTATATATATCTGTACGTTTCGCATATACTTATATATATATTTATATATTTGTTCTAAATTTTGGAACTTTAACAATTAAAATTATAGTAATACTATTAATACTCCTAACAATAATATAACTACTAATAATACCATTGATAAGGGAGTTAGCAATAATAAATGATAATTAATAATATGATAATATTAATATTAATAAGGATGATGATTTTTAGTAACACAATAATAAGTAATCATAATAATTAAAGTTTCTATCTTCAATTATCCTTATAATAATTTTTCTATTTAATATCTTAAATTTAATATTAATATATTTTTTTTAATTAAAATTATAACAATAATAATATCATTAATATTATTAATACTGATATTGGTATTAATATTTATATTAATAATGAAGCACTCTATATTATTGATTATGTAACATCATATAATGTATCATATGATAACTTTTATTGAATACTTACTATTTATAAATTTTATATATGTTACAATATACATATGATAATAATTATACATAGAAATTATATTATATATATATATATATATATATATATATATATATATATATATATATATATATATATATATATATATATATATATAGATTCCTTTTTAATTACACTAATTAGCTTGTATATTATTTTAAATATTTATCTCTAATGTTTAAATTATATTTTGTAATTTCAATTTATTATTTATGTTTACATTTATATATCTATATATTTATTTACAACAATCGTTCGTGAATCGTCGAGCACAGTCAGAGGGTAATTGATTACATGAATATAGATTTTAAAACTTTCGAGACTCAACATTACAGATTTTTCTTATCGTGTCGGAAACATATAAAGATTAAAGTTTAAATTTGGTCGGAAATTCCCGGGTCATCACAGTACCTACCCGTTAAAGAAATTTCGTCCCGAAATTTGATCGTGGTCATCATAGCTAACATTAAAAATGTTTTCATGACGAATTTGAGCTGATAACTAGAGTTTTATTACTGTTGAGTACTATAGATAAGATAATTCAATTACTCGAAGAGTACGAGTGAAGCTATCACAAACTAGTGAAATGAGGAAGGTAAGTTTCGTCATAACTTTTGACGTAGTCATGGTTGAATTTAGAAAATAAGTTGCGTCTTAACTTTTGACGTAGGGGGATTGAATTCCGGAATTCAAGGGATTTAAAAGAAAATCTTAAAGATCTATAAGATCTGATTCTTCGGGATTTATGGAAATTAAGATCTCTTTAATTAAATATGGTGATCTGCCCCGATCACTACGTCTGATATTTCCTTTATAAATTTACCTTTTCCATTTCATTTGTTTTCACCACTTCTATACTCAATTTCCAAATTCAAAAGATTTATGAAAATGCTTAACCCTGTCCTGATCCTTGTTCTTATTCTAACTATCGCAATGATCGTTCTTCTTTTCCAACTCCCACCTAAAGAATCTGTTTATTTCTATTATGCCATAGGGATTATTGTATTTATAATCCTCCGGTGTCTTTATATTGCTATACGTACTGACATCCACGGTTTGTAATTTCGGTGTTGTCATTGAGCTTTATATTCTCCCTTATATTTCAAATCTTTATGCTTTTGTTTTCTCTTCCCGACTTCAAGTCAAGCGAATAATGGTCCAGAATTCGTAGATGTAGAGTTTCGAATGATTATAATGTTCTAAACAGGAAGGAACGTGATAGCACGATTTGATTTTCAAATTTATCAACATCACGGAAGATAGAACCATCAAGGATACATTTTTTTTTTTGATTTGTTCAGAAGTTAAGTAGATTGAAAGAGTTATGTAACATGGCACGTGATGACGTTATAATCTATGAATCATCATGTTCCATTAGAAACTCAACATGACTTACTGTAATATAATCACGTTGAACAAGTGTCATTATATTATACTAACTCATGCTTCAGTTCCCAACATTACTTCAATAATATTCATATTTTAAGCTTGAAAGTTTACAGAATATAGAAACTAACAGTTTCTATATGATGTAATACTGATAGCACGCAGAAATTAATGATTTCAGATAAGAATAGTTATAAAAATATCTCCAGAAATATGGAGGATATTTATAATGAAAGTTACGATATTATCTCGGAATATCTAAGATCAGAGGATGATATAAACTATTATCTGCAAGGGTTTAGAGTAAGGAGCAAGATATTCACTAAATACTTTAGTAGACATTGAATCATTTGAATTCTTTGAAGTCAAACTTATTCTTTGTGATTTGTCCACGGCTTTCTTTCTAGTTTCGCATAATCTGCTTTTTGGTACTAAATTTTCTATTGAATGTTTTCAATATAATGATACACAGGAAGCACGAAGAGGTATATAATTTCGGACGAGAATATTTATGAAAATATCCTCAGAAATATCAAAGATATTGATGATCATATTTTGGAATTTCTAAGTTCGACGGTTGATGGAGAAAGATTTTCTGCAAGATTTTAACATGACTTCGGAGTAAGATATTCTCTAAAGATTTCAACAGATCCAGAATTACCTGAATCCTTTGAATATAGGATTTGGTCCTTGTATTTGTCCTTGGTCTCCTTCATGGGTAACTCAATCTGTTTTTCAATACCCAATTTTCTATCGAGCGTTCCTAACACTCCTTTCTTTATCATCAAACCTTTGTCCGTTTAGACCATCTACCATTTTTCTGTTTCCTCTGCATTTAATGCTATGATATCTGAATCATCGGTTATTAATCCGAGGTGGTTTCAGGAGAATTGTGTTTTTAGATGATTAAACGCTGATGGTAATATGATGAAATATGAAAGGTTCCCCTGTAACAATAAAAGAGTACACATATATATCAAGGTTATAATAAGGTTGTTTTGAACGAAAAGTCGAAGTTGGCTTGCTGGAGCTGTGACAAAATTTGCTACTTTGGAAAGGAATCGCAAAGTTATTTTTTGTTAATATATGCCAAAGGATCTGACGCGGCTACGTGTTAAACTTTTACTCAGTTGTTGTGAGTTTCTCAGGTGCATAACTAGATGCATAAATCTTTTCTTCCGTACATGAAGTGTGGTTGATTCATCATATCGTTTGAGGTGTTTTCAAGAATCGTGAGAAGTTTGAACGCAGATTGTAATTGTCAAGATACAATGAGGTTTAATATGAAATCAAGTGGCAAACTTGAAGAATTGTTTAGTTTCATATGTTATAATCAATATTTTAATTCATTTTTAATTGTCTAATCTTATTAGTCCACAGTCGATAGTCCACAGTTGACAGTTCAATAATTTATATATAGTTTAACATATCATATTTGAATTAATTAATACGTGTCGTGACCCGTATACGTCTCAGACTCGATCACAACTCAAAGTATATATATTATTATAGAATCAACCTCAACCCTGTATAGAGAACTCGATCATTACTGCATATAGAGTGTCTATGGTGATTCCAAATAATATATATAGATGCGTCGATATGATATGTCAAAACCTTGTATACGTGTCCCGATATTTAAAGTGCGTAAAATAAATAACAAAAATTAAATGACGATAAATAAAGTGCGTAAAGTAAATATTAGAAATTAAATGACGATAAATAAAATTGCGAGAATATAAATTGCGATAAAATAAATTGCGATAATTAAATTGCGATAGATAAAATGTAATACTGAATTAACAGTTAGCTAGGATTTTGTTAGCGTGGTTTCTTAATAAAATTTAATATTATTAATTAGTCTGTTTCTAATCAATTTTTATTGTGTCCATTATTTCTTCATTATGCCACTTGTTGGATTATGATAGGTCAAAATCCAAATATGAAATTGAATAAAAAATGGTTATTCTGCGGTGAACGGATACGTATATCGGTGGTTGTAAGTAAGATAGTAAATGACTGTTGAATCAGATTCGAAGAATGTATAGCGTAACCTATTAATGTGAAATCTAAATATTCTTCGGATATTACCTACCCGTTAAAATATTTTCACCATTAACAATTTGTACAAAAGAATTTTTAATTACAATCTTTATGAAAACATACTTAAATATATATTTTCTTCAGATGTAATTATAGATTTAATGAGTCGATATGATATTAAACTCATTTGATTTACCGTTTGAACAAGAATATATAATCTCTAAAACATTAGAGTTTACATAATCATCATATCGAACGAAGATAAACGATGTAGAACGTCATGTAGAACGATGATTATACTCGAGGTACAGAATGAGACGTCGAAGCTGGTGATGCGGATGTTGTTGTTGGTGGTACTAGTGCTGTTGGTGCTAAGGTTGGTGATGTTACTGGTGTTGGTGATACTGCTGGTGATTGCAAATTGTGTACCGTGCTCTCTAAAGTTAACACTCGAGTTCGGAGTTCTTTAACTTCTTCTACTAACCCTGGTTGGTTATCAGTGTGAGGTAGAGGTCGGATATCTCCTCTATTTCCGTTAATGGTAGCCTCAAGACGAAAAATTCTTGCAAAAAGGGTATAAACGGTGTTGCGAATGGGTTCGCCGGTGAGCGGGTCTAGTACTCCAAGGTTAGGTGGTAGATTCGGTTCATGATATGGAGTACCTTCTTCCCTTCTCCATAGGGTGAGTATGTCGCGAACCCACCCCCATTTCCTCCAGTAATCACGGTAGTTGATTGGTTGGTGAGCTCCTGTCATGCTATCTTCGGAGTCAGATGAACTTGGTTGGTTCGTAGAGGCCATCTTACGCGATCTCAGAAAAAAAAAATTGGTATGAAAAGTTTAGTGACAGCAATTGATAGTTGGATGGTATTCTCAATGCATAATATGCATAGTTATATAGTACCAGGTTCCCTTAAATTACGGAGAAATTTACGGAAGATATCAGGCAAGATCTACAGTAACAGATACGCTAAGATATGAATTTTGTCTATACACTATTTATGCAGTCAATGTAGTAAAACGTGTCTAGACTAAGAATGATAAGCAAGTGATTCTCTAAGAATGATAAGCAGGTAATTGTTGACACGAAATGATAAGCAAAACTTTTGACATGCAGACACGGTCGAAGTCCAGACTCACTAATGCATCCTAACGACTTATCAGTTAGACACACTAATGCAGACATGGTTCACTAAGACCACCGCTCTGATACCAACTGTGAAGACCCGTCCTAATCCATCCGGACGAAGTCCATATCGACTACAAACAATTCACAACAGTTGATTACATCGCGAGGTAATTGACCTCTATATGATAAATTTTACAAACATTGCATTCGTTTTTAAAAGACAAACTTTCGTTACATCGACAGTTGACAGGCATGTAAAGCATTTCATAATATATCCAAATATAATTGACTTAATAATAATCTTGATGAACTCAACGACTTGAATGCAACATCTTTTGAAATATGTCATGAATGACTCCAAATAATATCTCTAATATGAGCAAATGCACAGCGGAAGATTTCTTTCGTACCTGAGAATAAACATGCTTTAAAGTGTCAACCAAAAGGTTGGTGAGTTCATTAGTTTATCATAAAGAATCATTTCATAATTTTAATAGACCACAAGATTTCATACTTCCATTTCTCATAATCATACGTCCCATGCAAAGAGACAAAAATATCATTCATATGGATTGAACACCTGGTAACCGACATTCACAATATGCATATAAGAATATCCCCATCATTCCGGGATCCTCCTTCGAACATGATATAAATTTCGAAGTACTAAAGCATCCGGTACTTTGGATGGGGCTTGTTGGGCCCGATAGATCTATCTTTAGAGTTCGCGTCAATTAGGGTGTCTGTTCCCTAATTCTTAGATTACCAGACTTAATAAAAAGGGCATATTCGATTAGATAATCCAACCATAGAATGTAGTTTCGATCACTTGTGTCCATTTCGTAAAACATTTATAAAAGCATTTCATGTATTCGTAGTTCAAAATGTATATCAAAAGCATTTAATAAAGCAGTTGTAAAAGTAGCGCATGTATTCTCAGTCCCAAAAATGTAAGGAGTAAAAGGGAATCAAATGAACTCACAGTACTGTATTTTGTAGTAAAAATACATATGATGACATTGAACAATGCAGGGTTGGCCTCGGATTCACGAACCTATATTATTCGTAGACTCATTAATACATATACTCGTAATTGAACGAATTCATATTATATATCTTTTTATTATATTATATATATATATATATATATATATATATATATATATATATATATATATATATATATATATATATATATATATATATATATATAGTTTGTATACCTATTTAATTTGATTAGTATTATCTTAAAACTACCTAATTTGTTATATATATGTATTTATATAAAAAATGTTATTATGTTTGATATATGTTTATAAAATTATGATATATATATAATAAATATATTCTATGTACATTATTTATCTATTAAAATGATAGTTATGATTATATTAATGATAATACATGTGATAATTATAATGATAATACTAACAATATTGATATTGATAATACTAGTAATAAATGTTGTTCATAATACTTAATAAATATAACAATTCTAATAATAATACTAATACTAATACTAATAATCATACAATGATATTAATAGTATTAATATTATCAATCGTATCATTTTTCATAATAATAACAATAATAATCATAATCATATCAATGAAAATAATACTAAAATGGTAAGGTCAATATTATTAATGATACCTATAACACTACTAATGATAATTTTGGCATAATAGTTGTAATAATAATATCTTAACAATGATAATAATAATATTCAGTTTTAGAGTTATAATCCTAACAATAATAATATTTAATATTTGTATTAGTAATAATGGTAACAATAATACTAATCATAATATCCATAATTAATCATAGCAATAATAATAATGATAATAATAATAAAATTCATAATAATAACAATTTTAAGAAAACTACCTCATCAAAAATTGGCCCAAGAAGATATATATTGACCGAGCCAAGACTCGAACCCGAGACCTCTCGCAAACCCGCTAACACACATAACCATTCCTCCAAACCCATTTTTCTGAGATTATACTCTCACAAAAAAACATATATCCCGTATTATTTGAACTCCCTTTTTCCTCTCCTTCTTCAAGTTTCAAGTCGACCATGAATTAATATAACAACGAGTTTTAAGACTTAAATCATATTAGGAATCAAAGTAGAAGCATTTAATGAAAGGACCCGTTCATATACATTATAAACGATTCATAATAGTTGATTACATTGCGAGGTATTTGACCTCTATATGATACATTTTACAAACATTGCATTCGTTTTTAAAAGACAATCTTTCTTTACATCGAAAATTGACAGGCATGCATACCATTTCATAATATCCACTATCCAACTATAAATTGATTTAATAATAATCTTTGATGAACTCAATGACTCGAATGCAACGTTCTTCGAAATATGCTATGAAAGACTCCAAGTAATATCTTTAAAATGAGCAAATGCACAGCGGAAGATTTCTTTAACACCTGAGAATAAACATGCTTTAAAGTGTCAACCAAAAGGTTGGTGAGTTCATTAGTTTATCATAATCATTTATTTCCATCATTTTAATAGACCACAAGAATTTCATTTCCAGTTCTCATAAATATATGTCCCATGCATAGAGACAAAAATAATCATTCATATGGTGAACACCTGGTAACCGACATTAACTAGATACATATAAGAATATCCCCTATCATTCCGGGATCCTCCTTCGGACATGATATAAATTTTGAAGTACTAAAGCATCCGGTACTTTGGATGGGGTTTGTTAGGCCCAATAGATCTATCTTTAGGATTCGCGTCAATTAGGGTGTCTGTTCCCTAATTCTTAGATTACCAGACTTAATAAAAAGGGGCATATTCGACTTCGATAAATCAACCATATAATGTAGTTTCGATTACTTGTGTCTATTTCATAAAACATTTATAAAAATTGTGCATGTATTCTCAGCCCAAAAATATAAAGGGTAAAAAGGGAAATGAAACTCACCATACTGTATTTCGTAGTAAAAATACATATAACGTCATTGAACAAGTGCAAGGTTGGCCTCGGATTCACGAACCTAAATTAATTATATATATTTATGTGTTGGTCAATATTTGTCTAACAAATTAGGTCAAGTCATAGTGTACCACAATCCTAATGCTCGAGACTAATATGCAAAAGTCAACAAAAGTAAATTTGACTCAAAATAATTTCCAAAAATCTATACATGATTAATATATAGTTTAAATATCGTTGTTTTATATTTTTAAATACTTTTAAAAGATTTATTAGAGTAAATAATATAATTTATTTATTAATAAATAAAATTTTATATTAAATTTATATAATAAAATATACTTTTATATATATTAAGTAATAAAATTTATAGGGTTCATTTAATATCATAAAGATAATATAATAGGTATTATTAAAGTAAGTTATTACACGTAGTAAAATATGTTTGTATCACATATTTATTTTATAAAATAATATCTATAATGATAGTAAGTAAAAGTTGTATTATTTTGTAATAATAATTATTATTATAAAAATATCAATATTTATAATTACTAAGATGACGTTATGATAAAACGATAATTCTAATTATGATAACTTTAATATTTACGATAATTTTTTATATTATCTTTAAAATAATAATTCTATTTAAAATAATAATAATAATGATATTTTATAGTAACAATGACATTTCTATTAAAATGATAATTTTTGTTAAAATGATAGTTTTAATACTAACGATACTTTTAATAATAATAGTAATGATAAAAATAATAAGAACGATAATTTTATCTAAATCAATATCTTATAATATTTTAATTTCATCATGATACTCTTACCCATTATTTCCTAATCGTTTCGTTTAATAGCTTTTAATCGTCTTTTATATCGTGTTCATAATAATGATAATAATAGTGATCAAAATAATTAGGTGTTACAAATATTTGTTTTAATTACACTAATATTAATAATGATAGTTACTATAACATTATTAACGATAATACTAATAATTATCTTAATGATAATATAGTAATAATAATAATAACAATAACAATAACCATTTTTAAATAATGATATATATATTAATAATGATAATAATAATAATAATAATACCAATAATAATAATAATAATAATAATAATAATAATAATAATAATAATAATAATAATAATAATAATTGGATAATAATAATAATACTAATTATAACTTTAACGATAATAACGATAGTAATAATAAAAAAAATAACAATTTTTAATGATAAATCCCTTTTATTGATAAAGATAATAATAATGATAATAATAAGATAAAACTAGAACGACGATAAAAACGACGATAATAATAATCATTTTTAATAAAAATATCGAAAATTCAATTGATTATAACTTCTAATCCGTTCATCGAAACCATTCGATATCTAAAGGAAAAGTTCTTAATTTTTCGCTAGCTTTCCAAGGACATGCATATCTTATACCTTATCTCAACCGCAAGTGTAACTAATTCAACATTCAACCTAACCTGTCTAATGGTAATATCAAAAGTACAAGCATGCATAATCCTAAATACTCGAGCACTAGTCAGGGATACACTATTAGTATGTAAAAGTTAAATTATGAGTACTCACGTATCAATATTGAGATTCAATATTGCAGGAAAGGTACGTAGACGCAACGGAAATGATAAACACTATATTGACCTCACGAGCATACCCATGAACCATACTCAATCACCTCCATAGCTATAACCCATAATTTCCTTAATCCTATCCCACTCGAAAAACAATTTCGAAATCACTCGGACAGCACTCCGTCGTAATATTTTATGTATACTAATAATATCTTGAAATAATACGAAGTAAATATATATATGTAAATCGATTGAGAGAGTTTAGAGAAAAATATTTTCAAGTTTCTATGAAATAATGAAATCTATTGAATTCTATTTATAATAGATTTTTGAATTATTAAAGTGAATTATTAAAGTATGAATTATTAAAGTGAATTATTAAAGTATGAATTATTAAAGTGAATTATTAAAGTATGAATTATTAAAGTGAATTATTAAAGTATGAATTATTAAAGTGAATTATTAAAGTATGAATTATTAAAGTGAATTATTAAAGTTAAAGTAAAGTAAAAATAAAGTAAAGGTAAAGTTTAAGTATAGTAAAAGTATAAAACTATGTACGTATAATACGCGTATAAATATATAATATTAATTTAAATCGTTATATATATTTAATAAAATAAAATATAAATATCGTTATCTTTATCATACTAGTTAAGTAATGAGTTGTCAAAAGTGGTTCTAGATATTTATAAAAGTTATATACGTTTTAATAATAAAGTTCTTTTTAAACTGAAAATGTTTTTGTACGTTTGAAACTAAATAGATCAATCGAGTCTTTATGAGATTCAATCTTCCACTATCCTTTGTCTAGTTCTCAATGATTGACAATTTGTTCTTATTTATAAATCACTTTACTATTTTCCGAATATTGTTAAAATGGAAAGATTTCTCAAATCAACGTGGGCCTTTCAACAGAGACTTGTAATCATAATTCAATATATCTGATAATTCAATCATTTGATCTTATCTTCTAATTCCATTGATAAACATTTTGAAACAGATACAATCATATAAAGTATTTAATCTAATATTTTGTTTACGTTTCAAGTTATAATATATATACACATATACATATATAATCATATTCGTTTAATGGTTCGTGAATCGATGGAACTTGGTCGAGGTTTAATGAATGTATGAACATAGTTTAAAATTCTTGAAATTTAACTTAACAAATATTGCTTATCGTGTCGAAAATATATAAAGATTAAAGTTTAAATTTGGTTGGAAATTTCCGGGTTGTCACAGTACCTACCTGTTAAAGAAATTTCGTCCCGAAATTTGAGTGGAAAGGTCGTGAATGATAATAAGTATGTTTTCATGATGCATACGGGCTGAAAATTAGAGTTTTATCATCAGCGGATAATTTGGATAAACAATCCATTTATATGAAGAGTACGAATGAAGCTAACATAGAAGAGTGAAATGAGTAAGTGTAGATTCATCTTATCATTTGACGTAGATATGATTGATTCCCAGATTTCAAGGGATTTAAAGAAAATCTTCTTAATAAGATTTGTCTCTCCGGTAATCAAGGGAATTAGGATCCGCTTTAAATGCGATCGTCCATTTTAATTGTTCTGTCGGAGATTTTCTTATAAATTCACCTCCTTCGTTTCCTTACAACTCACACCTTCTGTTGATGCATTTTATGCA
Organism: Rutidosis leptorrhynchoides; assembly: GCF_046630445.1. NCBI lineage: Eukaryota > Viridiplantae > Streptophyta > Magnoliopsida > Asterales > Asteraceae > Rutidosis > Rutidosis leptorrhynchoides. Next base: position 552,247,778 of record NC_092334.1, read on the forward strand.
AGTCCCTAGACATCTACCCATGTCCATTGCAGGTACAACAGTTTATAGGCCACCATGATTGCTCGTTATTATCCTATCCGTGTTTGTATGTGGTTACAGGAACTGCAGGAACGAGATTTAGATGTTTGACTATGTTAGACTTAGTCAGACGTACGAGTGAAGCCTCACTAGTACGGCTGACAGGCTCATACGCACGGTTGATGCTGAGCTAAGTCACAATTACAACCTAAATGAGAAGACACGAGTGAGTGATCACCCGTACGGCTGATGAAGCCAACTCGTACGTGTGATGAATGAATCGTATGGGTGAGTCAACATCAGGGGTATATAAAGTCTTATGTTCTTCATTTTAGGTTAAGCCTCTCATTTGTTACACACACTCAGATCTAGTGAGCTCCTCCGATTTTCTATCAGTCCAAATCACCCAGGTGGTGAATAATAGCTCTAGGTGTTGATCTAATCACACTTGATTTAGTTGTGGTTTGACAAAATTAATCAAAAAAAACTTAACCTATTCACTAGAGGGTTTGATTCACTTATTCCGCCATTGTGTGAGTTAAATCTGTTAATTTCTAAGTTCCTAGTCATGTTTCATCACCTTCTATTCTTTCCCCCTCAACTCATATTTTAAAGTATTCATCAATAGGCTCCATCTAGTTCTGATTCTCGATATACTTCTAACTTTTATATCGGTCATTCTTCTTTTTCATCTACCGCCGGAAGAATCTATTTACTTCTACTATACTCTTGGGTTTATAGTGCTTCTAGTTTTCTCGTGTCTTTATATTGCTATATGCATCGATATATATGGTTTATAATTTCTGGTTTATCATTGGGCTTTATATGTTCCCTTATATTTCAAAGTCTCTGCTTCTGTATTCTATAATCATTATCATTCACAGTTAATGCTCTCTTTTATTTGCTGCAATTTATACCCCAATTTCTATTTCGGAGTTTTGTCCTTTTGTTTCTTCTTCTTGCGATTAAGCACCGCTTGTAATGGTCCAGAATTCACAGATATGAATTTCGGAATGAACATTGTTAATGTTCTAGGAAGGAAATTATGATGGCACGATCTTGACTTGTCAAATTACTAGAATACCTTGGAAAAGGCCGAATCATCAAGAAATATTTTCTTGATATTTTAGAGGTTAGATAGAATACAAGAGTCGTATAACATGGCACATGATGATATTATGATCTGTGAATCATCACGTTCCATTTAGAAACTCAGCATGACTTACTGTAATATAATCACGTTGATCAAGTGTCATTATATTATACTAATTCATGCTTCAGTTCCCAACACTACTTCAAAATATTCCTATTTTAAACTTGAATGTTTCAGAATTTAGAAACTAAAATAGTTTCTTTTATGATGTAATACAGATAGTGCGAAGAGGTAAATGATTTCAAATAAGAAAAATTAAGAAAATATCTTCAGAAATATGGAGGATATTTATAATGAAAGATATGATGATATTTTAGAATTTCTAATATCAGAGGATGATGAAGAATATTGTCCGCAGGGGTTTAGAGTCAGGAGCAAGGTATTCGTTAATGACTTCAGCAGGTACTGAATCATTTGGATCCTTTGAAGTCAGGTTTAGTCTTTGTAATTTGTCCAAAGCCTCCTTCCTACTTTGCTCAATCCGTTTTCCAGTTCCAAAACTTCTCTTTTTCTGCACTTTGCCAGCACACTTCATCATTATCATCCAGCTTTTACCATTTAAAGTCGTTTTTAGTTTTTGCTGCTTCATCAGCATTTTTTCCATTTTCGGAGAACCAATTCTTAGTTCGGAGTGTTTTTCAGAAACTTCACATTCAAATTAAGTCCAGAAGATAGACGTTATATATACACATATAACTGTTGGCGTAGACATGCTGCGAGATTTCAAAATACTGATTGCTAATTCCCAATGATTCGTATGGCAATTCTCATTACAAGATGCGAATGAGTAAATGATGGGGTTTCAATAAATAATTATAATGACTTTTTGGAAAGGCTAAAGTCAAAGGGTAATGAAGTTGTTGGTACATCTGCTAATAATGTGGTGGAATGTAAAAGGTTCCCTGGTAACGATGGTGTATATCTCAAGGTTATAATAAGGTTAGTCTGACTGAAAAGTTGAAGTTGACTTGCTGAAGCTGTGACAAAACTGGCTACTTTGAATAGGAGTCGCAAAGTTATTTTTGCTAATAAATGCCAAAGAATCTGACGCGGATACGTTGTTTAAACTTTTACTTTGGTTTCAAGAGTTTTTCGGGTACATAACTGTGGGTAACATGTGGTTGGATCATCATCTCGATTGCTCATCATTCGAAGTGTCTTCAGAAATTTTTGAAGGGTTTGAACACAGATTGTAATCGTTAACATACATTTGATGTTCTAACATAGTTTTGAAGTCAAAATATAGCTTGTGAAATATGTAAGGATCTAAGAGTGATAATTTTGGTCATATCTCGAGTTGAATTTTGAGATTTCAAAATCAGAATATGTAATTAAATTTTGAATGAGTATGGTTGTTTTGATTTTTATAAAAGAATGTATATTGTTGTGAAAGTAGGGAGTATAATGGATGATTTGCTGAATCAGATTCGAAGAATGTAATATATTATTTGTGAATTTATATATCTCTCGGGTATTACCTACCCGTTAAAAAAAATTTCACAATTAATATTTTGTACAAAAGAATTTTATTACAGTCTTTATGAAAATATATATATGTATATTTTCTTCAGATGTAACATAGATTTAATGATTTAATGTTAAATTAAACTCATTTGATTTACGGTTGAAACTAGAATTTAATAATCCCTAAAGGCTTTAAAAGTACATAACTTTTACGCAGTATTTCTTTAATGACATTGAAATTATGAATCAATACTTCATTATTTATTGATGTATGATGTTCGGTTCGTGGAATTCTTGTGAATTTCGCAAAGTACGAATAATGTTATCTGAAAAGTTTCGGGTACATCGATGATGAAAGTGTAAAATCAAATATATACTTGATTTATTATGAATTGGAATTTGTTGAATTGCGACAAAGATTGTAGTTAACGCTGGTTAAGTTGCGACCGAAGGACGTACATTATTGCATATTTGTAATATGAATTAACTGAGTAGTTAAGATTCACATACAATAGTTTAGCACAGAAAGATTTATTTCAAAATATATATATATATATATAATATACATATAATTTCTTCAGAGGGAATGAGTTAATTCTTCATAACTCGTTGATACAATATACACGTTATTGATTCGTAATGATGTCCACAGTGTTTCTTGAACTGACGGAGTTTGTGATGTTATCGGTGTTGTTGATTCGGATGTTGACTGTACTGACGATGCTGGTAACTCTGACGGTACTGCTGATGATGTTGGTAAAGCAAGTTTAGCTTGTTAATCACACACCATTTTTGTCAGGGTTTCTACTCTTCCTTCTATCATTTTTGGTTCGCTTAACTGATTTATGGTTAGGGCTAGATTAGATAATCTCTAAGACTTTAGAGATTACATAATCGCCGCGGAATGTTTCTCCAATGAAGTTATGAATTAATACTTCGTCAGTTATTGTTGTTGGCACTCCTTGGTATCTATGGTGCGTATGACGTTGATGCTCGTGGGACAGATTGTGAAGTTGAGGTTTACAACGCGGTTGTGGTTGGAGGTGGTAATGGTACTGTTGGCGTTGATGATGGTGGTACTGGTTATACTGCTGATGCTGCTGCTGGTGTTTGTAATCTCTGCACCATATTCTCCAAAGCCACTACCCGAGCGCGAAGCTCGTTGACTTCTTCTATTACACCGGGGTGATTGTCGGTTTGGACGAGCGGATAAATAAAATCTAAAATTTGATGTAATATATAATCGTGACGAGATACTCTGGAAATGAGCGAGAACATGGTGTTTCGGACAGGTTCGCTGGTAAGTGCTTCAGGTTCTTCGTCAAGAGGGCAATGTAGTGGATGGAAGGGATCACCTTCTTCTTGTCTCCAATGATTGAGGAGGCTACGAACCCATCCCCAATTCATCCAGAATAGGTGATGACTGATTGGTTAATCTATTCCGGTCACACTGCTTTCGGAGCTTGAATGGGATTCCATTTCGGAATCTGAGTGACTTGAACTGATGACGAATTCCATTTCGTACGATTGGATAAAGGATTTTTTTTTTCGATATGAAATGATTTTGGCTAACGGATGGTATTCTAATTACATAGAATATATATATATATATATATATATATATATATATATATATATATATATATATATATATATATATATATATATATATCAAAAGATTCCGTAGATTACGGAGAACTTTGCGGGATATGTCAGGCAAATGTTAAAGTAACAGATACGATAAGATATGATTTAGCAGATATGCTAAGATATGAATTTTTGCCTATACACTATTCATGCAATCAATGCAGCAAGACGTGTCTTAGACTAAAAATGATAAGCAGGTAATTTCCTGAGGATGATAAGTAGTTAATTTTCGACACAAAATGATAAGCAAAACTTTTGAAATGCAGACACGGTCGAAGTCCAGACTCACTAATGCATCCTATCGACTTATCAATTAGACACACTAATGCAGACCTGGTTCGCTAAGACCACCGCTCTGATACCAACTGAAAGGACCCGTTCATATACATTATAAACGATTCATAATAGTTGATTACATTGCGAGGTATTTGACCTCTATATGATACATTTTACAAACATTGCATTCGTTTTTAAAAGACAATCTTTCTTTACATCGAAAATTGACAGGCATGCATACCATTTCATAATATCCACTATCCAACTATAAATTGATTTAATAATAATCTTTGATGAACTCAATGACTCGAATGCAACGTTCTTCGAAATATGCTATGAAAGACTCCAAGTAATATCTTTAAAATGAGCAAATGCACAGCGGAAGATTTCTTTAACACCTGAGAATAAACATGCTTTAAAGTGTCAACCAAAAGGTTGGTGAGTTCATTAGTTTATCATAATCATTTATTTCCATCATTTTAATAGACCACAAGAATTTCATTTCCAGTTCTCATAAATATACGTCCCATGCATAGAGACAAAAATAATCATTCATACGGTGAACACCTGGTAACCGACATTAACTAGATACATATAAGAATATCCCCTATCATTCCGGGATCCTCCTTCGGACATGATATAAATTTCGAAGTACTAAAGCATCCGGTACTTTGGATGGGGTTTGTTAGGCCCAATAGATCTATCTTTAGGATTCGCGTCAATTAGGGTGTCTGTTCCCTAATTCTTAGATTACCAGACTTAATAAAAAGGGGCATATTCGACTTCGATAAATCAACCATATAATGTAGTTTCGATTACTTGTGTCTATTTCGTAAAACATTTATAAAAATTGTGCATGTATTCTCAGCCCAAAAATATAAAGGGTAAAAAGGCAAATGAAACTCACCATACTGTATTTCGTAGTAAAAATACATATAACATCATTGAACAAGTGCAAGGTTGGCCTCGGATTCACGAACCTAAATTAATTATATATATTTATGTGTTGGTCAATATTTGTCTAACAAATTAGGTCAAGTCATAGTGTACCACAATCCTAATGCTCGAGACTAATATGAAAAAGTCAACAAAAGTAAATTTGACTCAAAATAATTTCCAAAAATCTATACATGATTAATATATAGTTTAAATATCGTTGTTTTATATTTTTAAATATTTTTAAAAGATTTATTAGAGTAAATAATATAATTTATTTATTAATAAATAAAATTTTATATTAAATTTATATAATAAAATATACTTTTATATATATTAAGTAATAAAATTTATAGGGTTCATTTAATATCATAAAGATAGTATAATAGGTATTATTAAAGTAAGTTATTACACGTAGTAAAATATGTTTGTATCACATATTTATTTTATAAAATAATATCTATAATGATAGTAAGTAAAAGTTGTATTATTTTGTAATAATAATTATTATTATAAAAATATCAATATTTATAATTACTAAGATGACGTTATGATAAAACGATAATTCTAATTATGATAACTTTAATATTTACGATAATTTTTTATATTGTCTTTAAAATAATAATTCTATTTAAAATAATAATAATAATGATATTTTATAGTAACAATGACATTTCTATTAAAATGATAATTTTTATTAAAATGATAGTTTTAATACTAACGATACTTTTAATAATAATAGTAATGATAAAAATAATAAGAACGATAATTTTATCTAAATCAATATCTTATAATATTTTAATTTCATCATGATACTCTTACCCATTATTTCCTAATCGTTTCGTTTAATAGCTTTTAATCGTCTTTTATATCGTGTTCATAATAATGATAATAATAGTAATCAAAATAATTAGGTGTTACAAATATTTGTTTTAATTACACTAATATTAATAATGATAGTTACTATAACATTATTAACGATAATACTAATAATTATCTTAATGATAATATAGTAATAATAATAATAACAATAACAATAACCATTTTTAAATAATGATATATATATTAATAATGATAATAATAATAATACCAATAATAATAATAATAATAATAATTGGATAATAATAATAATACTAATTATAACTTTAACGATAATAACGATAGTAATAATAAAAAAATAACAATTTTTAATGATAAATCCCTTTTATTGATAAAGATAATAATAATGATAATAATAAGATAAAACTAGAACGACGATAAAAACGACGATAATAATAATCATTTTTAATAAAAATATCGAAAATTCAATTGATTATAACTTCTAATCCGTTCATCGAAACCATTCGATATCTAAAGGAAAAGTTCTTAATTTTTCGCTAGCTTTCCAAGGACATGCATATCTTATACCTTATCTCAACCGCAAGTGTAACTAATTCAACATTCAACCTAACCTGTCTAATGGCAATATCAAAAGTACAAGCATGCATAATCCTAAATACTCGAGCACTAGTCAGGGATACACTATTAGTATGTAAAAGTTAAATTATGAGTACTCACGTATCAATATTGAGATTCAATATTGCAGGAAAGGTACGTAGACGCAACAGAAATGATAAACACTATATTGACCTCACGAGCATACCCATGAACCATACTCAATCACCTCCATAGCTATAACCCATAATTTCCTTAATCCTATCCCACTCGAAAAACAATTTCAAAATCACTCGGACAGCACTCCGTCGTAATATTTTATGTATACTAATAATATCTTGAAATAATACGGAGTAAATATATATATGTAAATCGATTGAGAGAGTTTAGAGAAAAATATTTTCAAGTTTCTATGAAATAATGAAATCTATTGAATTCTATTTATAATAGATTTTTGAATTATTAAAGTGAATTATTAAAGTATGAATTATTAAAGTATGAATTATTAAAGTGAATTATTAAAGTATGAATTATTAAAGTGAATTATTAAAGTATGAATTATTAAAGTGAATTATTAAAGTATGAATTATTAAAGTGAATTATTAAAGTATGAATTATTAAAGTAAATTATTAAAGTTAAAGTAAAGTAAAAATAAAGTAAAGGTAAAGTTTAAGTATAGTAAAAGTATAAAACTATGTACGTATAATACGCGTATAAATATATAATATTAATTTAAATCGTTATATATATTTAATAAAATAAAATATAAATATCGTTATCTTTATCATACTAGTTAAGTAATGAGTTGTCAAAAGTGGTTCTAGATATTTATAAAAGTTATATACGTTTTAATAATAAAGTTCTTTTTAAACTGAAAATGTTTTTGTACGTTTGAAACTAAATAGATCAATCGAGTCTTTATGAGATTCAATCTTCCACTATCCTTTGTCTAGTTCTCAATGATTGACAATTTGTTCTTATTTATAAATCACTTTACCATTTTCCGAATATTGTTAAAATGGAAAGATTTCTCAAATCAACGTGGGCCTTTCAACAGAGACTTGTAATCATAATTCAATATATCTGATAATTCAATCATTTGATCTTATCTTCTAATTCCATTGATAAACATTTTGAAACAGATACAATCATATAAAGTATTTAATCTAATATTTTGTTTACGTTTCAAGTTATAATATATATACACATATACATATATAATCATATTCATTTAATGGTTCGTGAATCGATGGAACTTGGTCGAGGTTTAATGAATGTATGAACATAGTTTAAAATTCTTGAAATTTAACTTAACAAATATTGCTTATCGTGTCGAAAATATATAAAGATTAAAGTTTAAATTTGGTTGGAAATTTCCGGGTTGTCACATTTAACAAGTGCCTAATTGGATTGAAAGAAAAAAAAATAAAAATAATAATATAAAAACGCTGCTGCTGCTCGAATAAAAGAAGAAAAAAAAATTAATGATTTTGATTTTCGTGACGTTTTAGACAATATTTACAACATGAAAAATGTTCTAAATCGTTAATGAAAACTTTATGAATCGTCAATTGCTCCATAAACATCAATACGATTTCAAATTTTAAGATGAACAAATAGTTGACTTTTTCAATTTAAAACGTTGACTCAGAAATTAAGATTCGATTTGAGGAATTGAGACTCAAGATTTTACAGATAGTTATAGTGATTGATTCCTAATAAGACTGCGTTTACACATTTTGGAAAATCATTCAAATTCGAAGTTTAAGAAAAATTGTATGAAACAGAGGTAACGAGCTGAAAGGAGAAAGAAAGAGAGAAGAAAAAAAATTAAAGATTCTGTTTAATTTCACTGGTTTGAAGTAATTTTGTCTGGTATCCTTTTACACTGTGATTGAATCGACTTTTGACAAAAATATAGACAGGATATATATCTGATCAGGTACAAAGAAGATAAAAAAAATAAAAATAAAAATGAGACAATGAGTGCTAACTGATTTTGGATGTTATTGTTCATGATTTGTACTAGTTTAAGTAATCAGCAATAGGTGGATAACGACCTGAATGATTTCCCAACCAAAGTTTACGATTTATATCACAGAATTTTAATAATTAATTATAATTGTATTAAAATACTAATAATAATAATCATAATCATAATAATAATAACAAATAAATAATATGTATTAATATGTAATAATACTGATTTCATATATGTATATATATCTGTACGTTTCGCATATACTTATATATATATTTATATATTTGTTCTAAATTTTGGAACTTTAACAATTAAAATTATAGTAATACTATTAATACTCCTAACAATAATATAACTACTAATAATACCATTGATAAGGGAGTTAGCAATAATAAATGATAATTAATAATATGATAATATTAATATTAATATGGATGATGATTTTTAGTAACACAATAATAAGTAATCATAATAATTAAAGTTTCTATCTTCAATTATCCTTATAATAATTTTTCTATTTAATATCTTAAATTTAATATTCATATATTTTTTTTAATTAAAATTATAACAATAATAATATCATTAATATTATTAATACTGATATTGGTATTAATATTTATATTAATAATGAAGCACTCTATATTATTGATTATGTAACATCATATAATGTATCATATGATAACTTTTATTGAATACTTACTATTTATAAATTTTATATATGTTACAATATACATATGATAATAATTATACATAGAAATTATATTATATATATATATAGATTCCTTTTTAATTACACTAATTAGCTTGTATATTATTTTAAATATTTATCTCTAATGTTTAAATTATATTTTGTAATTTCAATTTATTATTTATGTTTACATTTATATATCTATATATTTATTTACAACAATTGTTCGTGAATCGTCGAGCACAGTCAGAGGGTAATTGATTACATGAATATAGATTTTAAAACTTTCGAGACTCAACATTACAGATTTTGCTTATCGTGTCGGAAACATATAAAGATTAAAGTTTAAATTTGGTCGAAAATTCCCGGGTCATCACAAATTTTAGCATATCTGTTTTATTGGTCATTTTAATTTTCAGTACAAGTTCAAGGATGACTGGAGTAATTTGGTCAATAACAACTTACACTTAAGCACTAGATAAATATTTGTAAACATAGATGGACATATACATTAACAGTAGTTAAATAAATAAATAAAAACTCAAATAGCAGCAACATAAAATAGTAATCATAAAACACGAAAAGACGCAAAACATGCCTTGCGAGACGCAAGACGCAAGACGCAAATTTTGTAGATCTTGCGTGCTTGCGTCTTTGCGTCTTGTGTTTTTTATTATTAGGTTATAAACCTAATAATAACATTCACTTGACACACACACACTTCGCAAATACGCACAGACGCAGAGAAGCAAATTACGAAAAACCTAGCCAAACGCAAATACGCAAAGATCCATCATCTTCTCTCTCGTTCAAACAGTAGATCAAACCCACCATCACCACCTGCACTACCACCAGTTCATCCATCGTATTCACCACCACCACCACGTACCAGCATCTACGTCACCAACTACGTCACCATCGTCTTTGTCTGCTCCATTTTAACTACGAAATAAATCAAGATATCAACCTAATAACAATGGCAAATCCGCAGGTTAGTTATTCCTTCACTATATATGTTAGTTATTTGGGAGGTGTATATCAATTTCATATGTTCATATATAAATCTGAAAATGTGCACACCAACTGTTCGATGAAATGTCTCTGTGATAATCATCATTATTAAAAGATAATTCTTGCTTTTTTTTTTTTAATAATGGGGTATATTATGTCTTGTTTTGTATAGTATTTTGGTGAAACAACAATTTGTTGCTGGTCAAATTAATTTGACTGTTCAGGCAAAATGGTCGTTTTGCGTCCTTGCGTTCCGGACACAATCAAGTCGCAAGACCATACTTGCGACCTTGCGTACCGGTAGTAAAGGACGCAAGACCAATTTTGCGTACTTGCGTATCATATGCGGATGTTCTTATTGCTAATTTTACAGGGATGGGTTGAAGGTAAACTGACGATGAAGAATAAAATAAGTATTATAGGTGATGTGAAGAAAGTAATGACCGAAAATCAAATAAAAATATTTAAACAAACGTGTTTTGGTGTATGGTTAGATCTTGAATACATGGGAAACGATCCCTGACTTGTACATGCAATGCTCCAACGTAAAACTGAACGGCCGGAAGGTATTGATGATGATAAGTACCCCGAGGAGCAAGATGACATATGGTTTAGATTTAAGCCTAATTTTTCTATTAGATTTGGTCGCCGTGAATTTTGTCTAGTAACGGGGTTTTTGTTTGGTACTCGTACGGATATGGCACATTACATCCCTAAAAATTATGAAAAAGAGACGGCTCCAATTAGACAACGTTTATTTCCGTCCATTAAAGAGAGCACAAACATTTTGATTGGTGATATTGAAAAGAAGCTTCTAAAAAGTAGTCGAGTTGGTGTTTCGGACGATGATGTGGTTCGACTAGCAATCATATTAGTTGTAGAGAGAGCTTTTATGGGTAAACAATCTGCCCATGTGGTGAACAAGAAGTTCTTATATTTAGTTGAAGATTTTTCAAGTGTTAATAAGTACCCATGGGGGTCTCGTATATGGGAACCGACTTACGAAGAGGTTTGTGAAGGGTTTGTTGTTCGGGAAAGCCAATTAGAGAGCGGCAAGGCGTACACTTTGGCGGGATTTATGTGGGCATTTAAGGTAACGACATGTTTGATTTCAAATAGTTTTATTATTTAAAGATAATATATATATTGGTATTGTTTAAACAAAAATGATTTGTAGATTTGGATCCTCGAGGCTTACCGTCGTACCATTAAATCCTTTGCTACAAAAACGGACAAGAATGGAGTACCGAGGGCTCTTTTTTGGAAGCGTACAACAGCGGAGACTTTTGGAATCTCAGATTATATTAAACTCTTAGATATTCAGGTCAGTGGGCTTTAATATTTGGAATTACCATTGACTGGTAACTGACTGTTGAAACAGAGAGGAAATGGCAAGGATGCAAGACCCTTCCTGCGTCCTTGCGTCTTTGGTAAGCGTGGTTGCTGTCATAACCCGTCCTTAACCATAAGAACGAGTTAGATAACGTATGATTTCATTGCGAGGTATTGACCTCTATATGCGACATTTTTAAAAGAACAACTGCATTTATTTTACATTACAAACCATAACTCTTATTTTAATACAAGCTTTAGACAATATAAAGATGATTATCGTTTAGCGATAATCTTAGACTTACAAACTTTACATGTGATGATAACAATACGATTTCTAGCATATTTTACATTACAATTCCTCGGATATGCAGTTTTATTTTTGACACAAATATGCATACTCAAGATCTTGCTTAAATTCAACATGTTGCAGCGGAAGCTTTTAGTTATCACCTGAGAATAAACATGCTTAAAACGTCAACATAAAGTTGGTGAGATATAGGTTTAATGCCGGCAGCGATATAAATATAGACCACAAGATTTCATATGTAAACATTTTAATAAAAATATTCTAAGTGGTTGAGCACTTGGTAACCATACTTAACATTTAATCACGTCGCATATTCCCTTTATTATGAAATCTTACTACACCGTACCAAGTGTAGTCACGAAACGAAGTACTGTGCAACCGTTGAATACTGGTCGTCCAGTCCGGTTGGGGTTGTCAGGCCCGATAGATCTATCAACAGGATTCGCGTTTACAATACCGCTGTAAATAATAGTTACCAAGCTACAGGGAAGTATGCCAGTGGTACAACTCAACGTAGAATATATTTTTCAGTTACTTGTGTCCATAACGTAAAACATAAAATACATGTATTCTCATCCCGAAATACTTAGAGTTTAAAAGTGGGACTATATACTCACTTTTGCCTTGAAGATATATATATTTTGACTTGGTCTCCGGTTGATATCACGAACCTATCCATATATAGTTTATCAATATATTTCCATTTTAAACAATCGTCACATATATATACTTATTATACTTTTAATAGTTTTAATAATTTCTTAGTCCGTAGTTAGCAGTCCGATGTTAGTAATTCAATTTTAATGGTTCATATTTAGGTGTTTAATAAATAAAACCCCCATCGAAATAAATAAAACCCCATCGTATTTGTATTGGTCGGGATTAATCTTGACCCACGGTACCGGTGTTGTCAAATGACGTGTTGCGTACAATCATGGGATCTTATGATTAATCTTCTCGTATTGTTTACGGGTGGTCCTGAAATATATAAAATTAAATTATGAGTACATATATATAAAATATCATGTTATTTTAAAAAGATGTGATTTATTTAATTTTTCTCCAATTATTTTCGTGGCTAAACTAGTCTTGGATATCCGATTTTGTTTTGGTCATAGTTTCTTCGTTACAACTCCGTTTTCGTTGGTTCAACTTGCCACTTCCTTGGATCGAGTCCTTCTTTAAGAATATGAACTGTAAATACCTTAGTTTGTATTCGAAATCACAGGTCATAGGTCAAACTTTGGTGAAACTTATGAAGTTAATCATTTTCCCTTATGTAAACAACATTAAATGATTATTTTTCTAAAAATACTTATACTTTGAGTTAAATCATGAAATTTTTATGTGTTATCATATTCATAGTAAATATCATTTTTCCAGAAAATAAACCTCCAATTCAAGGTTCAAAATAGTTTTTAATTATCCAACCCAAAACCGCCCCCGGTTGCACTCCGACGTCGTAAAAACAGTTTTTAAGGTGTTCTTTGAAAAACCAAGTTATACCTTGTTAAATTAGCATATATTTATGATATATTACAGGTCTTTAAGTATTTTAAAAGTTAAGCTAGAAGGATCTATTTAGTTTGCAAACAAGTTTGAAATCATTCAAACTATGTTCTTGTTGTTAAAATTGTATACCATAAAATAAGATAGCTATATATATATGAATCAAATAAGGTTATGAACAAAGTTACTACCTCAAGTTACTTGGACAAGATTGCTGTAAAAGAGAAGTAAAAACCTAGAACCAAAAGAGTGATGGAATTGGATGAAAGATTGGAAGCAACTTAAGACATAAACTTGAATTGAAAGTTGTATTTTTGTAGTGTTTTTGTTTGATCTTGTTATGGTGGTGTTTAAGGTGATTCTTGAGAGGATTTTTGCTGGAGTTCTTAGAGAGACATGGGGCTAGTAAGTGTGTGTGTTTAGCTAGAGAAATGATGATAGAAGTTGAACCAAAATGAGGTGAGAATACCCCCATTAAAAACGTGAATGGGGGGGGGGGACATGGACAAAATTTTAGGTTGTTCTTTTGTGCAATTTGTCATACTTGCTTCCAAATTCAATTACCTTATACCTAGGGCATGAACAAGGGCTGGTTGGTGGTGATTTGATGTGTATATACCAATAGTAAATACGTATAAAAGCTAGGTATGATACGGGTACATGTACTCTAGATATACGTATAGAAATCTTGTGAAAACGGAACGAGAATTCAAATATAGCTATCTTTTGTGAATACACTTATATTGTTTTATGTATTTAAGTCCTTAAAAAGTGATTAAATACATTACATATACGATATATGTATAAACATTATAGGTCATAAGTATTTATGTCAAATAACGTTACGTATGGTTATCGTTTTGAAAACTTAAGCTAGTAGTTTCAAAATATACTTTTAACTTATTGTTATTAATACAAAATGAGATATTACAACATTCTTAGATCATGTTAAATATGTATATATACATATATATACACAAACGTATAATTATCATATGTTATATAGTTCGTGATATCATCGGTCAACTAGACAGTCAAACGTTGTGTAAAACTCTTTTCAAAACATAATTCTCAACAATTTGGATTTCTTATCATGTTGGTAAGGTTTAATTTATGTAAATATTAATCTTATAAGTATAGAACGATCGAAAAAGTGCGGGTCATTACAGTACCTACCCGTTAAATAAATTTCGTCCCGAAATTTTAAAATTGTACCTATTTTGCGTCATCGAGAAACAAGTGTGGATACTTTTGTTTCATCTGATCCTCTCGTTCCCAAGTAAACTCAGGACCTCTTCGAGCATTCCAACGAACCTTAACGATCGGTATGTTGCTCTGCTTGAGCTGTTTAGCTTCACGGTCCATGATTTCGATTGGTTCTTCGATGAATTGTAGTTTCTCATCGACATGGATTTCTTCAAGAGGAATGGTGAGATCTTCCTTTGCAAGACACTTCTTAAGGTTCGAGACGTGAAATGTATTATGTACTCCGGTGAGTTGTTGTGGTAACTCGAGTCGATAAGCTACCGGTCCAATGCGTTCGATAATCTTGAACGGGCCTACATACCTTGGGTTCAGTTTACCCCTTTTTCCGAAACGTATTACACCTTTCCATGGTGACACCTTTAACATAACCATGTCACCGATCTGAAACTCTAATGGTTTCCTTCGAACATCGGCGTAGCTCTTTTGGCGACTACGGGCTGTTTTCAATCTCTCCTTGATTTGTACTATCTTCTCAGTCATTTCGTGTATGATCTCGGGACCAGTTAATTGTCGATCTCCTACTTCATTCCAACAAATAGGAGATCTACACTTCCTTCCGTACAATGCTTCGAATGGCGCAGCTTTAATGCTCGCATGATAACTATTATTATACGAGAATTCTGCTAACGGTAAATACTTATCCCATCCGTTTCCAAAATCGATCACACATGCCCTGAGCATGTCTTCAAGAGTCTGAATTGTTCTTTCACTCTGCCCGTCGGTTTGCGGATGATATGCGGTACTCATATCCAAACGAGTTCCTAGTGCCTCCTGTAGTGATTGCCAGAACTTTGAGGTAAATCTACTATCACGATCAGATATAATGGAAATAGGTATTCCATGCCTTGAAACTATTTCCTTTATATATAATCGTAATAATTTCTCCATTCTATCCGTTTCCTTTATAGGCAAGAAATGTGCAGATTTGGTAAGACGATCAACAATCACCCAAATGGTGTCGTATCCCCAGGCAGTCTTTGGTAACTTCGTGATGAAATCCATGGTAATACCATCCCATTTCCATTCTGGGATTTCTGGTTGTTGAAGTAACCCTGACGGCTTTTGGTGTTCTGCTTTGACTTTGGAACAAGTTAAACACTCCCCAACATATGTTGCAACGTCTGTCTTTAAATTAGGCCACCAATAATGTGTCTTAAGATCTTGGTACATCTTTCCAACTCCAGGATGTATCGAGTATCTTGTCTTATGTGCCTCGTTCAATATCAACTTCCTTAATCCACCCAACTTCGGTACCCAAATACGATTTGCAAAATATCGAATTCCATCTTCCCGTATAACGAGTTGCTTCTCATACTTCTTCATTATTTCATTTCCTATATTTTCTTTAGTAAGAGCTTCTCGTTAAGCCTCTTTGATTTGTGAGTTGAGATTCATGCGAATTTTTATGTTCATCGCTCGTACTCGAATTGGTTCTCGTTCCTTTCTACTTAAAGCGTCGGCCACTACATTCGCTTTCCCGGGATGATAGCGAATCTCACAATCGTAGTCGTTTATCATCTCGACCCACCTACGTTGCCTCATGTTCAGCTGTTTCTGATCGAAAATATGTTGAAGACTTTTATGATCAGTAAACACAGTGCATTTAACCCCATACAAATAGTGTCTCCATATCTTCAATGCAAACACGACTGCTCCCAGTTCTAGATCATGCGTCGTATAATTCCGCTCGTGAATCTTCAATTGTCGGGATGCGTATGCAATAACTTTCTTCCGTTGCATAAGAACGCAACCAAAACCTTGTCGCGAAGCGTCACAATATATTTCAAAATCATCGTTCCCTTCTGGTAACGATAAAATAGGCGCCGTAGTTAACTTCTTCTTTAGTAATTAAAATGCACTCTCCTGCTCAGATGTCCATTCATATTTCTTCCCTTTTTGCGTTAACGCTGTCAACGGCTTAGCTATTCGGGAAAAATCTTGAATAAACCTTCTATAATAACCGGCTAAACCCAAAAATTGGCGTATCTGCGTTGGTGTCTTAGGAGTCTCCCATTTTTCAATGGCTTCAATTTTTGCTGGATCAACCTGAATTCCTTTGCTACTAACAACGTGGCCAAGAAATTGCACTTCTTTCAACCAGAAAGCACATTTAGAAAATTTAGCATATAGCTGTTCTTTTCTTAACAACTCTAATATCAACCTTAAATGCTGCACATGCTCTTGCTCACTCTTGGAATAGATAAGAATATCATCAATGAAAACGATAACAAACTTATCTAGATATGGACTACAAACTCGATTCATGAGGTCCATGAATACAGCTGGCGCATTCGTCAATCCAAACGGCATGACCAAAAATTCGTAATGACCATAACGTGTCCGAAAAGCAGTTTTCGGTATATCTTCTTCTTTGACGCATAATTGATGATAGCCCGATCTTAAGTCAATTTTCGAGTACACACATGATCCTTGGAGTTGATCAAATAAGTCATCAATTCTCGGTAGTGGATACCGATTCTTGATAGTTAACTTATTTAATTCACGATAATCTATACACATCCTAAAAGATCCATCTTTCTTTTTAACAAATAGAATCGGAGCTCCCCACGGTGAAGTACTTGGTCGTATGAATCCACGATCCAGTAATTCTTTTAACTGACTCTGAAGTTCTTTTAACTCGGACGGTGCAAGTCTATATGGAGCAAGGGCAACTGGTGCAGCTCCTGGTACTAAATCTATTTGAAATTCTACAGATCTAAATGGAGGTAATCCCGGCAACTCTTCCGGAAAAACTTCAGGAAAATCTCTTGCCACAGGCACGTCATTGATGCTCTTCACTTTTTCCTTCGTTTCGACTTTATTAACATGTGCTAAGATAGCATAGCACCCTTTCTTCAAGCACTTTTGAGCTTTCAAATAACTAATGAGTTTTAGCTTTGAGTTACCCTTCTCTCCATAAATCATTACTGGCGTTTTATCCTTACGAGGAATGCGAATTGCCTTCTTGGCGCACACAACTTCAGCTCCTATTTTGGACATCCAGTCCATGCCGACTATTACATCAAAACTTCCTAATTCTACGGGTATCAAATCAATCTTAAATGTTTCTCCGGCTAAATTTATTTTACAATCACGGCAAATTTTATCGGCTTTAATTAGTTTACCATTAGCTAACTCAATCATGTACTTAGCATCTAGAGGTAATGATGAACAATTCAATTTAACGTAAAAGTCTTTACTCACGTAACTTCTATCGGCACCAGTATCAAATATAATAGATGCGGATAAGTTATTAATGGTAAACGTACCCATAACAAGCTCCGGGTCTTCACACGCCTCTCTAGCATTAATAACAAATGCTCTTCCACGTGCAGATCCATTATTCTTCTCTGGATTCGGACACTGGCTCTTATAATGACCCTGTTTCCCACATCCATAACAAGTAACAGTGGCCAAGGCAGTTCTATTTGCATTGGTGGCAGGAGTCTTGGTACCGTTTGTATTTGTAACGAGAGCCCTACAATCTTCAGCAAGATGACCCTTTCGATTACATTTGTTGCATACCACATTACAGTAACCAGAGTGATGTTTGTGGCATCGGTTGCATAAAGGATTTTGTCCTTTGTAACCAAAGCTTAAACCACTACCCGCACCTTGCGTGATTTCTTGTTTCTTAAAAGATTGTTGTTGGTTACCCCGACCATAATTTCCATTCCACTTTCTTTTGTTACCTGATACCTTCACATCAGTATTGGATACTTTCTTATCCATGATGACCTGATCCATTAGCTCGTTTGCCATGGTTATAGCTTCATGAATTGTCTTAGGTTTCGATGCTGTAACATTTGCCTTGACCTTTTTGGGCAAACCATCTTTGTACATTTCAATCTTCCGTTCTTCGGTTGGAACCAATTCAGGACATAGCAAAACTAATTCCATGAATCGCTGATTGTAGTTGGTGATTTCAGTACCAACAACCTTCAGGCTTCGTAATTCATCTTCCAACTTCCTAACCTCGTTCCTTGGACAATACTCGTTGATTAACATTATTTTGAATTCTTCCCATGGGGTATCATAAGCTACATCTCCTCCTACAGCCTTCACATAATTTTTCCACCACGTGAGTGCACTATCTTGTAAAGTGCACGATGCATACTTGGTCATGTCCTTTTCAACACAACCACTGATTTTAAACACAGTCTCCATCTTTTCTATCCACCGGGTTAAACCGATCGGTCCTTCCGTTCCACTGAATGATGAGGGCTTGCAAACTTGAAAAGTCTTGTAGGTACATCGTACACGAGGATTTGGGTTAACTGCAGCAGCTCTTGCAGCTTCGACCCATAACATTCTGTCGTTCACTCGCTGGTTGATGAATTCCTCGACTTCTTGTTCCGTCATTCGATTCAATCGCGCCATTTCCTAATGAAAGAAAATAATTATTCACATGGAATATTATAGATGTAGTGTGTATTTATAGTACATTATAGCTTGTTAACAATATGAACCAGGTATTATTATAAAAGCCTTTTCTTCTTATTAGCATTTTATAATTATATCTAGGGTAGTACCTACCCGTTAATGTTCATACTTAATAGCTTAGTACAGAACCAATTACTACAATCTAAATAATACTTAACCATGGAAAATTATTGCATTTCATACTTCACTATTTTACATATGCTTATCTTACATCGAACAT
The DNA here is from genome assembly GCF_046630445.1 of Rutidosis leptorrhynchoides. Classification (NCBI taxonomy): domain Eukaryota; kingdom Viridiplantae; phylum Streptophyta; class Magnoliopsida; order Asterales; family Asteraceae; genus Rutidosis; species Rutidosis leptorrhynchoides. Next base: position 552,267,467 of record NC_092334.1, read on the forward strand.
TAAGCAAACCACACTAATAATATTATACAAAACATTATATGATCCCATGGTTTAATACGGCAGCGCATCGTTTGGTCTATTTTCTAGGACGTTTAGGTTCAAAGAATGGCCTAATGCTTATCCTAGCTGTCTGCCTATATTTTGGCTGTGGGGCTGAAGAACTAGATGTCGGGATAGAACGAATAGGAATAGCGGGAATAGGGGTGGTAGTGTCTAGTGGAGTTGGTGCCACATCATCCTTACTAAACTCAGGATTTGAATTTTCTAATTCATTAGCCTTTCGTTTCTTTCCTAGTTCGAACTTGTCTTTCGTAATTTCTTGTATTTCTTCCTCGGGTTCACTTTCCTCCTCGGGTTCACTTTCATCCTCGGGTTCACTTTCCTCCTCGGGTTCACTTTCCGGGTTCTCTATAGTCGGTTCATCCGGAATTTGTGAGTCTTCCCCAAAGATATTATTTTCGTCATCGGATAGGTTAATGACTGGAACACCATCTGAAGATTCTGATTCGGAGTCGCTGAATGTGATGACAAGTTTTGAGCCCGACATCTATCACACAACAACTAACCCATTAGTACTACATAATATTTACATATAAATTTTAACCAACAATGATAAGCAATGGTTTTTAAATCAGACCCGGTCAAAGTCCAGACTTACTAATGTATCCTAACGACTTATCAGTTAGACACACTAATGCAAACCTGGTTCGCTAAGAACACCGCTCTGATACCACATGTCATAACCCGTCCTTAACCATAAGAACGAGTTAGATAACGTATGATTTCATTGCGAGGTATTGACCTCTATATGCGACATTTTTAAAAGAACAACTGCATTTATTTTACATTACAAACCATAACTCTTATTTTAATACAAGCTTTAGACAATATAAAGATGATTATCGTTTAGCGATAATCTTAGACTTACAAACTTTACATGTGATGATAACAATACGATTTCTAGCATATTTTACATTACAATTCCTCGGATATGCAGTTTTATTTTTGACACAAATATGCATACTCAAGATCTTGCTTAAATTCAACATGTTGCAGCGGAAGCTTTTAGTTATCACCTGAGAATAAACATGCTTAAAACGTCAACATAAAGTTGGTGAGATATAGGTTTAATGCCGGCAGCGATATAAATATAGACCACAAGATTTCATATGTAAACATTTTAATAAAAATATTCTAAGTGGTTGAGCACTTGGTAACCATACTTAACATTTAATCACATCGCATATTCCCTTTATTATGAAATCTTACTACACCGTACCAAGTGTAGTCACGAAACGAAGTACTGTGCAACCGTTGAATACTGGTCGTCCAGTCCGGTTGGGGTTGTCAGGCCCGATAGATCTATCAACAGGATTCGCGTTTACAATACCGCTGTAAATAATAGTTACCAAGCTACAGGGAAGTATGCCAGTGGTACAACTCAACGTAGAATATATTTTTCAGTTACTTGTGTCCATAACGTAAAACATAAAATACATGTATTCTCATCCCGAAATACTTAGAGTTTAAAAGTGGGACTATATACTCACTTTTGCCTTGAAGATATATATATTTTGACTTGGTCTCCGGTTGATATCACGAACCTATCCATATATAGTTTATCAATATATTTCCATTTTAAACAATCGTCACATATATATACTTATTATACTTTTAATAGTTTTAATAATTTCTTAGTCCGTAGTTAGCAGTCCGATGTTAGTAATTCAATTTTAATGGTTCATATTTAGGTGTTTAATAAATAAAACCCCCATCGAAATAAATATAACCCCATCGTATTTGTATTGGTAGGGATTAATCTTGACCCATGGTACCGGTGTTGTCAAATGACGTGTTGCGTACAATCATGGGATCTTATGATTAATCTTCTCGTATTGTTTACGGGTGGTCCTGAAATATATAAAATTAAATTATGAGTACATATATATAAAATATCATGTTATTTTAAAAAGATGTGATTTATTTAATTTTTCTCCAATTATTTTCGTGGCTAAACTAGTCTTGGATATCCGATTTTGTTTTGATCATAGTTTCTTCGTTACAACTCCGTTTTCGTTGGTTCAACTTGCCACTTCCTTGGATCGAGTCCTTCTTTAAGAATATGAACTGTAAATACCTTAGTTTGTATTCGAAATCACAGGTCATAGGTCAAACTTTGGTAAAACTTATGAAGTTAATCATTTTCCCTTATGTAAACAACATTAAATGATTATTTTTCTAAAAATACTTATACTTTGAGTTAAATCATGAAATTTTTATGTGTTATCATATTCATAGTAAATATCATTTTTCCAGAAAATAAACCTCCAATTCAAGGTTCAAAATAGTTTTTAATTATCCAACCCAAAACCGCCTCCGGTTGCACTCCGACGTCGTAAAAACAGTTTTTAAGGTGTTCTTTGAAAAACCAAGTTATACCTTGTTAAATTAGCATATATTTATGATATATTACAGGTCTTGAAGTATTTTAAAAGTTAAGTTAGAAGGATCTATTTAGTTTGCAAACAAGTTTGAAATCATTCAAACTATGTTCTTGTTGTTAAAATTGTATACCATAAAATAAGATAGCTATATATATATATATGAAATAAGGTTATGAACAAAGTTACTACCTCAAGTTACTTGGACAAGATTGCTGTAAAAGAGAAGTAAAAACCTAGAACCAAAAGAGTGATGGAATTGGATGAAAGATTGGAAGCAACTTAAGACATAAACTTGAATTGAAGGTTGTATTTTTGTAGTGTTTTTGTTTGATCTTATTATGGTGGTGTTTAAGGTGATTCTTGAGAGGATTTTTGCTGGAGTTCTTAGAGAGACATGGGGCTAGTAAGTGTGTGTGTTTAGCTAGAGAAATGATGAAAGAAGTTGAACCAAAATGAGGTGAGAATACCCCCATTAAAAACGTGAATGGGGGGGGACATGGACAAAATTTTAGGTTGTTCTTTTGTGCAATTTGTCATACTTGCTTCCAAATTCAATTACCTTATACCTAGGGCATGAACAAGGGCTGGTTGGTGGTGATTTGATGTGTATATACCAATAGTAAATACGTATAAAAGCTAGGTATGATACGGGTACATGTACTCTAGATATACGTATAGAATTCTTGTGAAAACGGAACGAGAATTCAAATATAGCTATTTTTTGTGAATACACTTATATTGTTTTATGTATTTAAGTCCTTAAAAAGTGATTAAATACATTACATATACGATATATGTATAAACATTATAGGTCATAAGTATTTATGTCAAATAACGTTACGTATGGTTATCGTTTTGAAAACTTAAGCTAGTAGTTTCAAAATATACTTTTAACTTATTGTTATTAATACAAAATGAGATATTACAACATTCTTAGATCATGTTAAATATGTATATATACATATATATACACAAACATATAATTATCATATGTTATATAGTTCGTGATATCATCGGTCAACTAGACAGTCAAACGTTGTGTAAAACTCTTTTCAAAACATAATTCTCAACAATTTGGATTGCTTATCATGTTGGTAAGGTTTAATTTATGTAAATATTAATCTTATAAGTATAGAACGATCGAAAAAGTGCGGGTCATTACAGTTGCAAGGTTGTACTTGCGTCTTTGCGTACGTGCTACTATGGAGACGCAAAGAGTTGTTTGCGTCCTTGCGTCTGTTTGACCAGAAAAGTTCCAAGTATTTTTTGTTATCTTGTGTATAAAGTCGTGTTTGATTATGCAGGATGATTGTCCCAAGAACAAGAGACCTATACGTGGTCTCTTCCCCACTGATACAGAGAAGGAGTGTCAATGGTGGATTGATAGTGACGCGTTATTTCTTGGAACTTTAGTTGAACAGGAGATCCAGCAAGAAGAAACCCCAATAATTCCAGAAACTGTAGAGGAGACACAGACACAGACACAGACACCAACACATCAAAATACTGAGGTACAAGAATTACATCGTGTGGTAGCGTTGTTGACCGAGCGGGTATCCAAAACTGAAAAAGAATTTAAAGAGCGGTTGGACAAAGTTGAAAAAGAATTAATTGAATGTAAAAGGAAATTGTCGGAATACGAAGAAAACCCTTTTCCAGAGCAAGAGTATCCGGTATATTAAAATTTATTAATTATTTTTATTTTTTGCATTTGAATATTTGTTCTCAATGAATTTATATAATTTTTGTTTTTTATTTGTTATTTGCTTAGGACGATACGTATTATGAGAAATCTTTCTCTGACAATGAGATTGTCAACCCTTCTCCGATGCAAATACGACGTGGAATAAGAGAAAGACGACCCACGCGTGCATTAAGGTCCCCGTTTACTTCACCTAGATATAGAAAACCAATTGAGAAGGTAAATTGCTGCATTATAATATTTTAGTTGTGTTTTTTTTTTTAAATGCATAAATATTTGGTGTTCTTGACTCACTGATGTGGACGCAAGGTTATGATTGCGTCCTTGCGCTTTGTGGACGCAAAGTTTGTCTTGCGTCCTTGCGTTTTGTGGATGCAAAGTTAGTATTGCGTCCTTGCGTCTGTTGTTTTTATTAACCAGATTTCCTGTTTTGCACAGCTGTCCAGACATGTCATTGAGAAGGTGGAAAACATGAATGCGATCAACCTAGATACAAAAGAGCAATGTGTGGATGAGCAAATGGTTGATCAAAAAGCTGTTGATGGACAACCTGATGCTATGGTAGTTGATAATGTTGCCCCTGGTGAAACAGAAGGACCAAAGAATGTAAGTGGTAAGGATGTGAAGGTGACTTTTAAGAGAAAAAGGAAGGAAAAGGACTGGGCTAGTGAAGAAGAAATCTTTTCCATGATCGACAGACTTATCAATGATCAAGGTTGTCTTAAACCACCACCCACTGGAGCATGGAGAGATCAACGAAAGCATGCACCCCCTGCAAAAGATCCCACGACAATTATACAGAGCAAGCAAGAGACCCGTTGCATGTTCATCTTTCAAAGTGATCAGTTCATTTACCTTGGTCCGGAGTTTTGGATTCGCTTGCTGGGGTTAGGAGAGGCAGGATATTTGGAGAACTTGGTGAGTGATCTTCTTAATGTTTTGTTTATGACATGAATTATTGTGTTAATATCTTAACCTGTCTTCTTAATTTGTAGCACATTGATGGCTGGGCTACATTTCTTTTAAGATATCGTCAGAGATTTATCCCCAGAGCAAGCCAGATGTTTAACACTCTTGAGTTACCACATGAGGTGGTTAAAGCAAGTTCTCGATGGACAATTATGCCATCTGGATTCCTGGCTCAGCTTGCAAACTTTAAAGAATTTTGGGGATTAAGTCAGAAGGAGAAGGAGGAGAGGTTGAAGCAAAAGGAGGAGAAGTTGAAGCAGGCCAAGGCCAAAGATCCTAATTTCAAAGAGAATGAAGGGTTCACTACCTTTAGGGTACCAAATTACACTTATATAATTGCTCTTGGGGATGGTAGTGATGAAATGTATCCAGCTTGGTCTTCATGTGATCAGGTAAGCATTTTAATTATCAATCTGGTGTTGATTAAAATTAGTGATCAGTTGATGTTTTTTGTAAACTGGAACAGGCGCAAGGTATATCTTGCGACCTTGCGTCTCGTTATTTACTTGGATGCAAGGTTAGTCTTGCGACCTTGCATCTTTTATTTTGCTAAGACGCAAGGTTAGTCTTGCGACCTTGCGTCTTCGTTTTATTTGGACGCAAGGTGAATTTTGCGTCCTTGCGTATGTGTTGTTTTCTGACTAAACGTTCTTTCTGTTTCAGATCTTGATCCCAGTACACTTTAGAGTCCCAGAACATTTCTTGCTGCTATCATTAAAGTTAGAAGAAATGAAAGTTTATGTGTACGACAGTTTACCCGGTCTTGCTAGTGAACAGCTACAACATGTTGTCACAATGATGTGTGAAAACTTGCCCGTCTACTTGCACGCGATTGACTACTATAACAAGACGCCAGAATCACAGCTTGAAGATTACTACCAAAACAATGAGAGTATGGATTTGATGATTGAATCTGGGCGTAATGTGCCAGTGCAGGCAGGTGAAACCGGTGACTGCGGTGTTTGGGTGTGCATCCATATGGAGAGACTGGTGTTTGCACAGGAGGGGCTTGATGACATTGGAGATCCAAAAAAGGCTGCACAGGAATATAGGAACAGAATGGCAAGGACGTTCTTCCGTGCACGTTTTGATACACTACCACCACCACCAGACGAAAAAGATGCACAGGTTGTTTGATTGTACCCTTGTTGATATGTATATGTGTTGTTTGAACTTGTTGTTTGTATATAATTACAAGTACTTACTAGTAGGTCTATATAAATGTGACTCTGATGGGAAAGAATAGACTGTAAGAGTAGCAGTATGCAGAAAGATGGACAATCTTGTGATTTGACCAGGGTTTGGAAGAAAGATGGACTATATTGCGACCTTGCGTCTGTGTTAATGAGCTCGCAAGGTCTAACTTGCGACCTTGCGGTCGCAAGGTGAACCTTGCGACCTTGCGTATGTGCAAAAGGTCGCAAGGTGAACCTTGCGACCTTGCGTATGTGCAAAAGGTCGCAAGGGATATCTTGCGACCTTGCGTATGTGCAAAAGGTCGCAATTGCTATGATTGGACTCAAGGTTTAATGATAGCATACATAAACCAAAATATAGATTATTATTACACATAACATAGATAAACTTCTAGAATTTATTACAACGAGAAGATATGACATAAAAAACATACAATAGGAAAATAAACCGAAACTTGGAGATTGGTCTACTAATTATCGCTCCCTAGATTGCACGTTGCATAAAACTGAGACTGATAAGCATGAAATGCTTCTTTGTCAGTGAGTTTCTCCTTACCCTTCTTCGACTTTGAAGTTGAGGCCGATGTTTTTACTACCCTTTTCGTGGTTGGTTCACTAGTTCGATCAACTGAAGATTTGCATGTATCCCTACCATGACCTGGTTCTTTGCAACGAGTACATGTTCTTACTATTTTTTCAGTGTCTTCACCCGTTGACGGATGACGTTTTGTTGATTTTGGGCGTCCGGGAGCTCTTTTTGGCTTAATGGGAGGGTTTACAATTGGTAGGACGTTGGGCCCCGAATCCGACCATTCAGACCGATGGGGCAAAGGAAGGATGTGTTCCATATACGTACTTATATAAGTTTCTGTCGTGAACCAATGAGATAAAAATTGAGTAACATCAGCTACTCCAAACAGTCGTGCTACTGTAATAACATGTCCGCAAGGTATGCCTGATCCCTGCCACTGCCCACATGAACAAACTTTATCTGCTAGATTAACGAGGCCATTTTTTCGTCCATCGCGCACTTTTACTAGATTGTTTGTCGATGGAATTGCTTGCCATCTTCTTGACTTTTTCGTCCTCTTGGCTAGTTTATGTTCAGCATATGGAGTAACAGTTGAAGTAAGACTAACCGATTGGTTGCGATGTTTGAAATACCAATCTTGTACCGAAGCGCGAAAAAAATCCAATAACATGCAAACAGGTAGTTTTCGAGCATGTACGGATAGTGCATTAACAGACTCTACACTGTTGCTAGTAAGGTATGAATACCTAACATGTTCCGCTCTACTTCTAGACCATTTGTGGAACCCGACATCACTTAAAATTTTGTAAGACGCTTTCAATCTTCTTCGAAATACATCAAGATGATCCTCAAAATCCGACGCACGATAAGCTTTTACCATTTTCCAATAATGCCATTCAAAATATTTGAATTTGTTCGATTTACTTTTAATGCTTGCAAACAAATGACGAGCGCAGAAACAGTGAAACGCTTCGGGGAACACGGTTGAAACACCATGTGCTATTGGCAAACCTCGATCCGAAATAAAAGTAAGCTCTGACATACGATCACCCATTCCCCAAGTCATCAAATAATCTCGTAGGTTGCCCAAAAACCAATCCAAAGACTCGTTTGTCTCACCGCCAGCAATTCCATAAGCCAATGGCAAAATTCCATTATTGCCATCCATCGCAACAGCAACTAAATTTGTACCCAAATATCCTGCCTTCAAATGCGCTCCATTGACGATGATTATCAGGCGACAATGTTGAACAAATGATTGAATCTGCAGGAATGAACAATGTTAAAACAAATATGTTTTTAATTTTTTAATCGATACGCAAGGAACGCAAAATTTAAAATATACATATTAAATGGTAATAGTGATATACTTACAACTACGCCAAGGGAATAATAACACATCAGAAATCTATTTTCTTTGTGTGTGATCAAATTCATTACGCTTCCGGGGTTGTGAATCTTAATGTTATGTAGGTAAATTGGAAGCATTTGGTACGACTCTTCACTACTCCCACGAAGCATCTGTAATGTATGACATTTGGCCCTCCATGCTTGATTGTAAGATATGCTGACACCAAATCGGATGCCTATATCCGCACATATATCGTTTGCTTTATATTCCCGGTTTACAGATTTGAATGAATCCACAAGCATACTACCCAACACCTTTTTGGTTGCATGTTTATTATTTCCCATAATTAGTGTGTGTAAGCATGTGTGTACGTCATGCAGTTTCTTTACCATAAAGTTTTCAGTGAATCGTATTCTGTAAGCACTACATTTCCACTCACAGTTTGGCAACACACATTTAGCGGTGTATCGAGATTTGTCTGAATTTACAGGCTTTATTTGGAAGTTTTCTTCAAGACATTTTGTAAATAAGGTGTTTATAAACTCTTCTTTGTTCAAGAAAGTTTGACGGACTTTAATTAAATCTGACACCCTATACGTGGTTGGTATTTCAGTCATCTGTTCGCGCTCTTCCTCATGCTGACTCAAAAGAGTTGGCATATTCCAGAACGGATCTTGCTTTTCTTCTTCATATTGGAATTCTGCGTCTCCGTCTTTTCCTCCATCTGAATCACTATCTTCGACAAGAGGTACCTCAAACGGGTGGTCTAATTCTTTAATTTTACATACATTTTCAAGACCATAGTTATGCAAATCAAACTCTTCTGTGTTAGGAAGTGGCAATTCAGGTTCTTCCGCTTCCAAATTGTTGCTTGCAAGGTTTTCTTCGGTATCATTTTGTAGTAATAATTGTTGTGGTTGGTGTTTTGGTGGTTTTGGTGATTTTTGTTTTTTAGGTGTGGGTGTTTCTTGGTTTTGTTGTAGTAGTGGCTGGTTTGTCGAGAATTTTGTTTCTGGAATCCGTTGTGGCTGATGCATTATTACTCTATCGACAATATAAATATCAATAGGAGCATTTACAATTGCATATTGTAAAAACTCTAGAAAGTCTTCATCATCATCAGTAATATCAAAAACTTGATTATTAAAAACGTATCTCATTGAAACAGCTGCATTCGGTGGGAATTGAATCTTTTTAAGAACATTTTTTAACAATATTCTCCGATTCATTGGTTTTACGGGCGCAATTGGGAGTCTTAACCGAATTCTAAAACAATCTCGTGGCATATATATGGGTATGTTGTTAATGTACTCAAAAGAACCCCCACAACATATATTAACAACAAATTTATCATCATTAACACAATTCATAATGACAAAATTAGTGAAAAAGTGGTTAAAATAGTACCTTAACGTGGGTATAAGCTCTGCATTGAAAAATTTTGAAATATTTATGAGACTGTGATTTCAAAGTCTCAGGGTCAATCTATATATAGGGACATAATATTATCCGTAAAAATCTAGGATATCTGACGAAATCTTATCCACAAAATCGTATTTCTGATCAGATAAGGTCGCAAGCTCGCAAGACGCAAGGACGCAAACTTGCGCCTTGCAAGGGCAACTCGCAAGCCTCCTTGAGTCTTGCGAGGGCAATCTGGCAATTTTTTTTTTTTGGACTCCAGTGCAAGAAACTACATGGGAATGAGCATTTTGGCTTAATCCCGCCAAAAAAAGTAGGGTGGCCTGGGCCCTGTTGGGCCTTCATAACCTACCGCCTCTGGTTGGGTTTAAATTCTCTATAGAGAAAGTGAACACACGATTCAAGAATTAATCCGGACAGTCAATTCATACCCAGTTTTTAACATACTGTTCATAAAAAAAGATGTAATTGGAAAATAGAGTTGACCCATTTTAAGAATTATTCATCGGGTAATTATATTAATTAAAGCCTAATGCTGTTTGAATGAGGTGTTTTTCATGCGTTGGTTAAATAAAAAGAAATAAGTGATTAAAGTTAAAGCTTTTAAATTAATCATCATAAATTGTTGTTACTTCTTACATACTTACATTCTGGTTTTCTGTGATAACTATCATTTTAGGGTTTTGAAGGTTCGTGCACACAGTGAACTTATATTAATCATCATAAACACTGGTTTTCTTGGATAACTATCATTTTAGGGTTTTGAAGGTTCGTGCACACAGTGAACTTATATTAATCATCATAAACACTTGAATGCTTAACATAAAACACTACATAAACAATTGTTAACTATATGTGTTTTGTGTTTTCTGATTTTATAGTAGAGTTCATGTGGTTTACTTAAAACTTAACCGAATAAATATCAATTGTAAGGAAATATGAATGAGTTTGGGTTAAAAATATCAATTCAAGGATGGTTTGTACGTTTTTTTTTTTTTTTTTTTTTTTTTTTTGCAAAAATAACGATAACTTCATAAATAACGAAAACGTTTTCGAAAAGAAAACGTCTTCAACCGAAGGATACAAGAAGCGAAATCGATGAAGCTCCTACCTAGAATGTGGCGATAACAATCCAACATCTACAACGAGCCTCAACTAAACTATATCAAAAACTACCGTACAAAATTAAAACCAACAGTCTAAGAAACTAACAAACAAACACCTAAATTGACAACTAATAAAAGTTCTCACAATAATGAATTGAGCAAATTTAGTCATTGGGATGAAAATATCAATTGAAGGACGGTTTATATCATTCCTTTTGTCAATCCTTTTTTAGTAAATTTTTTTCTTCATAAAAATTTCGAATTCGACCATGACTATGACGTGACAAGATTGTGCGAGTGATTGTCTACGATGTGATAAGATTATAGGAGACAGGGCCGTAGTGGTGAAGGTTGTGAGAGTGGGTTATGATGTTGATCTCATGATTTGTTTTATCAAAACTAAATACAATAATTATGAAAGTGCTATTTCACCCGTTAAAAAATGTTAAACACCTCGCAAGAAATGCCCCACAACGTCCTATAAGTGACGTTTAGAGGTTTAATTGGTGAACTCTTGGCTTAATTTCCCATATCAATTTATCTAAGTCCTAACCCATTGTGGCGTGGCAAAAAAGCAAGGAGATCAAGAATACAATTTATATTATTATAAAGACTTCCTTATGGTATGTTTGGAGATTCCGTAATGAATCTATTTTCAGTGCCATTAATTTGAAAAAGAACATGTTGTTCGATTCGAGTAACTTCTTTTAGTTGAATAGTTAGTAGAAGCTCGTGTAATATTGATTAGAACTCGTGGTGCTTAAAGCCATTGTAAGTATTTTTTGTATTCCCTCTAGCAAAAAGCTTTTACTAGGAGGCGTTTATTTATATAAAAATTTTGGCCATAAAAAAAACTCATTTTTATCCGTCGGGTCACTCACTTTATCTTTACTAGTAATATAAACAAACGAGTGAAAAGTGTATGTGTGTTGACGCGAAAAATGATTTAACTCTATACTTTATGCTAAAACATATAATCACATTCTAAATTTTAGTAAGATTAATGTAAATTGTTTACAAAATTATATTATGATATAAATGAGGTCATCATGGCATCATCAGGGTACCGTTCATCATCTAATTATTAATAGATATATATTCTACTCCCTTGAAACGACCCGTCCATATTACTATAAACGTAGTACGTTATTCATTGGTCCCATAGCGAGGTATTCGACCTCTATATGATACGTTTTAGAAAATATTGCATTCGTTTAATGAAAAGCACACCATTATTATACATAATGCATGTTTTTAAACAAGTGGGCGATTATTTAAGAATAAATCCCCATGATACATCTATTTCCAAATACTACACACGTGACATACAGTCGAATATAATACATGACAAAGGTTTTATTGAATGCAACACTTCATTTAAAAAAAAGCATGAGACTCCATGCACAGCTTGCTCAGATAATGCAACAGCGGAAGACTTTCTTAAGGACCTGAGAATAAACATGCTTAAACAGTCAACACAAAGGTTGGTGAGATATATAGGTTTAAAGCTAGCATCGATATAAATATAGACCACAAGATTTCATAGTTATAAATATTTCAATAAAGATATTCTATAAGTTGTTGAGCGCTTCGGTAACCATACTTAACCATTAATGTGGCATATTCCCTTTATTATGAAATCTCCCTACACTGTACCAAGTGTAGTAAAAATGAAGTATTATGCAACCGTTTACGATACTAGAGCGACTAGCTCAGTTGGGGTTGTCAAACCCGATAGATCTATCAATAGGATTCGCGATTATATGTTCTTACATCATGTAAATATTAGTTACCAAGCTATTAGGGAAGATATGCAAGGTGGTACAACTCAACGTAGAATATATTTTAAGTACTTGTGTCCATGGCGTAAAACATAAAATGCATGTATTCTCATCCCAAAATATTTTTAGAGTTTAAAAATGGGACTATATACTCACGGTAGTAAAAGTATATTAATAATAAGTTTTCAGCTTATTAAAAATATGGCCGTCGTCCTTGGATTCACGAACCTATAACAATAATAATGATTCAGATAATAATACATGTGAATAAAATAAAACAAGTTTATAGAATACTTATATATTAATTTTTAACATTTTTATGTTAGTAGTCATTTGTTAGTAGTCCAAAATAGTCCGAAATGTCCAACAGTTCAATAATCGGTATATGTATAATCTTAGAATTACCCCACGATGTATTGTATACATATTGTCTTTGCATCAATCCAGAGATATACGTATTGTCTTTGAATTTATTAAAACATATTGTATACTTATTGTCTTAGGATTTATCAAAACGTATTGTATACTTATTGTCATGGAATGTACCAAGATTATTATATATATATATATACAATCTCGGAATTAACTAAGATTATAATATTTTGTTATACTAATGATAACATGTCCAAATATATATAGGATATAGGAAAAGTTAGCAAATATATGGTTAATATAGTTTTTACAATATAAATTTCGTCCATACAACGTTAATTTTAGCAGATTTTGTTTTGCTCGTCAAATATTCATTACAACTCTGTTTAAAGTAAATCAAATATGGATTCTTTAAGAAGTTAATTTTTCAAAAACAATTCGAAAATTTTAGCTCATGTATTAATATTCAGAGTTTTACCCTCTTTTTGTGCCGGTGGACAGATTTGGAAGAATCCCGGCACCCACCCAATATATGATTTTTGATAAAATACTTCCACTTTGTCTAAAATCATAAAAAAAATATTGGAAGTCTTATTTACATATATTAACATATTTCCAAAATCTTAGCCTCGAACTCAAAGTCTAAGATAGGTTTTTAATTCTCAACCCAAAACAGCCCACTTTTTACCGAATGGAGATTAAACGATATATGTTAAGTTTCAAGGTGTTCTTCATATGTACAAGTTATAAGTTCTTATATTAACTTAATATAACATAATAATACATATAAATAAGTGTTATTAGAGTTAAGTTAGAAAGATTAGATTAGTTCTTCAAACAAGTTTAGAATCAACTAAACTATGTTCTAGTTATAAACTCTTATATAGATAGCTATAAACATATGAATTGAACAAGAGTTGAAGTAGAGTTTTTACCTCAAGTTTAGAATGTAAAGTTGCTGGAAAGAAGTAGTAGAATAAAACTTGAGAGAGTTCTTGCAAGTGTGTGTGAAAATTGGAAGTAAAATTTGGAAAATGAATGTGTAAAAATGAGTTAGAAATGGTGCTTATTTATAGGCTTGAAAATTTGGTTTTTAGTGAAAATATCTAAGATAAGTTAAAATGTATTATGTCATGAATAACATATTAAATTAATTAGGTCATGGATGACATATTACACAAATAATTGCAGATTTCTATTGGTATATACCAATAGTAAATACCTCTAGAAGCTGTGTATAATACGGGTAAAAATGTCGTATGAATGCGAGTAGAATTCTTGAGGAAATTGAACGAAAATACGAGTATAGCTATCCTTTATATGTATTGGTATATTATAAAGTGTATTTAATACTTGTAAGGATGTATTTATACTCGTAATACATTATATGTAAATACATTTTAACATAAGTTAATTACGTCGTTTAAATAGTAACATATATATTGTTCAAAAACTCTTTAAATTAGTAGTATAAAAATATATATATAATACTTTGTTAATATACTTAATGAGATATTTAATTATAATATTTTCAAGTTAAATATATATATATATATATATATATATATATATATATATATATATATATATAAATATATATATATATATATATATATATATATACATATACACACACACACACACACACATATATATATATATAATTAGTACAAGTTATGACGTTCGTGAATCGTGAGAATAAAAGGGTGGTCAACTGCTTATGTAAAATTCTTTCTGGAGGTTCAAGACTTATTAAAATTCATTGTTTATCAAGTCGAAATTATTAAATCATGTAAATAGTATAATCAAGTAGTCGGAAAAATCCGGGTCATCACAGTACCTACTCGTTAAAGAAATTTCGTCCCGAAATTTAAAGTAGTACCTATTCAATGGGCGGTGTTTGTAAACAGATGTGGATACTTCTGTTTCATCTGGTCCTCTCTTTCCCAAGTGAACTCGGGACCTCTTCTAGCATTCCAACGAACCCTAACTATAGGTATGTTGCTTTGCTTGAGCTGTTTGACTTCACGGTCCATGATTTCGACAGGCTCTTCTATAAAATGCAATTTCTCGTCGATTTGGATTTCTTCAAGAGGAACAGTGAGGTCTTCTTTTGCAAGGCATTTCCTTAGGTTCGAGACGTGAAATGTATTGTGTAATCCAGCAAGTTGTTGTGGTAGCTTAAGTCGATAAGCCACCGGTCCAATACTGTAGTGACCCGAACTTTTCCATGTTTATATATATTAAATGAAATTGATATTTACATGATTAAGTGTTTCCAACATATTAAGCAATCAAACTTGTTGATGTCGTGCGAGGTGTACGTGAAATACTTATATATTTTTATTACGAAATACGGTACAAATAACACAAGTTTTAAATATTTATTTACAAATGGGATATACCTAAACCTTGCTACAACACTATAGGCAGTGTACCTAATCGTAGAGTAGTATAGTTTTTAGTAAGTCCGGTTCATTTCACAGGGAGACGACTTATTTTACACTATATTTTTAAACAATTATATTTGTACAAAATATATTATACATAGTAATAATATATAAAAGGGGGTTTACCGTTTAATGACCGGTTTGTCGATTTTATATTTTAAGCGAATCGTAAAGTAAATGAAGATATTTAACTAACGATAAAATAAATAACAATAATTAAAATGACAATAAATAAAAGTACGAGGAAATATAAAATAAAATATATTATGCTTATTTAAACTTCCGTAATCATGATGTTTGACTTTTTGATTTAATTTATTACCCTGGGTTAATTGTCCTTTGTCCTGGATTATTCGATAAGTCCATCTGGTTTTGTCCATAATAGTCCATCGGTCATAATTATAAAGTGCGAGGGTCTTCGCCAAATTAACCTTATACCCGAAGTCAAATATTCCAACTAATTGGGGATTCGAACTGTAACAAGGTCTTAAAACTTTGTTTAATGATTACACCAGGTTATCGACTATGTGTAATCCAAGGTCTTAATACTTTATTAACAATTACACCAATTACCCTTGAATGTAATCCACCCCTGTTTTAACGAGTCCATTAACTAATAATCCATCCCCGTGTCCGGTCAAATGAACAATCATTAGTACTTATAAATATCCCGCCCATCGTATCCAATTAAGCGTATGTGGTTATATATAGATACGTCAAATTGTAACCTTTATATTAAATTAACGAGGTATCGTTAATTTAATATAAAGCCCATTAATAGCCCATAGTCCAATTTTCACAAGTGTCGGTCTTTTATCCAAACCCCAATTATGGTACAAAGCCCAATTACCCAATCTTAATATTTAGCCTAACATCATGATTACTTCGATTTAAATAAGCATAATAATAACTTAGTTACGAGACATTAATTTAAAAAGGAGAACATAACTTACATTGATTATTTATTGCGTAGTGTTACACGGATAGAATTTCGACTTTAGAACCCGTAAATTAACCGTTACATAACACACACTAACTAATATAAAACTAACCTATACTATATATATATATATATATATATATATATATATATATATATATATATATATATATATATATATATATTATTACAGAGGGAGTATTATTATTTTTGGTGTGTTTAAACTCGTTCGACAAACTGCCTTTTTATAGCAATGTGACCACCTTTTCCCTGCCATGCGATCGCATGGGAATAAGGCAGCCAGGCCATGCGATCGCATGGCCAGCTGGATCCAGCCAAACTTGGTTTGTTTCCTAGCTTGTCGACATTTTATTTAAATATATATAATATATAAATAATTTATATAATTATTTAAATATTATATTATATTCTTGTGCATAGTAGACTTGTAATTTTTAGTCCGTTGCGTCGCGCGTTGATAGTTGGCTCAGGTCCCGGTTTCGAATTTTTGAACGTCCTTTCGTACGATTTAATATCTTGTACTTTGCGTTTTGCAATTTGAAATTTGCACAAAAAATTATTTTCCTTAACTCCCAAAATCCGCGCAAGTCTTTTAACTCAATTTTTGGGACGCTTTTGAGTGCACTATGTCTTTAAGGACCCTTTTTCAGTTTTAGGACGTTTTTTTTTCAATTCTTTAATCTTCTTGCTTTTCGTTTCGTAACTTGTACTCTTGTCAATTTTAGACGTTTCTCATCATTAATTTGAACTACTTGAATTGTATCTTGTACATTTGAGCTTTTTGGTTATTTGCGTCTTCAAATCGTCGTTTTCGCCTTTTGTCTTCGCACTTATTTAATATAAACGATTACAACTTAAAATAGGACAATTACAACTAAATAATTTACATATTGGGAGGATATTGCTACTAAATATATGTTCATTTGGAGCACTATCAAATATCCCCACACTTGAACGTTGCTTGTCCTCAAGCAATACATAACTTGAAATAAAATCACACTTCACTCGAATCACTTTTTTATTCTCACACTTTATACATCAGTGATTTTGATACAGTGGTATAAACAATGATAGTAACGGTGTGGTTTACAGTCCCACATGACTATGAAAATTTAGATCCTTTAAGGAAATTGGATCTCTATGAAAACATTTGATCTTTTGAAAATTCAAGCTAGATTTTACCCTAGACAGGTTTTTCGGAATAACCCTTCACCGGTGTTTGCAAATTGTTTTTGTGGGTTTTGTGGGTTTCAGATTTGAAAATTTTAGCTCAAAACTTATGGTTTTGTGTCACCCACTTGCTAACCTTGTATTAGGAAAGCAATACGCCCAGTATACTTGCTCCGTATATTACCTTTCGATAAACTACCGTCCGGTTGTAAAGGAAAGCGTTGAACAAGCAACTGTTAAGACAATGTCCCCTGACATGCTTTTAATTATGGTCTATAACGTGTCGGATGCAATTACTATCCTTGGTAGGAGCAATAGTAAAGCTCACCCTTATGATTTTTCGGTCTGGCACAAGGTCCTGTCTTTGACCATGCTATGCAACCACCGTTCATACGGTTGACACCCGATTTGGTTCAGGTGACCTAATGAATTCCAGGTGAATTTCTAGGATTTTACGTTCAATGGTAATGAACGCATTGAAAATAGGTTTTCAGAAAACAAATCAGTTTAATTTTGATCAAAATATTTTCTCGTTCAAGCTCGAGTTTAGATATCATTGAATTCCATGAGTTTGTAATTCTCAATCTTTAAGGTCAATCTCAAGGATTGAGTAATATCAGGCTTAAAAGCTGATTTTTAATCTTTAAGGAGATTATCTTTTCTGGGGGTCTGATTCATTAGTCTTATCAAGCTAATTTGCACGGCGCCCTCCCCATTTTACGAGACAGATCCTCTCATGGCTAGGATAAGTCTGACCACATGGCGACCCTGTTTGATGCTGAGGTCCGTGGATTTCCTGCTAATTTTAGAGATGACTTTTCTAAATTTTTCTTCAACCTACAGCTGGTCTGGACGACAACTTCTTGACCTAAATCAAGAAGCGCGTGTCTTTTACGAAAGACTTTACTTCCGTTTAATGATGGAATTGATTCATCGTGTAGATCCATCTTTTCTTTTATCTTTATTATAATATTGCGGGTAAAACAGTCAATTTAGTCCAAAACAAAAGCACTTGCAATAACTTTACAGAAACATGTGATAGATAGTTTTTTAATTGAATAACTTGGTACATTCTCCTCACACTTGGCTTTTTTCATGCGTCTTTTTATATCCTAATAAATAAATTCAAGTGTTTTAGTTGTTTCTCAATTTATGTCCTTTCTGAGATAACAATAATTTCGGCATTAACATCTAGTTTTATCATTCATAAATATGTATAAACATTATTTTGAATTCATTTAGTTGAAATTTTTTTAAATTTTCACAATATTTAGAAAATAAGCCAAGTATAAACCCGAGAGAGTTTATAACCCTTCCCCACACTTGAGATCATGCAATGCCCTCATTTGCATGAAATCAGACTCTAATTATAAATTAATGAGGGTGATTAGTGTAGAAAAGTGATTGAAAATACCCCGTTTGTAATTACAAAGCTCGTCGAATGATAGATGGCGCGCCTCATCGTTCATTCCTTCTTGTTTTATCACACATGTTTTTCTTAAAAATGGTTACTTTTCTGAACTATTTGCTAATCTTTGAAAATGCGTCTTTTACCCTAACTTATTATGCATGTTTATTAACGAGTTATGCACTAACCCGAACCCCTAATTTAACGTTAAGTGGGGTTAGACTTTCCCACACTTAGCTGACGACATGTGAAGTCGGTAGAATAAGTTCCACGAATTAAAATAGTGAGCCAGTTATTTATATCTCGGGTGGTGTATGATATATCAATGGGTTTAAAGTTTAGACTCACCCGATCGTCACTACTTAATTCTTTTTTAAGTGTAGCTTTTAGTAAATGGATATGTCTCTTTTCTGGTTCTTGATCAAATGGATCGATATACACCGATATACATATTTCTAAAGGGTGGACAATTCTTAACATTTCCTTCCGTTTATTCTCTGGATCAAAGTTTTCACCTCTATTACCCAATTGGGTGAAATTCGAGGTGTCATTATCTATTACAGCTCGTAGTTCATCTTCGGTAGATGACTCATCTATTGAGAATATTGGGTTAGAAGGTTGTGGAATGGTGAATTTCGGGATCGAAGTAGATTCTTTTTCATTAACGGTACTTATCGGTCCCACCACTTTGGTCTCGGGGGTAAAATTTTCAACGTTATTGTTTTCCCAAGAGTACCAATTTGTTGAAATGTCCCGTTCATATTGATTATAAACGTTCCATATTAATTGATTTTGTCGCGAGGTTTTGACCTCTATATGAGACGTTTTTCAAAGACTGCATTCATTTTTAAAACAACCATAACCTTTATTTTATCTATAAAGGTTTAAAAAGCATTACGTAGATTATCAAATAATGATAATCTAAAATATACCGTTTACACACGACCATTACATAATGGTTTACAATAAGAATATATTACATCAATGAATGCAGTTTTTACATAATATCATACAAGCATGGACTCCAAATCTTGTCCTTATTTTAGTATGCAACAGCGGAAGCTCTTAATAATCACCTGAGAATAAACATGCTTAAAACGTCAACAAAAATGTTGGTGAGTTATAGGTTTAACCTATATATTATCAAATCATAATAATAGACCACAAGATTTCATATTTCAATATACATCCCATACATAGAGATAAAATTCATTTATATGGTGAACACCTGGTAACCGACATTAACAAGATGCATATTTAACAATATCCACATCATTCCGGGACACCCTTCGGATATGATATAAATTTCGAAGTACTAAAGCATCCGGTACTTTGGATGGGGTTTGTTAGGCCCAATAGATCTATCTTTAGGATTCGCGTCAATTAGGGTGTCTGTTTCCTAATTCTTAGATTACCAGACTTAAAAAAAAGGGGCATATTCGATTTCGATAATTCAACCATAGAATGTAGTTTCACGTACTTGTGTCTATTTTGTAAATCATTTATAAAACCTGCATTATTCTCATCCCAAAAATATTAGATTTTAAAAGTGGGACTATAACTCACTTTCACAGATTTTTACTTCGTCGGAAAGTAAGACTTGGCCACTGGTTGATTCACGAACCTATAACAAATATGTACATATATATCAAAGTATGTTCAAAATATATTTACAACACTTTTAATACATTTTGATGTTTTAAGTTCATTAAGTCAGCTGTCCTCGTTAGTAACCTACAACTAGTTGTCCACAGTTAGATGTACAGAAATAAATCGATAAATATTATCTTGAATCAATCCACGACCCTGTGTATACGTATCTCAGTATTAATCACAACTCAAACTATATATATATTTTGGAATCAACCTCAACCCTGTATAGCTAACTCCAACATTCACATATAGGGTGTCTATGGTTGTTTCGCAATATATATATATATAGATGGGTCGACATGATAGGTTGAAACATTGTATACGTGTCTATGGTATCTCAAGATTACATAATATAAAATATAAGTTGATTAGGTTATGGTTGGAATAGATTTATTACTAAATTTCACGTAGGTAAAATGAGTAGTTTTTATCAATCTTGTTGTACTCGTCATTTCTTCGTTTCTAATCCGTTTTGAGTGATTCTAGTGGCCAAGGTTTCGTATTGAACTTAAATTTATGAATCTAAATAGAAAAAGTATAAGTTTATAGTCGGAAATACAAGTTACAAGTTGTTTTTGAAAGAGGTAGTCATTTTCGTCGAAAGAACGACATCTTGATGACCATTTTGAAAAACATACTTTCACTTTGAGTTTAACCATGATTTTTGGATATGGTTTCATGTTCATAATAAAAATCATTTTCCCAGAATTATAGCTTTTAAATCAAAGTTTTTCATAGTTTTTAATTATCCAAACCAAAACAGCCCCCGGTTGTAACTACGACGGCGTAAATCCAGTTTTATGGTGTTTATCGTGTTTCTGAGTTTTAAATCATTAAGTTAGCATATCATATAGATATAGAACATGTGTTTAGTTGATTTTAAAAGTCTAGTTAGAAGGATTAACTTTATTTGCGAACAAGTTTAGAATTAACTAAACTATGTTCTAGTGATTACAAGTTTATAACGTTGAATAAGACAGCTTTTTATGTATGAATCGAATGATGTTATGAATATCATTAATACCTCAAGTTCCTTGGATAAACCTACTGAAAATGAGAAAAATGGATCTAGCTTCAAAGGATCCTTGGATGGCTTGAAAGTTCTTGAAGCAGAATCGTGACACGAAAACAATTTCAAGTAAGATTTCCACTTGAAATAAGATTGTTATAGTTATAGAAATTGAATTAAAGTTTGAATATGATTATTACCTTGTATTAGAAAGATAACCTACTGTAAGAAACAAAGATTTCTTGAGGTTGGATGATCACCTTACAAGATTGGAAGTGAGCTAGCAAACTTGAAAGTATTCTTGATTTTATGAAACTAGAACTTGTAGAATTTATGAAGAACACTTAGAACTTGAAGATAGAACTTGAGCGAGATCAATTAGATGAAGAAAATTGAAGAATTAAAGTGTTTGTAGGTGTTTTTGGTCGTTGGTGTATGGATTAGATATAAAGGATATGTAATTTTGTTTTCATGTAAATAAGTCATGAATGATTACTCATATTTTTGTAATTTTATGAGATATTTCATGCTAGTTGCCAAATGATGGTTCCCACATGTGTTAGGTAACTCACATGGTCTACTAAGAGCTGATCATTGGAGTGTATATACCAATAGTACATACATCTAAAAGCTGTGTATTGTACGAGTACGAATACGGGTGCATACGTGTAGAATTGTTGATGAAACTGAACGAGGATGTAATTGTAAGCATTTTTGTTAAGTAGAAGTATTTTGATAAGTGGCTTGAAGTCTTTCAAAAGTGTATGAATACATATTAAAACACTACATGTATATACATTTTAACCGAGTCGTTAAGTCATCGTTAGTCGTTACATGTAAGTGTTGTTTTGAAACCTTTAGGTTAACGATCTTGTTAAATGTTGTTAACCTAATGTTTATAATATCAAATGAGATTTTAAATTATTATATTATCATGATATTATGATGTACAAATATCTCTTAATATGATATATATACATTAAATGTCGTTACAACGATAATCGTTACATATATGTCTCGTTTCGAAATCATTAAGTTAGTAGTCTTGTTTTTACATATGTAGTTCATTGTTAATATACTTAATGATATGATTACATATCATAATATCATGTTAACTATATATATAACCATATATATGTCATCATATAGTTTTTACAAGTTTTAACTTTCGTGAATCACCGGTCAACTTGGGTGGTCAATTGTCTATATGAAACCTATTTCAATTAATCAAGTCTTAACAAGTTTGATTGCTTAACATGTTGGAAACACTTATTCATGTAAATAACAATTTCATTTAATATATATATAAACATTGAAAAGTTCGGGTCACTACAGTACCTACCCGTTAAATAAATTTTGTCCCGAAATTTTAAGCAGTTGGAGGTGTTGACGTATCTTCTGGAAATAAATGCGGGTATTTCTTCTTCATCTGATCTTCTCATTCCCAGGTGAACTCAGCTCCTCTACGAGCATTCCATCGAACCTTAACAATTGGTATCTTGTTTTGCTTAAGTCTTTTAACCTCACGATCCATTATTTCGACGGGTTCTTCGATGAATTGAAGTTTTTCGTTGATTTGGATTTCATCTAACGGAATAGTGAGATCTTCTTTAGAAAAACATTTCTTCAAATTCGAGACGTGGAAAGTGTTATGTATAGCCGCGAGTTGTTGAGGTAACTCAAGTCGGTAAGCTACTGGTCCGACACGATCAATAATCTTGAATGGTCCAATATACCTTGGATTTAATTTCCCTCGTTTCCCAAATCGAACAACACCTTTCCAAGGTGCAACCTTAAGCATGACCATCTCTCCAATTTCAAATTCTATATCTTTTCTTTTAATGTCGGTGTTGAAATGTCCCGTTCTTATTGATTAAAAACGTTCCATATTAATTGATTTCGTTGCGAGGTTTTGACCTCTATATGAGACGTTTTTCAAAGACTGCATTCATTTTTAAAACAAACCATAACCTTTATTTCATAAATAAAGGTTTAAAAAGCTTTACGTAGATTATCAAATAATGATAATCTAAAATATCCTGTTTACACACGACCATTACAGAATGGTTTACAATACAAATATGTTACATCGAAATCAGTTTCTTGAATGCAGTTTTTACACAATATCATACAAACATGGACTCTAAATCTTGTCCTTATTTTAGTATGCAACAGCGGAAGCTCTTAGTATTCACCTGAGAATAAACATGCTTTAAACGTCAACAAAAATGTTGGTGAGTTATAGGTTTAACCTATATATATCAAATCGTAACAATAGACCACAAGATTTCATATTTCAATACACTTCCCATACATAGAGATAAAAATCATTCATATGATGAACACCTGGTAACCGACATTAACAAGATGCATATATATAAGAATATCCCCATCATTCCGGGACACCCTTCGGATATGATATAAATTTCGAAGTACTAAAGCATCCGGTACTTTGGATGGGGTTTGTTAGGCCCAATAGATCTATCTTTAGAGTTCGCGTCAATTAGGGTGTCTGTTCCCTAATTCTTAGATTACCAGACTTAAAAAAAAGGGGCATATTCGATTTCGATAATTCAACCATAGAATGTAGTTTCACGTACTTGTGTCTATTTTGTAAATCATTTATAAAACCTGCATGTATTCTCATCCCAAAAATATTAGATTTTAAAAGTGAGACTATAACTCACTTTCACAGATTTTTACTTCGTCGGGAAGTAAGACTTGGTCACTGGTTGATTCACGAACCTATAACAATATATACATATATATCAAAGTATGTTTAAAATATATTTACAACACTTTTAATATATTTTGATGTTTTAAGTTTATTAAGTCAGCTGTCCTCGTTAGTAACCTACAACTAGTTGTCCACAGTTAGATGTACAGAAATAAATCGATAAATATTATCTTGAATCAATCCACGACCCAGTGTATACGTATCTCAGTATTGATCACAACTCAAACTATATATATTTTGGAATCAACCTCAACCCTGTATAGCTAACTCCAACATTCACATATAGAGTGTCTATGGTTGTTCCGAAATATATATAGATGTGTCGACATGATAGGTCGAAACATTGTATACGTGTCTATGGTATCTCAAGATTACAAAATATACAATACAAGTTGATTAAGTTATGGTTGGAATAGATTTGTAACCAATTTTCACGTAGCTAAAATGAGAAAAATTATCCAATCTTGTTTTACCCATAACTTCTTCATTTTAAATCCGTTTTGAGTGAATCAAATTGCTATGGTTTCATATTGAACTCTATTTTATGAATCTAAACAGAAAAAGTATAGGTTTATAGTCGAAAAATAAGTTACAAGTCATTTTTGTAAAGGTAGTCATTTCAGTCGAAAGAACGACGTCTAGATGACCATTTTAGAAAACATACTTCCACTTTGAGTTTAACCATAATTTTTGGATATAGTTTTATGTTCATAATAACAATCATTTTCTCAAAATAACAACTTTTAAATCAAAGTTTATCATAGTTTTTAATTAACTAACCCAAAACAGCCCGCGGTGTTACTATGACGGCGTAAATCCGGTTTTACGGTGTTTTCGTGTTTCCAGGTTTTAAATCATTAAGTTAGCATATCATATAGATATATAACATGTGTGTAGTTAATTTTAAAAGTCAAGTTAGAAGGATTAACTTTTGTTTGCGAACAAGTTTAGAATTAACTCAACTATGTTCTAGTGATTACGAGTTTAAACCTTCGAATAAGATAGTTTTATATATATGAATCGAATGATGTTATGAACATCATTACTACCTCAAGTTTAGTAGGTAAACCTACTGGAAATTACAAGAAATGATCTAGCTTCAAAGGATCTTGGATGGCTTGAAAGTTCTTGAAGTAGGATCATGACACAAAAACAAGTTCAAGTAAGATTTTTACTCGAATTAAGATAGTTTATAGTTATAGAAATTGAATCAGAGTTTGAATATGAATATTACCTTGAATAAGAAAGATAACCTACTGTATATAACAAAGGTTTCTTGATCTTAGATGATTACTTGGAATGGATTAGAAAGCTTGGAAGTAAATTAGTAAACTTGAAGGGATTTTTGAAGTGTTCTTGAAGTGTTCTTCCTATGATGATTATAGCTTGATTCTTGAAGTGATTTTTGATGAAGATGATGATTAACTACTTTAAAAAATACGTTCATAATAGTGTGTGTGTGTGTGTGTTGAGAGAGAATTAGAAAGAGAATTGGAAGTGAAATGGAGTGAATGATGAGTGGTAATTGGTGAGTGGTGAGTGGGGTTAAAAGGAGTTCTAGTTAGTTGACTAGCTCATGGTAGAAGTTAAAATTGATTAGTCATACATGACATAATCAAGAGTGGAATCCCATGCTAGTTCCTATTGGTATATACTCATAGTAATTACGTTTTGAAGCTGTGTATAATACGGGTAAGAATACGACTAGAATTCTTGATGAAAGAAAAGAATGGAAAAGTAACTGTAACCATTTTCGTTAAGTATGAGTGTTTTGATATATGTCTTGAAGTCTTCCAAAAGTATTTTAATACATCTAAATACACTACATGTATATACATTTTAACTGAGTCGTTAAGTCATCGTTAGTCGTTACATGTAAGTGTTGTTTTGAAACCTTTAAGTTAACGATCTCAATTAATGTTGTTAACCCATTGTTTATTATATCTAATGAGATGTTAAATTATTATATTATCATGATATTATGATATATTAATATATCTTAATATGATATATATACATTTAAATGTCGTTACAACGATAATCGTTACATATATGTCTCGTTTCGAAATCCTTAAGTTAGTAGTCTTGTTTATATGTATATAATTCATTGTTAATATAATTATGGAGATACTTACTTATCATAATCTCATGTTAACCATATGTATATCCATATATATATCGTCATGTCGTTTTTACAAGTTTTAACGTTCGTGAATCGCCGGTCAACTTGGGTGGTCAATTGTCTATATGAAACATATTTCAATTAATCAAGTCTTAACAAGTTTGATTGCTTAACATGTTGGAAACATTTAATCATGTAAATATCAATCTCAATTAATATATATAAACATGGAAAAGTTCGGGTCACTACAGTACCTACCCGTTAAATAAATTTCGTCCCGAAATTTTAAGCTGTTGAAGGTGTTGTCGAATCTTCTGGAAATAGATGCGGGTATTTCTTCTTCATCTAAACTTCACGCTCCCAGGTGAACTCGGGTCCTCTACGAGCATTCCATCGAACCTTAACAATTGGTATCTTGTTTTGCTTAAGTCTTTTAACCTCACGATCCATTATTTCGACGGGTTCTTCGATGAATTGGAGTTTTTCGTTGATTTGGATTTCATCTAACAGAATAGTGAGATCTTCTTTAGCAAAACATTTCTTCAAATTCGAGACGCGGAAAGTGTTATGTACAGCCGCGAGTTGTTGAGGTAACTCAAGTCGGTAAGCTACTGGTCCGACACGATCAATAATCTTGAATGGTCCAATATACCTTGGATTTAATTTCCCTCGTTTACCAAATCGAACAACGCCTTTCCAAGGTGAAACTTTAAGCATGACCATCTCTCCAATTTCAAATTCTATATCTTTTCTTTTAATGTCAGCGTAGCTCTTTTGTCGACTTTGGGCGGTTTTCAACCGTTGTTGAATTTGGATGATCTTCTCGATAGTTTCTTGTATAATCTCCGGACCCGTAATCTGTCTATCCCCCACTTCACTCCAACAAATTGGAGACCTGCACTTTCTACCATAAAGTGCTTCAAACAGCGCCATCTCAATGCTTGAATGGTAGCTGTTGTTGTAGGAAAATTCTGCTAATGGTAGATGTCGATCCCAACTATTTTCGAAATCAATAACACATGCTCGTAGCATGTCTTCAAGCGTTTGTATCGTCCTTTCGCTCTGCCCATCAGTTTGTGGATGATAGGCAGTACTCATGTCTAGACGAGTTCCTAATGCTTGCTGTAATGTCTGCCAGAATCTTGAAATAAATCTGCCATCCCTATCAGAGATAATAGAGATTGGTATTCCATGTCTGGAGACGACCTCCTTCAAATACAGTCGTGCTAACTTCTCCATCTTGTCATCTTCTCTTATTGGCAGGAAATGTGCTGATTTGGTGAGACGATCAACTATTACCCAAATAGTATCAAAACCACTTGCAGTCCTTGGCAATTTAGTGATGAAATCCATGGTAATGTTTTCCCATTTCCATTCCGGGATTTCGGGTTGTTGAAGTAGACCTGATGGTTTCTGATGCTCAGCTTTGACCTTAGAACACGTCAAACATTCTCCTACGTATTTAGCAACATCGGCTTTCATACCCGGCCACCAAAAATATTTCCTGAGATCCTTGTACATCTTCCCCGTTTCAGGATGTATTGAGTATCTGGTTTTATGAGCTTCTCTAAGTACCATTTCTCTCATATCTCCAAATTTTGGTACCCAAATCCTTTCAGCCCTATACCGGGTTCCGTCTTCCCGAATATTAAGATGTTTCTCCGATCCTTTGGGTATTTCATCCTTTAAATTTGCCTCTTTTAAAACTCCTTGTTGCGCCTCCTTTATTTGAGTAGTAAGGTTATTATGAATCATTATATTCATAGATTTTACTCGAATGGGTTCTCTGTCCTTCCTGCTCAAGGCATCGGCTACCACATTTGCCTTCCCCGGGTGGTAACGAATCTCAAAGTCGTAATCATTCAATAATTCAATCCACCTACGCTGCCCCATATTCAGTTGTTTCTGATTAAATATGTGTTGAAGACTTTTGTGGTCGGTATATATAATACTTTTGACCCCATATAAGTAGTGCCTCCAAGTCTTTAATGCAAAAACAACCGCGCCTAATTCCAAATCATGCGTCGTATAATTTTGTTCGTGAATCTTCAATTGTCTAGACGCATAAGAAATCACCTTCGTTCGTTGCATTAATACACAACCGAGACCGTGCTTTGATGCGTCACAATAAATCACAAAATCATCATTCCCTTCAGGCAATGACAATATAGGTGCCGTAGTTAGCTTTTTCTTCAATAACTGAAACGCTTTCTCTTGTTCATCATTCCATTCAAATTTCTTCCCTTTATGCGTTAATGCAGTCAAGGGTTTTGCTATTCTGGAAAAGTCTTGGATGAACCTTCTGTAGTAACTAGCTAGTCCTAAAAACTGGCGTATGTGTTTCAGAGTTTTCGGGGTTTCCCACTTTTCAACAGTTTCTATCTTTGCCGGATCCACCTTAATACCTTCTTTGTTTACTATGTGACCGAGGAATTGAACTTCTTCCAACCAAAATGCACACTTTAAAAACTTAGCGTACAATTCTTCCTTCCTCAATACTTCTAACACCTTTCTCAAATGTTCACCGTGTTCTTGGTCATTCTTTGAGTAAATAAGTATGTCATCAATGAAAACAATGACAAACTTGTCAAGGTATGGTCCACACACTCGGTTCATAAGGTCCATGAACACAGCTGGTGCATTAGTTAAACCAAACGGCATGACCATAAACTCGTAATGACCGTAACATGTTCTGAAAGCAGTCTTTGGAATATCATCTTCTTTCACTCGCATTTGATGATACCCGGAACGTAAGTCAATCTTTGAATAAATAGACGAGCCTTGTAGTTGATCAAATAAGTCGTCGATTCTCGGTAGTGGGTAGCGGTTCTTGATGGTAAGTTTGTTCAACTCTCGGTAGTCGATACACAACCTGAATGTACCATCTTTCTTCTTGACAAACAAAACAGGAGCTCCCCACAGTGATGTGCTTGGTCGAATGAAACCACGCTCTAAAAGTTCTTGTAATTAGCTTTGCAGTTCTTTCATCTTGCTGGGTACGAGTCTGTAAGGAGCACGAGCTATTGGTGCAGCTCCTGGTACAAGATCTATTTGAAATTCAACGGATCGCTGTGGGGGTAATCCCGGTAATTATTTCGGAAATACATCGGGAAATTCTTTTGCAATGGGAACATCATTGATGCTCTTTTCTTCAGTTTGTACTTTCTCGACGTGTGCTAGAACAGCATAGCAACCTTTTCTTATTAGTTTTTGTGCCTTCAAATTACTAATAATATGTAGCTTCGTGTTTCCCTTTTCTCCGTACACCATTAAGGGTTTTCCTTTTTCTGGTATAATGCGAATTGCATTTTTGTAACAAACGATCTCTGCTTTCACTTCTTTCAACCAGTCCATACCGATTATCACATCAAAACTCCCTAACTCTACTGGTATCAAATCAATCTTAAATGTTTCGTTAACCAGTTTAATTTCTCGATTCCGACATATATTATCTGCTGAAATTAATTTACCATTTGCTAATTCGAGTAAAAATTTACTATCCAAAGGCGTCAATTGACAACTTAATTTAGCACAAAAATCTCTACTCATATAGCTTCTATCCGCACCCGAATCAAATAAAACGTAAGCAGATTTATTGTCAATAAGAAACGTACCCGTAACAAGCTCCGGGTATTCCTGTGCCCCTGCTGCATTAATATTGAAAACTCTTCCGCGGCCTTGTCCATTCGTGTTCTCCTGGTTCGGGCAATTTCTAATAATGTGGCCCGGTTTTCCACATTTATAACAAACTACATTGGCATAACTTGCTCCGACACTACTTGCTCCGCCATTACTCGTTCCGACACCATTTATTCCTTTCGTTCTATTAACCCCTGGTCCGTAGACCTCACACTTCGCCGCGCTATGACCATTTCTTTTACACTTGTTGCAAAATTTGGTGCAGAACCCCGAGTGATACTTTTCACACCTTTGGCATAGCTGCTTCTGATTGTTGTTGTTGTTGCGGTTATTATTGTTGTTGGGATGATTGTTGTAGTTGCTGTTGTTGTTGTTGTTGTTGTTGTTGTTGGGCCGTTTGTTGTAGTTGCGATTGATGTTGCGATTGTTGGGATAATTGTTGCGATTATTGTTGTAATTGGTGTTGTTGTTGTATTGGTGATTCTTATCACCGTTTTCCTCCCACTTTCTTTTGACTTGCTTCACATTGGCCTCTTCAGCAGTCAGTTCTT
Organism: Rutidosis leptorrhynchoides; assembly: GCF_046630445.1. Lineage (NCBI taxonomy): Eukaryota > Viridiplantae > Streptophyta > Magnoliopsida > Asterales > Asteraceae > Rutidosis > Rutidosis leptorrhynchoides. The sequence continues at coordinate 552,298,042 of NC_092334.1, forward strand.
TAATTCTTTCTTCAATCTGGTTCACTAGTTTGTGAGCCATTCTACATGCCTGTTGTATGGAGGCGGGCTCGTGTGAACTTATATCTTCTTGGATTCTTTCCGGTAATCCTTTCACAAACGCGTTGATCTTCTCTTCCTCATCTTCGAATGCTCCCGGACACAATAGGCACAATTTTGTGAATCGTCTTTCGTACGTGGTAATATCAAATCCTTGGGTTCGTAACCCTCTAAGTTCTGTCTTGAGCTTATTGACCTCGGTTCTGGGACGGTACTTCTCGTTCATCAAGTGCTTGAATGCTGACCACGGTAGTGCGTACGCATCATCTTGTCCCACTTGCTCTAGATAGGTATTCCACCATGTTAACGCAGAACCTGTGAAGGTATGCGTAACGTACTTCACTTTGTCCTCTTCAGTACACTTACTTATGGCAAACACCGATTCGACCTTCTCGGTCCACCGTTTCAATCCGATCGGTCCTTCGGTTCCATCAAATTCCAAAGGTTTGCAGGCAGTGAATTCTTTGTAGGTGCATCCTACACGATTTCCTGTACTGCCAGATCCAAGGTTATTGTTGGTATATAGCGCAGCCTGTACTGCGGCTATGTTTGAAGCTAGAAAAGTACGGAATTCCTCTTCATTCATATTCACGGTGTGTCGAGTAGTTGGTGCCATTTCCTTCAAAATAGTCAAATGGAACAAGTTAATCATACAGAATATTAAGAGTAGTTAATAGTATTTCGTAGCATAATATGAACTCATTTATAAAAGCTTTTTCTTCATATTAGCGTTTTATAAGTTTAAATTTGGGTAGTACCTACCCGTTAAGTTCATACTTAGTAGCTAATATACAATTCAACTACTACAATTCTATATGAAAAACTGATTGTAATAATATTTCGCGTTCAAACTTTTATACAATATTTTACAAACTTACAATACCGCTTATTTTACATAAAGCATGAAATATAGCACACAATAACTTTGATACAAGATAGTTGTGAAGATAATTCTAGCTAGTACACAAGTCGTTCAGCAAAGGCAATAAAGACACGTAATTCATACGTCCAGAAACAAGTCATGCATTCTGGTTTTACTAGGACTACTTCCCATCCTTGGTCTTGTGGAACATAACCGTTATGGCCGTTGATAAGACAGCGTGTTGTAACGTCGTCAAAGGGACGAGGGTTACGTAATGACCAACAGTCTCGTAATAACCTAAAACCTCATTTCTTACCCCAATTACCGACTCCGTCACTTGTGGGAACGTTTTGTTTAATAGTTGTAGCCCGATGTTCTTGTTCTCACTTTGGTGAGAAGCGAACATTACTAACCCGTAAGCATAACATGCTTCTTTATGTTGCATGTTAGCCGCTTTTTCTAAATCACGAAGTCCTATATTCGGATATACTGAGTCAAAATAATTTCTTAACCCGTTGCGTAAAATAGCATTTGGGTTCCCCGCAATATATGCGTCAAAGTAAACACATCGTAACTTATGGATTTCCCAATGTGATATCCCCCATCTTTCGAACAAAAGCCTTTTATTAACCAAGGCATTCTTGGAACGTTCTTCGAATGTCTTACAAACTGATCTCGCCTTAAATAGTTGTGCCGAGGAATTCTGACCGACTCTAGACAAGATTTCATCAATCATGTCTCCAGGTAGGTCTCTTAAAATATTGGGTTGTCTATCCATTTTGTGTTTTTATACTGTAAAATAGACAAGAGTTAGATTCATAAAAAAAATACTTATTAATACAAGCAATTTTTACATATATCATAAAGCATAAGCACACTATATTACATATATTACACCACATGAATACAACTATCTTATTTCGACTCGCTCGTTTCTTCTTGTTCGGTTTTGGTTCGTTTTGCCAAGTTTCTAGGGATATATGATGTTCCCCTAATACGAGTCGTCGTTGTCCACATTGGTTTAGAAAAACCTGGTGGTTTAGAGGTTCCCGGGTCATTGTTACAACTTAAGGACTTCGGGGGTTGACGATACATATAAAGTTCATCGGGGTTGGAATTAGATTTCTCTATTTTTATGCCCTTTCCCTTATTATTTTCTTTTGCCTTTTTAAATTCAGTTGGGGTAATTTCTATAACATCATCGGAATTCTCGTCGGAATCCGATTCATCGGAGAATTGGTAATCCTCCAAATATTTTGCTTCCTTGGCGGAAACACCATTGACCATAATTAACCTTGGTCGGTTGGTTGAGGATTCTCTTTTACTTAACCGTTTTATTATCTCCCCCACCGGTTCTATTTCTTCTTCCGGTTCCGATTCTTCTTCCGGTTCCGACTCTTCTTCCGGTTCCTCTTCGGGAACTTGTGAATCAGTCCACGAATCATTCCACTTTACATTTGACTCTTCATTATTATTAGGTGAGTCAGTGGGACTTGTTCTAGAGGTAGACATCTATCACATAATATCAAACACGTTAAGAGATTAATATATCACATAATATTCATATGTTAAAAATATATAGTTTCCAACAAAAATGTTAAGCAATCATTTTTAAAGAAAACACGGTCGAAGTCCAGACTCACTAATGCATCCTAACAAACTCAATAAGACACACTAATGCAAATTTTCTGGTTCTCTAAGACCAACGCTCTGATACCAACTGAAATGTCCCGTTCTTATTGATTAAAAACGTTCCATATTAATTGATTTCGTTGCGAGGTTTTGACCTCTACATGAGACGTTTTTCAAAGACTGCATTTATTTTTAAAACAAACCATAACCTTTATTTCATAAATAAAGGTTTAAAAAGCTTTACGTAGATTATCAAATAATGATAATCTAAAATATCCTGTTTACACACGACCATTACATAATGGTTTACAATACAAATATGTTACATCGAAATCAGTTTCTTGAATGCAGTTTTTACACAATATCATACAAACATGGACTCCAAATCTTGTCCTTATTTTAGTATGCAACAGCGGAAGCTCTTAGTATTCACCTGAGAATAAACATGCTTTAAACGTCAACAAAAATGTTGGTGAGTTATAGGTTTAACCTATATATATCAAATCGTAACAATAGACCACAAGATTTCATATTTCAATACACATCCCATACATAGAGATAAAAATCATTCATATGATGAACACCTGGTAACCGACATTAACAAGATGCATATATATAAGAATATCCCCATCATTCCGGGACACCCTTCGGATATGATATAAATTTCGAAGTACTAAAGCATCCGGTACTTTGGATGGGGTTTGTTAGGCCCAATAGATCTATCTTTAGAGTTCGCGTCAATTAGGGTGTCTGTTCTCTAATTCTTAGATTACCAGACTTAATAAAAATGGGCATATTCGATTTCGATAATTCAACCATAGAATGTAGTTTCACGTACTTGTGTCTATTTTGTAAATCATTTATAAAACTTGCATGTATTCTCATCCCAAAAATATTAGATTTTAAAAGTGGGACTATAACTCACTTTCACAGATTTTTACTTCGTCGGGAAGTAAGACTTGGCCACTGGTTGATTCACGAACCTATAACAATATATACATATATATCAAAGTATGTTTAAAATATATTTACAACACTTTTAATATATTTTGATGTTTTAAGTTTATTAAGTCAGCTGTCTTCGTTAGTAACCTACAACTAGTTGTCCACAGTTAGATGTACAGAAATAAATCGATAAATATTATCTTGAATCAATCCACGACCCAGTGTATACGTATCTCAGTATTGATCGCAACTCAAACTATATATATTTTGGAATCAACCTCAACCCTGTATAGCTAACTCCAACATTCACATATAGAGTGTCTATGGTTGTTCCGAAATATATATAGATGTGTCGACATGATAGGTCAAAACATTGTATACGTGTCTATGGTATCTCAAGATTACATAATATACAATACAAGTTGATTAAGTTATGGTTGGAATAGATTTGTTACCAATTTTCACGTAGCTAAAATGAGAAAAATTATCCAATCTTGTTTTACCCATAACTTCTTCATTTTAAATCCGTTTTGAGTGAATCAAATTGCTATGATTTCATATTGAACTCTATTTTATGAATATAAACAGAAAAAGTATAGGTTTATAGTTGGAAAAATAAGTTACAAGTCGTTTTTGTAAAGGTAGTCATTTCAGTCGAAAGAACGACATCTAGATGACCATTTTAGAAAACATACTTCCACTTTGAGTTTAACCATAATTTTTGGATATAGTTTCATGTTCATAATAACAATAATTTTCTCAGAATAACAACTTTTAAATCAAAGTTTATCATAGTTTTTAATTAACTAACCCAAAACAGCCCGCGGTGTTACTACGACGGCGTAAATCCGGTTTTACGGTGTTTTTCGTGTTTCCAGGTTTTAAATCATTAAGTTAGCATATCATATAGATATAGAACATGTGTGTAGTTAATTTTAAAAGTCAAGTTAGAAGGATTAACTTTTGTTTGCGAACAAGTTTAGAATTAACTAAACTATGTTCTAGTGATTACGAGTTTAAACATTCGAATAAGATAGTTTTATATATATGAATCGAATGATGTTATGAACATCATTACTACCTCAAGTTTAGTAGTTAAACCTACTGGAAATGACAAGAAATGATCTAGCTTTAAAGGATCTTGGATGGCTTGAAAGTTCTTGAAGTAGGATCATGACACAAAAACAAGTTCAAGTAAGATTTTTACTCGAATTAAGATAGTTTATAGTTATAGAAATTGAATCAAAGTTTGAATATGAATATTACCTTGAATAAGAAAGATAACCTACTGTATATAACAAAGGTTTCTTGATCTTAGATGATTACTTGGAATGGATTAGAAAGCTTGGAAGTAAATTAGTAAACTTGAAGGGATTTTTGAAGTGTTCTTGAAGTGTTCTTCCTATGATGATTATAGCTTGATTCTTGAAGTGATTTTTGATGAAGATGATGATTAACTACTGGAAAAATACGTTCATAATAGTGTGTGTGTGTTGAGAGAGAATTAGAAAGAGAATTGGAAGTGAAATGGAGTGAATGATGAGTGGTAATTGGTGAGTGGTGAGTGGGGTTAAAAGGAGTTCTAGTTAGTTGACTAGCTCATGGTAGAAGTTAAAATTGATTAGTCATACATGACATAATCAAGAGTGGAATCCCATGCTAGTTCCTATTGGTATATACTCATAGTAAGTACGTTTTGAAGCTGTGTATAATACGGGTAAGAATACGACTAGAATTCTTGATGAAAGAAAAGAATGGAAAAGTAACTGTAACCATTTTCATTAAGTATGAGTGTTTTGATATATGTCTTGAAGTCTTCCAAAAGTATTTTAATACATCTAAATACACTACATGTATATACATTTTAACTGAGTCGTTAAGTCATCGTTAGTCGTTACATGTAAGTGTTGTTTTGAAACCTTTAAGTTAACGATCTCAATTAATGTTGTTAACCCATTGTTTATTATATCTAATGAGATGTTAAATTATTATATTATCATGATATTATGATATATTAATATATCTTAATATGATATATATACATTTAAATGTCGTTACAACGATAATCGTTACATATATGTCTCGTTTCGAAATCCTTAAGTTAGTAGTCTTGTTTATATGTATATAACTCATTGTTAATATACTTATGGAGATACTTACTTATCATAATCTCATGTTAACCATATGTATATCCATATATATATCGTCATGTCGTTTTTACAAGTTTTAACGTTCGTGAATCGCCGGTCAACTTGGGTGGCCAATTGTCTATATGAAACATATTTCAATTAATCAAGTCTTAACAAGTTTGATTGCTTAACATGTTGAAAACATTTAATCATGTAAATATCAACCTCAATTAATATATATAAACATGGAAAAGTTCGGGTCACTACAGGCGTAGCTCTTTTGTCGACTTTGGGCGGTTTTCAACCGTTGTTGAATTTGGATGATCTTCTCGGTAGTTTCTTGTATTATCTCCGGACCTGTAATCTGTCTATCCCTCACTTCACTCCAACAAATTGGAGACCTGCACTTTCTACCATAAAGTGCTTCAAACGGTGCCATCTCAATGCTTGAATGGTAGCTGTTGTTGTAGGAAAATTCTGCTAATGGTAGATGTCGATCCCAACTGTTTCTGAAATCAATAATACATGCTCGTAGCATGTCTTCAAGCGTTTGTATCGTCCTTTTGCTCTGCCCATCAGTTTGTGGATGATAGGCAGTACTCATGTCTAGACGAGTTCCTAATGCTTGCTGTAATGTCTGCCAGAATCTTGAAATAAATCTGCCATCCCTATCAGAGATAATAGAGATTGGTATTCCATGTCTGGAGACGACTTCCTTCAAATACAGTCGTGCTAACTTCTCCATCTTGTCATCTTCTCTTATTGGCAGGAAGTGTGCTGATATGGTGAGACGATCAACTATTACCCAAATAGTATCAAAACCACTTGCAGTCCTTGGCAATTTAGTGATGAAATCCATGATAATGTTTTCCCATTTCCATTCCGGGATTTCGGGTTGTTAAAGTAGACCTGATGGTTTCTGATGCTCAGCTTTGACCTTAGAACACGTCAAACATTCTCCTACGTATTTAGCAACATCGGCTTTCATACCCGGCCACCAAAAATGTTTCTTGAGATCCTTGTACATCTTCCCCGTTCCAGGATGTATTGAGTATCTGGTTTTATGAGCTTCTCTAAGTACCATTTCTCTCATATCTCTAAATTTTGGTACCCAAATCCTTTCAGCCCTATACCGGGTTCCGTCTTCCCGAATATTAAGATGCTTCTCCGATCCTTTGGGTATTTCATCCTTTAAATTTCCCTCTTTTAAAACTCCTTGGTGCGCCTCCTTTATTTGAGTAGTAAGGTTATTGTGAATCATTATATTCATAGATTTTACTCGAATGGGTTCTCTGTCCTTCCTGCTCAAGGCGTCGGCTACCACATTTGCCTTCCTCGGGTGGTAACGAATCTTAAAGTCGTAATCATTCAACAATTCAATCCACCTACGCTGCCTCATATTCAGTTGTTTCTGATTAAATATGTGTTGAAGACTTTTGTGGTCGGTATATATAATACTTTTGACCCCATATAAATAGTGCCTCCAAGTCTTTAATGCAAAAACAACCGCGCCTAATTCCAAATCATGCGTCGTATAATTTTGTTCGTGAATCTTCAATTGTCTAGACGCATAAGCAATCACCTTTGTTCGTTGAATTAATACACAACCGAGACCTTTCTTTGATGCGTCACAATAAATCACAAAATCATCATTCCCTTCAGGAAATGACAATATAGGTGCCGTAGTTAGCTTTTTCTTCAATAACTGGAACGCTTTCTCTTGTTCATCCTTCCTTTCAAATTTCTTCCCTTTATGCGTTAATGCAGTCAAGGGTTTTGCTATTCTGGAAAAGTCTTGGATGAACCTTCTGTAGTAACCAGCTAGTCCTAAAAACTGGTGTATGTGTTTCGGAGTTTTTGGGGTTTCCCACTTTTCAACAGTTTCTATCTTTGCCGGATCCACCTTAATACCTTCTTTGTTCACTATGTGACCGAGGAATTCAACTTCTTCCAACCAAAATGCACACTTTGAAAAATTAGCGTACAATTCTTCGTTCTTCAATACTTCTAACACCTTTCTCAAATGTTCACCGTGTTCTTGGTCATTCTTTGAGTAAATAAGTATGTCATCAATGAAAACAAAGACAAACTTGTCAAGGTATGGTCCACACACTCGGTTCATAAGGTCCATGAACACAGCTGGTGCGTTAGTCAATCCAAACGGCATAACCATAAACTCGTAATGACCATAACGCGTCCTAAAAGCAGTCTTTGGAATATCATCTTCTTTCACCCGCATTTGATGATACCCGGAACGTAAGTCAATCTTTGAATAAACAGACGAGCCTTGTAGTTGATCAAATAAGTCGTCGATTCTCAGTAGTGGGTAGCGGTTCTTGATGGTAAGTTTGTTCAACTCTCGGTAGTCGATACACACCCTGAATGTACCATCTTTCTTCATGACAAACAAAACAGGAGCTCCCCACGGTGATGTGCTTGGTCGAATGAAACTACGTTCTAAAAGTTCTTGTAATTGACTTTGCAGTTCTTTCATCTCGCTGGGTGCGAGTCTGTAAGGAGCATGAGCTATTGGTGCATCTCCTGGTATAAGATCTATTTGAAATTCAACGGATCGATGTGGGGGTAATCCCGGTAATTCTTTCGGAAATACATCAGGAAATTCTTTTGCGACGGGAACATCATTGATGCTCTTTTCTTCAGTTTGTACTTTCTCGACGTGTGCTAGAACAGCATAGCAACCTTTTCTTATTAGTTTTTGTGCCTTCAAATTACTAATAAGATGTAGCTTCGTGTTGCCCTTTTCTCCGTACACCATTAAGGGTTTTCCTTTTTCTCGTATAATGCGAATTGCATTTTTGTAACAAACGATCTCTGCTTTCACTTCTTTCAACCAGTCCATACCGATTATCACATCAAAACTCGATAACTCTACTGGTATCAAGTCAATATTAAATGTTTCGCTAACCAGTTTAATTTCTCGATTTCGACATATATTATCTGCTGAAATTAATTTACCATTTGCTAATTCGAGTAAAAATTTACTATCCAAAGGCATCAATGGGCAACTTAATTTAGCACAAAAATCTCTACTCATATAGCTTCTATCCGCACCCGAATCAAATAAAACGTAAGCAGATTTATTGTCAATAAGAAACGTACCCGTAACAAGCTTCGGGTCTTCCTGTGCCTCTGCCGCATTAATATTGAAAACTCTTCCGCAGCCTTGTCCATTCGTGTTCTCCTGGTTCGGGCAATTTCTAATAATGTGGCCCGGTTTTCCACATTTATAACAAACTATATTGGCATAACTTGCTCCGACACTACTTGCTCCACCATTACTCGTTCTGACACCATTTGTTCCTTTCGTTCTGTTAACCCCTGGTCCGTAGACCTCACACTTCGCCGCGCTATGACCATTTCTTTTACACTTGTTGCAAAATTTGGTGCAGAACCCCGAGTGATACTTTTCACACCTTTGGCATAGCTGCTTCTGATTATTGTTGTTGTTGCGGTTGTTATTGTTATTGGGATGATTGTTATAGTTGCTGTTGTTGTTGTTATTGTTGTTGGTGTAACATCCCGCGTTTTTCCGTTAAATTTAATTTTAACACCGTCTTTTTTTTTAAAACATAATCTTTCGTATTTAAATTAATAGTTTCCGTGAGTAACGTTCATTATATTTCCGCTATTTAATTATAACATCACTCGTCTACTCGAGCGTTTTTAAAATATTCGTTTGGTTAAATCCCGCACCCGCTTTGAAACTCGAGGGACCGGAGTTGCCAAATGGGCAAACTAGTTGACTAGGTCAACTAGTCAACCCATTTTTCCACCATTTCCATCATCTCCCTCTCTCTCTCTTTCTCTCTAGCAAGAACACACACAAACCCCAACTTCATAGATTCATCATCTAAATCCGGATCGGGAAGCAAACTTCAAAACAAATTACATATTTGGAATCCTCTCTTCATCCTCTACAATTTGATACCAACTTCATCTCGTTTGGGTAACTTTCTAAAAACTCTAGATTTCTATAAATTCGTGTTTTTGACTTGAAATGGTGTTAGTTAGTGTCTATGGCTCGTGTATAACATGAATATATGTTTTGTTTGCTCGATTCGTTGTTTTGAGTAACTAGTTTGAACATTTGAAATGGGTTTGCTTAATCCTTGATTTTGGATGAGTTAATGTTGTTAGATTGTTAAAGTGCATGTTTTAATTGTGTTACTAGTATCACTAGCTTCGTTTGGATGTGTAGGTTGATTAAGAAAACTTCAAAAACCCGATTAATGATTTTGTGATGTTTGACTAGGGTTTGATAGTTCTTGACATGAACATTTGGATGTTTAAATGCCATGGAATGTTAATTGTTAGTGTTTAGTAGTAATGTATGCTTCATTACCTTCAAAACGGCATATCATATGTGTGAATTGGATTCCCGAAACTTAAAATGCAATTGATGAACTTGAAACTTTGAAAATGGACTTTTAAACGATCACTTGACGAGAAATCGGTTATGGAAAATGTTGTTTTTGTTTGATGATAAGTGTTTAGTTGTGTCCCTTGTCAAAAGAGCTTTCCAACGGTATAAGATACGTCTTCTAAGTGTTTACGGTTTGCGTTTTGTGCTAAATTGAATTTTGGATCAAGACTTGAACTTTTGAAACTGACCAGGCACCAGACCACGTTATTTGTCGCGCCGCGGAGCAATTTGTCGCGCCGTGGCCCAAAGGGTGATTTTAGAACATGTTTTTCAGGCTTTCTGACCTTCAAAATAGGCATTTGTCGCGCCGCGGAGCAAATTGTCGCGCCGCGACAATTGCCTGTTTCACCCGAACTTCAGCAAACTTGTTTTGGCCATAACTTTTTGACCGTAACTCCGTTTTCGATGAATCAAATATCGTTGGAAACGTAATAAGATTTCCTTTCTAATGGTAAGGTTTTGAAATGTCAACTCAAACTTTATTACAATCGTTCTAACATGTTTTTATACTTGATTCTTGCATGAAACTTGACAACGTGATTCACATGCTATACTATTCGAGTCGTAACGAGCCATAGGACTAATTGAACACATTTCACCCAACCATGTGTCGTAACCGGTTAATTGATACAACTTATTTGTTTAGGTCAAGGCTAAGCAACTTTCATGCATACGTTACTTTGTGAAGTACTTTTATACTCGTGCACTCGAGGTGAGATCATAGTCCCACCTTTTCAACAATTTTTTTTATACTTTTAAATTGTGGGCTGAGAAACATATACTTTGTTACATTTTGTGCTACTTACTTTTATACTTTGAACACAAGTACAAGGAAAACAAACATTCCACAGCGAGTTAGAACAAAAATCCTCAATTCGATTATCATTAGTTACACTTGCAGGGTGTAAGCGAGAACTTATATTGTGTGGCCATACGGGTTTGACAAACCCTCATTACGGACGGTTCGCTACCGTCTACGGATGAAATATATTTTCGGGAAACAGTGTATGTTCTAACACTATTGTGATGGGGTTCTATGGAAGGAAACGTTAAGTCTTGATAATTGGGTGCTCGCGAACAATACTTTTGGAATGCAAACGATTTTGATAATCAACTATGGGAATACTAAATCTTGTGGTTCAAAAACAACGTTTATTACAAACACCTACGATTTCACCAACGTTTTTCGTTGACAGATTCTCCTATGTTTTCTCAGGTTTATACATGGCTACTTGATACATGCTTCCGCACTCTTTGATTACTTGATTGGAGTCAACCATGCATGCATACGCTAGGGATAGCACTTTTTGGATTCAAACCTTGGTCTACATATTTACGCTATTTATAGCAACTGTGATTTAAACTAATTATGTCGCTAAATATTTCATTCGTACTTTATAACTTTTGTAAACTTAAACTTGTTGTCGATCCGCTTGTTAAACTAAACTTTGTAAGTCTTGTACTTTTCAAATGAATGCGACATAATTTTGGTCAAACGAGTCTCATATAGGGACTACGACCACGTAACGGGACCTAAGTAGTCGGCGCCGTCAATGACGATTTGGTCGGGTCGCTACAGATGGTATCAGAGCGTTGGTTGTAGGGAACTAGGACGTGCATTAGTGTGTCTAACAGAGTCGTTAGGACGCATTAGTGAGTCTAGACTACAACCGGATAGTTAGCATTTGCATTCTGACATACATTGCTATAGATAGCACTTACTTGACTACTTGTGCATTATACTTGAATCATTCTTAGGCAAACTTTTTAATGGTACCCAACCTTCATCATACGAACTCGTATTCCGCCAATTTTTGGTAAAACACGTGAATTCAAGATTCATACGCGTACGGATGACCGCGACTTCGTTAGCTACTCTAGCTCGGGAACTCAAATTTTTGGTTGTTATCCACCCCGTCTTAGCTTACTATCCATGAGTATTGTAAAGTCACTGTCACTACTCTAGGTGAGTATCGTCATCACTATTTATCGCTACGGTTGTGTACTACTCGCTATCATGACTCGTTACTCTTTTCATACCTAACTACTTTATTGTCTGATTCGAACCGCATTGACGTGAACAATCACTTATACACTTCCCTCGGGGAACGCATCTTTAGAGTTGCACTAATTCTTTCGATTCAATACGAATCATGTTTGAGACGTCGTTACATTTTGTTCATTTTAGATTTTCACGATGACACGAACTTGAACTCATGGAGTGATGTGGGAATGGAAGTATGATTTGGCGTAATATAACGACACTCGATCAACGTGGTTATATTACGGTAAGACATACCAAAGTTCTAGTGACGCGTGATGGTGGTTAGACTCGATCAACCTAAACACCACCATGTGCCATGTACATGACTTCATCTTTTCATGTTTGGACATCCGAAAACTCCGAGAATATTGATAACAACCATACCGGGGACACCCCTTCGACTTTTGTCGAACTGTACTTATGCTTCCGAATGAATTACCGATTCCTCTCGACTTCAACCGTATGTTACACGTGTATACTATCTCGTCCTCGCACAGTCTTATTGACTAATTACGATTTACTCGTTATGCTCGCACCGAGGCGGAAACTTCTCTCTCATCACACTCGTAATTCCGGTTCAGGAAATCTTTATTTTAAACTTTCAATGGAGGGAGGGACTCTCCACGTAATACTAGTATTCACCTCGAGGGTGAATAGTTCCGACGAACGTTTTTGGAAACTGATAAATCTTTCGCGACGCGAATTTTCTTGAGAAACTTGTCCTAACAAACTTGTTCAAATATACCTTACGGAATGTACTTTGTTTCGGATCGAGATCCTCGTTTCACTTCTAGATTTCGGAGTGCCTTACAAAAAGCCTCGGGACCACGTTTAGACATGAGTACCGCGTACCATCCAAAACCCGACGAACCGAACAAACATACGATTCAAACCTTGGAAACCGTAATACGAATTTGTGTTACCAACTTCAAACCACTTGAGAAAAGTCTTGCCTTTAACCAGAATCTCTTACCACGATAGTTATCATTCGATTCTTAACGTCACACCTTTTAAAACCACATGTGACCGGAAACGTCATTCTCTTTTGTCGAACAAAGTAAACGATGATCAATTCACCGGGGCCGAGTTTATTCATGAGCAACCGAGAAAATTTATTCATATTCAGGTAAAACCCTACGCGACTCGTAATCACCAAGAGCTACGCCGATGTTAGACGTAAACATTTCAAATTCCACGTGGGAAACCGCGTCACGTTAAGAGTCGCACCTTGGAAAAGTGCAATCCGTTTCGGGAAAACGTAGGAAGCTAAATCCGCGATATTTTGATCCTTTAAATTCTTGGGGTGTTTTGGACCCGTCGCTAGCCGTTTAGACTTTTCCGACTCATTTTGGGTCTCCGTTTATCCTACATTCGATGTATCAACTCAAAGACGTGTTTTGCGAAACGAGAACTTGTTATCTCCTTTGATGAACTCACTATCGACTATAACCCTCACTTCCTAGGAGGACCGGTTGAAACCATAAATCGTGAAGCCAAACCTTAAAACAACATATGATCCCGACCGTCAAAATTCGTGGAAATACTCAAGGACGTACCTTCACTTATTCGTAGAATTTACAACGCAAGATCTCGAGTAAGATTCAACAACTACTACTTCCAACTAAATTTCGGGACGAAATTTCTTTTGAGGTGTGGGTAATGTAACATCCCGCGTTTTTCCGTTAAATTTAATTTTAACACCGTCTTTTTTTTTAAAACATAATCTTTCGTATTTAAATTAATAGTTTCCGTGAGTAACGTTCATTATATTTCCGCTATTTAATTATAACATCACTCGTCTACTCGAGCGTTTTTAAAATATTCGTTTGGTTAAATCCCGCACCCGCTTTGAAACTCGAGGGACCGGAGTTGCCAAATGGGCAAACTAGTTGACTAGGTCAACTAGTCAACCCATTTTTCCACCATTTCCATCATCTCCCTCTCTCTCTCTTTCTCTCTAGCAAGAACACACACAAACCCCAACTTCATAGATTCATCATCTAAATCCGGATCGGGAAGCAAACTTCAAAACAAATTACATATTTGGAATCCTCTCTTCATCCTCTACAATTTGATACCAACTTCATCTCGTTTGGGTAACTTTCTAAAAACTCTAGATTTCTATAAATTCGTGTTTTTGACTTGAAATGGTGTTAGTTAGTGTCTATGGCTCGTGTATAACATGAATATATGTTTTGTTTGCTCGATTCGTTGTTTTGAGTAACTAGTTTGAACATTTGAAATGGGTTTGCTTAATCCTTGATTTTGGATGAGTTAATGTTGTTAGATTGTTAAAGTGCATGTTTTAATTGTGTTACTAGTATCACTAGCTTCGTTTGGATGTGTAGGTTGATTAAGAAAACTTCAAAAACCCGATTAATGATTTTGTGATGTTTGACTAGGGTTTGATAGTTCTTGACATGAACATTTGGATGTTTAAATGCCATGGAATGTTAATTGTTAGTGTTTAGTAGTAATGTATGCTTCATTACCTTCAAAACGGCATATCATATGTGTGAATTGGATTCCCGAAACTTAAAATGCAATTGATGAACTTGAAACTTTGAAAATGGACTTTTAAACGATCACTTGACGAGAAATCGGTTATGGAAAATGTTGTTTTTGTTTGATGATAAGTGTTTAGTTGTGTCCCTTGTCAAAAGAGCTTTCCAACGGTATAAGATACGTCTTCTAAGTGTTTACGGTTTGCGTTTTGTGCTAAATTGAATTTTGGATCAAGACTTGAACTTTTGAAACTGACCAGGCACCAGACCACGTTATTTGTCGCGCCGCGGAGCAATTTGTCGCGCCGTGGCCCAAAGGGTGATTTTAGAACATGTTTTTCAGGCTTTCTGACCTTCAAAATAGGCATTTGTCGCGCCGCGGAGCAAATTGTCGCGCCGCGACAATTGCCTGTTTCACCCGAACTTCAGCAAACTTGTTTTGGCCATAACTTTTTGACCGTAACTCCGTTTTCGATGAATCAAATATCGTTGGAAACGTAATAAGATTTCCTTTCTAATGGTAAGGTTTTGAAATGTCAACTCAAACTTTATTACAATCGTTCTAACATGTTTTTATACTTGATTCTTGCATGAAACTTGACAACGTGATTCACATGCTATACTATTCGAGTCGTAACGAGCCATAGGACTAATTGAACACATTTCACCCAACCATGTGTCGTAACCGGTTAATTGATACAACTTATTTGTTTAGGTCAAGGCTAAGCAACTTTCATGCATACGTTACTTTGTGAAGTACTTTTATACTCGTGCACTCGAGGTGAGATCATAGTCCCACCTTTTCAACAATTTTTTTATACTTTTAAATTGTGGGCTGAGAAACATATACTTTGTTACATTTTGTGCTACTTACTTTTATACTTTGAACACAAGTACAAGGAAAACAAACATTCCACAGCGAGTTAGAACAAAAATCCTCAATTCGATTATCATTAGTTACACTTGCAGGGTGTAAGCGAGAACTTATATTGTGTGGCCATACGGGTTTGACAAACCCTCATTACGGACGGTTCGCTACCGTCTACGGATGAAATATATTTTCGGGAAACAGTGTATGTTCTAACACTATTGTGATGGGGTTCTATGGAAGGAAACGTTAAGTCTTGATAATTGGGTGCTCGCGAACAATACTTTTGGAATGCAAACGATTTTGATAATCAACTATGGGAATACTAAATCTTGTGGTTCAAAAACAACGTTTATTACAAACACCTATGATTTCACCAACGTTTTTCGTTGACAGATTCTCCTATGTTTTCTCAGGTTTATACATGGCTACTTGATACATGCTTCCGCACTCTTTGATTACTTGATTGGAGTCAACCATGCATGCATACGCTAGGGATAGCACTTTTTGGATTCAAACCTTGGTCTACATATTTACGCTATTTATAGCAACTGTGATTTAAACTAATTATGTCGCTAAATATTTCATTCGTACTTTATAACTTTTGTAAACTTAAACTTGTTGTCGATCCGCTTGTTAAACTAAACTTTGTAAGTCTTGTACTTTTCAAATGAATGCGACATAATTTTGGTCAAACGAGTCTCATATAGGGACTACGACCACGTAACGGGACCTAAGTAGTCGGCGCCGTCAATGACGATTTGGTCGGGTCGCTACAGTTGGGCCGTTTGTTGTAGTTGCGATTGATGTTGTGATTGTTGGGATAGTTTTTGCGATTATTGTTGTAATTGTTGTTGTTGTTATATTGGTGATTCTTATCACCGTTTTCCTCCCACTTTTTTTGACTTGCTTCACATTGGCCTCTTCAGCCGCCTGTTCTTTAATTCTTTCCTCAATCTGGTTCACTAGTTTGTGAGCCATTCTACATGCCTGTTGTATGGAGGCGGGCTCGTGTGAACTTATATCTTCTTGGATTCTTTCCGGTAATCCTTTCACAAACGCGTCGATCTTCTCTTCCTCATCTTCGAACGCTCCCGGACACAATAGGCACAATTCTGTGAATCGTCTTTCATACATGGTAATATCAAATCCTTGGGTTCGTAACCCTCTAAGTTCTGTCTTGAGCTTATTGACCTCGGTTCTGGGACGGTACTTCTCGTTCATCAAGTGCTTGAATGCTAACCACGGTAGTGCGTAAGCATCATCTTGTCCCACTTGCTCTAGATAGGTATTCCACCATGTTAACGCAGTACCTGTGAAGGTATGCGTAGCGTACTTCACTTTGTCCTCTTCTGTCCACTTACTTATGGCAAACACCGATTCGACCTTCTCTGTCCACTGTTTCAATCCGATCGGTCCTTCGGTTCCATCAAATTCCAAAGGTTTGCAGGTAGTGAATTCTTTGTAGGTGCATCCTACACGATTTCCTGTACTGCTAGATCCAAGGTTATTGTTGGTATGTAGCGCGGCCTGTACTGCGGCTATGTTTGAAGCAAGAAAGGCACGAAATTCCTCTTCACTCATACTCAAGGTGTGTCGAGTAGTCGGTGCCATTTCCTTCAAAATAGTCAAATGAAACGAGTTAATCATATAGAATATCAAGAGTAGTCAATAGTAATTCGTAGCGTAATATGAACTCATTTATAAAAGCTTTTTCTTCATATTAGCGTTTTATAAGTTTAAATTCGGGTAGTACCTACCCGTTAAGTTCATACTTAGCAGCTAATATACAATTCAATTACTACAATTCTATATGAAAAACTGATTATAATAATATTTCGCGTTCAAAGTTTTTCACAATATTTTACAAACTTACAATACCGCTTATTTTACATATAACATGAAATATAGCACACAATAACTTTGATATAAGATAGTTGTGAAGATAATTCTAGCTAGTACACAAGTCGTTCAGCAAAGGCAATAAAGACACGTAATTCATACGTCCAGAAACAAGTCATGCATTCTGGTTTTACTAGGACTACTTCCCATCCTTGGTCTTGTGGAACATAACCGTTATGGCCGTTAATAAGACAGCGTGTTGTAACGTCATCAAAGGGACGAGGGTTACGTAATGTCCAACAGTCCCGTAACAATCTAAAAACCTTGTTTCTCAACCCAACTACTGAGTCCGTCACTTATGGGAACGTTTTGTTTAATAGTTGTAGCCCGATGTTCTTGTTCTCACTTTGGTGAGAAGCGAACATTACTAACCCGTAAGCATAACATGCTTCTTTATGTTGCATGTTAGCCGCTTTTTCTAAATCACGAATTCCAATATTCGGATACATTGAGTCAAAATAATTTCTTAACCCGTTGCGTAAAATAGCATTTGGGTTCCCCGCAATATATGCGTCAAAGTAAACACATCGTAACTTATGGGTTTCCAAATGTGATATCCCCCATCTTTCAAACGAAAGCCTTTTATAAACCAAGGCATTCTTGGAACGTTCTTCGAATGTCTTACAAACTGATTTTGCCATAAATAGTTGTGCCGAGGAATTCTGACCGACTCTAGACAAGATTTCATCAATCATGTCTCCGGGTAAGTCTTCTAAAATATTGGGTTGTCTATCCATTTTGTGTTTTTATACTGTAAAATAGACAAGAGTTAGATTCATAAAAGATACTTATTAATACAAGCAATTTTTACATATATCATAAAGCATAAGCACACTATATTACATATATTACACCGCACAAATACAACTATCTTATTCCGACTCACTCGTTTCTTCTTTTTCGAACTTGGTTCTTTTTGCTAAGTGTTTAGGGATATATGATGTTCCCCTAATACGAGCCGTCGTTTTCCACATTGGTCTAGAAAAACCTGGTGGTTTAGAGGTTCCCGGGTTATTGTTAAAACTTAAGAAATACGGGTGTTGATGATTGATAATGCTAAAAACGAACATATATTTCATAGCATTATTCCTCAAGAAAGACAAGCTTTTAGTTGCAATTGTTCTATTTAAAAGTGATATTCGTTTAAATAATAAAAGGTGAATACAAAAGACAGATTCGACGAATTGAAGACGCAAACGACCAAAAAGCTCAAAAGTACAAAATACAATCAAAGAGGTTCCAATTATTGATAAGAAACGTCTCGAAATTACAAGAGTACAAGATTCAAAACGCAAAGTACAAGATATTAAATTGTACGCAAGGACGTTCGAAAATCCAGAACCGGGACCAGAGTCAACTCTCAACGCTCGACGCAACGGACTAAAAACTACAAGTTAACTATGTATATAAATATAATATAATATATAATTAATTATATAAATTATATATATATTATATTTATATAATAAACCGTCGGTAAACAAAGAGCCAAAATGGAGTGAGCTGTAATTACAAACTCCGCGACTCGCAGAGTTTGAAGAGCAAAAAGGCCGCGAGTCGCGGAGCCCCAAATATTGAAACTGCCTATAAAGCTCGCGCATTCTGATCGTAAAAAAAACATAATATATCAATCTCTCTATCTATATACGTAATATTTATATTTATAATTTATATTTTAATTTTAATTTTAATCCTAATAATAAGAGTATGTTAGCGAATGTTGTAAGGGTGTAAGTCGAAATTCTGTCCGTGTAACGGTACACTATTTTTAATCATTGTAAGTTATGTTCAACCTTTTTAATTTAATGTCTCGTAGCTAAGTTATTATTATGCTTATTTAATCTGAAGTAATCATGATGTTGGACTAATTACTAAAATTGGGTAATTGGGTTTTGTACCATAATTGGGGTTTGGACAAAAGAACGACACTTGTGGAAATTAGACTATGGGCTATTAATGGGTTTTATATTAACTAAACAATACCTTGTTAATTTAATATACAAACTTATAATTCGACGTATTTATATATAACCACATACGCTTGACTGGGTACGGTGGGCGGGATATCTATAAATACCAATAATTATTCATTTTACCGGACACGGAACTGGATTAATAGTTAATAGACTTGTTGAAACAGGGGTGAATTACATTCAAGGGTAATTGGTGTAATTGTTAACAAAGTAGTAAAACCTTGGTTTACACGCAGTCGATAACCTGGTGTATTTATTAAACAAAGTATTAAAACCTTGTTACAATTCGAATCCCCAATTAGTTGGAATATTTGACTTCGGGAATAAGAATAATTTGACGAAGGCTTTCACTCTTTATATTTATGACTGATGGACTATTATGGACAAATCCGTATGGACATATTAAATAATCCAGGACAAAGGACAATTAACCCATGGGCATAAAACTAAAATCAACATGTCAAACATCATGATTACGGAAGTTTAAATAAGCATAATTCTTTTATTTCATATTTTATTTCCTTTATTTTATATTTAATTGCACTTCTAATTATCGCATTTTATTTATTGTTATTGTATTTAATTGCACTTTAATTTTCGTACTTTTTAATTATCGCAAGTTTATTTTATCGCACTTTTATTTATCGCAATTTCATTATCGTTATTTACTTTACGCTTTAATTTAAGTCTTGTATTTATTTTTAATATTTTACATTTGGTTTTAACTGCGACTAAAGTTTTTAAATCGACAAACCGGTCATTAAACGGTAAAAACCCCCCTTTATAATAATAATATTACTTATATATATATTTGTATTTTTATAAAAGTAAACTAATATAGCGTTAAGCTTTGTTTAAAGATTTTCCCTGTGGAACGAACCGGACTTACTAAAAACTACACTACTGTACGATTAGGTACACTGCCTATAAGTGTTGTAGCAAGGTTTAAGTATATCCATTCTATAAATAAATAAATATCTTGTGTAAAATTGTATCGTATTTAATAGTATTTTCTTGTAATTTAATAGTATTTTATATACACCTCGCATAACATCAAGTTATTTTTGGTGCCGCTGCCGGGGACAATCTAGCTTAAAAGCCGGAAGCGCAACGCTAATAATTATATTAAAAAAAAAGATTTTTATTTTTAGTTTACTTTTATTAAAATTCACTTTTGTAAAAATACGTTTTTTATTATTCAAAAATATAAAAAGAAAACAAAAATTTATATATTTTTTTTAAGATTTTGTCAAATATTTAAGTTTTATAAAGTTTCTTTATTTTTATTTTATAAAAATATAAGTTTTATTTAAATATTTTTATTTAAAATAAAATTAATATATATATAAATCTATTTTTAAGATATTTTTAAAATTATAAAGTAGTTCTATTTTTATTTTAGTTTTTAAATATAAGTTTTTATTATATAAATATTTTAGATTTTAAAACAGAAAGCAGAATATAAAAAAAAAAAACTGAAACGCACGATTTTAGCCTGGTACACGTCTGAAATTTAATACCCCGCGACTCGCGGAGTTTTCCAGCTTCGAGAACCGCGACTCGCGGAGTTCTCTCTGACACGTGACCAGAAACCCTAATCTGCATCATTACGTAATTATTATTATTATTATTAATAATTAAAAACCCTAATTAGTTTTGTTAATTTATTATTAAGTTTAGTTTATTTATTTAATTTGTAAATTTAGTTTATTTAGTTTAATTAAATTGTAAAATTAATAGTTTTATAAAATAAATAATATAAAAATAATATTTTTATAAAAATTGTAATTTTTACAACTTTTTGTATATTTTTATATTTTGTCCCTTTTTAATTGTTTTAGGGTAATTTTTTGTATTTTTCGCTCGTATTTAGTTTTAATACATAGTTTTTGCCATAGTTATTTTTAGTTCTAGATTTTTAGGCTTTGCCGTAAAATCCCTTAAGTGCTTTTTCTTTAGACTAAGATTTAGGTACTTTAGAATTTTGCGACGCCTTTTTAAGTTTTAGTTTCTTTTTAAGTTATTGCCATTTGGGATATAGTTTTTCTTGTAAGCTTTAATATTTTTATACACCTTTTACCCATGTATCAATTATCATTCCAATTAGTAATCTCAATTTGCGATTATAATTTTAAGTTAGTGATAGTAATAAGGTTGGGTTAGTCTAGTGTTTTTAGGTTCTATAAGTCACTCTTTTTCTTTCTTATTTTTATTTTTCGATCTTTTTCCAACACGCTCTTTTTCTTTCTTATTTCTCGCTATTCTAGTTTTAGGACATAGATTTTTTATTCTACTTCTTATCTAAATTTCTTAAAATTACGAAAATTTATTTTAAGTGGTTAAATTGATAGACATCAAAATTTTCTGGTTCGTAGTAATAGTTGGATTTGTACGTGGACCGGGTTATTGGAGCCAAACAGTCCTCAATTATATTGAGACCAAACGAATCCTGCCCCTCTGCTGCATCTTTTGGCTATTCGAAACGTGGACAAAATCAGAAAAGTCTATTAATTGGATAACTTATATAATTTTTCTTTCCTTTTTAAAAAACTAATAGGATATTCAGTGAATGCACCGAGCAAGACGTTCACCACCTTTTGTACGTTCACCACCTGTAACTAGATCAAGACATTTAGCAAATATTACCGCCGTTGATTTTTCTTTAGAATCGTCATCCAGTCGACCAAGTACTCCAGTTCAAATTTCCGATAATCCATTTTTTGAACACGACCTCACAATTGAGAATCCGGAGAATATTCAGGGACGATTCATAGATCCTGAACCATTAAATTTTCCTCCGGAACCACCAATCATTCAAACAGAGATTGTTGAGGAACGAACCATTAAATCAGAATCCTCTAGTGATTCCGATTCAACAAATTCAATTATGGAGAATCTGGAACCTTTAAGTATGGAAGACCGAATGAGAGCTAAACGCACTGGCCAAGGTCACGCAATTACTCATCCTGACATTAATGCGCCAGATTATGAAATCAAAGGAAAAATTCTACACATGGTGACTAATCAATGCCAATTTAGTGGTGCACCGAAGGAAGATCCAAATGAACATCTTCGTACCTTTAATAGGATCTGCACTCTATTTAAAATAAGAGAAGTTGAGGATGAACAGATATATCTCATGTTATTTCCCTGGACTTTAAAGGGAGAAGCCAAAGATTGGTTGGAATCGTTACCTGAAGGGGCGATTGATACATGGGACGTTTTAGTTGAAAAATTTCTTAAACAATTCTTTCCTGCATCTAAAGCCGTAAGAATTCAAGGAGAAATTGTTACGTTCACACAGAAACCGAATGAAACTCTATATGAGGCTTGGACAAGATTTGGAAAGTTATTGAGAGGATGTCCGCAACATGGTTTAGATACCTGTCAAATAGTACAAATATTCTACCAAGGATGCGACATCACTACAAGGAAAGACATAGATATAGCAGCTGGTGGTTCCATTATGAAGAAAACCGAAACTGATGCTTACAAAATTATTGATAACACTGCTTCCCACTCACATGAGTGGCACCAAGAAAAAGATATCGTTAGATCATCTAAAGCAGCTAGAGCCGATTCTAGCCATGACTTAGATTCCATTTCCACAAAGATAGATGCTGTCGAGAGATGAATGGAAAAGATGACTAAAGATATTCACTCAATACGAATTAGTTGTGAGCAGTGTGGAGGACCACATTTGACAAAAGATTGTCTCAGTATTGAATTAACAATGGAACAAAGAGAGAATATTTCATACATAAACCAAAGGCCTGAAAATAATTATCAGAATAATTATCAACCGCCAAGACCTATTTACAATCAAAACCAGAATTATAACCGAAATATTCCATACAACAACCAACAAGGTCCTAGCAATCAACAAGTATCCAATAATACTTACAATCAGCAAAGACCTAATTTTCAAAACAAACCACCACAACCCGATGATAAAAAGCCGAATTTAGAAGATATGATGACGAAGCTAGTTGAAACTCAAACACAGTTTTTCACATCTCAAAAACAAACCAATGAACAAAATGCTCAAGCATTTAGAAATCAACAAGCTTCTATTCAAAACTTGGAACAAGAAGTAAGTAACCTAGCAAGGTTAATAGGTGAAAGAAAATCGGGAAGTCTACCTAGTGATACAAATGCTAACCCCCGGAATGAAACAGCTAAAGCCATTACCACAAGAAGTGGTACAACACTTAAACCACCTGAAATACCTGTAACTTCTGATGAAGCTATTCCTACTCCACAAGAACCACAACCTGATCAAGATAAGGAAAAAGAACTGGTAGTTGAAAAGGTTAATGAAGATAACACAGTTAAGGCTAAACCTTATGTTAAACCATACCAACCACCACTTCCTTACCCGAGTAAAATGAAGAAAGAGAAACTTGAAGCCGAGCAATCCAAATTCTTGGATATGTTTAAACAGATAAATGTAAATCTTCCTTTCATTGATGTGATTTCAGGAATGCCTAGATATGCTAAATTTCTGAAAGATCTAATCTCAAATAGAAAGAAAATGGAAGAACTCTCGGCTGTTACTATGAATGCTAATTGTTCAGCAGTACTGTTGAATAAGATACCAGAAAAACTATCTGATCCAGGAAGTTTCACAATTCCATGTTTTCTGGGTAGTCTTAGTTCAATAGAAGCATTGGCAGACTTAGGTGCTAGTATAAATCTAATGCCATATTCACTATACGCTAAACTAGACCTTGGAGAATTGAAACCAACAAGAATAAGCATACAACTAGCCGATCGATCAATAAAATATCCTAGAGGGATAATGGAGAACATGCTAGTTAAAGTTGGTACTTTAGTATTTCCAGTAGATTTTGTTGTTCTGGACATGGAAGAAGATTCTCAAGTTCCTCTCATATTAGGAAGACCATTCTTAAACACGGCTAAAGCAATGATAGACGTGTTTGGTAAGAAATTGACCCTAAGTATAGAGGATGAGAGTGTTACCTTTTCAGTTGATAGAGCAATGCAACAACCGCAATCTGCAGATGATACATGTTATTATATTCAAACTATAGATGCACATGCTGAATTATTAGAAGAATTTCCAGAATTACAAGGAACAGGAGAATGTTCTTTAGGAGAAGGAACAGAACAAATTGATGAAGCTGAAATGTTAGCTACACTTATAGCTAATGGATATGAACCAACAACAGAAGAAATTCAAATGCTAAAAGAAGAAGACAGATATCGATATAAATCATCGATAGAAGAACCTCCGAAATTAGAGCTAAAGCCACTTCCAAACCATTTGGAATACGCTTATTTACATGGTGAATCTGAATTACCTGTAATAATATCGCCTTCTCTTACTGAAAATGAGAAATCACAACTCATTTCTGTGTTGAAAGCTCATAAACCAGCCATTGCATGGAAAATTCATGATATTAAAGGAATAAGTCCTTCGTATTGCACACATAAAATCCTTATGGAAGAAGGTCATAAAACGTATGTGCAACGCCAACGAAGACTAAATCCTAATATGCAAGATGTAGTTAAGAAAGAGATTATTAAACTGCTAGATGCAGGTTTAATATATCCAATCTCTGATAGTCCATGGGTAAGCCCAGTTCAATGCGTGCCTAAGAAGGGTGGCATGACTGTCATTACAAATGAGAAAAATGAGCTTATTCCTACTAGGACTGTAACAGGATGGCGTGTGTGTATTGATTATAGAAAATTAAATGACGCCACCAGAAAAGATCACTTTCCCTTACCTTTCATAGATCAAATGTTGGAAAGATTAGCCGAAAACAGTTACTATTGTTTTCTAGATGGATTTTCCGGATATTTTCAAATTCCAATAGCACCCGAGGACCAAGAGAAAACCACATTCACGTGCCCTTATGGTACGTTTGCTTACAAACTCATGCCATTTGGACTTTGCAACGCCCCTGCAACCTTTCAAAGGTGCATGATGGCAATTTTTCACGACATGATAGAAGAATGCATGGAAGTTTTCATGGATGACTTTTCAGTCTTCGGTGATACATTTGAATCATGTCTAGTTAATCTGGAACGAATGCTTATTAGATGCGAACAATCAAATCTAGTTCTTAATTGGGAGAAATGCCATTTCATGGTTAAAGAAGGCATCGTTCTTGGACATAAAATTTCAAAAGAAGGAATTGAAGTGGATAGAGCTAAAGTAGATGTAATTGCTAAACTTCCACATCCCACCAATGTTAGAGGAGTTAGGAGTTTTCTAGGGCATGCCGGTTTTTACCGACGTTTCATAAAAGATTTTTCTAAGATTGCCACTCCTATGAATAAACTCCTAGAAAAGGATGCTCCATTCATCTTTACAGATGAATGTATCAAATCTTTTAATATTCTTAAAGAGAAACTTACTAATGCGCCGATCATGATAACACCAAATTGGAATCTACCGTTTGAATTAATGTGCGATGCAAGTGATTTTGCAATGGGAGCCGTTTTAGGACAAAGGATTGAAAAATGATTTCAACCTATATATTATGCTAGTAAGACGTTACAAGGAGCACAAACGAACTATACAACTACTGAAAAAGAACTCCTTGCTATTGTCTTTGCTTTTGACAAATTTCGATCATATCTCGTTCTAGCTAAAACGGTGGTCTATACCGACCATTCTGCTCTTAGATACCTATTTTCGAAACAAGATGCTAAACCAAGATTAATCCGCTGGATCTTACTCTTACAAGAGTTTGATATTGAAATCCGAGATAAAAGAGGAGCAGAAAATCTCGCCGCTGATCATCTTTCTCGTCTTAAAAATCCCGAATTAGAAGTTCTAAATGAATCGGCCATACAAGACAACTTTCCTGATGAATATCTATTGAAGATAGATTATAAAGAAATTCCATGGTTTGCAGACTAT
Organism: Rutidosis leptorrhynchoides; assembly: GCF_046630445.1. Lineage (NCBI taxonomy): Eukaryota > Viridiplantae > Streptophyta > Magnoliopsida > Asterales > Asteraceae > Rutidosis > Rutidosis leptorrhynchoides. Next base: position 552,324,297 of record NC_092334.1, read on the forward strand.
GCAAACTACTTAGTTTGTGGATTCCTTGAAAAAGGATTATCGTACCAAAAATGAAAGAAATTCTTCAGTGATATAAAACACTATTTTTGGGAAGATCCACATCTGTTTAAAAGTTGTCCCGATGGAATAATACGCCGATGTGTATTTGGAGATGAAGCTAGTAAAATTTTAAACCATTGGCACACAGGACCAACAGGAGGGCATTATGGGCCTCAACTAACAGCAAGAAAAATTTATGAAGCTGGATTTTATTGGCCTACAATTTACAAAGACGCACACCTTCTTTGCAAATCCTGTGATGCTTGTCAAAGGGCTGGAAAAATAAGTCAACGTGATGAAATGCCACAAAATGTCATTCAAGTATGTGAAGTATTTGACATTTGGGGTATTGACTTTATGGGTCCATTTCCAAAATCTCATAATAATCTATATATTCTCGTAGCCATTGATTATGTATCTAAATGGGCGGAAGCACAAGCTCTCCCAACTAACGATGCACGAGTTGTAGTCAACTTTTTAAAACGTCTTTTTGCAAGGTTTGGAACACCGAAAGCTTTAATAAGTGATCGGGGTACTCATTTCTGTAATAATCAACTTGAGAAAGTTCTTAAAAGATATGGAGTAACTCATAAAATCTCCACCGCATATCATCCACAAACAAGTGGACAAGTTGAAAATACCAACCGAGCTTTAAAACATATTCTAGAGAAAACCGTAGGATCAAATCCGAAGGAATGGTCCATTAAATTGGAGGATGCACTCTGGGCTTTTAGAACAGCCTACAAAACTCCAATTGGAACCACACCTTTTAGACTTGTTTATGGAAAAGCATGTCATCTCCCAGTACAAATTGAACACAAAGCATTTTGGGCTTTGAAGACATGTAATCTTGATTTACATGAAGCTGGACGTCTACGATTAAGTCAACTAAACGAATTAGAAGAATTAAGACATGAAGCATACGAAAATTCGTTAATCTATAAAGAAAGAACGAAAAAATGGCATGATAAAAGAATCAGAAGTTCAAAAGAATTTAAAGAAGGAGACAGAGTTCTTCTTTTCAATTCACGATTCAAGCTATTTCCTGGAAAATTGAAATCAAGATGGTCTGGACCATTCATAGTCAAAAGAGTTTTCCCATACGGAACGATAGAATTAATAAATTCAAATGGGATTGAATTTAAAGTTAATGGTCACAGAGTTAAACATTACATACATGGTCCGATGGAAGTTGACAATGAAGTTAATCATAATTTCATTACCCAAGAAAACCTTCAAAATGAAAATATAAATATGTTATCAACAACATATGAAAAATCAAAATTAGGATATAAGGAGGATTCAAATTTGAGTGATGAAGAAGAATTCTTATACAAACCTCCCATTCCAAGAAACGAAGAAAAATGTGAACAAGAAATTCAAATAGAAGTGAAAGAACCAAGGAAAGAACACCCGAAAAAGGTTTACAAACCAACTCGACTTACTAAAGCAGGAGACCCGGGTGAATTTATCATTTCTTGCTTACTTAATGATGGTGCTGTATATAATGGACTCGCAGATTTAGGAGCAAGTACAAATATTATGCCTCTTTCCTTATACAAAAGATTAGGCATGGGTAAATTAAAACCAACCAAAATAGGTGTTCAATCATTTGACCAAACCATTAAACACCCGGTTGGAATAGCAAATAATTTACTTGTTAACGTGGGAAGTTTGACCTTTGTTGCAAACTTCATAGTGATTAATATGGAGGAAAACCTTGATATTCCTCTAATTCTAGGTCGCTCATTTTTAGCAACCACCGAGGCATTCATTGATGTAAGAGAAGGTAGAATGACACTTAGGGATGGTGATACATCGATCACCTTTGTTAACCGAAAGTTTAGATCTCCACCAACCAAAACTGTTAGACCAATTAAAAAGCATAAGTGTGGGGAAGATGAAGAAACACTTAATGATGATCCAATCACAAGGAATGTCGTTGATAATACGAAATTAGATGAACCCATTTTTAATAGTTCAACGAAGAAACTTTATAAACGGATTCACGATGCTAAGATTAAAGAAAACTTTAAGTTATATAACCGATTAATATCCAATTTATCGTCAAAAGAAAAGGCAATGTTAGTTGAATTTGTGAAAGTTACGGAGGAAATCAACAATTGGATTGAAGTAAAAGTCAAAGATATACAAGTTGTTGATGATTCAATTGAAAATAATGTTAATCACAATTTCAACTAAGTATAGGGGGTTTATGTATTTCTGTTAAAGTTAGATTGTCTGTTTTCGTGTAGTTCTCGAAAATAGAACCCGAATGGTCTTTCCCTAGCAGACCCTAAAGAACTAGTCTTCTCCCCCCATTTTGAATTTTTATTTTTTTAGGTTTTTACGAAATGAAGACTGCCTGTGAACTAAACCATGGTCTAATGCTACACGCTTTGATCACTAAACGTAATAATGACACACTTCCGAGTGAAATAGTATCAGTAATCAGAGAAAGATTGGACAGAGTAAGAAAAGAATCCAGATGCGAAGATAATAAGTCGCAATTTGGAAAAGGAAAATCAAAATCCGCAGCGAAAAGAAGAGCACGACACCTAGAAAGATGTCACAAATGCGAAAAATGGTCACACGGAGGTAAATGTTCAAATAATCAAACCTATTCAAATACCGAATTTGTTACTTTATGCAGAGACGGACCGTTCATATGTTTAAAAGAAAAGACACTGAATGCTCGAGGTTACGCCTATGTAGCTATGGAAAATCAATTAAACCGACTATCTTATGAATGGGATAGATCATATAACTAAGAATACTATATCACAGGTAAGTCTGTACAGTTTTTATTTTTATTTTTAAGTTTAACCTTTTGATAATAAACGCTAATTTGTTCGCTATAAAGTATTAAATTGGTATTAAATAAAATTAGGTTTGGCGACCGAAATTATTGATATCATACAAAAATTTATTACATCACTGCGAAATTTAACGTTTATTCTTAAGGTATAAATATCTTTAATCAATCAACCCAAAATATTTCAAAAATTCGTCATGAGTTAAATTAGGTCTTGGAACCGAAATTACTTTACCAAAAAGAGGGGCGCATATTTTTGATAATATTTGATTGATTAAAGTGGGATAAAAGCCAAAAAGATTTTTAATTTTATTTTTACCATGTTTTTAAAATTAATATATAAATCTTAAATTAATATTGTAAACTTTGTAAAATCAATATATTTAAAATTGTAAATATTTGAAAAATTAATATAAGTTTGGTGTGAATTTATAATATGAATTTTTAAATTAAGTTTGGTGTGAATTTTTAATTTTTAAAATATGAATTTTTTATTTTATGCATTTCAAATTTTAAGTTTAGTGTGAATTTTTAATATTAATTTTGAATTTTATGTATTTTTAATTTAAGTTGGTGTGAATTTAAAAACAAAAAATTTACTTTATCTCATTAAGTTAAAAATATGATTTTTAAAATTCGTCGTAAGTTGAAGACTAGGTCTTTGAACCGAAATTGCTTTACCCGAGGGAGGGACGAGAACTTTTATTATCATTATTTTTAATCTTATTGAATAAAAGTATGCCAAAAACATTAAAAAAATCAAAAATCTTAGCTTTTAAAACAATCGCTACAAAAGGACAAATTTTAAAATTTTGTCAAAGGACGGACTAGGACATCGATCCGAAACGACCTCGTCCTAAAACAAAGGGAAACAAAATTTTAAAATTAATTACTTAATTGTTTCATAAGTTAAGATTTTATATAAAAAAAAACAAAAAAACAAACAACGCGACTCGCGGAGTTTGTAAGCATCAAACACCGCGACTCGCGGAGTTCCAAAAATACAGAAAAAAATAAAAGGGCCAGAACAGATCAGTCCACACTACCACCCACAAACATACTGCGAAAAAAACACCCGAAAATACACACAAAAACACTCCCAAATTCACAATTTTTCACTGTTAATCATCAAATCTTTTACAAAAATCATGTTAAGAAGGATGCTATCAAGGAATTACTCAAGAAAAACGGTAAATTTCTACACCTAAACACCATTTAATCCGAAAATTAGTGTTCTTGAGCAATTTTATACCCAATTTGATTTTGATGCTTGTTAGTGTAATTATGCTTAAATTGTTTATGTATTATGCTTGTATAACCTAGATTGATGCTATTTAACATGATTAGAAGCCTTAAACTTCAAATTTTTTAGTAATCTAGGGTTTGTGTTCTTGAACAAATTTGGGGCTTTTTGATATAAACAGGTTATGGCCGATTTTTGTCATGAATTGTTGCTAAATTAAGTAGTGTAACATGTTTAGGTAGTTAAATGATCCAAACTTTGAGCCTAAACATGATTTTGAGAATTAAAGTGGACTTTTTCAAGTCTAAAATTCATGAACTTGATTTTTGAGAGATAATGCCATTTGAAACTTGTTTAATTGCTAGTAATGATTATTTTGACATGTTATTTGAGTTGAATGCTTATGAACTTGGCGAATATTTTCGTATATGCTTATTTGAAAAAGTGTAGATTTGATGAAAATATGAAAATGAGCTTAAGTTTGATATAAATTGATCATGTCATTGTAATTATTTTGATTGATGATTTTGCTGACACTAATGCATATTTGGATGCACAAAAATTGTGTTTGATGTGTTTTGCAGACTGAAAGGGGTGAATCTTCATCCCAAGCTCGCAATGCTCCTGCTGAGAATGCGGAACAACAGGAGGTGGATAACTACTACAAACAAGATATACCTCATCCAGTCATGACATTTTCTGATATGCACTTGGAAGATTTGCACCCGAACCTGAGATTTGACAGACTTTGGATAGATTATCCAAAATACCAAAGGGGTTTGCATACTCTTCATTCTAAAGCTGTTGAGGTACCTAGGGTCATAGAATGGGGACCATTAGAAGTTGTAGAATTGGCCAGGCCAATTAGGGAATTACTTGCACAGAGGTATGGTAATTCTACTTTTAACGATTGGGTACGGTTATTCAACATGCGTAGACCTGTATATAAAGTATGGTGTGAAGAATTGTTATGTAGTATAGAATTAAATGATCGGGTAGCTAGTTTAACCGATCGATCTTTTATTAGATTTTTGTTAGGAGGTTCGATGCGCCACATGTCTTTACTAGACATGGCTCAGGCTTTACGTATATATACGCCTGTGGAGCTCGCATCTGCCGATTGTAGAGGGTTGATACTAAATGGTAGAAAGATAGACGAAAATTTTGATACACATGGTGTATGGAGTCAAATGACTAGCCATCACCGATTTAAAGGGGGAAATTACTCTTATTTAGATATAGATAGAGCAGAGTTAAGAGTAATTCATAGGTTTTTAGCTAATTCGATTACACAAAGAGGTAAGAACAAGGAAAAGGTAAATGAACAGGATTTGTTTTACCATATGTGTATTCGAGACCCACAAAGGGCTGTAAGTATACCTTATTGTGTGGGTTATTATTTATCAGCTATGGTTAGGGGGATGAGACCGCATAGCATAATAGGAGGTGGTATATTTATTACTTTGATTACTGAATATCTCGGTGTGGATATAAGTCGGGGGGGATTATTAGTCGAAGAACCAGAACCCCGCGATACAATAGGTTTAAATGTATACCATGGTGCGAAAGTTTTGAAGAGGTGAAATAACGCCGCAGTAAGATATAATGGTAGACATCCACAGGTTGAGAGAAACCAACAGCAAGGTAATGTAGGAGGGGGAAATGAAATGGCAGAAATGCAAAGGTTTATAGCTTCACAAGAGTATGAAAATGCTAGACATAGAGCATTTGAAGATTGGCAAGTTCATCAAAACCAAATCATAGCTTATTGCCAACATATAGGTAGAAACTATATTCCTACTCCATCGCCCATATTTCCTCCCTGGTCTATAGAGATTCAACCACCGTATCCTACGTATAACCCAGCCGAAGCATTTTATAGCACCTATGGTTATGCATGGAACCCCTACTGGTATCAGTATCATCCCTAGTCTACTTAGTTTTATTTATTTTGTAATTTGTAATGTTGATACGTTTAATACTTATGTTAATATTGTAATAGTTTTTATAATTTTCTAACTTTTATTCTTAGATTTTAATAATTTTTGAATGTGGGGTAATATACCAAACTTCAAAAATATGTATATATGTTTGCAGTTTATCTTATGTACACAACAGGGTAAAATAACGCATTTTCAAAGACTGGCATTAAGTTCAGCAAAAGCAACTAATTTTGACGACAAGATGCAAAATATATGTGAAATAACAACGAGAAGGAATGAACAAATGATGTGCACCATTTATCATTCAACACAAACACAAATATGTTTGGAAACTTTAGTAAAATTTAATCATTTTCACACAAATCACCCTCAATAATTTAAATTGTTACTGATTTCTTGCAAATGAGGGCATTGCAAGATCTTAAGTGTGGGAAGGGGTTAAAACACTCCCAAATTCACAATTTTTCACTGTTAATCATCAAATCTTTTACTAAAATCATGTTAAGAAGGATGCTATCAAGGAATTACTCAAGAAAAACGGTAAATTTCTACACCTAAACACCATTTAATCCGAAAATTAGTGTTCTTGAGCAATTTTATACCCAATTTGATTTTGATGCTTGTTAGTGTAATTATGCTTAAATTGTTTATGTATTATGCCTGTATAACCTAGATTGATGCTATTTAACATGATTAGAAGCCTTAAACTTCAAATTTTTTAGTAATCTAGGGTTTGTGTTCTTGAACAAATTTGGGGCTTTTTGATATAAACAGGTTATGGCCGATTTTTGTCATGAATTGTTGCTAAATTAAGTAGTGTAACATGTTTAGGTAGTTAAATGATCCAAACTTTGAGCCTAAACATGATTTTGAGAATTAAAGTGGACTTTTTCAAGTCTAAAATTCATGAACTTGATTTTTGAGAGATAATGCCATTTGAAACTTGTTTAATTGCTAGTAATGATTATTTTGACATGTTATTTGAGTTGAATGCTTATGAACTTGGCGAATATTTTCGTATATGCTTATTTGAAAAAGTGTAGATTTGATGAAAATATGAAAATGAGCTTAAGTTTGATATAAATTGATCATGTCATTGTAATTATTTTGATTGATGATTTTGCTGACACTAATGCATATTTGGATGCACAAAAATTGTGTTTGATGTGTTTTGCAGACTGAAAGGGGTGAATCTTCATCCCAAGCTCGCAATGCTCCTGCTGAGAATGCGGAACAACAGGAGGTGGATAACTACTACAAACAAGATATACCTCATCCAGTCATGACATTTTCTGATATGCACTTGGAAGATTTGCACCCGAACCTGAGATTTGACAGACTTTGGATAGATTATCCAAAATACCAAAGGGGTTTGCATACTCTTCATTCTAAAGCTGTTGAGGTACCTAGGGTCATAGAATGGGGACCATTCGAAGCTGTAGAATTGGCCAGGCCAATTAGGGAATTACTTGCACAGAGGTATGGTAATTCTACTTTTAACGATTGGGTACGGTTATTCAACATGCGTAGACCTGTATATAAAGTATGGTGTGAAGAATTGTTATGTAGTATAGAATTAAATGATCGGGTAGCTAGTTTAACCGATCGATCTTTTATTAGATTTTTGTTAGGAGGTTCGATGCGCCACATGTCTTTACTAGACATGGCTCAGGCTTTACGTATATATACGCCTGTGGAGCTCGCATCTGCCGATTGTAGAGGGTTGATACTAAATGGTAGAAAGATAGACGAAAATTTTGATACACATGGTGTATGGAGTCAAATGACTAGCCATCACCGATTTAAAGGGGGAAATTACTCTTATTTAGATATAGATAGAGCAGAGTTAAGAGTAATTCATAGGTTTTTAGCTAATTCGATTACACAAAGAGGTAAGAACAAGGAAAAGGTAAATGAACAGGATTTGTTTTACCATATGTGTATTCGAGACCCACAAAGGGCTGTAAGTATACCTTATTGTGTGGGTTATTATTTATCAGCTATGGTTAGGGGGATGAGACCGCATAGCATAATAGGAGGTGGTATATTTATTACTTTGATTACTGAATATCTCGGTGTGGATATAAGTCGGGGGGGATTATTAGTCGAAGAACCAGAACCCCGCGATACAATAGGTTTAAATGTATACCATGGTGCGAAAGTTTTGAAGAGGTGAAATAACGCCGCAGTAAGATATAATGGTAGACATCCACAGGTTGAGAGAAACCAACAGCAAGGTAATGTAGGAGGGGGAAATGAAATGGCAGAAATGCAAAGGTTTATAGCTTCACAAGAGTATGAAAATGCTAGACATAGAGCATTTGAAGATTGGCAAGTTCATCAAAACCAAATCATAGCTTATTGCCAACATATAGGTAGAAACTATATTCCTACTCCATCGCCCATATTTCCTCCCTGGTCTATAGAGATTCAACCACCGTATCCTACGTATAACCCAGCCGAAGCATTTTATAGCACCTATGGTTATGCATGGAACCCCTACTGGTATCAGTATCATCCCTAGTCTACTTAGTTTTATTTATTTTGTAATTTGTAATGTTGATACGTTTAATACTTATGTTAATATTGTAATAGTTTTTATAATTTTCTAACTTTTATTCTTAGATTTTAATAATTTTTGAATGTGGGGTAATATACCAAACTTCAAAAATATGTATATATGTTTGCAGTTTATCTTATGTACACAACAGGGTAAAATAACGCATTTTCAAAGACTGGCATTAAGTTCAGCAAAAGCAACTAATTTTGACGACAAGATGCAAAATATATGTGAAATAACAACGAGAAGGAATGAACAAATGATGTGCACCATTTATCATTCAACACAAACACAAATATGTTTGGAAACTTTAGTAAAATTTAATCATTTTCACACAAATCACCCTCAATAATTTAAATTGTTACTGATTTCTTGCAAATGAGGGCATTGCAAGATCTTAAGTGTGGGAAGGGGTTAAATTCTTTCGGATTTTTAAAATTTTTATCTTAGAAATACTAGTAAAGCAGTAGTTGTATTAGAACCTAGTGCTCTCTGATAATAAAGAACAGCACTAGTCTTATATACTGACTACCCAATTCTAGTAAAATTTTTCAAAATTTTCAATTAAATGAACTCAAAATCATGTTTATACATATTTATGAACGATAAAACTAGGTTTTAATACCGAAATTATTGTTACCTCGGAAAGGACATAAATTGAGAAACAAACCAAAATGTTAGAATTCATTTAAAATGGAATAGAGGACAATAAAAAGGAAAATAAAAGCCAAGTGTGGGAAAAATTACCAAGTTATCTTAAACATATGTCACATATTTCTGTAACAAATAACTGAAAATACTTTTGCTTTGGACTAAACTAAACTGTTTTACCCGATGAAAGAAAAGAAGAGATGGATCTACACGATGAATCAATTCCATCATTAAAAGGAAGTAAAGTCTTCCGAAAAAGAAACGCGCTTCTTGATTTAGGTCAGGAAGTTGTCGTCCAGACCAGCTGTAGGTTGACGAAAAATCTAGAAAAGTCATCACTAAAATCAGCAGAAAATCCACGGACCTCAGCATAAAACAGGGTTGCCAAGTGGTCAGATTTATCCTAACCATGAGAAGGATTTATCTCGTACAATGGGGAGGGCACCGTGCAAATTAGCTGGATAAGACTAATGAATCAGATCCCCAGAAAGGATAATCTCCTTAAAAGATCAAAAATCAGCTTTTAAGCCTGATATTACTCAATCCTAGAGATTGACCTTAAAGATTGAGAATTACAAACTCATGGAATTCAATGATATCTAAACTCGAGCTTGAACGAGAAAATATTTTGATCAAATTATAAACCGATTTGTTTTCTGAAAACCCATTTTCAATGCGTTCATTACCATTGAACGTAAAATCCTAGGAATTCACCTGGAGTTCATTAGGTCACCTGAACCAAATCGGGTGTCAACCGTAAGAACGGTGGTTGCATAGCATGGTCAAAGACAGGACCTTGTGCCAGACCAAAAAATCATAAGGGTGAGCTTTACTATTGCTCCTACAAAGGATAGTAATTGCGTTCGACACGTTATAGACCATAATTAAAAGCATGTCAGGGGACATTGCCTTAACAGTTGCTTGTTCAACGCTTTCCTTTACAACCGGACGGTAGTTTACCGAAAGGTAATATACGGGACAAGTAAACTGGACGTGTTGCTTTCCAAATACAAGGTTAGCAAGTGGGTGACACAAAACCGTAAGTTTTGAGCTAAAATTTTCAAATCTGAAACCCACCAAACCCACAAAAATATTTTGCAAACACCGGTGAAGGGTTATTCCGGAAAACTTATCTAGGGTAAAAAAAAACTAGATTTAATTTTCAAAAGATCAAATGTTTTCATAAAGATCCAATTTCCTTAATGGATCTAAATTTTTATAGTCATGTGGGACTGTAAACCATATCGTTACTACCATTGTTTATACCGCCGTATAGAAATCACTGATGTAGAAAGTGTGAATAATAAAGAAGTGATTCTAGTATTTCAAGACGATATTGCTTGAGGACAAGCAACGCTCAAGTGTGGGAATATTTGATAATGCTAAAAACGAACATATATTTCATAGCATTATTCCTCAAGAAAGACAAGCTTTTAGTTGCAATTGTTCTATTTAAAAGTGATATTCGTTTAAATAATAAAAGGTGAAGACAAAAGACAGATTCGACGAATTGAAGACGCAAACGACCAAAAAGCTTAAAAGTACAAAATACAATCAAAGAGGTTCCAATTATTGATAAGAAACGTCTCGAAACTACAAGAGTACAAGATTCAAAACGCAAAGTACAAGATATTAAATTGTACGCAAGGACGTTCGAAAATCCGGAACCGGGACCAGAGTCAACTCTCAACGCTCGACGCAACGAACTAAAAATTACAAGTTAACTATGTATATAAATATAATATAATATATAATTAATTATATAAATTATATATATATTATATTTATATAATAAACCGCCGGTAAACAAAGAGCCAAAATGGAGTGAGCTGTAATTACAAACTCCGCGACTCGCGGAGTTTGAAGAGCAAAAAGGCCGCGAGTCGCGGAGCCCCAAATATTGAAACTGCCTATAAAGCTCGCGCATTCTGATCGTAAAAAAAACATAATATATCAATCTATCTATCTATATACGTAATATTTATATTTATAATTTATATTTTAATTTTAATTTTAATCCTAATAATAAGGGTATGTTAGCGAATGTTGTAAGGGTGTAAGTCGAAATTCTGTCCGTGTAACGCTACGCTATTTTTAATCATTGTAAGTTATGTTCAACCTTTTTAATTTAATGTCTCGTAGCTAAGTTATTATTATGCTTATTTAATCCGAAGTAATCATGATGTTGGGCTAATTACTAAAATTGGGTAATTGGGTTTTGTACCATAATTGGGGTTTGGACAAAAGAACGACACTTGTGGAAATTAGACTATGGGCTATTAATGGGTTTTATATTAACTAAAAAATACCTTGTTAATTTAATATACAAACTTATAATTCGACGTATTTATATATAACCACATACGCTTGACTGGGTACGGTGGGCGGGATATCTATAAATACCAATAATTATTCATTTTACCGGACACGGAACTGGATTAATAGTTAATAGACTTGTTGAAACAGGGGTGAATTACATTCAAGGGTAATTGGTGTAATTGTTAATAAAGTAGTAAAACCTTGGTTTACACGCAGTCGATAACCTGGTGTATTCATTAAACAAAGTATTAAAACCTTGTTACAATTCGAATCCCCAATTAGTTGGAATATTTGACTTCGGGAATAAGAATAATTTGACGAAGGCTTTCGCTCTTTATATTTATGACTGATGGACTATTATGGACAAATCCGTATGGACATATTAAATAATCCAGGACAAAGGACAATTAACCCATGGGCATAAAACTAAAATCAACACGTCAAACATCATGATTACGGAAGTTTAAATAAGCATAATTCTTTTATTTCATATTTTATTTTCTTTATTTTATATTTAATTGCACTTCTAATTATCACATTTTATTTATTGTTATTGTATTTAATTGCACTTTAATTTTCGAACTTTTTAATTATCGCAAGTTTATTTTATCGCACTTTTATTTATAGCAATTTCATTATCGTTATTTACTTTACGCTTTAATTTAAGTCTTGTATTTATTTTTAATATTTTACATTTGGTTTTAACTGCGACTAAAGTTTTTAAATCGACAAACCGGTCATTAAACGGTAACCCCCCCCCTTTATAATAATAATATTACTTATATATATATTTGTATTTTTATAAAAGTAAACTAATATAGCGTTAAGCTTTGTTTAAAGATTTTCCCTGTGGAACGAACCGGACTTACTAAAAACTACACTACTGTACGATTAGGTACACTGCCTATAAGTGTTGTAGCAAGGTTTAAGTATATCCATTCTATAAATAAATAAATATCTTGTGTAAAATTTTATCGTATTTAATAGTATTTTATATACACCTCGCATAACATCAATGATACATATAAAGTTCATCGGGGTTAGAATCAGATTTCTCTATTTTTATGCCCTTTCCCTTATTGTTCTCTTTTGCCTTTTTAAATTCAGTTGGGGTAATTTCTATAACATCATCGGAATCCTCGTCGGGATCCGATTCATCGGAGAATTGGTAATCCTCCCAATATTTTGCTTCCTTGGCGGAAACACCGTTGACCATAATTAACTTTGGTTGGTTGGTTAAGGATTTTCTTCTACTTAACCGTTTTATTATTTCCCCCATTGGTTCTTCTTCCGGTTCCGATTCTTCTTCCGGTTCCGATTCTTCTGCCGGTTCCTCTTCGGGAACTTGTGAATCAGTCCACGAATCATTCTAATTTATATTTGACTCTTCATTATTATTAGGTGAGTCAATGGGACTTGTTCTAGAGGTAGACATCTATCACATAATATCAAACACGTTAAGAGATTAATATATCACATAATATTCACATGTTAAAAATATATAGTTTCCAACAAAATTTGTTAAGCAATCATTTTTCAAGTAAATACGGTCGAAGTCCAGACTCACTAATGCATCCTAACAAACTCAATAAGACGCACTAATGCAAAATTCTGGTTCTCTAAGACCAACGCTCGGATACCAACTGAAATGTCCCGTTCATATTGATTATAAACGTTCCATATTAATTGATTTCGTCGCGAGGTTTTGACCTCTATATGAGACGTTTTTCAAAGACTGCATTCATTTTTAAAACAACCATAACCTTTATTTTATCTATAAAGGTTTAAAAAGCATTACGTAGATTATCAAATAATGATAATCTAAAATATACCGTTTACACACGACCATTACATAATGGTTTACAATAAGAATATATTACATCAAAAATAAGTTTCTTGAATGCAGTTTTTACATAATATCATACAAGCATGGACTCCAAATCTTGTCCTTATTTTAGTATGCAACAGTGGAAGCTCTTAATAATCACCTGAGAATAAACATGCTTAAAACGTCAACAAAAATGTTGGTGAGTTATAGGTTTAACTTATATATTATCAAATCATAATAATAGACCACAAGATTTCATATTTCAATATACATCCCATACATAGAGATAAAATGCATTCATATGGTGAACACCTGGTAACCGACATTAACAAGATGCATATTTAAGAATATCCCCATCATTCCGGGACACCCTTAGGATATGATATAAATTTCGAAGTACTAAAGCATCCGGTACTTTGGATGGGGTTTGTTAGGCCCAATAGATCTATCTTTAGGATTCGCATCAATTAGGGTGTCTGTTCCCTAATTCTTAGATTACCAGACTTAATAAAAAGGGGCATATTCGATTTCGATAATTCAACCATAGAATGTAGTTTCACGTACTTGTGTCTATTTTGTAAATCATTTATAAAACCTGCATGTATTCTCATCCCAAAAATATTAGATTTTAAAAGTGGGACTATAACTCACTTTCACAGATTTTTACTTCGTCGGGAAGTAAGACTTGGCCACTGGTTGATTCACGAACCTATAACAAATATGTACATATATATCAAAGTATGTTCAAAATATATTTACAACACTTTTAATACATTTTGATGTTTTAAGTTCATTAAGTCAGCTGTCCTCGTTAGTAACCTACAACTAGTTGTCCACAGTTAGATGTACAGAAATAAATCGATAAATATTATCTTGAATCAATCCACGACCCAGTGTATACGTATCTCAGTATTGATCACAACTCAAACTATATATATATTTTGGAATCAACCTCAACCCTATATAGCTAACTCCAACATTCACATATAGAGTGTCTATGGTTGTTCCGCAATATATATATATAGATGGGTCGACATGATAGGTCGAAACATTGTATACGTGTCTATGGTATCTCAAGATTACATAATATAAAATATAAGTTGATTAGGTTATGGTTGGAATAGATTTATTACTAACTTTCACGTAGGTAAAATGAGTAGTTTTTATCAATCTTGTTTTACTCGCCATTTCTTCGTTTCTAATCCGTTTTGAGTGATTCCAGTGGCCAAGGTTTCATATTGAACTTAAATTTATGAATCTAAACAGAAAAAGTATAAGTTTATAGTCGGAAATACAAGTTACAAGTTGTTTTTGAAAGAGGTAGTCATTTCCGTCGAAAGAACGACATCTTGATGACCATTTTGAAAAACATACTTTCACTTTGAGTTTAACCATGATTTTTGGATATGGTTTCATGTTCATAATAAAAATTATTTTCCCAGAAGTATAGCTTTTAAATCAAAGTTTTTCATAGTTTTTAATTATCCAAACCAAAACAGCCCCCGGTTATAACTACGACGGCGTAAATCCAGTTTTATGGTGTTTATCGTGTTTCTGGGTTTTAAATCATTAAGTTAGCATATCATATAGATATAGAACATGTGTTTAGTTGATTTTAAAAGTCTAGTTAGAAGGCTTAACTTTATTTGCGAACAAGTTTAGAATTAACTAAAGTATGTTCTAGTGATTACAAGTTTATAACGTTGAATAAGACAGCTTTTTATGTATGAATCGAATGATGTTATGAACATCATTACTACCTCAAGTTCCTTGGATAAACCTACTGGAAATTAGAAAAATGGATCTAGCTTCAAAGGATCCTTGGATGGCTTGAAAGTTCTTGAAGCAGAATCATGACACGAAAACAATTTCAAGTAAGATTTCCACTTGAAATAAGATTGTTATAGTTATAGAAATTGAATTAAAGTTTGAATATTATTATTACCTTGTATTAGAAAGATAACTTACTGTAAGAAACAAAGATTTCTTGAGGTTGGATGATCACCTTACAAGATTGGAAGTGAGCTAGCAAACTTGAAAGTATTCTTGATTTTATGAAACTAGAACTTGTAGAATTTATGAAGAACACTTAGAACTTGAAGATAGAACTTGAGAGAGATCAATTAGATGAAGAAAATTGAAGAATGAAAGTGTTTGTAGGTGTTTTTGGTCGTTGGTGTATGGATTAGATATAAAGGATATGTAATTTTGTTTTCATGTAAATAAGTCATGAATGATTACTCATATTTTTGTAATTTTATGAGATATTTCATGCTAGTTGCCAAATGATGGTTCCCACATGTGTTAGGTGACTCACATGGGCTGCTAAGAGCTGATCATTGGAGTGTATATACCAATAGTACATACATCTAAAAGCTGTGTATTGTACGAGTACGAATACGGGTGCATACGAGTAGAATTGTTGATGAAACTGAACGAGGATGTAATTGTAAGCATTTTTGTTAAGTAGAAGTATTTTGATAAGTGTCTTGAAGTCTTTCAAAAGTGTATGAATACATATTAAAACACTACATGTATATACATTTTAACTGAGTCGTTAAGTCATCGTTAGTCGTTACATGTAAGTGTTGTTTTGAAACCTTTAGGTTAACGATCTTGTTAAATGTTGTTAACCTAATGTTTATAATATCAAATGAGATTTTAAATTATTATATTATCATGATATTATGATGAACGAATATCTCTTAATATGATATATATACATTAAATGTCGTTACAACGATAATCGTTACATATATGTCTCGTTTCGAAATCATTAAGTTAGTAGTCTTGTTTTTACATATGTAGTTCATTGTTAATATACTTAATGATATAATTACATATCATAATATCATGTTAACTATATATATAACCATATATATTTCATCATATAGTTTTTACAAGTTTTAACGTTCGTGAATCACCGGTCAACTTGGGTGGTCAATTGTCTATATGAAACCTATTTCAATTAATCAAGTCTTAACAAGTTTGATTGCTTAACATGTTGGAAACACTTATTCATGTAAATAACAATTTCATTTAATATATATATAAACATGGAAAAGTTCGGGTCACTACATTTGTCACCCTTACTTCTTCTTCATCCATTTATGGATCGATGATTTCGTCGGTAGAGGCTAATGTGTCGATATGTTGTGAAATTGGTAAAGCTGAATAAAAAGTATCATCGGGATAGTTGGTGATTTCGGAGCTCTCGAATTCATCAAAATTCGATGATATGAGATTTTCTTGCACAATATTCCTCAGATCAACAGGTGTGTAATCTGATAGAGTGTCAGCTTGCTTATTTACAAACTCTCTCATTTGTTCATTTTGAGCATCGAGTTCTTCGAGTTTGATTTTCATATAATCTAAAGAATTTTCAGACACATAATTTTCCTCTTCTTCTGGTTGTTGAGTTTGGATATATTCTTGGGAATAATCCCAATTAGAATTGTATTCCTCATAATTATTCCATTCAGGTTCCATGGGTGCATAATTTTCCATAGGAACGTAATAATAACATTCCCATGTTGAGTGATAATCTCCACAGATTTCACAACCAGTTATTGTTTCATCATTCGTGATCCAAGATTGACCGAACGAATTGTCATCAACACCCATTTGAGAGTATTGATTAAATTGATTTCAGATGTCATAAAGAGTTTCCAAAATATTCTCGAGATTTTCCATAATGCGCTTATTACCAAATTTTAGCTACAATGTGGTGCATTTACTAATTATCCTATTAGTTATAAAACTAAAAATTATATAAGTTATCAAATTAATAGACTTTTCTGATTTTGCCCACGTTTCGAATAGCCAATAGATGCAGCAGGGAGCCAGAACCCTTTAAATCGGAAGCTCACAACTCAGCCACTAACAAACCCAACTATTACTACGAACCAGAAAATTTTGATGTCTATCAATTTAACCGCTTAAAATAATTTTTCGTTTTTGAAATTTTAGAGAAAAAATAGAAAATTCTATGTCCTAAAAACTAGATTATCGAGAAATAAGAAAGAAAAAGATCGCGTCGGAAAACGTCTAAAAATAAAAGGTCGAAAAATAATAAAAAGAACGTAGCGCGTCGAAACTTAAAAGTCTAAAACTAAGAATTAAAGGTTGCGTCTAAAGGTATTAAAGCTTAAAAGAAATTCTATATCCAAAACGGCAATTACTTAAAAAGGTACTAAAATATTAAAACGGCGTCGCAAAATTCTAAAGCACCTAAATCTTAGTCTAAAGAAACTTAAGGGATTTCACGGCAAAACCTAAAAATCTAGAAATATAAAATAAGCTACGGCAAAATACTAGTCTTAAAACTAATTACGAACGATAAAGATACAAATATTACGAATAAACGATAAAAATACAAATTATAATTAAAATGATAAAAATACAAATTTTATAAAAATATTATTTTTATATTATTATTATATAAAAATATTAATCTATATATTTAATAATAATAAATAAACTTAAAATTACAAATTAAATATCAAAACAAACTTAAACTAATTAATATTATAATTAAACCCTAATTTAATTAATAATAAAATTATAAACCCTAACTGCATTTAAAGCTCGAGTCAGACCTGTCAGGGCAGGCCATGCGATCGCATGGTGTTGAGGCTTCTGGCTCATGCGATCGCATGGGCCTGTAAGTCCAGTTTTTTTTTTAACTTTATATTGTTTTTCTAAAAATATATATAAATATATTTATACAAAAATAAATTAAAAAATATTGCGTTTCGCCGACTCCCCGGCAGCGGCGCCAAAAACTTGATGTCGTGCGAGGTGTACGTGAAATACTTATATATTTTTTATTACGAAATACGTTACAAATAACACAAGTTTTAATTATTTATTTACAAATGGAATATACATAAACCTTGCTACAACACTATAGGCAGTGCACCTAATCGTAGTAATAATATATAAAAGGGGGTTTACCATTTAATGATCGGTTTGTCGATTTTATATTTTAAGCGAATCGTAAAGTAAATGAAGATATTTTACTAACGATAAAATAAATAACAATAATTAAAATGACAATAAATAAAAGTACGAGGAAATATAAAATAAAATATATTATGCTTATTTTAACTTCCGTAATCATGATGTTTGACTTTTTGATTTAATTTATTACCCTGGTTTAATTGTCCTTTGTCCTGGATTATTCAATAAGTCCATCTGGTTTTGTCCATAATAGTCCGTCGGTCATAATTATAAAGTGCGAGGGTCTTCGCCAAATTAACCTTATACCCGAAGTCAAATATTCCAACTAATTGGGGATTCGAACTGTAACAAGGTCTTAAAACTTTGTTTAATGTTTACACCAGGTTATCGACTGTGTGTAATCCAAGGTCTTAATACTTTATTAACAATTACACCAATTACCCTTGAATGTAATCCACCCCTGTTTTAACGAGTCCATTAACTAATAATCCATCCCCGTGTCCGGTCAAATGAACAATCATTAGTACTTATAAATATCCCGCCCATCGTATCCGATTAAGCGTATGTGGTTATATATAGATACGTTAAATTGTAACCTTTATATTAAATTAATGAGGTATCGTTAATTTAATATAAAGCCCATTAATAGCCCATAGTCCAATTTTCACAAGTGTCGGTCTTTTATCCAAACCCCAATTATGGTACAAAGCCCAATTACCCAATCTTAATATTTAGCCTAACATCATGATTACTTCGATTTAAATAAGCATAATAATAACTTAGTTACGAGACATTAATTTAAAAATGAGAACATAACTTACATTGATTATTTATCGCGTAGTGTTACACGGACAGAATTTCGAATTTAGAACCCGTAAATTAACCGTTACATAACCCACACTAACTAATATAAAACTAACCTATACTATATATATATATATATATATATATATATATATATATATATATATATATATATTATATATATTATTATTACAGAGGGAGTATTATTAATTTTGGTGTGTTTAAACTCGTTCGACAAACTGCCTTTTTATAGCAATGTGACCACCTTTTCCCTGGATAAGGCAGCCAGGCCATGCGATTTCATGGCCAGCTGGATCCAGCCAAACTTGGTTTGTTTCCTAGCTTGTCGACATTTTATTTAAATATATATAATATATAAATAATTTATATAATTATTTAAATATTATATTATATTCTTGTGCATAGTAGACTTGTAATTTTTAGTCCGTTACATCGCGCATTGATAGTTGGCTCAGGTCCCGGTTCCGGATTTTTGAACGTCCTTTTGTACGATTTAATATCTTGTACTTTGCGTTTTGCAATTTGAAATTTGCACAAAAAATTATTTTCCTTAACTCCCAAAATCCGCGCAAGTCTTTTAACTCAATTTTTGGGACGCTTTTGAGTGCACTATGGCTTTATGGACCCTTTTCCAGTTTTAGAACGTTTTTTTTTTCAATTCTTTAATCTTCGTGCTTTTCGTTTCGTAACTTGTACTCTTGTCAATTTTAGACGTTTCTCATCATTAATTTGAACTACTTGAATTGTATCTTGTACATTTGAGCTTTTTGGTCATTTGCGTATTCAAATCGTCATTTTCGCCTTTTGTCTTCGCACTTATTTAATATAAACGATTACAACTTAAAATAGGACAATTACAACTAAATAATTTACATATTGGGAGGATATTGCTACTAAATATAAGTTCATTTGGAGCACTATCACTTGTTAATACTTGATTAATTGAAATAGGTTTCATATAGACAATTGACCACCCAAGTTGACCGGTGATTCACGAATGTTAAAACTTGTAAAAACTATATGATGACATATATATGATTATATATATAGTTAACATGATATTATGATAAGTAAGTATCTCATTAGGTATTTTAACAATGAGTTATATACATAAAATTGTGTTTATTGAATTAAGAAACTCGAAACGATATATATAACGATTATCGTTATAACAACGTCTTACTAATTACATACTTCTTCTCTTAAGATATTGTTACACTATGTTTAATCATGATAAATGATAAGTAAACATGTCATTATGTATATTAACAATGAACTACATATGTAAAAACAAGACTACTAACTTAAGGATTTAGAAACGGGACATATATGTAACGATTATCGTTGTAACGACATTTAAATGTATATATATCATATTAAGATATATTAATATATCATAATATCATGATAATATAATAATTTAACATCTCATTAGATATAATAAACATTGGGTTAACAACATTTAACAAGATCGTTAACTTAAAGGTTTCAAATCAACATTTACATGTAACGACTAACGATGACTTAACGACTCAGTTAAAATGTATATACATGTAGTGTTTTAATATGTATTCATACACTTTTGAAATACTTCAAGACACTTATCAAAATACTTCTACTTAACAAAAATGCTTACAATTACATCCTCGTTCAGTTTCATCAACAATTCTACTCGTATGCACCCGTATTCGTACTCGTACAATACACAGCTTTTAGATGTATGTACTATTGGTATATACACTCCAATGATCAGCTCTTAGCAGTTCATGTGAGTCACCTAACACATTTGGGAACCATCATTTGGCAACTAGCATGAAATATCTCATAAAATTACAAAAATATGAGTAATCATTCATGACTTATTTACATGAAAACAAAATTACACATCCTTTATATCTAATCCATATACCAACGACCAAAAACACCTACAAACACTTTCATTCTTCAATTTTCTTCATCTAAGTGATCTCTCTCAAGTTCTATCTTCAAGTTCTAAGTGTTCTTCATAAATTCTATAAGTTCTAGTTTCATAAAATGAAGAATACTTCCAAGTTTGCTAGCTTACTTCCAATCTTGTAAAGTGATCATCCAACTTCAAGAAATCTTTCTTATTTACAGTAATATATCTTTCTAATATAAGGTAATACTCATATTTAAACTTTGATTCAATTTCTATAACTATAACAATCTTATTTCGAGTGGAAATCTTACTTGAACTTGTTTTCGTGTCATGATTCTGCTTCAAGAACTTTCAAGCCATCCAAGGATCCTTTGAAGCTAGATCTATTTTTCTCATTTCTAGTAGGTTTATCCACAAAACTTGAGGTAGTAATGATGTTCATAACATCATTCGATTCATATATATAAAACTACCTTATTCGAAGGTTTAAACTTGAAATCACTAGAACATAGTTTAGTTAATTCTAAACTTGTTCGCAAACAAAAGTTAATCCTTCTAACTTGACTTTTAAAATCAACTAAACACATGTTCTATATCTATATGATATGCTAGCTTAATGATTTAAAACTGTAAAACACAAAAAACACAGTAAAACCGGATATATGCCGTTGTAGTAACACCGCTGGCTGTTTTAGGTTAGTTAATTAAAAACTATGATAAATTTGGATTTAAAAGCTGTTCTTCTGGGAAAATGATTTTTCTTATGAACATGAAACTATATCCAAAAATCATGGTTAAACTCAAAGTGAAAGTATCTTTTCCAAAATGGTCATCTAGACGTCGTTCTTTCGACTGAAATGACTACCTTTACAAAAATGACTTATAACCTGTAATTTCAACTATAAACTTATACTTTTTCTGTATAGATTCATAAACTTAAGTTCAATATGAAACCATAGCAATTGGATTCACTCAAAACGGATTTAAAACGAAGAAGTTATGCGTAAAACAAGATTGGTTATTTTTGCTTGTTGTAGCTACGTGAAAATTGGTAACAAATCTATATTAATCATATCCTAGCTAACTTATATTGTATTATACATGTATTCTAATATATTATGTAATCTTGGGATACCATAGACACGTATGCAAATGTTTTGACATATCATATCGACCCATCTATATATATTATTTGGAACAACCATAGACACTCTATATGCAGTAATGTTGGAGTTAGCTATACAGGGTTGTCACGACCCGGAAAATTTCGACTAATTTTAAACCAAACTCTCGATACGATTTAATATTTTTGACACAAAAAGCAAAATCTGTAAGGTTGAGTCTCAAAAAGTTTGAACTATTTCCTATATTCAATTGACCTTCGACTATTTCCGACGATTCACGAACGACTATTTGTATTTAGATATAAATAAGCATATAAATATATATATATATATATATATATATATATATATATATATATATATATATATATATATATATATATATATATATATATATATATATAATATTGTGATGTAAGATTTAATTAATAAAATCTAATATGTAAACGACTTACGCAATAATAAAACGTGTTATATATTCAGACAAAGTATATTGAGTATATGTATATGGTTTCAAATTTAATTAGTAAACGATAGAAGCACTCGTTTATTATTTGATAGTTATTTAAACAAGTTAAATTCAAACTTATGCGATTTTAAAATAAATGGTGATCCAAAAACAAGTTATATAAATTTTAGCTTTATTGAAAATATATTTAGAATCTATTTGATTAATTTTAAAAATATTTAATTTTGAGTTGGGATCAAGCTCGAATGACAGCTCAAATTTTATGATCAATATTAAACAAGTTTAAACTCGAACTTATGAGAAGTTGAAATTAAACTTTGGTACATAATTAAGTGTTATCAATTCTAAGTTTGCTAAAAATATATTTAAATACCTTGAGCTAAGTTTTAATACTCCGTATATATTACTTGGAACTTAAAATGAATTTTTGACGAACCTTTTTGATCAGGTTTCAAACAGTTAATGAGTGAAATAATTAAATATATTTAATCTAAAAATTTGGGATTTTTAAGAACACTTTTTATTCCGTAACTGTTTAGCAATGAACACGATATAGCACTACGCGAATTAAAAATATCTAAGTGTCTGTAGAAATTATGGATGGTACTGTTTCTCCCCACGTTCTTTTGATTTTTGTGATTAAGTTATTATTAATTAATCATATAAAGTAGATCTATTTTCCCCACTCAAGATTTCATATTTGATGTATACATATAATGCAACGTAGACATTTAAAATAGATATATATTTAACCAATGAAATCTCACCACCCTATTTTGCTATAAAATATGATCCCATCTTCTTCTCTTAAGCCGTCCCAATAAATTCATTCATTTCTTTTAGCAGTTCATTTCCTCCATCATATCACTACCTTTTACTCCCTTAAGAACCATCTGTAGCCATGATAACCACCACCGAACCATCACACCCCAAACAATCATCTCATACGGCTGCAACCTCTACTGCTCTTCAGTCACGTTGCTAACGGTTATGTCCAGTTTCCTTTCACCGCCACCTGCAACACCATAACCATCATGAAGCCACCACCCTACCACCTTATTATTTCTGGTTTATTTCCTGCTCGTCAACAGTAGTCCCAAGACTGAGATGGGCTACTATTTCCTGGGTTCTTGTTTAAAACGATCACTAAAAAAAACCGTTGTATTACTACTAGTGCCTTTCTCTGTTTAATGATAATGAAGGAATGATGAAGTCACGTTGACTTCAGCAAAAACGAGTGAAGAAAAGAATGAAATAAACCCATTCATGTTGTCGGCCACTACATTTTTTTTAAGTGCATTTGTAAATCGAAGCCTTTATTTAATTGATGGGTCTTGGGCCGAAGGTTTGATGCTTGGGTTGTCATAAACACTAAAGGACTACTAGGAATTGCATCTTGGGCCGCAAACCTTTTATTTGCCATTTGGATCGGTTTAATCTTTTTGGGCCGATTAATGGACTGAAAGATTTAAAACTCAATTACCCATAATCAATTCATCTTAAAAGTGTGATTGGGGGCGTACTCACTGTTGGGACAATAATTTAGAAGATGATCATGTTACATGATGTAGTATTGAGAGGATAATCACGATGATGATTATGATATAAGGATTAATGTTGAGGTGATGAGAAACAAAATAATGTGATGATGAAATGGGATCATAAGGATGTGATTCTGGTCTACCAAATATGATGAGAAAGAGACGAATTTTATATATATAGATTAGGAACTAAATCAAGAATTGAAACACATAGCGTAATGGTTAAAGATGTTATCGGGTTAGCGGGACGTCGCGGGTTCAAACCCGGACTTGGGAAATTTTTAAGGGCTACTCCTATGAGGTAGTTATTACTAATACTCTTATTATTATTATTATTATTATTATTATTATTATTATTATTATTATTATTATTATTATTATTATTATTATTATTATTATTATTATTATTTTTATTATTTTTATTATGATTACTATTATCTAATTAGTATTATTAATATCATTAATTTAAAAGTATCACATATTTTTTTTTTTATATAAAAATTATCATTATTATTAATGTTGTTAACATTAACATGATTTCTATATATTATAAACACTATTATTATAATGATTATTATTATCATGATTATTATTACAATTAAATACAACTCTTTATTCATTACTATTATTAACAATGTTTTATCAAATAAATATTATATATATAAAGATATATTTATCACATATAACATAACTATATTAATATTTTAATAATAAATATTAATAAATGTAACTTATTAGGGTTTTAATGAAACACTTAATTAAGATAACAATTATATCACTATTAATATGTAAATTCGTTTGACTACAATTATATGTGTTAATATATATATAAATGATATAGGTTCGTGAATCCGAGACCAACCCTATATTTGTTCAATGACGTCATATGTATTTTTACTACAAAATACAGTATGGTGAGTTTCATTTGCTCCCTTTTTAATTGCTTTTGCAATATATATTTTTGAGCTGAGAATACATGCGCTGTTTTTTTTATAAATGTTTACGAAATAGACACAAGTACTTAAAAATATATTCTACGTTGAGTTGTACCACTAGCATACTTCCCTGTAGCTTGGTAACTACTATTTACATGGGTATTGTAAACGCGAATCCTGTTGATAGATCTATCGGGCCTGACAACCCCAACTGGACTGGACGACCAGTATTCAACGGTTGCACAGTACTTCGTTTCGTGACTACACTTAGTACGGTGTAGTGAGATTTCATAATAAAGGGAATATGCGACGTTGATTAAATGTTAAGTATGGTTACCAAGTGCTCAACCACTTAGAATATTTTTATTAAAACGTTTGTGTATATGAAATCTTGTGGTCTATTAAGATATTGAAATAATTGTTATGATAAACCAATGAACTCACCAACCTTTTGGTTGATACTTTTAAGCATGTTTATTCTCAGGTACGAATTAAGTCTTCCGCTGTGCATTTACTCATTTTAAAGACATTATTTGGAGTCGATCATCGCAATGGGACCAGATGTTGGTGACTTCGTCCAGATGGATTAGGACGGGTTCTCACAGTTGGTATCAGAGCGGTGGTCTTAGCGAACCAGGTCTTACATTAGTATGTCTAACTGATAGTTGTTTAGATGCATTAGTGAGTCTGGACTCTGACCGTGTCTGCATGTCAAAAGTTTTGCTTATCATTTCTAGTCAGAAATCATCTGCTTATCATCCTTAGGAAATTACATGCTTATCATTCTTAGTCTAGACACATTTTACTGCAATGATTGCATGAATAGTGTATAGACAAAATTCGTATCTTAGCGTATCTGCTAATTCATATCTTAACATATCTATTACTGTAGACTTTGCCTGACAACTTCCGTAGATTCCTCCGAAACTTATGGAATTTTAGTATTATATATACATATGTAAATTATGTATTGCAGGGTACTAATCTACATCCTATAATCTATTTCTTATCGAAAATCCTTCATCTGATTGTACGAGATGAATCCCTCAACTAGTTCGAATTCCTCAGATTTCGACAACTATTCCGATATGGAGTTTCACCTAAGCTCCAAAAGCAGCGTCACCAGAATGAATCAACCAAGTATCCATCCCCAATTCACCTGATGGATTCGTAGTCGACTTAATTAAGGGAAATGCGAAGAAGGCGATCCTTTCCACCAACCGAATTCATCTCTTGGCGAAGAACCTGAAGCACTTACCGGCAAACCACTTCGATACACTATATTCACTCTCATTTCCACGATATCTCGCCATGATTATATGATATCCAAAATTCTCAACCTTATTCATCCGTTCGTTCCAACTGACAATCATTCCGGAATAATGAAAGAAGTCAACGAGCTTCGCGCTCGAGTTGTAGCTTTGGAAAATATGGTGCAAAACGTACCAGCTTCAGCAACATCATCGACACCAACAGTACCACCAACAACAATACCAGTACCATCAACAATCCATGCCTCAACATCTCATTCTGTACCTCAAGTATAATCATCGTTCCACGTATCGTTCTACATCGATTATCACCGTTCTACATGACGATTATATAAACTCTAATGTTTTAGAGATTATGTATCATAGTTTTAATCGTAAATCTAATGAGTTTAATATTACATTGACTCATTAAATCCATGATTACGTCTGAAGAAAATATATATGTATATATATTGTTTCATAAAGATTGTAATTAAAAAAATTTTCGTACAAACTGTTAATGGTGAAAATATTTTAACTGGTAGGTAATACCCGAGGAATATTTAGATTTCACATTAATAAGTACACTGTATATTCTTTCAAATCTAATTCAACAGTTATTTGCCATCCTATTTACAACCACCGATATACGTATCCGTTCACTGCAGAATAACCCTTTTCATTCAATTTCATATTTAGATTTTAATCTATCAGAATCCAACAAGTGGCATAATGAAGAAAATATTGGACAAAATAAAATATGTTAGAAACAAACGAATTAACTAATTGAAATTTTGTTAAGAATCCACGCTAACTGTTCCTAGCTAACTGTTCCTAGCTAACTGGTTACATTTTATTTTATCGCAATTTAATTATCGCAATTTACATTCTCGCAATTTTATTTATCGTCATTTAATTTCTGTTATTTATTTTATGCACTTTAAATATCGGGACACGTATACAAAGTTTTGACATATCATATCGACGCATGTATATATATTATTTGGAATAACCATAGACACTCTATATGCGGTAATGCGGGAATTAGCTATACAGGGTTGAGGTTGATTCTACAATAATATCTATAGTTTGAGTTGTGATCGAGTCTGAGACGTATACGGGTCACGAAACGTAATAATTAATTCGAATATTATATATTAAACTATATATGAATTATTGGACTGTTAACTGTGGACAATCGACTGTGGACTAATAATATTGGACAATTAAAATGAATTAAAATATTAATTATAACATATGAAACTAAACATTTCTTCAAGTTTGCCACTTGATCTCATTTTAAACCTTATTTGTATCTTGACAATTACAATCTGCGTTCAAACCTTTCATAATTCATGAAAACATTTCAATCGAGAGGATGAACCAACCGCACTTCATCTACGGAAGAAAACATTGATACATATAGTTATGCACCTGAAAACACTCGAAATCTGAGTAAACGTTTAACACATATCTGTGCTAATTCCTTTAGCGTTGTTATTACCCAAAATAACTTTACAATCCCTTTTCAAGATAGCCAATTTTGTCACAGCTCCAGCAAGTCAACTTCGACTTTTTCGTTCGAAATAACCTTATTATAACCTTGATATATATGCGTGCTCATTTATTGTTACCAGAGAACCTTTTATATTCCACTATATTACCATCAACGTTTAATCATCTAAAAACACAATCCTCTTGAAATCACCTCGGATTGATAACCGATGATTCAGATATGGTAGCATTAAATGCAGAGGAAACAGCAAAATCGTAGATGGTCTAAACGGTCAAAAGTTTGATAATAAAGAATGGAATGTTGGAAACACTCAATAGAAAATTTAGTACCGAAAAGCAGATTATGCGAAACTATGAAGGAAGCCGTGAACAAATCACAAAGAATAAGTTTGACTTCAAAGAATCCAAGTAATTCTGGATCCGATGAAATCTTTAGAGAATATCCTGCTCCGAAGTCATATTAAAATATTGCGGAAAAATCTTTCTTCATCAACCTTCGAACTTAGAAATTCCAAAATATCATCATAAATATCTTCGATATTTCTGAGGATATTTTCACAAATATTCTTGTCCGAAATTATCTACCTTTTCGTGTTTTTCTGTATTCCATTATATTGGAAACTTTTGTAAAATCTATGTATAAATTATGAATGAATTGTGGAGAAGTGTTGGAATTAAAGCATGAGTTAGTATAATATAATGACACTTGGCCAACGTGATTATATTACAGTAAGTCATGCTGAGTCTCTAATGAAACGTGATGATGATTCACAGATCATAACGTCATCATGTGCCATGTTACACGACCCTTTCATTCTACTAAATTTCTAAGCATATCACGGAAATATTTCCTTGATATTTCTGTTCTTCCGTAATTCCAACAGTTGCTAATAAATCATGTTATTACATTTTCTTTCTGATTAGAAGATTTCCTTAAATTCCTTGAAATTCCGGAAATCCACAATGACTGCACCAAAAGTTAAGACGAAACTTTTCAATCTTTTGTGATAGCTTCACTCGTACGCTTCAAGTAATCGAATTATTTTATCAATATTACTCAATGTTGATAAAACTCTATTTATCAACTCATATTCTTCATGAAAACATTTTTATTATTAGCCATGACGACCTCACTCAAATTTCGGGACGAAATTTATTTAACGGGTAGGTACTGTCACGACCCAGAAAATTTCGACTAATTTTAAACCAAACTCTCGATACGATTTAATATTTTTGACACAAAAAGCAAAATCTGTAAGGTTGAGTCTCAAAAAGTTTGAACTGTTTCCTATATTCAATTGACCTTCGACTATTTCCGACGATTCACGAACGACTATTTGTATTTAGATATAAATAAGCATATAATATATATATATATATATATATATATATATATATATATATATATATATATATATATATATATATATATATATATATATATAATATTGTGATGTAAGATTTAATTAATAAAATCTAATATGTAAACGACTTACGAAATAATAAAACGTGTTATATATTCAGACAAAGTATATTGAGTATATGTATATGGTTTCAAATTTAATTAGTAAACGATAGAAGCACTCGTTTATTATTTGATGGTTATTTAAACAAGTTAAATTCAAACTTATGTGATTTTAAAATAAATGGTGATCCGAAAACAAGTTATATAAATTTTAGCTTTATTGAAAATATATTTAGAATCTATTTGATTAATTTTAAAAATATTTAATTTTGCGTTGGGATCAAGCTCGAATGACAGCTCAAATTTTATGATCGATATTAAACAAGTTTAAACTCGAACTTATGAGAAGTTGAAATTAAACGTTGGTACATAATTAAGTGTTATCAATTCTAAGTTTGCTAAAAATATATTTAAATACCTTGAGCTAAGTTTTAATACTCCGTATATATTACTTGGAACTTAAAATGAATTTTTGACGAACCTTTTTGATCAGGTTTCAAACAGTTAATGAGTGAAATAATTAAATATATTTAATCTAAAAATTTGGGATTTTTAAGAACACTTTTTATTCCGTAACTGTTTAGCAATGAACACGATATAGCACTACGCGAATTAAAAATATCTAAGTGTCTGTAGAAATTATGGATGGTACTGTTTCTCCCTACGTTCTTTTGATTTTTGTGATTAAGTTATTATTAATTAATCATATAAAGTAGATCTATTTTCCCCACTCAAGATTTCATATTTGATGTATACATATAATGCAACGTAGACATTTAAAATAGATATATATTTAACCAATGAAATCTCACCACCCTATTTTGCTATAAAATATGATCCCATCTTCTTCTCTTAAGCCGTCCCAATAAATTCATTCATTTCTTTTAGCAGTTCATTTCCTCCATAAGATCCGACCCGTATTCTTCTCGGGTCTCCCCTGCATTTCCGATCCATCCTTCGAATTTGGGTAATCCACCTCTCTCTGCAAACGTAAACCACCTTCACCACCCTATTCCACCACCCATATTCACCAAACCGTCACCTAAACCAACAACTACTCGAGTTATATATGCTACTGCTAACTACTCCTATTCGGCCTCCTTCAAACCGCCACCGTTTTCCCCAAGCGAACACCCACTTACTGCAAGTGACGGGTACGTGCAAACACGTGAACTTACAACCCAAACCGCCATGTTAAACCACCATAATCAGACCCATTGAACATGTTATTGTTGCTACTGCTACCGCTTGAAACCAAACACCGGGAACCACCTTAAACTATCATCGAATCATTGTAACCATTGAACAACCCCTCTCCAATAAACGTCACCCATCATATCACTACCTTTTACTCCCTTAAGAACCATCTGTAGCCATGATAACCACCACCGAACCATCACACCCCAAACAATCATCTCATACGGCTGCAACCTCTACTGCTCTTCAGTCACGTTGCTAACGGTTATGTCCAGTTTCCTTTCACCGCCACCTGCAACACCATAACCATCATGAAGCCACCACCCTACCACCTTATTATTTCTGGTTTATTTCCTGCTCGTCAACAGTAGTCCCAAGACTGAGATGGGCTACGATTTCCTGGGTTCTTGTTTAAAACGATCACTAAAAAAAACCGTTGTATTACTACTAGTGCCTTTCTCTATTTAATGATAATGAAGGAATGATGAAGTCACGTTGACTTCAGCAAAAACGAGTGAAGAAAAGAATGAAATAAACCCATTCATGTTGTCGGCCACTACATTTTTTTTAAGTGCATTTGTAAATCGAAGCCTTTATTTAATTGATGGGTCTTGGGCCGAAGGTTTGATGCTTGGGTTGTCATAAACACTAAAGGACTACTAGGAATTGCATCTTGGGCCGCAAACCTTTTATTTGCCATTTGGATCGGTTTAATCTTTTTGGGCCGATTAATGGACTGAAAGATTTAAAACTCAATTACCCATAATCAATTCATCTTAAAAGTGTGATTGGGGGCGTACTCACTGTTGGGACAATAATTTAGAAGATGATCATGTTACATGATGTAGTATTGATAGGATAATCACGATGATGATTATGATATAAGGATTAATGTTGAGGTGATGAGAAATAAAATAATGTGATGATGAAATGGGATCATAAGGATGTGATTCTGGTCGACCAAATATGATGAGAAAGAGATGAATTTTATATATATAGATTAGGAACTAAATCAAGAATTGAAACACATAGCGTAATGGTTAAAGATGTTATCGGGTTAGCGGGACGTCGCGGGTTCAAACCCGGACTTGGGAAATTTTTAAGGGCTACTCCTATGAGGTAGTTATTACTAATACTCTTATTATTATTATTATTATTATTATTATTATTATTATTATTATTATTATTATTATTATTATTATTATTATTATTACTATGATTACTATTATCTAATTAGTATTATTAATATCATTAATTTAAAAGTATCACATATTTTTTTTTATATAAAAATTATCATTATTATTAATGTTGTTAACATTAACATGATTTCTATATATTATAAACACTATTATTATAATGATTATTATTATCATGATTATTATTACAAATAAATACAACTCTTTATTCATTACTATTATTAACAATGTTTTATCAAATAAATATTATATATAAAGATATATTTATCACATATAACATAACTATATTAATATTTTAATAATAAATATTAATAAATGTAACTTATTAGGGTTTTAATGAAACACTTAATTAAGATAACAATTATATCACTATTAATATGTAAATTCGTTCGACTACAATTATATGTGTTAATATATATATATAAATGATATAGGTTCGTGAATCCGAGACCAACCCTATATTTGTTCAATGACGTCATATGTATTTTTACTACAAAATACAGTATGGTGAGTTTCATTTGCTCCCTTTTTAATTGCTTTTGCAATATATATTTTTGGGCTGAGAATACATGCGCTGTTTTTTTTATAAATGTTTACGAAATAGACACAAGTACTTAAAAATATATTCTACGTTGAGTTGTACCACTAGCATACTTCCCTGTAGCTTGGTAACTACTATTTACATGGGTATTGTAAACGCGAATCCTGTTGATAGATCTATCGGGCCTGACAACCCCAACCGGACTGGACGACCAGTATTCAACGGTTGCACAGTACTTCGTTTCGTGACTACACTTGGTACGGTGTAGTGAGATTTCATAATAAAGGGAATATGCGACGTTGATTAAATGTTAAGTATGGTTACCAAGTGCTCAACCACTTAGAATATTTTTATTAAAACGTTTGTGTATATGAAATCTTGTGGTCTATTAAGATATTGAAATAATTGTTATGATAAACCAATGAACTCACCAACCTTTTGGTTGACACTTTTAAGCATGTTTATTCTCAGGTACGAATTAAGTCTTCCGCTGTGCATTTGCTCATTTTAAAGACATTATTTGGAGTCGATCATCGCAATGGGACCAGATGTTGGTGACTTCGTCCAGATGGATTAGGACGGGTTCTCACAAGGGTTAAGGTTGATTCCAAAAATATATATAGTTTGAGTTGTGATCTAGCCTGAGACAAGTATACACTGGGTCGTGGATTGATTCAAGATAATATATATCGATTTATTTATGATCTAATTATGGACAACTAGTTGTAGGTTACTAACAAGGACAGCTGACTTAATAAACTTAAAACAGTAAAACGTATTAAAAATGTTGTAAATATATTTTGAACATACTTTGATATATATGTACATATTTGTTATAGGTTCGTGAATCGACCAGTGGCCAAGTCTTACTTCCCGACGAAGTAAAAATCTGTGAAAGTGAGTTATAGTCCCACTTTTAAAATCTAATATTTTTGGGATGAGAATACATGCAGTTTTATAAATGTTTTACGAAATAGACACAAGTAAATGAAACTACATTATATGGGTGAATGATCGAAGCCGAATATGCCCCTTTTGCTTGGTAGCCTAAGAATTAGTAAACCGATCTACTAATTGACACGAATCCTAAAGATAGATCTATTGGGCCTAACGAACCCCATCCAAAGTACCGGATGCTTTAGTACTTTGAATTCGTTTTTATCATGTCCGAAGGATTTCCCGGAATGATAGGGGATATTCTTATATGCATCTTGTTAATGTCGGTTACCAGGTGTTCACCATATGAATGATTTTTATCTCTATGTATGGGATGCATATTGAAATATGAAATCTTGTGGTCTATTATTATGATTTGATAATATATAGGTTAAACCTATAACTCACCAACATTTTTGTTGACGTTTTAAGCATGTTTATTCTCAGGTGATTATTAAGAGCTTCCGCTGTTGCATACTAAAATAAGGACAAGATTTGGAGTCCATGCTTGTATGATATTATGTAAAAACTGCATTCAAGAAACTTATTTTTGATGTAATATATTCTTATTGTAAACCATTATGTAATGGTCGTGTATAAACGGTATATTTTAGATTATCATTATTTGATAATCTACGTAATGCTTTTTAAACCTTTATAGATAAAATAAAGGTTATGGTTGTGTTAAAAATGAATGCAGTCTTTGAAAAACGTCTCATATAGAGGTCAAAACCTCGCGACGAAATCAATTAATATGGAACGTTTATAATCAATATGAACGGGACATTTCAAATACGTTCGATGATCTTGAATGGTCCTACGTATCTTGGGTTCAATTTACCCCTCTTACCAAAGCGTATCACACTTTTCCATGATGACACCTTTAACATAACCATGTCATCAACCTGAAATTCTAACGGCTTCCTTCGAACATCAGCATAGCTCTTTTGACGACTTTGGGCGGTCTTCAATCTCTCATTGATTTGCACAATCTTTTCAGTAGTCTCCTGTATGATCTCGGGATCAGTCAGTTGTCTGTTACCTACTTCGTTCCAACAGATAGGGGATCTACACTTTCTTCCATAAAGTGCTTCGAATGGTGCAACATTAATACTCGTATGATAACCGTTGTTATACGAGAATTCTGCCAATGGTAAATATTTATCCCATCCATTTCCGAAATCGATCACACATGCTATAAGCATGTCTTCAAGAGTCTGAATGGTCCTTTCACTTTGCCCTTCGGTTTGAGGATGATATGCAGTGCTTATATCCAGACGAGTCCCTAGAGCTTCATGTAGTGATTGCCAAAACCTTGGAATAACATATATTTATGAGTGGCAACTTGGTTATAAAGGAATATATAATGCAGCGAAATTTTCTTTTGTTGTTGTTTGTTTCGTTTCCCACAACCCATTTGCTCAACAACTTTTGATTTCTCAAGCCATCACGTCCACCTACTCGAATATTTTTTCATTAAACGGTCCCTACCTTGCTTTGTGTTTCACACATTACTTGTTGTTTTATTTATTTAGTCGACAAAAAAAAAGGGAAGTATAAAAAGAATAGAAGTGATTAAAGTTTGACAAGGATGTTAGAATACTACTAGCTCCTGTATCCACTCCCTATTATTAATTCGAAAATAAAAATTCTATTTTGTGTATCATGCTGGCTCGTCCCCACACAATTATTTCGGATGCCATATTAAAAATCAAACGGGTCACTGCTTTTGTTTAAGGGACCGAGAGTTCCTTTTCTTTTTTTTCTTTTTTTTTAAACCAACGTTTAATTGGGCTCCCAAAAGATAACCAGACTTTCATTAATATGGGCTGCTAGACTTTGGGTTCTAAATGGGGCCGAGTCCTTATTTTTTTTTGTTGGGCTGTAAATGGAACAGAAATGATACGGGATAAAACATTTTGGGTCTGAGATATATTAAGAAAAAAAACGAAATAGAGGAATGGCTTGGAGGTGTGTTGGTTATCCAGGAGGTCGCGAGTTCCATCCTAGCATGCGACATTTTCATATTTTTAGGTAGTTTATTTATTACTTTTATGATATTATTATTATTATGATTATAATTATTGTTATTATTATTGTTGTTATCATTATCATTATTACTAAAAGTATTATTATTAACATTTTTAGAATTATCATTTTTATGAATATAAGTATTATTTTTTATTCAAACCTATCATTATTAATTTTTTTTTGTATTATTAAAATATATTTTATAAAAAATTATTATTATGAACATTATTATTATTTTTAACATTGTTATATTTATCATTATCATTATTATTATTATTATTACTAACATAATTTTTATTAAGATTGCAATATTATCATTTTTATCACAATAAATATTATTTAGATACGAATATATTATATGTTATTATAATTTGACATATTAAATAATATTAGTTATAAATATATAATATTATACATATAAATATTGTAATGAGAAACTTACTATATTAATAAACTTATCATGATAATGAATCAACAAATGTAATTATTTAAAATATATGAAACAAATATATATAAACATATAATTTATTAATATAACAATTATATCATTAATAATATATATAAATTTGTTCGATTACAATGTGTTAATATATATAACTGATATAGGTTCGTGAATCCGAGACCAACCCTACACTTGTTAAATGACGTCATATGTATTTTTACTACAAAATACAGTATGGTGAGTTTCATTTGCCTTTTTACCCTTTATATTTTTGGACTGAGAATACATGCGCAATTTTTATAAATGTTTTACGAAATAGATACAAATAATTGAAACTACATTATATGGTTGAATGATCGAAGCCGAATATGCCCCTTTTGCTTGGTAACCTAAGAATTAGTAAACCGATCTACTAATTGACGCGAATCCTAAAGATAGATCTATGGGCCCGATGAACCCCATCCAAAGTACCTGATGCTTTAGTACTTCGATGTTGTTTTATATCATGTCCGAAGGATTTCCCGGAATGATAGGGGATATTCTTATATGCATCTTGTTAATGTCGGTTACCAGGTGTTCACCATATGAGTGATATTTTTGTCTCTATGCATGAGACGTATATTTATAAGAACTGGAAATGAAATTCTTGTGGTCTATTAAAATGATGAAAATGAATGATTATGATAAACTAATGAACTCAACAACCTTTTGGTTGACACTTTAAAGCATGTTTATTCTCAGGTATGAAAGAAATCTTCCGCTGTGCATTTGCTCATTTCAGAGATAATACTTGGAGTCATTCATGACATATTTCAAAAGACGTTGCATTCGAGTCGTCGAGTTCATCAAGATTAATACTAAGTCAGTTATAGTTGGATGTATTATGAAATGGTATGCATGTTGTCAACTTTCGATGTAATTAAAGTTTGTCTTTTAAAAAAACGAATACAATGTTTGTAAAATGTATCATATAGAGGTCAAGTACCTCGCGATGTAACCAACTATTGTGAATTGTTTGTAATCGATATGGACTTCGTCCGAATGGATTAGGACGGGTCGCTTCAGTATCATATGCTCCATCGCCCCCTACAGCTTTTACATAGTTTTCCCACCATGTAAGTGCACCATCCTGTAATGTGCATGAAGCATACTTTGTCCTATCCCCTTCCGCACAACCACTAATTTTAAATACGGACTCCAGCTTTTCGAACCATCAGGTTAAACCGACTGGTCCCTCTGTTCTGCTGAATGATGAAGGTTTGCAACCTTGAAATGCTTTATATGAGCATCCAACACGAGGGTTTGTGTTGTTTGCTGCTGCTCTTTCCGCTTCGACCCAAAGCATTCGGTCGTTTACGCGTTGGTTGATAAGCTCCTCAATTTCTTGTTCCGTCATTCGATTTAATCGAGCCATGTTTCTTCAATAAACATATAAGATAATTAATCACATAGAATATTATAGATGTTGTGAGTAATTAATGGTACATCGTGGCATATTAATAATATGAACCAATTATTATAAAAGCCTTTTCTTCTTATTAGCGTTTTATAATTGTAGCTCGGGTAGTACCTACCCGTTAAAGTTCATACTTAATACCTAGTACATAAATTAACTACTACAATCCAAATAATATTCTATTATGAAAAATTTAAAGTAAAAATACATAATCATTTCACGCTTATTCATGATATAGCAATACAATACCAGTATTTCACATAGGTTTTTTTTACATAATACATATGTAGGATAAAATAAAGCACACTAAATAATATTATACGATGCGTGAAGTGATATCGTGGCGGAAATGGTTTTAAAAACGGTGGGGCCTCTTGTTATCAGGTATTGGCATAACGCTTATTCGAGCGGTACGTTTATATCTTGGTCAGGGTTCTGAGGAACTTGATACCTCAATAGAGTTGGTAATACAAGGATGACTAGGGGTAGAAATGTCATGAGCACTTTGTACAATAATTGCTTTATTAATTTCCGGATTTGGAAATTCCGGTTTGGTGACTACTGTAGTGACCCGAACTTTTCCATGATTATATATTAATTGAAAATTATATTTGCATGATTAAATATTTTCAACATGTTAAGCAATCAAACTTGTTAAGACTTGATTATTTGAAATGAGTTTCATGTAGACAATTGACCACCCAAGTTGACCGGCGATTCACGAACGTTAAAACTTGTAAAAACTATATGATGACATACATATGAATATATATATATATATATATATATATATATATATATATATATATATATATATATATATATATATATATATATATATATATATATATATATATATATATATAGTTATCATGATATTATGATAAGTATGTACCTCATTAAGTATTTTAACAATGAGTTATATACATAAAAATGAGACTATTGAATTAAGAAACCTGAAAACGGTATATATAACGATTATCGTTATAACAACGTCTTACTAATTACATATGAATCATTTTAAGATACTGATACGCTATATATAAACATGTTAAATGATAAGTAAACATATCATTAAGTATAATAACAATGAACTACATATGTAAAAACAAGACTACTAACTTAAGGATTTCGAAACGAGACATATATGTAACGATTATCGTTGTAATGACATTTAACTGTATATATATCATATTAAGATATATTAATACATCATTATATCATTATAATGTAATAATTTAACATCTCATTAGATATAATAAACAATGTGTTAACAACATTTAACAAGATCGTTAAGTTAAAGGTTTCAAAACAACATTTACATGTAACGACTAATGATGACTTAACGACTCAGTTAAAATGTATATACATGTAGTGTATTTAGATGTATTAGTACACTTTTGAAAGACTTCAAGACACATATCAAAGTACTTCTACTTAACAAAAATGCTTACGATTACATCCTCATTCATTTTCATCTACAATTCTACTCGTATGCACTCGTATTTGTACTTGTACAATACACAGCTTCTAAATGTATTTACTATTGGTATATACACTCCAATGATCAGCTCTTAGCAGCCCATGTGAGTCACCTAACCATGTGGGAACCATCATTTAACATCTAGCATGACTTATGAGCAAGAAAATAAAAACAAGAACTCCTTTTAACCCCACTCACCTTCACCACTCACCACCTACTCCATTTCACTTCTAATTTTCTTCCCAATTCTCTCTCAAAACACACACACTCTTCCATGAACGTCTAAGTTACTATTTTTCCAGTAAAAATCATCAAATACAATCTTTGGTTATTACCTATAATCATCATAAAAATAATTATCTAAGATCAAGAAACCTTTGTTATTTATAGTGGGTTATCTTTCTAAATCAAGGTAATATTCATATTCAAGCATTGATTCAATTTCTATAACTATAACTATCTTAATTCGAGTAATAATCTTACTTGAACTTGTTTTTGTGTCATGATTCAATTTCAAGAACTTCCAAGCCATCAAAGATCTTTTGAAGCTCAAGTTATTTTTTCATCATTTCCAGTAGGTTTACCTACTAAACTTGAGGTAGTAATGATGTTCATAATATCATTCGATTCATATATATAAAACTACCTTATTCGAAGGTTTAAACTTGTAATCACTAGAACATAGTTTAGTTAATTCTAAACTTATTCGCAAATTAAAATTAATCCTTCTAACTTGACTTTTAAAATCAACTAAACATATGTTCTATATCTATATGATATGCTAACTTAATGATTTAAAATCTAAAAACACGAAAAACACCGTAAAATCGGATATACGCCGTCGTAGTAACACCGCGGGCTGTTTTGGGTTAGTTAATTAAAAACTATGATAAACTTTGATTTAAAAGTTGTTCTTCTGGGAAAATGATTTTTCTTATGAACATGAAACTATATCCAAAAATCATGGTTAAACTCAAAGTGGAAGTATGTTTTCCAAAATGGTCATCTAGACATCGTTCTTTCGACTGAAATGACTACCTTTACAAAAACGACTTGTAACCTGTATTTCTGACTATAAACTTATACTTTTTCTGTTTAGATTCATAAACTTAAGTTCAATATGAAACTATAGCAACTTGAATAACTCAAAACGGATTTAAAACGAAGAAGTTATGGGTAAAACAAGATTGGATATTTTTGCTTGTTGTAACTACGTGAAAATTGGTAACAAATCTATATTAATCATATCCTAGCTAACTCATATTGTATTATACATGTATTCTAATATATTATGTAATCTTGGGATACCATAGACACGTATGCAAATGTTTTGACATATCATATCGACCCATGTATATATATTATTTGGAACAACCATAGACACTCTATATGCAGTAATGTTGGAGTTAGCTATACAGGGTTGAGGTTGATTCAAAAAATATATATACTTTAAGTTGTGATCTAGCCTGAGACGTGTATACACTGGGTCGTGGATTGATTCAAGATAATATATATCGATTTATTTCTGTACATCTAACTGTGGACAACTAGTTGTAGGTTACTAACGAGGATAGCTGACTTAATAAACTTAAAACAGTAAAACGTATTAAAAATGTTGTAAATATATTTTGAACATACTTTGATATATATGTACATATTTGTTATAGGTTCGTGAATCAACCAGTGGCCAAGTCTTACTTCCCGACGAAGTAAAAATCTGTGAAAGTGAGTTATAGTCCCACTTTTAAAATCTATTATTTTTGGGATGAGAATACATGCAGTTTTATAAATGTTTTACAAAATAGACACAAGTGATCAAAATTACATTCTATGTTGAATTATCGAACCGAATATGCCTCTTTTTAGCTTGGTAGCCTAAGAATTGGTGTTTATTATAATTGCCACCAATTGACGCGAATCCTAAAGATAGATCTATTTGGCCTAATAAGCCTCATCCGAGTTACGGATGCTTTAGTACTTCGATTTATCATGTCCGATGAGAGTCCCGGAATGATGGGGATATTCTATATGCATCCTGTTAAGGTCGGTTACCAGGTGTTCATCATATGAATGATTTTTATGCAGATTGCATGTTGTTTATGAGAAATGAAAATATGAAAACGTGTGGTCTATTATTACGATTTGATAAATATGTAGGTTAAACCTATAACTCACCAACATTTTTGTTGACGTTTAAAGCATGTTTATTCTCAGGTGATTATTAAGAGCTTCCGCTGTTGCATGCTAATTTATGGACAAGAGTTGGAGTCAGCATGCTTGTATAATATTGTTTAAAAACTGCATTCGAAGACTTAAATTGATGTAATATTATTGTAAACCATTATGTAATAATCGTGTGAAAACGCTATATTTTAGATTATCATTATTTGATAATCGTCGTAATATTTTTAAACCTTTATCGATAAAATAAAGGTTATGGTTTGTTTTAAAATCGAATGCAGTCTTTGAAAAACGTCTCATATAGAGGTCAAAACCTCGCAACGAAATCAATTAATATGGAACGTTTATAAATCGATATGAACGGGGCATTTCAGTTGGTATCAGAGCGTTGGTCTTAGAGAACCAGAATTTTTGCATTAGTGTGTCTTACCGAGTTTGTTAGGATGCATTAGTGAGTCTGGACTTCGACCGTGTTTTTCTTCAAAAACGATTGCTTAACATTTTTTGTTGGAAACTATATATTATTAACATGTAAATATATTAATCTCTTAACGTGTTTGATATTGTATGATAGATGTCTACCTCAAGTACAAATTCCATCGACTCACCTAATAAAAATGAAGAGTCGAATATATTTTGGGAAGATTCACAAATTCCCGAAGAGGAACCGGAAGAGGAGGAACCGGAAGAGGTGGAACCGGAAGAGGAGGAACCGGAAGAAGAAGAGGTTCCGGAGGAAGAAATATTGATACCTACAGTAAATCGATTAAATAAAAGAAAATCCTCAACCAACGGACCAAAGTTAAAAATGGTCAATGGTGTTTCCGCCAAGGAAGCAAAATATTGGGAAGATTACCAATTTTCCGATGAATCGGATCCCGATGAGGATTCCGATGATGTTATAGAAATTATCTCGACCCAATTTAATAAAGCAAAAGAAAATAATAGGGGAAAGGTATAAAAATAGAGAAACCTGATTCCAACCCCGATGAACTTTATATGTATCGGCAACATCCGTATTTCCTAAAATGTAACAATAACCCGGGAACCTCTAAACCACCGGGTTTTTCTAAACCATTGTGGAAAACAACGGCTCGTATTAGAGGAACACCATATATCCCTAGAAAATTAGGAAAACGAACCAAGTTCGAAGAAGAAGAAACCAGTGATTCAGATTAGAGGGTTGTAATTATGTTGCGTATTATATGTATTGTAGTGTGCTTGTACTTTTATGTTCTATGTAAAAATTGTTTGTATTATTTGTTAATTATCTTTTACGAATCTAATCCTTGTCTATTTTACAGTATAAAAACAAAATGGACGTTAAGGGTAGACAACCGAATATTTTAGAAGACCTACCAGAGGATATGATTGAGGAAATCTTGTCTAGAGTCGGTCAGAATTCATCAGCACATTTAGTTATGGCGAAATTAACTTGTCAAACATTTGAAAGACTTTCCAGAAATGCCTTAGTTTATAAAAGGCTTTCCTTTGATAGGTGGGGTATATCGCATTGGGGAGACCGTAAGTTACGCCGTGTTTTCTTTAAAGTGTTAAATAGGGGGAACCCAAATGCAATTTTACGCTACGGGTTAAGAACCTATTTTGACTCAACATATCCTAACATAGGATTTCATGAGTTAGAAAGAGCTTCTAACATGCAACATAATGAAGCATGTTATACTTACGGGTTAGTGATGTTCGCTTCTCACCAAAGTGAGAAAAAGAACATCAGATTAAAACTATTAAATGAAACATTCCCACAGGTGACGGATTCAGTAGTTGGGGTGAGAAACAAGGTTTTTAGATTATTATAGGGCTGTTGGACATTACGAAACCCTCGTCCTTTTGACGACATTACAACATGCTGCCTAGCCAATGGTCATAACGGTTACTTTCCACAAGACCAAGGATGGGAAGTCGTCTTAGTAAAACCAGAATGCATGACTTGTTTCTGGACTTATGAATTACGTGTCTTTATTTCTTTTGCTGAACAACTTGCGTATTAACTAGAATTGCTTTTATAGCTGCCGAGTAGCAAAGTTTTTATGTGCTATATTTCATGCTATATGTAAAATAGCGGTATTGTAAGTTTACAAAATATTGTATATAAGTTTGAATGTGAAATATTATTGTAATCAGTTTTTCATATAGAATTGTAGTAGTTGAACTGTATATTAGCTACTAAGTATGAACTTAACGGGTAGGTACTACCCGAATT
The DNA here is from genome assembly GCF_046630445.1 of Rutidosis leptorrhynchoides. NCBI lineage: Eukaryota > Viridiplantae > Streptophyta > Magnoliopsida > Asterales > Asteraceae > Rutidosis > Rutidosis leptorrhynchoides. The sequence goes on from NC_092334.1 coordinate 552,367,365, forward strand.
AAAACTATAAAACGCTAATATGAAGAAAAAGCTTTTATAAATAAGTTCATATTATGCTACGAAATACTATTGACTACTCTTAATATTCTATATGATTAACTTAATTCTTTTGGCTATTTTTGAAGGAACTGGCACCGACTACTCGTCAGAACTTGAACATGAGCGAGGAAGACTTCCGTGTTTTCCTTGCTGCGAACATAGCTGCGGTGCAAGCCGCAATGCAAAATAACAACAATAACTCTGGTTCTAGCAGTGGAACAAATTCCACAAGAACTCGTGTAGGATGCTCCTACAAAGAATTCACTGCATGCAAACCTTTGGAATTCGATGGAACCGAGGGCCCAATCGGATTGAAACGGTGGACCAAAAAGGTTGAATTGGTGTTTTCCATAAGTAAATGTACTGAAGAAGACAAAGTAAAGTACGCTACGCATACCTTCACAGGTATTGCGTTAACATGGTGGAACACCTATCTCGAGCAGGTGGGACAAGATGCTGCTAACGCACTACCGTGGTCAGCATTCAAGCACTTGATGAACGAGAAGTATCGTCCCAGAAATGAGGTCAATAAGCTTAAGGTAGAGCTTAGAGGATTACGAACGCAAGATTTCGACATCACCACGTACAAATGACGATTCACAGAGTTGAGCCTATTGTGTCCAAGAGCGTTCGAAGATGAAGAGGAGAAGATTGACGCATTTGTAAAAGGGTTACCAGAAAGGATTCAAGAAGATGTGAGTTCACACGAGCCCGCCTCTATACAAAAGGCAAGTCGAATGGCTCACAAACTCATAAATCAGATTGAGGGAAGGATTAAAGAACAGGCGGTCGAAGAGGCCAACATGAAATAAGTCAAGAGAAAGTGGGAGGAAAATAGTGACAAGAGTTACCCATACAACAACAACAACAATCACAACCACAATCGCAACAACTATCCCAACAACCACAACATCAATCGCAACAACAACAATCACAATCCCAACAACAACTACAACAAGCGTCCCAACAACAATAACTTCACCAAACGTCCCAACAACAATAACAACCACATCAATCCCAATAGCAATCTCAATAACAACAATGACAACAACAATCAGAAAATTCCATGCTATAGGTGTGAAGGATATCATCCGGGTAAATTTTGTGAAGTAGTATGTACCAAATGTAATAGGAAGGGTTATGCTGCAATGAAGTGTGAAGCATTCGGACCAGTGACTAAAAGAACAAATACTGCCCACATTATTTGTTTCGAATGCGGAAAGAAGGGCCACTACAAAACAACGTGCCCAAACTAGGGAAATAATAATGGGCAAAGTCGTGGGAGAGTTTTTAACATCAATGCGGAAGAAGCGCAGGAAGACTCGGAGCTTGTTACGGGTACGTTTCTTATTGATGAAAAACCTGCTTATGTTTTATTTGATTCGGGTGCGGATAGAAGCTATATGAGTAGAGATTTTTGTGCTAAATTAAGTGGTCCATTGACGTCTATGAATAATAAATTTTTACTTGAATTAGAAAACGGTAAATTAATTTCGGCAGATAAAATATGTCGGAATCGAGAAATTAAACTGGTTAGCGAAACGTTTAAGATTGATTTGATACCAGTAGAGTTAGGGAGTTTTGATGTGATAATTGGCATGGACTGGTTGAAAAAGGAGAGAGCATAGATCGTATGTTACAAAAATGCAATTCGCATTGTACGAGAAGAAGGAAAACCCTTAATGGTGTACGGAGAAAAGAGCAACGCAAAGCTAAATCTTATTAGTAATTTGAAGGCTCAAAAGCTAATAAGAAAAGGTTGTTATGCTGTTTGAGCACATGTCGAGAAAGTACAAACCGAAGAAAAGAACATCAATGATGTTCCCGTCGTAAAAGAATTTCCCGGTGTATTTCCGAAAGAATTACCGGGACTACCTCCACACCGATCCATTGAATTTCAAATAGATCTTGTACCAGGAGCTGCACCAATAGCTCGTGCTCCATACAGACTCGCACTCAGCGAAATGAAGGAACTCCAAAGCCAACTACAAGAACTTTTAGAACGTGGTTTCATACGACCAAGTACATCACCATGGGAAGCTCCTGTTTTGTTTATCAAAAAGAAGGATGGTACATTCAGGTTGTGTATCGACTACCGAGAGTTGAACAAACTTACCATCAAGAACCGTTATCCACTACCGAGAATCGACGACTTATTTGATCAACTACAAGGCTCGTCAGTTTATTCAAAGATCGATTTACGTTTCGGGTATCATCAAATGCGGGTGAAGGAGGATGATATTCCGAAGACTACTTTCAGGACGCGTTACGGTCATTACGAGTTTATGGTTATGCCGTTTGGGTTGACTAACGCACCAGCTGTGTTCATGGACCTCATGAACCGAGTGTGTGGACCATACCTTGACAAGTTTGTCATTGTTTTCATCGATGACATACTTATTTACTCAAAGAATGATCAAGAGCACGAAGAACATTTGAGAAAAGTGCTAGAGTTGTTGAGGAAAGAAAAATTGTACGCTAAGTTTTCAAAGTGTGCATTTTGGTTGGAAGAAGTTCAATTCCTCGATCACATAGTGAACAAAGAAGGTATTCAAGTGGATCCGGCAAAGATTGAAACCGTTGAAAAGTGGGAAACCCCGAAAACTCTTAAGCATATACGCCAATTTTTAGGACTGGCTGGTTACTACAGAAAGTTCATCCAAGATTTTTCCAAAATAGCAAAACCCTTGACTGCATTAACGCATAAAGGGAAGAAATTTGAATGGAAGGATGAGCAGGAGAAAGTGTTTCAATTGTTGAAGAAAAAGTTAACTACGGCACCTATATTGTCATTACCTGAAGGGAATGATGATTTTGTGATATATTGTGACGCCTCAAAGCAAGGTCTCGGTTGTGTATTAATGCAACGAACGAAGGTAATTGCTTATGCGTCTAGACAATTGAAGATTCACGAGCAGAATTATACGACGCATGATTTGGAATTGGGTGCGGTTGTTTTTGCATTAAAGACTTGGAGGCACTACTTTTATGGGGTCAAAGGTATTATATATACCGATCACAAAAGTCTCCAACACATATTTAATCAGAAACAACTAAACATGAGACAGCGTAGGTGGATTGAGTTATTAAATGATTACGATTTCGAGATTCGTTACCACCCGGGGAAGGCAAATGTGGTAGCTGATGCCTTGAACAGAAAGGACAGAGAACCCATTCGAGTAAAAGCTAAGAATATAATGATTCACAATAACCTTACTACTCAAATAAAGGAGGCGCAACAAGGAGTTTTAAAAGAAGGAAATTTAAAGGATGAAATACCCAAAGGATCGAAGAAGCATCTTAATATACGAGAAGACGGAACCCGGTATAGGGCTAAAAGGATTTGGGTACCAAAATTTAGAGATATGAGAGAAATGGTACTTAGAGAAGCTCATAAAACCAGATACTCAATGCATCTTAGAACGGGGAAGATATACAAGGATCTCAAGAAACATTTTTGGTAGCCGGGTATGAAAGCCGATGTTGCTAAATACGTAGGAGAATGTTTGACGTGTTCTAAGGTCAAAGCTGAGCATCAGAAACCATCAGGTCTACTTCAACAACTCGAAATCCCAGAATGGAAATGGGAAAACATTACCATGGATTTCATCACTAAATTGCCAAGGACTGTAAGTGGTTTTGATACTATTTGGGTAATAGTTGATCGTCTTACCAAATCAGCACACTTTCTGCCAATGAGAGAAGATGATAAAATGGAGAAGTAGGCACGATTATACTTGAAGGAAGTTGTCTCCAGGCATGGAATACCAGTCTCTATTATCTCAGATAGGGATGGCAGATTTGTTTCAAGATTTTGGCAGACATTGCAACAAGCATTGGGGACTCGTCTAGACATGAGTACTGCTTATCATCCACAAACTGATGGGCAAAGTGAAAGGACAATACAGACCCTTGAAGACATGCTACGAGCATGTGTTATCGATTTCGGAAACAGTTGGGATCGACACCTACCGTTAGCAGAATTTTCCTACAACAACAGTTACCATTCGAGTATTGAGATGGCATCGTTTGAAGCACTTTATGGTAGAAAGTGCAGGTCTCTGATTTGTTGGAGTGAAGTGGGGGATAGACAAATTATGGGTCCAAAGATAATTCAAGAAACTACCGAGAAGATCATCCAAATTCAACAACGATTGAAAACTGCCCAAAGTCGACAAAAGAGCTATGCGGACATTAAAAGAAAATATATAGAATTTGAGATTGGAGAGATGGTCATGCTTAAGGTTTCACCTTGGAAAGGCGTTGTTCGATTTGGTAAACGGGGGAAACTAAATTCAAGGTAGATTGGACCATTCAAGATTATAGATCGTGTCGGACCAGTAGCTTACCGACTTGACTTACCGCAACAACTCACTGGGGTACATAATACTTTTCATGTCTCGAATTTGAAGAAATGTTTTGCTAAAGAAGATCTCACCATTCCATTAGACGAGATTACAATTAACGATAAACTGCAATTCATTGAAGAACCCGTCGAAATAATGGATCGTGAGGTTAAAAGACTTAAGCAAAACAAGATACCAATTGTTAAGGTTCGATGAAATGCTCGTAGAGAACCCGATTTCACCTGGGAATGAGAAGATCAGATGAAGAAGAAATACCCGCACCTATTTCCGGAAGATACGTCAACACCTCCAACTTCTTAAAATTTCGGGACGAAATTCATTTAACGGGTAGGTACTGTCGTGACCCGAACTTTTCCATGATTATATATTAATTGAAAATTATATTTGCATGATTAAATTTTTCCAACATGTTAAGTAATCAAACTTGTTAAGACTTGATTATTTGAAATGAGTTTCATGTAGACAATTGAACACCCAAGTTGACCGGCGATTCACGAACGTTAAAACTTGTAAAAACTATATGATGACATACATATGGATATATATATAGTTATCATGATATTATCATAAGTATGTACCTCATTAAGTATTTTAACAATGAGTTATATACATAAAAATGAGACTATTGAATTAAGAAACCTGAAAACGGTATATATATCGATTATCGTTATAACAACGTCTTACTAATTACATATGAATCATTTTAAGATACTGATACGCTATATATAAACATGTTAAATGATAAGTAAACATATCATTAAGTATAATAACAATGAACTACATATGTAAAAACAAGACTACTAACTTAAGGATTTCGAAACGAGACATATATGTAACGATTATCGTTGTAATGACATTTAACTGTATATATATCATATTAAGATATATTAATACATCATTATATCATTATAATGTAATAATTTAACATCTCATTAGATATAATAAACAATGTGTTAACAACATTTAACAAGATCGTTAAGTTAAAGGTTTCAAAACAACATTTACATGTAACGACTAATGATGACTTAACGACTCAGTTAAAATGTATATACATGTAGTGTATTTAGATGTATTAGTACACTTTTGAAAGACTTCAAGACACATATCAAAGTACTTCTACTTAACAAAAATTCTTACGATTACATCCTCATTCATTTTCATCAACAATTCTACTCGTATGCACTCGTATTTGTACTTGTACAATACACAGCTTCTAAATGTATTTACTATTGGTATATACACTCCATTGATCAGCTCTTAGCAGCCCATGTGAGTTATCTAACCATGTGGAAACCATCATTTAACATCTAGCATGACTTATGAGCAAGGAAACAAAAACAAGAACTCCTTTTAACCCCACTCACCTTCACCACTCACCACCTACTCCATTTCACTTCCAATTTTCTTCCCAATTCTCTCTCAAAACACACACACTCTTCCATGAATGTCTAAGTTACTATTTTTCCAGAAAAAATCATCAAATACAAGCTTTGGTTATTACCTATAATCATCATAAAAACAATTACTCAAGAACACATCAAGAACACTTCCAAGTTTACAAGTTTACTTCCAAGTTTCCTAATCCATTCCAAGCAATCATCTAAGATCAAGAAACCTTTGTTATTTATAGTAGGTTATCTTTCTAAATCAAGGTAATATTCATATTCAAGCTTTAATTCAATTTCTATAACTATAACTATCTTAATTCGAGTAATAATCTTACTTGAACTTGTTTTTGTGTCATGATTCTATTTCAAGAACTTCCAAGCCATCAAAGATCCTTTGAAGCTCAAGTTATTTTTTTATCATTTCCAGTAGGTTTACCTACTAAACTTGAGGTAGTAATGATGTTCATAACATCATTCGATTCATATATATAAAACTACCTTATTCGAAGGTTTAAACTTGTAATCACTAGAACATAGTTTAGTTAATTCTAAACTTGTTCGCAAACAAAAGTTAATCCTTCTAACTTGACATTTAAAATCAACTAAACACATGGTCTATATCTATATGATATGCTAACTTAATGATTTAAAACCTGAAAACACGAAAAACACCGTAAAACCGGATATACGCCGTCGTAGTAACACCGCGGGCTGTTTTGGGTTTGTTAATTAAAAACTATGATAAACATTGATTTAAAAGTTGTTCTTCTGGGAAAATGATTTTTCTTATGAACATGAAACTATATCCAAAAATTATGGTTAAACTCAAAGTGGAAGTATGTTTTCCAAAATGGTCATCTAGACGTCGTTCTTTCGACTGAAATGACTACCTTTACAAAAATGACTTGTAACCTGTATTTCCGACTATAAACTTATACTTTTTCTGTTTAGATTCATAAACTTAAGTTCAATATGAAACCATAGCAACTTGAATCACTCAAAACGGATTTAAAACGAAGAAGTTATGGGTAAAACAAGATTGGATATTTTTGCTTGTTGTAACTACGTGAAAATTGGTAACAAATCTATATTAATCATATCCTAGCTAACTCATATAGTATTATACATGTATTCTAATATATTATGTAATCTTGGGATACCATAGACACGTATGCAAATGTTTTGACATATCATATCGACCCATGTATATATATTATTTGGAACAACCATAGACACTCTATATGCAGTAATGTTAGAGTTAGCTATACAGGGTTGAGGTTGATTCCAAAAATATATATACTTTGAGTTGTGATCTAGCCTGAGACGTGTATACACTGGGTCGTGAATTGATTCAAGATAATATATATATCGATTTATTTCTGTACATCTAACTGTGGACAACTAGTTGTAGGTTACTAACGAGGACAGCTGACTTAATAAACTTAAAACAGTAAAACGTATTAAAAATGTTGTAAATATATTTTGAACATACTTTGATATATATGTACATATTTGTTATAGGTTCGTGAATCGACTAGTGGTCAAGTCTTACTTTCCGACGAAGTAAAAATCTATGAAAGTGAGTTATAGCCCACTTTTAAAATCTATCATTTTTGGGATGAGAATACATGTATTTTTATAAATGTTTTACAAAATAGACACAAGTGATCAAAATTACATTCTGTGTTGAATTATCGAACCGAATATGCCCCTTTTTAGCTTGGTAGCCTAAGAATTGGTGTTTATTATAATTGCCACCAATTAACGCGAATCCTAAAGATAGATCTATTTGGCCCAAAAAGCCTCATCCGAGTTACGGATGCTTTAGTACTTCGATTTATCATGTCCGATGAGAGTCCCGGAATGATGGGGATATTCTATATGCATCCTGTTAAGGTCGGTTACCAGGTGTTCATCATATGAATGATTTTTATGCAGATTGCATGTTGTTTATGAGAAATGAAAATATGAAAACGTGTGGTCTATTATTACGATTTGATAAATATGTAGGTTAAACCTATAACTCACCAACATTTTTGTTGACGTTTAAAGCATGTTTATTCTCAGGTGATTATTAAGAGCTTCCGCTGTTGCATGCTAATTTATGGACAAGAGTTGGAGTCAGCATGCTTGTATAATATTGTTTAAAAACTGCATTCGAAGACTTAAATTGATGTGTAATATTATTGTAAACCATTATGTAATAATCGTGTGAAAACGCTATATTTTAGATTATCATTATTTGATAATCGTCGTAATATTTTTAAACCTTTATCGATAAAATAAAGGTTATAGTTTGTTTTAAAATCGAATGCAGTCTTTGAAAAACGTCTAATATAGAGGTCAAAACCTCGCAACGAAATCAATTAATATGGAACGTTTATAAATCGATATGAACGGGACATTCAAACTACAGGTTCCTTTCCTTTTTTAAATTCTTTCTTAGTAATCTCTTTTACTTCATCCTCCTCCTCCTCAGGATTGTTTTCAGGTTCTTTCACTTCCGGTTCTTTCGGAAATTGTGAACCTTCCCAAAATGCATCCGACTCTAGGTAATCATCGTCATCGGTTATATAGATGATTGATACATCTTTCTTTGGGTCATCTTCGTTATCAGATAAGTCGATGATTGGTACTTTTGCTGGAGATTCAACTTCGGAGTCGCTGAATGTGATAATGAGATTGGTGCTAGAAGTTGACATCTATCACACATTAACTACCACATTAGTAATATATCACATAATATTTTTATGTTAAGATATTCAATTTTTGACCAAAAATGATAAGTAATGGTTTTCAAAAACAAGTTCGGTTAAAGTCCAGACTCACTAATGTATCCTAACAAATACCGGTCAGACACACTAATGCAATTTCTGGTTCGCTAAGACCTCTGCTCTGATGCCAACTGAAATGACCCGTCCATATTACTATAAACGTAGTACCTTATTCATTGGTTCCATAGCGAGGTATTCGACCTCTATATGATACGTTTTAGAAAATATTGCATTCGTTTCATGAAAAGCACACCATTATTATACATAATGCATGTTTTTAAACAAGAAAGTGATTATTTAAGAATAAATCTCCATGATACATCGGTTTCCAAATACTACACACGTGACATAACAGTCGAATATAATACATGACAAAGGTTTTATTGAATGCAACACTTCATTTAAACAAAAGCATGAGACTCCATGCACAGCTTGCTCAAATAATGCAATAGTGGAAGACTTTCTTAAGGATCTGAGAATAAACATGCTTAAACAGTCAACACAAAGGTTGGTGAGATATATAGGTTTAAAGCTAGCATCGATATAAATATAGATCACAAGATTTCATAGTTATAAATATTTCAATAAAGATATTCTATAAGTTGTTGAGCGCGTCGGTAACCATACTTAACCATTAATGCGGCATATTCCCTTTATTATGAAATCTCCCTACACTGTACCAAGTGTAGTAAAAATGAAGTACTATGCAACCGTTTATGATACTAAAGCGACTAGCCCGGTTGGGGTTGTCAAACCCGATAGATTTATCAATAGGATTCGCGCTTACATGTTCTCACAGTATGTAAATATTAGCTACCAAGCTATTAGGGAAGATATGTAAGGTGGTACAACTCAACGTAGAATATATTTTAAGTACTTGTGTCCATGGCGTAAAACATAAAATGCATGTATTCTCATCCCAAAATATTTTTAGAGTTTATAAATGGGACTATATACTCACGGTAGTAAAAGTATATTAATAATAAGTTTTCAGCTTATTAAAAATATGGCCGTCGTCCTTGGATTCACGAACCTATAACAATAATAATGATTCAGATAATAATACGACATGTGAATAAAATAAAACAAGTTCATAGAATACTTATATATTAATTTTTAACATTTTCATGTTAGTAGTCCTTTGTTAGTAGTCTAAAATAGTCTGAAATGTCCAACAGTTCAATAATCGGTATATATATAATCTTAGAATTACCCCACGACGTATTGTATACGTATTGTCTTTGCATCAACCCAGAGACATATTGTATACGTATTGTCTTTGAATTTATCAAAACGTATTGTATACTTATTGTCTTAGGATTTATCAAAAACGTATTGTATACTTATTGTCATGGAATGTACCAAGATTATTATATATATATACAATCTCGGAATTAACTAAGATTATAATATTTTGTTATACTAATGATAACATGTCCAAATATATATAGGATATAGGAAAAGTTAGCAAGGATATGCTTAATATAGTTTTTACAATATAAATTTCGTCCATACAACGTTAATTTTAGCAGATTTTGTTTTGCTCGCCAAATATTCAATACAACTCCGTTTAAAGTGAATCAAATTGCTATGGATTCCTTAAGAAGTTAATTTTTCAAAAACAATTCGAAAAGTTCAGCCCATGTATTAATATTTAGAGTTTTACCCTCTTTTTGTGCCGGTGGACAGATTTGGAAGAATCCCGGCACCCACCCTATATATGTTTTTTTTTATAAAATACTTTCACTTTGTCTAAAATCATGAAAAAAATATTGGAAGTCTTATTTATATATATTAACATATTTTCGAAGTCTTATCCTCGAACTCAAAGTCTAAGATAGGTTTTTAATTCCCAACCCAAAACAGCCCACTTTTTACCGAATGGAGATTAAACGATATATGTTAAGTTTCAAGGTGTTCTTCATATGTACAAGTTATAAGTTCTTATATTAACTTAATATAACATCATAATACATATAAATAAGGGTTATTAGAGTTAAGTTAGAAAGATAAGATTAGTTCTTCAAACAAGTTTAGAATCAACTAAACTATGTTCTAGTTATAAACTCTTATATAGATAGCTATAAATATATGAATTGAACAAGAGTTGAAGTAGAGTTTATACCTCAAGTTTAGAATGTAAAGTTGCTGGAAAGAAGTAGTAGAACAAAATTTGAGAGAGTTCTTGCAAGTGTGTGTGAAAATTGGAAGTAAAATTTGGAAAATGAATGTGTAAAAATGAGTTAGAAATGGTGCTTATTTATAGGCTTTAAAATTTAGTTTTTAGTGAAAATATCTAAGATAAGTTAAAATGTATTATGTCATGGATGACATATTAAATTAATTAGGTCATGGATGAGATATTACACAAATAATTGCATATTTCTATTGGTATATACCAATAGTAAATACTCTAGAAGTTGTGTATAATACGGGTAAAAATGTCGTATGAATGCGAGTAAAATTCTTGAGGAAATTGAACGAAAATACGAGTATAGCTATCCTTTATATGTATTGGTATATTATAAAGTGTATTTAATACTTGTAAGGATGTATTTATACTCGTAATACATTATATGTAAATACATTTTAACGTAAGTTAATTACGTCGTTTAAATAGTAACATATATATTGTTCAAAAACTCTTTAAATTAGTAGTATGAATATATATATATATATATATATATATATATATATATATATATATATATATATATATATATATATATATATATATATATACTCTGTAATATTTGGCCACCTATAAAGACCTTTTGTTATAACCACTAAGGCCACTTGTTATGATCCGCCACCATCACCGCCACAGGACCGCCACTATGTGACCACCATAGCCAGGAAATTGTTAAAGGGTCTGTTAGTGAGGGTAGTAACATATTGTGAAAGGAGGTGTGTGGGTCCTAATTTAAATTGTGTGTGTATTTGTTTAATAAATTTAAATGGGTTAAAGTTTGAAATGGAGTATATATAATTAATACAAGTTATGACGTTCGTGAATCGTGAGAATAAAAGAGTGGTCAACTACTTATGTAAAATTCTTTCCAGAGGTTCAAGACTTATTAAAATTCATTGCTTATCAAGTCAAAATTATTAAATCATGTAAATAGTATAATCAAGTAGTCAGAAAAATCCGGGTCATCACATCCCTCGTCTCAAATTAACTGTCATGTTTGACTTTTCAAGATCAGACTTTTGATATTTTGACCTTAAATATTTTTATTGGTGTTATATAATATTTAATAAAAATTATATGAATATATTCGATTTTAAAATGTGTTTTCATTGACATAACTTTTATCGAATATTATATAACACAAATAACAATATTTCAAATCAAAGTTATAAAAGAAAGACCACGAAAAGTCATACAGGACACTTATTCTGAAATGGATGGAGTAATTTTATTTTGATACAATGTTATTATTATTATCATTATTATTATTATTATTATTATTAATGCTCAATCTCGCACATGTGAGGTATGAAAGAGATGAAACGTAAACAATCCATCTTGACCCTAAAATAAAAGAAATTCGATTCTTTACCCATGTGTAGATTTCTCCACCCATGAAAGGAGATTTATTATTGTTATTATTATTGTTGTTATTATTATTATTATTTATTCACTGACTATCAAAGATTTGATGAGGTCTCAACTTTGTAAATCATAGTAGAATATTAAGATGACCCTTTTGTCAAATTTATGGGTTATATCTAATAAATAAAAATGAATATTTTATATAGAAAATTATTTCATATATAATAAAAAATATTCAATGATAATAAAAAAGTTATAAGTATTTGCATCAATCAAAATAACGATTATAGAAAACGTAATTCTAAATAAAATTTATCTACGTATATAATGTTGGGCTATATTTTTGAACTCTATTAAATATTGAAACCTATGCCATTGCACATCTTCTACGCCCCAATATCCGGCCCTGGAATTAAGTTTTGTAACATAATTATCTGCTTACAACAATTTGTGGGATTCTAATTATAGCCATTGAATGGAAATCAAACAGATAAAAGATACCCAACGGGACAACCATATACTTCTGGCCCAAATAAGATTTTGGGTTTTCTTTATGAGCCCAATAAAATGAACCAATCAAGCATTAGTTAATTAAGTGGTTTATCATTCAAAAGGGTTTATCATCTTCTCTTGTTTTCTCATACATACCAAGGTATGTTTCCTGTATGCTGATACCATTTGCTATATTTTATCGTGTGCAATAATAATAATAATTTTATCTATATCTATATATTTAAACACTGTAATCGATTGATTTTGTGCTAATTATTTATCTCTTTTTGCCAAATTTGATTTATGCGAATTTTTTTTTGCTAATTATTTCTCAATTTTTTAAAGTATGTCATTAACTAATTATGTTTATTGATTATTTTCAGGGTTTTGGGTTTAAAGTTCAAGCCAGAGGGAGTTGGAAATTGGATTAATTTGTAAAAAAATGTTGTTAAAGTTTACAGGATTAAGTTTTGGGTCATTATCACAATCAAAATCTGTATATACAAAGGAGAATACATCAAAAGCTTGTCTTTCATTTGATAATCTTCCTTTTTCAAGCATTCGTTCGGCCAGGGCGCCTTTTCGGGTACAATTCTGCTCTTTTCAGCTTAGATTCACTTGTTTAGCCCTAATTTGTGACCCATTCACTACTAAACGGGTTGAATTTGGTTATGTTTTGTTTGGGTTATTGAGTAGAAATGATGTGAACTTCTTAAATTTCAATGAATCAAAGAAATTCTCTTAATCGAATTGGAGTTAGATAATCAAGAACAGAACATGAATTCGAAAATGTAGTTGAATTGTTATTAGTACAGAACTCGATTTCGAAAAAGTAGTTGAATTGTTATTGTTATTATTACAGAATTTGGGAGAGAAAGTTTGTTATTATTTCTGAATGACTTATATTACACTTGAACAATCTATTTGTAGCCACTATGATCTAATTTGTAACTGAATTCTGTTTACATTTGTAACTAACTTTCAACTACTAACTAACTACACGTGCCATAACTGTGCATACATTTGAGTTCACATCAAGAAAGTAAGCTGAAGTTTGTTTTTAATGTGTAGAACCTCCGAAATCTTTTTTTTTTTTTTTTTTTACTGTTACTTTGAAGTATTACTATTAATGTTGTTATTGGATTGCAAAAATAGGATAAAAGTTCAAGCATTTGTAGATTAAGAGCTTCTAAAGTCGAAGAAAGCTTAGATCATGATGATGATAAAAAAGAAAAAGTAAAAAGATCAAGCAATATGGATCAAAGTGATGATGATGATGACGATTTCGAAATGGATGAGGATGAGAGGAAAGAATTCAGGAAGAAGATTAGACAAATGATCGAAATGAACCCCGAGGTTGAAGAAGAATCTGATCCTGAAGAAAGAAGAAAAAAGATGCAAAAGCTTTTAACCGATTATCCCCTTGTTGTCGATGAAGAAGATCCCGATTGGCCTGAAGATGCCGATGGACGGGGTTTCAATTTTAGTCAGTTTTTTGATAAAATGAGTGTTAAGAATGTTAAAAAAGATGATGACGATGGTTATGATAGTGAGAATGAAGTTAATTGGCAAGATATTCGGGCCGTTAAAGATATTACATCTGCAGAATGGGAGGATACTGTATTTTCAGACCTTAGCCCATTGATTGTTCTTGTGCATAATCGATATAGAAGGTTAGTGTTTGTATATCGGCTCCTTCATGGATTTTTACCTTTACCACTTTCATCTAGAGGTGGCAAAATGGGTGGGTTGGCGATGGGTCAAAACTGGTTTGGGTCAAACATTGTTGAGATTGTATTTTATTATTATTGCAGGCCAAAGGAAAATGAAATGGTACGTGATCAATTGGAGAAAGCGATACAACTTATATGGGATTGCAGGATACCATCACCAAGAGTAAGCAAAAATTCATTCCCTCTCCTACATTGCACATAAATGTGTGTGTGTGTGTGTGTGTGTGTGTGTGTGTGTGTGTGTGTTACTTTTATATACATTGTATGCATTTATTGGAAGTAACATTGTGTTTGTATCAGTGTATTGCGATTGATGCTGTTGTTGAGTGTGACCTAGTATCAACACTGGGAGTTTCAGTGTTCCCGGAGCTCATATTTACAAAAACTGGGAAGATCTTACATCGTGAAAAAGGTACCAATAATATGTTCGAAGTACATTATCTTAGTTTATTGCCTTCGGGTTTTATGATTTTGGACAAAGGATATGTGTTTGGTCAGATTATCATTAAAAATAAAACCTTAATTAACATACTTCTTGATCTTACTGTTATATTCTCTGCTTATCACATCAAAGTTGTGGGTATACAATATAAGAAGTTTCAAGGTTGTATAAGTCGTGAGTCGGGTTAGAGTCTGTCGCAAAACCTTGGAGGGACGAGTCGGGGACGAGTCGGGAATGAGGCGGGGATGAGTCAGGCATTGACCAACATTGACTTTTAGTAATAAATAACTTAAGCATATATATACTACATGTATACACATAAATATGTCAAATGTAAAACATTAATATTTGAACAAAATTATATGGTACAAAATTTGATCTTAAAAGATACAACTTTTTTTACCTAACTTTGACTTTGACCAACTCAATCCCGACTTTTTAGCTTTGACCGACTGTGAAGGCAGTTTGGGGGAGTCGGGACAAGCTAGTCCCCAAACTGACGCGTCAGCCGACTTTTACAACAGTGAGAAATTTAAACATATGACAAAATACCGCAAGGCATTTTGTGTGGTTCCTCATGGAGGGAAAATTTGTCCAAAATTGTGTGGTTCTACTTAATAAGTAAACCATGTTGAAAAGTGGATCTGAACCTACTAAAAATTACTTTGCGGGTTTGGGTTTCTAATTGCAATTTTTATTTGTGTTTTGTTGGTTTACACAGAAACAAGAACGGCAGATGAGTTGTCAAAGATTATGGCTTTCTTTTACTATGGAGGAGCTAAGCCACTGTGCTTAAATACCTCCGGAATCATAAATGAGGCAATACCCGGTTTCACCATCAAGAAACAGTTGTGAAAGTTCATACTGCACGAGTTGTACTTTACGTAGGAAAAGTTGTATACTGGTAGATCTGTTTCTTAAGCTCCTGAAAAGGCTTAGTCAATGTGAATTGTAGTTTGTTGTAAACCTTACAGTGCATGAGGAATGTTTTGAAAAGGTAATGAAATGAATAATCATATGGTGAATTGTCTATATTTTGTTCTTGTGCCATTTATGTTGGATATTTAATTTAATGGTTTGCAGGTATCTTTTTTATTACTGTCATACAGAGTTTGATTGCTCACTACTTTTTTTTTATCCATTTTTTGCAATAAACTATTGGTCAATATTGATCAAAACCTTAAGTTACAGGATATTAATGTTTCTGGGTTACATGATCATCTAAATGCATGTATTATGTACATATTAAAAATATCAACTTGTATACAACCTATATCCTATCGTTAATATGCATGTGCATTATGTGCATACTACGATTTTGTAGGTGAAAATTTCGATTTATTGTAGGTGCGGAAAAAATTAACAAGAGAAATACGTGGTCTATACAACCTCTAAATTCATCACAAGCAATTATATATAATAAAAATACAAAATTCATGCAAATTACAAAATAAAATTATCAATGACACACACAGTAAATGAACATATTTAAACAGATACTGGGGGCTTGAGAGCAATAACAGCTTTCTTAATCCTCTCAAAAGCGGCCTGTAACGTGTTGAGGGATGCTGCATACGATATCCTGATGCACGTATCATCTCCAAATGCATCTCCGGGTACAAGGGCAACCTGGGAAATTCAAGACATTATGTTTTCTTACTTTATTTTTTCTAAAAGATTCCAACTTGATGTTTGAATCCAACATTTGACTTAAAAAAAAGTGTATGTTATATATTATTACCTGACCCTGTTCTAACAAATACCGGCACAAAGACTCTGAATCATTAATCAAACCAAACCCATCAACCTCCACACCATAGTAATAGCTGAAATCAAGAAATAGGTAAAAAGCACCCTGCAAAAACCAAATGTTAGAACCATGTGTGAGATTTGTATATAAAGTTGGTTCCTTTATATGCATTTAAGCCAAACGAAATAATAATTGTACCTGAGGTTCAGATATTTTGACACCGTCTAATTCCCCAAAAGCCGAGACCAAAAAATCGCGTCGTTCACGAAAGGCTTTGACCATATGTGATACAGCTTCTCCACCTGCGTATCCCATTGCTAAAGCAGCAACTGCAGCCTTCTGAGCTATACTACTCGCACCTGAAGTAGACTGATTGAAAAAAAAAAAAAAAATTGTATCATAAAATATCAAACTTGACAAAACATAAGATGCAAAACAGTTATTAATGAAACATTATGTACCTGACTTTGAATTTTGTTACAGGCAGCAATGAAGTGTTTAGGACCAGCAATATATCCAAGTCTCCAACCAGTCATTGCAAAAGCCTACACAAAGACATATTTATTAAGCCATGGCTAATTAAAATATGATAAGAAAAAACATTCTGAGTATATTAGTGAAAAACCCGACCATTAACGCAAGTATATACCTTAGAGAACCCGTTGACTGTTAGTGTACGTTCCCACATGCCAGGCAAAGATGCAAAGCTTGTGTGGACAGCTGGAGCATATATTATGTGCTCGTATATTTCGTCAGAGAGAACCTACATAAAACCAACAACAATAAGGTTCAAATTAGTTTAGAGCTAAAGGTGGCAACTTCAACCCATTAACTTATAAATGAACTTGGACTTTTATACTGTTATCATTATCATAACTATAGATATTTACATATTTATAATTAAAATACAAACTTGAAATAAAAATGATAAAATGTTTATTGGTCAATTTACCAAGAGTCTAGGATGCTTTGCAACAACTCGAGCAATCTCTTCAAGCAATTCTTTAGGATAAACCGAGCCCGTTGGGTTAGACGGAGAACAAAGAATTAGAAGACGAGACTTTTCAGTAAGCTTAGATTCAAGAAGCTTCGGATCTAACAGAAAATTTTCCGAGATGCTCGCAGGAAGAATCACAGGTGTCGCATCAGCCAACCTCGCCATTTCAGGATAACTCACCCAAAACGGAGCTGGAATCATAACCTGAAAACATAAAATTTTGCAAGAAATTGTCAAAATTTATTTATCAAAATATATAAGACAAAAAGTATATTGAAATCAACCTCGTCTCCTGGGGAACAAACGGCAAGAATCGCTTGTAATATACTCTGTTTCGCCCCGTTACTGACCACAATCTGCTCAGGTGTGTATAAAAGATCATTCTCGTCTACAATTAAAAAAAATTAAAGCTTTATAAATCAATTATTAATCCTTTCTTAAAGGATGAGAACAATGCAGTAATGTCTAAATTGAAACTTACCTTTTAGTTTGTTACATATTGCCGTTCGTAGTTCAAGGGTACCGGCATTAGGAGTGTACCGTGTATAACCTTCACGAATTGCGTTTATTCCAGCTTCGGCAATAACAGACGGTGTGTCAAAATCGGGTTCTCCGGCAGCTAAACGGATTACGGGAACACCTGATTCTACAAGGGCAGTTGCTAGATCGGTTATAGCGACAGTTTTCGAAGGCTTTACGGAATTGACTCTAGGGCTCAAAGTGGTATCAAGTTCCATTTGGTCAAAGTTGTTTTCTAATATAACTGCTGAACAAATTGTAGAGGACTTATTATGTCTTCTAGTCTCCAAAGATCTGCTCAAAAATACAGATAAAACCGGAATCAATCTTTTATTGTGGTATAATCGAAGCATGAATTGGTCACCACAATATGTTATTTAATCCACCTGATATTAAATTTCAAATAATAACAAAGTTCATCTTCATCTTTATATTCAAAACGATTAAGAGAAGTAGTAATGTTTCATGTTCTTTCGTATGTGTATTCTACAATAATGACAGATAATGATCTGTAGGATTTAATCTTAACATGCATATGAGTTTTCATAATCTGATGGAATGTATATTATTAGCACCTAAATGTGTTAACATACTATAGTATACTTAGGTGAAACTATCTATCTAAGGCTTTTAACAATTATTCATGGACTCAAATATCACAATTTTTGCAGCATCAATTCAGTAACATTAATCATTCTGTATGATTATATTATATAAGTAAAACTTGATTCCTACTAAAACTCATCCAATATCTCATCCTTAAAACTATATGTTTCAAGCAAAAAGGACATCCTTTTTTGGAAATTAGGTCAAAATTATAAGAAATGAAAAAAAAAAAAAAAAAATTTGTAAATTATATATCCAAATAAAAACTACTCCGTAATAAAATGTCAATTGAATAAAAAATTAATAATTGAAGGCAAGTTGCAGTGAAAAATCCAATAAGAAATATAGCATTATCAAAATGTAAAAATAAGTAAGCATACTTGATTGACAAATTGGTGTTCAACTTGGAAGAAAAAGAGAGTGCCGTTGTTACTGTTGATTTGAGTGAAGAATCAAAAGCAAAACCTGCAGATTGATGATTGAATGAGGATGATGAAGTGGAAGAAATGGTAGAATAAATTTGAGCAGACATGTTTAATTGAATTTTGCTACAATTTGGATTGGAATTGGAATCTGAGGTGGAATCATCATTTGCCTAATTTATGCAAAATGGGGGTTGGAGTTAGGTAACGAGGGGTAGGTGAGTTTGATTCAGTGTATGTTTACGTCAACAGAGTCGTTTGTTTTTTCTTTCATTTTTTTAATGATAAGACTAGTATTTTAACCGATGTGGTCCTCACACACCAATTTTTAATCTATGTATATTTTTTATCATAAAATTTATAGTTATGTCTCTAAATTAATCTAGGTAGTTGAAATTGTATTATTATTGTAAGAATAATTAAGTGTATATTAGGTAATTAGGTATATATGGATCAAAATGCAGTATGTGAGGATCACCTCCCTTGTTTTAATGCCAAATTGCTAAAAAAAATTCTCAATTTTTCAATAAAAAATACTCTCTGTTTAAAAAAAAAACTTTCTACCTAACTATTTTTGTCTATCCCAAAAATATTGTCCCTTACTTTAAATAATAATAAAAAATCACTAAAATTTCAGTTACACCCTTTTTATTATTAAAAATTCAGCAATTAATTTATAACTTACTTTTTATAACAACATTAAATGATGGATAAATTAAAAAATTTACTAATATATCTTAAATCCAATAAAAAATCAGACATTCTTTTTGGAACGGATGGAGTATATCGTTTTTGTATCTGATCGTTGCTAAATATTCATTTGCATCCTTAATTTAAGGTGAGATTCAAGGGATAAATCTCACCCCTTGGATCATGTGATGAACGGGACAATCACATGTGTTTAGTAGCCCTTAAATTTAATATAATCATATGTGATTGTCAGATTACTCTTCCTTTATTTTTGTGTTTAATCTTGATCATTAATCACATGTGATCCAAGGCTGGTAATAACATATGATGGTCTCGCCCATCACATGATCTAAGTGCTGAGATTTATCCTTTGGATCTCAATTTAAATTAAGGATTCAAATGAATATTGTAGCGACCCAAAATATCGTCAAGTGACGGCGTCGACTACGTAGGTCCCATTACCTGGTCATAAGTCTTTAAAACAGACGTTTGACCCAAAATATGTCGCATCCATTCAAGTGTAAAGATTGTTTCAAAGTTTACAAGGATAATTGACCACAAGTTAAGTTACAACGTTATAAGTACAAATGAAAACTATGCGACACAGTTTAAATAAGTTCAAAAGATGCTCCAAAATGCATGTATACTCGACATCCAAGCAAGTATCAAAAGAGTGCGGAAGCATGTATCACTAAGCATTCAAAACCTGAGAAAACATAGAAGAATCTGTCAACGAAAACGTTGGTGAAATCATAGGTTTAGTAAGTATTAAACGTTGTTTTTGAACCACAAGATTTTGTATTTCCATAACGTAGATTATCCAAATCATTTGCATTCCAAAAGTGTTGTTATACGCGAGCACTCAATTATCAAAACTTAACCAACGTTACCCCATCACACAGTGCTAGAACCCACACTAAAACACAAAAATATATTTCATCCGCATAACGGTAGCGAACCGTCCGAATGAGGGTTTGTTAAACCCGTATGGCCACACAATATAAGTTCTCGCTTACACCCTGCAAGTGTAACTAATGATAATCGAATTGAGGCATTTTTGTTCTAACTCGCACGTGGAATGTTTGTTTTCACACTTGTGTTCAAAACATAAAAGTAAGTAGTACAAGATGTAACAAAGTATATGTTTTCTCAGCCACGATTTAAAAGTATAAAAGTTGTTGAAAAGGTGGGACTATGATCTCACCTTGTATGCACGAACCACAAAGTACTTCGACAAGTAAACGTGCAAGAAACAATGCTAGTCTTGACCTAAACAAATAGGTTGTATCAATAACGATAGTCACGAAGGGTCAAAGATGTTCAATTAGTCCTATGGCTCGTTACGACTCGATTAATATAGCACGTGGATCAATTTGTCAAGTTTCATGCACGACACAAGTAGTTAAGCATGTTAGAACGATTGTATAATCGTTTGGTTAAGTTTGACTAAAAGTCAAACTTGGTCAAAGTCAAAGTCAACGGGGTCGGGTCGGGTGTCCGACAATTTTCTCATGATGAGAAGTCATATACGAGCATAATAGTCAAGTTTCATGGTAAACGGGGTTATAGTAAAGCGGGAAACATTTTTGTGACATGAAAAACAAAGACAAAATGAGCTGGGCAGATGCGCGGCGCGCTATGGGTTGCGCGGCGCGCACCCAAGTGTAAATCCTGGTCAGAACTTAACCACGAAGGCAAACATCTGGGATTTCTAATTCTGCGCGGCGCGCGGGTATATGCGCGGCGCGCATGTAACGACCCGCCAAAATCGCTATTGACGCGGCACGTTAATCATTGATTCCACAGTGAGGTTTTGACCTCTATATGATACGTTTTGATAAAATATTGCATTCATTAAAATAAGTGACTTTCTAAACATAGAAAGTTATAAACATGTGGGCGAGTGCTTAGGTATAAGCAAAACCCCGAAATACATAAGTCTTTAATTTACAGGTTGACATCACAGTCCAATTATTTATTACACAACGCAGTTTTATTTTGAATGCAATAAACTTTGTACAAAGCATGAGAGACTCCATGCAGGCAACAAGCACATCACAACGGAAGCATTCTAAGGACCTGAGAATAAAACATGCTAAAAAGTCAACACGAATGTTGGTGAGTTATAGGTTTAATTGCTCGAGTCATAAACATATATAAAGATAGACCACAAGATTTCATCAAAAGTTTATCAATAGATTCTACGTAACAGAGCACCCTGGTAACTAAACTTAACGCTATAGTGATAATTACCCCATTCGTTTTAATACGCGCAAACCAACGTGTCTTAAACTCAAATAACATACGTCCGTTAAAAGGCTAGCGCTCTAGCTCGGACGGGGATGTCAAGCCCTATGGATCCATATACAATTATTCGCGCCCACCAGTCCATATCCTATGTACTGGCAGCTACTAGTTACCAAAGCTAAGGGATTTTCGGTTTAACTCAGTGTAGAATTTTGTATGTACTTGTGTCTTATTGCGTTTAAAATAAATTGCATGTATTCTCAGCCCAAAAATATTTAAAGTATTTAAAAAGGGAGACTATAACTCACAGTTCAATATTGAGATTCAATATTGTAGGCAAATTGCGTAGACGTAATGATGGTAGATGACTGTATGGTTGGCCTTGGATTCAAGAACAATACCCCGAACAATACCCAATATTTCCTTAGCTTAAAGCGGTTTGAAACCCGAATTAAAAACACCCTCGTATATACCTTATTATTATTAAACTTAAATTTAAAATTATAATTATAATATAAATATAAATATTAAGAGAAATGTGAAAAATACCGTCGAACAAACTGCGTATTTATATTACTTTTCGATTTACTGTAGCTCATGCGATCGCATGAGTTTTCAGTGTTTTTGCCATGCGATCGCATGGCCGCCTTTTCTGTTTTTGTTTGCTAGTTCGCCGACATCAAATAGTGTTTTACTGTAGCAAATAGTGTTACTGTAGCAAATAGTGTTTTACTGTAGCAAATAGTGTTACTGTAGCAAATAGTGTTTTACTGTAGCAAATCACTGTAGTAAAGTCGTTTTCACTGTAGCACTGTAGCAAAATACGGTTTCACTGTAGCAAATAGTGTTTTACTGTAGCAAAGTCATTTTTACTGTAGCAATTAATGTTTTACTGTAGGAAAGTCGTTTTTGCTTGTACATCTTATAATATATATATATATATACATACATATATGTATATTTACATAATATTAAATCATAAAGAGAATTGGTTTAAATTAGTCGAAATTTTTCGGGTCATCACAGTACCTCCCCGTTAAAGAAAATTTCGTCCCGAAATTTTGAGTAGTACCTGTTTTATGAGCGATATCAGTGAACAAATGTGGATACTTTTGCTTCATTTGATCTTCACGTTCCCAAGTAAACTCGGGTCCTCGTCTTGCGTTCCAACGAACTCTAACTATCGGTATTTTGCTTTGTTTTAATTGTTTGACCTCACGGTCCATGATTTCAATAGGTTCTTCGATAAAATGGAGTTTATCATTGATTCGTATTTCGTCAAGAGGAATTACGACATCCTCTTCAGCTAAACATTTCTTCAAATTTGACACGTGAAATGTGTTGTGAACACTACTAAGTTCTTGCGGTAGCTTTAATCGATAAGCAACTGTTCCAATTCTTTCGGTGATTTCAAAGGGTCCTACATACCTAGGACTTAGCTTTCCTCGTTTACCGAATCGTACAACGCCTTTCCAGGGTGACACTTTCAACATGACTTTGTCGCCCACTTGAAATTCTAGCAGTTTTCTTCTTACATCAGCATAACTCTTTTGGCGACTCATGGCCGTTTTCAATCGCTGTTGTATTTGAATGATCTTTTCGGTGGTTTCATGAATAATTTCTGGTCCAGTAAGTTGTCTTTCTCCTACTTCACTCCAACAGATAGGAGATCTGCACTTTCTACCGTAAAGTGCTTCAAATGGTGCTGCGTTGATGCTCGTATGATAGCTGTTATTGTATGAAAATTCTGCCAACGGTAAGTGTCGATCCCAACTGGTTCCAAAGTCAATCACGCATGCCCGTAACATGTCTTCCAATGTTTGTATTGTTCTTTCACTTTGACCATCTGTCTGTGGGTGATAAGCGGTGCTCATATCTAATCGAGTTCCCAATGCTTTTTGTAATGACTGCCAGAAACGTGATGTGAATCGGGTGTCGCGATCAGATATGATAGAGATGGGTACACCATGCCTGGAAACTACTTCCTTCAAATATAGGCGTGCTAATTTCTCCATACTGTCTGTCTCCTTTATTGGTAGAAAGTGAGCTGATTTAGTTAGACGATCAACTATCACCCAAATAGTATCATGACTACTTGCAGTCCTTGGCAATTTCGTAATGAAATCCATGGTTATTCTTTCCCATTTCCACTGCGGAATTTCTGGTTGTTGCAGTAATCCTGACGGCTTTTGGTGCTCAGCTTTGACCTTTGCACACGTTAAACATTTGCTTACATAAGTAGCAATTTCTGTTTTCATATTAGGCCACCAATAAAACTTCTTGAGATCGTGGTACATTTTTCCGTTTCCTGGGTGAATTGAGTACCTCGTTTTGTGTGCTTCATCCAGTACTAGTTGCCTTAGGTTACCATGTTTTGGTACCCATATCCTACCAGCAAAATACAGGGTTCCATCGGCTTTTTCTTCAAGTTGTTTTTCTAACCCTTTGCTTATTTCGCCTTTTCTGTTTTCTTCTTTTAAAGCCTCTAACTGTGCTGCTTGAATTTGTTTTGTGAGATCAGTACGAATTGTAATATTCAAAGCTCGGACCCTAAGAGGTTTTACTCTTTCTTTTCGACTTAGGGCATCAGCTACAACATTAGCCTTTCCGGGGTGGTAACGGATTTCACAATCGTAATCGTTTAACAACTCTACCCAGCGACGTTGCCTCATATTGAGTTGTTTTTGATCAAAAATATGCTGAAGACTCTTATGGTCGGTGTACACTGTACACTTGGTGCCATATAGATAGTGTCTCCATATTTTGAGTGCAAAAACTACTGCTCCAAGTTCTAAATCGTGCGTCGTATAGTTCTTTTCATGAATTTTTAGTTGTCGTGAGGCATATGCGATGACTTTTGTGCGTTGCATTAATACACATCCTAAACCTTGGCGTGAAGCATCACAATAGATCACGAAATCATCATTTCCTTCTGGTAATGACAAAATGGGTGCAGACGTTAACTTCTTCTTTAATAACTGGAATGAGGATTCCTGTTCCGTGGACCAATCATACTTCTTTCCCTTTTGAGTCAATGCAGTTAAGGGTTTGGCGATTCTAGAGAAATCTTGAATGAATCTTCGGTAGTAACCAGCAAGACCTAAGAATTGGCGGATTTGTGTTGGAGTCTTCGGTGTTTCCCATTTACTAATGGCTTCGATCTTGGCGGGGTCAACTTTAATTCCATGTTTACTGACAACATGGCCCAAAAATTGTACTTCTTGTAACCAGAAATCACACTTCGAAAATTTTGCGTACAATTCTTCTTTCTTGAGTATCTCTAGTACCAGTCTTAAGTGTTGCTCATGTTCTTCCTTGTTCTTCGAGTAAATCAATATGTCGTCGATAAAAACAATGACAAATTTGTCTAAATACGGTCTACAGATGCGATTCATTAGATCCATGAATACTGCTGGAGCATTAGTCAATCCAAAAGGCATGACTAAAAATTCATAGTGACCGTAACGGGTTCTGAACGCTGTTTTAGGAACATCTTCTTCCTTCACTCTCAGCTGATGATATCCGGAGCGTAGATCAATCTTAGAATAAACACTTGATCCTTGCAATTGATCAAACAAATCATCAATCCTCGGTAATGGGTACCGATTCTTGATCGTTAATTTGTTTAATTCTCGGTAATCTATGCACATTCTCATAGATCCATCCTTCTTCTTGACGAACAGAATAGGAGCACCCCAAGGTGAAAAACTAGGACGAATAAATCCACGGTCCGATAATTCTTGCAACTGGTCTTGTAATTCTTGCATTTCTGAAGGTGCAAGTCTATATGGAGATCGGGCTACAGGTGCAGCTCCTGGTATGAGATCAATCTGGAATTCTACACATCTGTGTGGAGGTAGCCCCGGTAATTCTTCTGGAAATACTCCGGGATATTCTCTTACAACCGGCATGTCATTAATGCATCTTTCTTCAGTATCGATCTTCTTTACATGTGCCAGAATAGCATAACAACCTTTTCTTATAAGTTTCTGGGCCTTCATACAGCTGATAAAGTTCAGCTTTAAGTTGCTCTTCTCCCCATAAATCATTAATGACGTTTCATCCTTACGAGGGATGCGGATTGCTTTCTCAGCGCAAACAACTTCCGCTCTTGTTTTAGACATCCAGTCCATGCCAACGATTACGTCAAAACTTCCTAATTCTACGGGTATCAAATCGATTTTGAAGGTTTCACCAGCGAGATTCATTTCGCAACCATGGCAAATTTTATCGGCTTTTATCAGTTTACCATTAGCTAATTCAATAGTATATTTATCGTCTAGAGGTAATGATGCACATTTTAGTTTAAAACTAAAGTCTTTACACATATAACTTCTATCAGCACCCGTATCAAACATAATAGAAGCTAGTTGATTATTAACGGTAAACGTACCCGTGACAAGATTAGGATCCTCACGTGCTTTACTGGCACTAACATTGGAGGGACGAGTCGGGGACGAGTCGGGAATGAGGCGGGGATGAGTCAGGCATTGACCAACATTGACTTTTAGTAATAAATAACTTAAGCATATATATACTACATGTATACACATAAATATGTCAAATGTAAAACATTAATATTTGAACAAAATTATATGGTACAAAATTTGATCTTAAAAGATACAACTTTTTTTACCTAACTTTGACTTTGACCAACTCAATCCCGACTTTTTAGCTTTGACCGACTGTGAAGGCAGTTTGGGGGAGTCGGGACAAGCTAGTCCCCAAACTGACGCGTCAGCCGACTTTTACAACAGTGAGAAATTTAAACATATGACAAAATACCGCAAGGCATTTTGTGTGGTTCCTCATGGAGGGAAAATTTGTCCAAAATTGTGTGGTTCTACTTAATAAGTAAACCATGTTGAAAAGTGGATCTGAACCTACTAAAAATTACTTTGCGGGTTTGGGTTTCTAATTGCAATTTTTATTTGTGTTTTGTTGGTTTACACAGAAACAAGAACGGCAGATGAGTTGTCAAAGATTATGGCTTTCTTTTACTATGGAGGAGCTAAGCCACTGTGCTTAAATACCTCCGGAATCATAAATGAGGCAATACCCGGTTTCACCATCAAGAAACAGTTGTGAAAGTTCATACTGCACGAGTTGTACTTTACGTAGGAAAAGTTGTATACTGGTAGATCTGTTTCTTAAGCTCCTGAAAAGGCTTAGTCAATGTGAATTGTAGTTTGTTGTAAACCTTACAGTGCATGAGGAATGTTTTGAAAAGGTAATGAAATGAATAATCATATGGTGAATTGTCTATATTTTGTTCTTGTGCCATTTATGTTGGATATTTAATTTAATGGTTTGCAGGTATCTTTTTTATTACTGTCATACAGAGTTTGATTGCTCACTACTTTTTTTTTATCCATTTTTTGCAATAAACTATTGGTCAATATTGATCAAAACCTTAAGTTACAGGATATTAATGTTTCTGGGTTACATGATCATCTAAATGCATGTATTATGTACATATTAAAAATATCAACTTGTATACAACCTATATCCTATCGTTAATATGCATGTGCATTATGTGCATACTACGATTTTGTAGGTGAAAATTTCGATTTATTGTAGGTGCGGAAAAAATTAACAAGAGAAATACGTGGTCTATACAACCTCTAAATTCATCACAAGCAATTATATATAATAAAAATACAAAATTCATGCAAATTACAAAATAAAATTATCAATGACACACACAGTAAATGAACATATTTAAACAGATACTGGGGGCTTGAGAGCAATAACAGCTTTCTTAATCCTCTCAAAAGCGGCCTGTAACGTGTTGAGGGATGCTGCATACGATATCCTGATGCACGTATCATCTCCAAATGCATCTCCGGGTACAAGGGCAACCTGGGAAATTCAAGACATTATGTTTTCTTACTTTATTTTTTCTAAAAGATTCCAACTTGATGTTTGAATCCAACATTTGACTTAAAAAAAAGTGTATGTTATATATTATTACCTGACCCTGTTCTAACAAATACCGGCACAAAGACTCTGAATCATTAATCAAACCAAACCCATCAACCTCCACACCATAGTAATAGCTGAAATCAAGAAATAGGTAAAAAGCACCCTGCAAAAACCAAATGTTAGAACCATGTGTGAGATTTGTATATAAAGTTGGTTCCTTTATATGCATTTAAGCCAAACGAAATAATAATTGTACCTGAGGTTCAGATATTTTGACACCGTCTAATTCCCCAAAAGCCGAGACCAAAAAATCGCGTCGTTCACGAAAGGCTTTGACCATATGTGATACAGCTTCTCCACCTGCGTATCCCATTGCTAAAGCAGCAACTGCAGCCTTCTGAGCTATACTACTCGCACCTGAAGTAGACTGATTGAAAAAAAAAAAAAAAATTGTATCATAAAATATCAAACTTGACAAAACATAAGATGCAAAACAGTTATTAATGAAACATTATGTACCTGACTTTGAATTTTGTTACAGGCAGCAATGAAGTGTTTAGGACCAGCAATATATCCAAGTCTCCAACCAGTCATTGCAAAAGCCTACACAAAGACATATTTATTAAGCCATGGCTAATTAAAATATGATAAGAAAAAACATTCTGAGTATATTAGTGAAAAACCCGACCATTAACGCAAGTATATACCTTAGAGAACCCGTTGACTGTTAGTGTACGTTCCCACATGCCAGGCAAAGATGCAAAGCTTGTGTGGACAGCTGGAGCATATATTATGTGCTCGTATATTTCGTCAGAGAGAACCTACATAAAACCAACAACAATAAGGTTCAAATTAGTTTAGAGCTAAAGGTGGCAACTTCAACCCATTAACTTATAAATGAACTTGGACTTTTATACTGTTATCATTATCATAACTATAGATATTTACATATTTATAATTAAAATACAAACTTGAAATAAAAATGATAAAATGTTTATTGGTCAATTTACCAAGAGTCTAGGATGCTTTGCAACAACTCGAGCAATCTCTTCAAGCAATTCTTTAGGATAAACCGAGCCCGTTGGGTTAGACGGAGAACAAAGAATTAGAAGACGAGACTTTTCAGTAAGCTTAGATTCAAGAAGCTTCGGATCTAACAGAAAATTTTCCGAGATGCTCGCAGGAAGAATCACAGGTGTCGCATCAGCCAACCTCGCCATTTCAGGATAACTCACCCAAAACGGAGCTGGAATCATAACCTGAAAACATAAAATTTTGCAAGAAATTGTCAAAATTTATTTATCAAAATATATAAGACAAAAAGTATATTGAAATCAACCTCGTCTCCTGGGGAACAAACGGCAAGAATCGCTTGTAATATACTCTGTTTCGCCCCGTTACTGACCACAATCTGCTCAGGTGTGTATAAAAGATCATTCTCGTCTACAATTAAAAAAAATTAAAGCTTTATAAATCAATTATTAATCCTTTCTTAAAGGATGAGAACAATGCAGTAATGTCT
Source organism: Rutidosis leptorrhynchoides (assembly GCF_046630445.1). Classification (NCBI taxonomy): domain Eukaryota; kingdom Viridiplantae; phylum Streptophyta; class Magnoliopsida; order Asterales; family Asteraceae; genus Rutidosis; species Rutidosis leptorrhynchoides. Next base: position 552,396,834 of record NC_092334.1, read on the forward strand.
AAATTGAAACTTACCTTTTAGTTTGTTACATATTGCCGTTCGTAGTTCAAGGGTACCGGCATTAGGAGTGTACCGTGTATAACCTTCACGAATTGCGTTTATTCCAGCTTCGGCAATAACAGACGGTGTGTCAAAATCGGGTTCTCCGGCAGCTAAACGGATTACGGGAACACCTGATTCTACAAGGGCAGTTGCTAGATCGGTTATAGCGACAGTTTTCGAAGGCTTTACGGAATTGACTCTAGGGCTCAAAGTGGTATCAAGTTCCATTTGGTCAAAGTTGTTTTCTAATATAACTGCTGAACAAATTGTAGAGGACTTATTATGTCTTCTAGTCTCCAAAGATCTGCTCAAAAATACAGATAAAACCGGAATCAATCTTTTATTGTGGTATAATCGAAGCATGAATTGGTCACCACAATATGTTATTTAATCCACCTGATATTAAATTTCAAATAATAACAAAGTTCATCTTCATCTTTATATTCAAAACGATTAAGAGAAGTAGTAATGTTTCATGTTCTTTCGTATGTGTATTCTACAATAATGACAGATAATGATCTGTAGGATTTAATCTTAACATGCATATGAGTTTTCATAATCTGATGGAATGTATATTATTAGCACCTAAATGTGTTAACATACTATAGTATACTTAGGTGAAACTATCTATCTAAGGCTTTTAACAATTATTCATGGACTCAAATATCACAATTTTTGCAGCATCAATTCAGTAACATTAATCATTCTGTATGATTATATTATATAAGTAAAACTTGATTCCTACTAAAACTCATCCAATATCTCATCCTTAAAACTATATGTTTCAAGCAAAAAGGACATCCTTTTTTGGAAATTAGGTCAAAATTATAAGAAATGAAAAAAAAAAAAAAAAATTTGTAAATTATATATCCAAATAAAAACTACTCCGTAATAAAATGTCAATTGAATAAAAAATTAATAATTGAAGGCAAGTTGCAGTGAAAAATCCAATAAGAAATATAGCATTATCAAAATGTAAAAATAAGTAAGCATACTTGATTGACAAATTGGTGTTCAACTTGGAAGAAAAAGAGAGTGCCGTTGTTACTGTTGATTTGAGTGAAGAATCAAAAGCAAAACCTGCAGATTGATGATTGAATGAGGATGATGAAGTGGAAGAAATGGTAGAATAAATTTGAGCAGACATGTTTAATTGAATTTTGCTACAATTTGGATTGGAATTGGAATCTGAGGTGGAATCATCATTTGCCTAATTTATGCAAAATGGGGGTTGGAGTTAGGTAACGAGGGGTAGGTGAGTTTGATTCAGTGTATGTTTACGTCAACAGAGTCGTTTGTTTTTTCTTTCATTTTTTTAATGATAAGACTAGTATTTTAACCGATGTGGTCCTCACACACCAATTTTTAATCTATGTATATTTTTTATCATAAAATTTATAGTTATGTCTCTAAATTAATCTAGGTAGTTGAAATTGTATTATTATTGTAAGAATAATTAAGTGTATATTAGGTAATTAGGTATATATGGATCAAAATGCAGTATGTGAGGATCACCTCCCTTGTTTTAATGCCAAATTGCTAAAAAAAATTCTCAATTTTTCAATAAAAAATACTCTCTGTTTAAAAAAAAAACTTTCTACCTAACTATTTTTGTCTATCCCAAAAATATTGTCCCTTACTTTAAATAATAATAAAAAATCACTAAAATTTCAGTTACACCCTTTTTATTATTAAAAATTCAGCAATTAATTTATAACTTACTTTTTATAACAACATTAAATGATGGATAAATTAAAAAATTTACTAATATATCTTAAATCCAATAAAAAATCAAACCAGACATTCTTTTTGGAACGGATGGAGTATATCGTTTTTGTATCTGATCGTTGCTAAATATTCATTTGCATCCTTAATTTAAGGTGAGATTCAAGGGATAAATCTCACCCCTTGGATCATGTGATGAACGGGACAATCACATGTGTTTAGTAGCCCTTAAATTTAATATAATCATATGTGATTGTCAGATTACTCTTCCTTTATTTTTGTGTTTAATCTTGATCATTAATCACATGTGATCCAAGGCTGGTAATAACATATGATGGTCTCGCCCATCACATGATCTAAGTGCTGAGATTTATCCTTTGGATCTCAATTTAAATTAAGGATTCAAATGAATATTGTAGCGACCCAAAATATCGTCAAGTGACGGCGTCGACTACGTAGGTCCCATTACCTGGTCATAAGTCTTTAAAACAGACGTTTGACCCAAAATATGTCGCATCCATTCAAGTGTAAAGATTGTTTCAAAGTTTACAAGGATAATTGACCACAAGTTAAGTTACAACGTTATAAGTACAAATGAAAACTATGCGACACAGTTTAAATAAGTTCAAAAGATGCTCCAAAATGCATGTATACTCGACATCCAAGCAAGTATCAAAAGAGTGCGGAAGCATGTATCACTAAGCATTCAAAACCTGAGAAAACATAGAAGAATCTGTCAACGAAAACGTTGGTGAAATCATAGGTTTAGTAAGTATTAAACGTTGTTTTTGAACCACAAGATTTTGTATTTCCATAACGTAGATTATCCAAATCATTTGCATTCCAAAAGTGTTGTTATACGCGAGCACTCAATTATCAAAACTTAACCAACGTTACCCCATCACACAGTGCTAGAACCCACACTAAAACACAAAAATATATTTCATCCGCATAACGGTAGCGAACCGTCCGAATGAGGGTTTGTTAAACCCGTATGGCCACACAATATAAGTTCTCGCTTACACCCTGCAAGTGTAACTAATGATAATCGAATTGAGGCATTTTTGTTCTAACTCGCACGTGGAATGTTTGTTTTCACACTTGTGTTCAAAACATAAAAGTAAGTAGTACAAGATGTAACAAAGTATATGTTTTCTCAGCCACGATTTAAAAGTATAAAAGTTGTTGAAAAGGTGGGACTATGATCTCACCTTGTATGCACGAACCACAAAGTACTTCGACAAGTAAACGTGCAAGAAACAATGCTAGTCTTGACCTAAACAAATAGGTTGTATCAATAACGATAGTCACGAAGGGTCAAAGATGTTCAATTAGTCCTATGGCTCGTTACGACTCGATTAATATAGCACGTGGATCAATTTGTCAAGTTTCATGCACGACACAAGTAGTTAAGCATGTTAGAACGATTGTATAATCGTTTGGTTAAGTTTGACTAAAAGTCAAACTTGGTCAAAGTCAAAGTCAACGGGGTCGGGTCGGGTGTCCGACAATTTTCTCATGATGAGAAGTCATATACGAGCATAATAGTCAAGTTTCATGGTAAACGGGGTTATAGTAAAGCGGGAAACATTTTTGTGACATGAAAAACAAAGACAAAATGAGCTGGGCAGATGCGCGGCGCGCTATGGGTTGCGCGGCGCGCACCCAAGTGTAAATCCTGGTCAGAACTTAACCACGAAGGCAAACATCTGGGATTTCTAATTCTGCGCGGCGCGCGGGTATATGCGCGGCGCGCATGTAACGACCCGCCAAAATCGCTATTGACGCGGCACGTTAATCATTGATTCCACAGTGAGGTTTTGACCTCTATATGATACGTTTTGATAAAATATTGCATTCATTAAAATAAGTGACTTTCTAAACATAGAAAGTTATAAACATGTGGGCGAGTGCTTAGGTATAAGCAAAACCCCGAAATACATAAGTCTTTAATTTACAGGTTGACATCACAGTCCAATTATTTATTACACAACGCAGTTTTATTTTGAATGCAATAAACTTTGTACAAAGCATGAGAGACTCCATGCAGGCAACAAGCACATCACAACGGAAGCATTCTAAGGACCTGAGAATAAAACATGCTAAAAAGTCAACACGAATGTTGGTGAGTTATAGGTTTAATTGCTCGAGTCATAAACATATATAAAGATAGACCACAAGATTTCATCAAAAGTTTATCAATAGATTCTACGTAACAGAGCACCCTGGTAACTAAACTTAACGCTATAGTGATAATTACCCCATTCGTTTTAATACGCGCAAACCAACGTGTCTTAAACTCAAATAACATACGTCCGTTAAAAGGCTAGCGCTCTAGCTCGGACGGGGATGTCAAGCCCTATGGATCCATATACAATTATTCGCGCCCACCAGTCCATATCCTATGTACTGGCAGCTACTAGTTACCAAAGCTAAGGGATTTTCGGTTTAACTCAGTGTAGAATTTTGTATGTACTTGTGTCTTATTGCGTTTAAAATAAATTGCATGTATTCTCAGCCCAAAAATATTTAAAGTATTTAAAAAGGGAGACTATAACTCACAGTTCAATATTGAGATTCAATATTGTAGGCAAATTGCGTAGACGTAATGATGGTAGATGACTGTATGGTTGGCCTTGGATTCAAGAACAATACCCCGAACAATACCCAATATTTCCTTAGCTTAAAGCGGTTTGAAACCCGAATTAAAAACACCCTCGTATATACCTTATTATTATTAAACTTAAATTTAAAATTATAATTATAATATAAATATAAATATTAAGAGAAATGTGAAAAATACCGTCGAACAAACTGCGTATTTATATTACTTTTCGATTTACTGTAGCTCATGCGATCGCATGAGTTTTCAGTGTTTTTGCCATGCGATCGCATGGCCGCCTTTTCTGTTTTTGTTTGCTAGTTCGCCGACATCAAATAGTGTTTTACTGTAGCAAATAGTGTTACTGTAGCAAATAGTGTTTTACTGTAGCAAATAGTGTTTACTGTAGCAAATAGTGTTTTACTGTAGCAAATCACTGTAGTAAAGTCGTTTTCACTGTAGCACTGTAGCAAAATACGGTTTCACTGTAGCAAATAGTGTTTTACTGTAGCAAAGTCATTTTTACTGTAGCAATTAATGTTTTACTGTAGGAAAGTCGTTTTTGCTTGTACATCTTATAATATATATATATATATACATACATATATGTATATTTACATAATATTAAATCATAAAGAGAATTGGTTTAAATTAGTCGAAATTTTTCGGGTCATCACAGTACCTCCCCGTTAAAGAAAATTTCGTCCCGAAATTTTGAGTAGTACCTGTTTTATGAGCGATATCAGTGAACAAATGTGGATACTTTTGCTTCATTTGATCTTCACGTTCCCAAGTAAACTCGGGTCCTCGTCTTGCGTTCCAACGAACTCTAACTATCGGTATTTTGCTTTGTTTTAATTGTTTGACCTCACGGTCCATGATTTCAATAGGTTCTTCGATAAAATGGAGTTTATCATTGATTCGTATTTCGTCAAGAGGAATTACGACATCCTCTTCAGCTAAACATTTCTTCAAATTTGACACGTGAAATGTGTTGTGAACACTACTAAGTTCTTGCGGTAGCTTTAATCGATAAGCAACTGTTCCAATTCTTTCGGTGATTTCAAAGGGTCCTACATACCTAGGACTTAGCTTTCCTCGTTTACCGAATCGTACAACGCCTTTCCAGGGTGACACTTTCAACATGACTTTGTCGCCCACTTGAAATTCTAGCAGTTTTCTTCTTACATCAGCATAACTCTTTTGGCGACTCATGGCCGTTTTCAATCGCTGTTGTATTTGAATGATCTTTTCGGTGGTTTCATGAATAATTTCTGGTCCAGTAAGTTGTCTTTCTCCTACTTCACTCCAACAGATAGGAGATCTGCACTTTCTACCGTAAAGTGCTTCAAATGGTGCTGCGTTGATGCTCGTATGATAGCTGTTATTGTATGAAAATTCTGCCAACGGTAAGTGTCGATCCCAACTGGTTCCAAAGTCAATCACGCATGCCCGTAACATGTCTTCCAATGTTTGTATTGTTCTTTCACTTTGACCATCTGTCTGTGGGTGATAAGCGGTGCTCATATCTAATCGAGTTCCCAATGCTTTTTGTAATGACTGCCAGAAACGTGATGTGAATCGGGTGTCGCGATCAGATATGATAGAGATGGGTACACCATGCCTGGAAACTACTTCCTTCAAATATAGGCGTGCTAATTTCTCCATACTGTCTGTCTCCTTTATTGGTAGAAAGTGAGCTGATTTAGTTAGACGATCAACTATCACCCAAATAGTATCATGACTACTTGCAGTCCTTGGCAATTTCGTAATGAAATCCATGGTTATTCTTTCCCATTTCCACTGCGGAATTTCTGGTTGTTGCAGTAATCCTGACGGCTTTTGGTGCTCAGCTTTGACCTTTGCACACGTTAAACATTTGCTTACATAAGTAGCAATTTCTGTTTTCATATTAGGCCACCAATAAAACTTCTTGAGATCGTGGTACATTTTTCCGTTTCCTGGGTGAATTGAGTACCTCGTTTTGTGTGCTTCATCCAGTACTAGTTGCCTTAGGTTACCATGTTTTGGTACCCATATCCTACCAGCAAAATACAGGGTTCCATCGGCTTTTTCTTCAAGTTGTTTTTCTAACCCTTTGCTTATTTCGCCTTTTCTGTTTTCTTCTTTTAAAGCCTCTAACTGTGCTGCTTGAATTTGTTTTGTGAGATCAGTACGAATTGTAATATTCAAAGCTCGGACCCTAAGAGGTTTTACTCTTTCTTTTCGACTTAGGGCATCAGCTACAACATTAGCCTTTCCGGGGTGGTAACGGATTTCACAATCGTAATCGTTTAACAACTCTACCCAGCGACGTTGCCTCATATTGAGTTGTTTTTGATCAAAAATATGCTGAAGACTCTTATGGTCGGTGTACACTGTACACTTGGTGCCATATAGATAGTGTCTCCATATTTTGAGTGCAAAAACTACTGCTCCAAGTTCTAAATCATGCGTCGTATAGTTCTTTTCATGAATTTTTAGTTGTCGTGAGGCATATGCGATGACTTTTGTGCGTTGCATTAATACACATCCTAAACCTTGGCGTGAAGCATCACAATAGATCACGAAATCATCATTTCCTTCTGGTAATGACAAAATGGGTGCAGACGTTAACTTCTTCTTTAATAACTGGAATGAGGATTCCTGTTCCGTGGACCAATCATACTTCTTTCCCTTTTGAGTCAATGCAGTTAAGGGTTTGGCGATTCTAGAGAAATCTTGAATGAATCTTCAGTAGTAACCAGCAAGACCTAAGAATTGGCGGATTTGTGTTGGAGTCTTCGGTGTTTCCCATTTACTAATGGCTTCGATCTTGGCGGGGTCAACTTTAATTCCATGTTTACTGACAACATGGCCCAAAAATTGTACTTCTTGTAACCAGAAATCACACTTCGAAAATTTTGCGTACAATTCTTCTTTCTTGAGTATCTCTAGTACCAGTCTTAAGTGTTGCTCATGTTCTTCCTTGTTCTTCGAGTAAATCAATATGTCGTCGATAAAAACAATGACAAATTTGTCTAAATACGGTCTACAGATGCGATTCATTAGATCCATGAATACTGCTGGAGCATTAGTCAATCCAAAAGGCATGACTAAAAATTCATAGTGACCGTAACGGGTTCTGAACGCTGTTTTAGGAACATCTTCTTCCTTCACTCTCAGCTGATGATATCCGGAGCGTAGATCAATCTTAGAATAAACACTTGATCCTTGCAATTGATCAAACAAATCATCAATCCTCGGTAATGGGTACCGATTCTTGATCGTTAATTTGTTTAATTCTCGGTAATCTATGCACATTCTCATAGATCCATCCTTCTTCTTGACGAACAGAATAGGAGCACCCCAAGGTGAAAAACTAGGACGAATAAATCCACGGTCCGATAATTCTTGCAACTGGTCTTGTAATTCTTGCATTTCTGAAGGTGCAAGTCTATATGGAGATCGGGCTACAGGTGCAGCTCCTGGTATGAGATCAATCTGGAATTCTACACATCTGTGTGGAGGTAGCCCCGGTAATTCTTCTGGAAATACTCCGGGATATTCTCTTACAACCGGCATGTCATTAATGCATCTTTCTTCAGTATCGATCTTCTTTACATGTGCCAGAATAGCATAACAACCTTTTCTTATAAGTTTCTGGGCCTTCATACAGCTGATAAAGTTCAGCTTTAAGTTGCTCTTCTCCCCATAAATCATTAATGACGTTTCATCCTTACGAGGGATGCGGATTGCTTTCTCAGCGCAAACAACTTCCGCTCTTGTTTTAGACATCCAGTCCATGCCAACGATTACGTCAAAACTTCCTAATTCTACGGGTATCAAATCGATTTTGAAGGTTTCACCAGCGAGATTCATTTCGCAACCATGGCAAATTTTATCGGCTTTTATCAGTTTACCATTAGCTAATTCAATAGTATATTTATCGTCTAGAGGTAATGATGCACATTTTAGTTTAAAACTAAAGTCTTTACACATATAACTTCTATCAGCACCCGTATCAAACATAATAGAAGCTAGTTGATTATTAACGGTAAACGTACCCGTGACAAGATTAGGATCCTCACGTGCTTTACTGGCACTAACATTAAATGCCCTCCCACGTGCGGGTTCTTTGTTCTTCTCCTTATCAGGGCATTGATTTATAAAGTGACCAGACTTCCCGCATCCAAAACATTTCTTGACATCGGTGAGTTTTGTCTTTACTTCAGAAACGGTGGCATAACAATCTTTCGCCACATGTCCTTTCTTGTTGCACTTATCACAGACCACTTGACAATAACCTGTATGATGTGTGTAACATCTTTTGCAGAACGGATGGGGTCCCTTATAGTTTGGACTTGCAGTTGCCCCATCTTGTTTACCTTTAAAAGTTTCTTGTTTCTTCAGGTGAGTACTTTTACCCTTATAGTCTTCCCATTTCCTCTTTCCTTCAGTTGTCTTGACTTCGGTAATTGGTGCCTTAATCGAACTCTCTGTGATCTGGTCCATGAGTTGGTGTGCCATTGTCATGGCTTCCTGCATCGTATTCGGTTTGGACGATGTAACATTTCCTTTGATATTGATCGATAAACCGTCAATATAAATTTCTATCTTTCGTTTCTCATTTGGCACCAATTCGGGACACAACAAGGCTAGTTCCATGAAACGCTTTTCATAGTTATTGAGATTCGCGCCGATAACCTTCAGATTACGTAACTCAGATTCCATTTTTCTGATCTCATTTCGAGGACAGTACTCCTCGATTAGCATCGTTTTCAGTTCTTCCCAAGAGATATCATATGCCGTATCTATTCCTTCTGCTTTAGCATAATTGTTCCACCAAGTAAGTGCACCATCTTGCAACGTGCACGAAGCATACTTTGACTTGTCTCCGTTCGCACAATTACTGATTTTGAAAACGGACTCCATCTTTTCAAACCATCGGGTTAGACCGACTGGTCCCTCAGTTCCACTAAACGTCTGTGGTTTGCATCCTTGAAAAGTTTTGTATGAGCATGCGTTTCGTGAATTTGTGTTTACGGCTGCTGCTTTGGCTGCTGCTTCAGCTGTTGCTTTTGCTGCTTCGGTTGCAACAATTCTTTCATTCACACGTTTCTCGACTAGTTGCTCAAACTCAGCATCCGACATTTGAGACATGTTTCTTCAATAAACACAACAGATATAATTTAATCATATAGAATATTATAGGTAAAATGAGTTGTCAATAGTTAATCGTAGCATATTAATAATATGAACCGATTATTATAAAAGCCTTTTCTTCTTATTAGCATTTTATAATTATTTCTAGGGTATTACCTACCCGTTAAGTTCATACATAATAGCTAGTACAAGGAATTAACTACTAAAATCCTAATAATATACCACTATAAAAAATTATAGCGAGTTACTACATTATTATGTAATAATAATAATAAGAAGTAGTAATAATACAAATAATCATTCCATGCATTTATTATTAATAAACCAAAATAATACAATACCATACAATACTGATATTTTACATATGCTTATTTTACATAACAAGATAGAGTAGCACACATAAGCAATAAAATAGCGCATGGAAGATTTATGGTTGCGAGGTCGTTTATTCAGAACTATCAGAAACTTCTTCCCATTTGGTTCTCTCTGCCAATTGTTTGTGTGCACATGGTCCGACAGACATTCTGGCATTGTATTTTATTTTTAGTTGGGGTTTTGAGGTACCCGTTGCCTCAGTGGGTTTAATACAATAAGGGTGGTTACGGATCGAATGGTCCTGTTCTTTTTTAATAATTAAGGACATTTTATTATTGTGGTTGTTTTTATTATCTATAGCAAGTTGGAATTTCTCCTTAGTGATCTCTTTTATTTCATTAGCGAAATCCTCCTCCTTACTGATCTCGTCTGATGACGAACTGTCTGAGTCATGTGCAGGAGAATATGATGACGAACTGCAAGAATATGTACCGGTGGTCATGAACCGAAATCTGCCAGGCGTAATCGGCACAACCCGCCCGTCGGCGGTATATCTGGACCAATGTCCATATTTGTTTAGAAATGGACGATCCTCGTTTACTCCAGGGATCATGGGTCCATGCCAACGATACTGTGGCTCCGGAAAACTAAAACTGGGTGGAGCTGGAACCTCCTCTGGGTTTACCGGGAGTTGAGATTCCCCGGCTAACACAATTTCTTTTTTAATAGGTATTGGAACGCCCTTTTCAGTTGTGGATAGAATAGATTCAGTGTCCGATTCCGAGTCGTACAAAATGATAGGATTAGAGGAAGTCATCTATCACATAATTGAAACAACAATTACGTTAGCATATAAATATATCACATATAATGTTTTTGACCAAATAATAAGCAAAAATCAGTAACAACAGATATGGTCATAGTCCAGACTCACTAATGCATCCTAACAATTACCAGTTAAACACACTAATGTAATTTCTGGTTCCCTATGACCTCAAGCTCGGATACCAACTGTAACGACCCGCCAAAATCGCTATTGACGCGGCACGTTAATCATTGATTCCACAGTGAGGTTTTGACCTCTATATGATACGTTTTGATAAAATATTGCATTCATTAAAATAAGTGACTTTCTAAACATAGAAAGTTATAAACATGTGGGCGAGTGCTTAGGTATAAGCAAAACCCCGAAATACATAAGTCTTTAATTTACAGGTTGACATCACAGTCCAATTATTTATTACACAACGCAGTTTTATTTTGAATGCAATAAACTTTGTACAAAGCATGAGAGACTCCATGCAGGCAACAAGCACATCACAACGGAAGCATTCTAAGGACCTGAGAATAAAACATGCTAAAAAGTCAACACGAATGTTGGTGAGTTATAGGTTTAATTGCTCGAGTCATAAACATATATAAAGATAGACCACAAGATTTCATCAAAAGTTTATCAATAGATTCTACGTAACAGAGCACCCTGGTAACTAAACTTAACGCTATAGTGATAATTACCCCATTCGTTTTAATACGCGCAAACCAACGTGTCTTAAACTCAAATAACATACGTCCGTTAAAAGGCTAGCGCTCTAGCTCGGACGGGGATGTCAAGCCCTATGGATCCATATACAATTATTCGCGCCCACCAGTCCATATCCTATGTACTGGCAGCTACTAGTTACCAAAGCTAAGGGATTTTCGGTTTAACTCAGTGTAGAATTTTGTATGTACTTGTGTCTTATTGCGTTTAAAATAAATTGCATGTATTCTCAGCCCAAAAATATTTAAAGTATTTAAAAAGGGAGACTATAACTCACAGTTCAATATTGAGATTCAATATTGTAGGCAAATTGCGTAGACGTAATGATGGTAGATGACTGTATGGTTGGCCTTGGATTCAAGAACAATACCCCGAACAATACCCAATATTTCCTTAGCTTAAAGCGGTTTGAAACCCGAATTAAAAACACCCTCGTATATACCTTATTATTATTAAACTTAAATTTAAAATTATAATTATAATATAAATATAAATATTAAGAGAAATGTGAAAAATACCGTCGAACAAACTGCGTATTTATATTACTTTTCGATTTACTGTAGCTCATGCGATCGCATGAGTTTTCAGTGTTTTTGCCATGCGATCGCATGGCCGCCTTTTCTGTTTTTGTTTGCTAGTTCGCCGACATCAAATAGTGTTTTACTGTAGCAAATAGTGTTACTGTAGCAAATAGTGTTTTACTGTAGCAAATCACTGTAGCAAAGGCGTTTTCACTGTAGCACTGTAGCAAAATACGGTTTCACTGTAGCAAATAGTGTTTTACTGTAGCAAAGTCATTTTTACTGTAGCAATTAATGTTTTACTGTAGGAAAGTCGTTTTTGCTTGTACATCTTATAATATATATATATATATACATACATATATGTATATTTACATAATATTAAATCATAAAGAGAATTGGTTTAAATTAGTCGAAATTTTTCGGGTCATCACAGCGCAATACCTGGGAAACATGCAGTTTGCAGAAAAATGGTCCAAGTCACGAACCAAAATATAATTTAACACATCTCATGCACCGAAAACACTTAGAACATGTATCTTATACCATCGGAAAGGTATTTTGACAAGGAAAACATCTAAACGCATTTCATCAATCAAACTTCCACTTACAACAACCAAAAACCGTAATTAAACATTCATAATCAAAGTTCAAGTTCCAAAAACGCATTTTATGATTCGGGCAACCAATTTACATGTATGTTATGCCGTTTCGAAGGTAATCAAACACACATTGCAACAAAACACTTAACAACAATATCTCATAGCATTTGACGCATCAAAAGTTCATGTAAAGCTCATCAAACCCTAATCCAAGTTCACAAAATCATTAATCATGTTCTTGGAGTTTCCTTAATCAACCTATACATCAAAACGAAGCTAATGATACTAGTAACACTTTTAAAACATGCACTTTAACAATCTAACAACATTTGATCATCCAAAATCAAGGATTTAGCAAGTAATTTTCATATTGAACTAGTTACACCAAAAACAACGAATCGAGCATACAAATTACATACACGACATCACAATGAGCCATAGACACTAATTAACAACTTTATAACTCAAAAATCTCAAGAACACATAAAATTAGTGATTTTAGAAAGTTACCCAAATGAGATGAAGTTGGTATCAAATTGAAGAGGATGAAGAGAGGATTCCAAATATGTATTTTGTTTTGGTTGAAGCTTCCAAATCCGAATTTAGATGATGATTCTTTGTAGTGGTGTTTGAGAGAAAATTGGAAAGTATAGAAAGAAAATGGAAATGAAAATGAAAAGGAAAATGGGGAAGTGGGTGTTGACTAGTCAAGCTAGTCACATCTTTGCTCCAATGGCGAAACTAGTCCCTCGTGTTCGGTTGCGGGTGCGTGAATTGACCAAACGAATTATTTTAAATTACACGGAAGTACGGGAGATATTAAAAATCCGATAACGAGAATATTTAAAATGTTACTTAACAAAGGATACGAATCTAGATATGAAGGGTATTATTTAAAAAGAAAAAGACGGGCGTTAAAATAATTTAACGGAAAAATGCGGGATGTTACATTATCCACACCTCAAAAGAAATTTCGTCCCGAAATTTAGTTGGAAGTAGTAGTCGATATCTCTTACTCGAGACTTTACGTTGTTCATGATATGAATAAGTGAAGGTACGTCCTTGAGTGTTCTCATGAATTTGGATAGTCAGGGTTTTACGTTGTATTAAGGTTTGGTTTTACGATCCCCGGTTTCAACTGGTTTTCCTATGAAGAGAAGTTTGTCATCGATAGTTGGTGTATCTAGCAGGATTGCACGTTCCTGTTCCGCAGGACACGTTTCTAAGTTTGTTACACGAAATGTAGGGTAAACGGAAACTTAATTTAGTCAGAAGTTCTAAACGGTAGGAAGCGGTTCCAATACGCCCCAAGGTTTCAAAAGGTTCAATATTGCGGCTATAGCCTTTCTCGATTTCCCAAAATGGATTACACCTTTCCAAGGTGCGGTTTCTCAATATTACGCGGTTACACACTGGGATTTGTGAGGTTTTCATCTAAGTTTGGTATAACTCTTTTGGCGACTACGGATCGTCTCGAGCCCTCCTCGGATTTGAATGATTTCAATTGTTGTTTCTTGATGGAGTTCAGATTTCGGTGGTTGATGCTTTGGTTAAATGAACAGGGGTATGACATTAGCGGTCATATAAGGTTTCGAAAAGTGCGCGTGAACACACGAGTGGTAACTACTGTTGTAAGAGTGATCTACTAAAGGTGACAATACGAGTTTGTGACATGTCTTTCCAAGACGTAAATCGTTCGTTTGCTCGGTTTGTCTGTTTGTGGGTGGTACGCGGTACTCATGTCTAAGCGGGTTCCCAAGGTTTCTTGTAAAACTAGAAGTGAAACGAGTATTTTGATACGGAATAATTGACAAAGATACACCGTGTTGGAATAGAATCTCTTAAGATACGTTTGAACAAGTTAGTTAGGGTTCGAAAAATGTTCGTTAGGACTATTCACCCTCGTGGCGAATACTTATGTAATATGAGGAGTTTCTCTATCCATGGAGAAATGTTACAAGGAGTTTCTTTAAACGGAAATGCGAACGGTAAAGATAGTAGTGAAATGAGGACTTAGAATAGGATGAGTTTACATCTCGAGGTTGCCATAACGTGCCTCTAGTTGTCAAAAGTTGAAGTCTGAAAGAGAAACGAGGTAGTACACGTAGTTGTATAGTTCGGGGTTGAATAATAGTTGACCGATTATCAGAAACACAAGGGCGTTAAGTCAAAGAAGAGTGAAGTATCGTTGGATTGTGTGTTATCTTAAATCCCAGTAATATCAGACGGTGACGGTGAAATAACAGAGGTAGGTAGTGTGGTACGGGATGACGAAAAAATTGATCGGATCCACAATTTAGTATTCGAATTTTTCGCGCAAAATAACGAATTTTAGTTACGTTGATTTTGAGTCGAGAGAGTATGCCTTTCGGCGTTCAAGTAGAAATATTTCCATGTTTGAGTTCCATCTGTTGCTATACGATTTTTAACTAGAAATGTTGGTGTGAAGAATCACGCTCAAGGTGCGAACACGGAGAGGTTTAAAGTTTTCCTTAGTGAGTTAACGAGTTTAAAAGTCGTGTAACACGAGAAAAGTCAGAAATGAATCTTCGGTAATAACAGACGAGATCTAAGATTTTTACGAATACAAGTCCGAGTTGGTAGAGTTTCCTGATTACATGTGGCTTGATTTCGAGATTGATTGTAATGCCTTGACCATTAACATCATGGTCTAGAAAATTGGACTTCGTTCAACAGAAATTCTCACTCGGAGAATTTGGTATAGAGTTGCTCTTTTCTCAAAAGTTCGAGCGTAAGATGGTGATGTTGTTCGTTTTCCTTCTTTACTTAAATAAGTTAAGATGTCATCCATAAATACGATAACAGATTTGTCTAGATAAGTTGCATACGTGGTTTAGGAGGTTCATGAATACGGATGGAGTCCTAAATAAATCAAACGGTACTAAGAGAGGTTTACAACTACGTTGCGAGTTCGGAAAAATGGCTTAGGAGACATCGTCTCCCTTAACCCCCAATTGATGATAACCAAAACGGAGGTCGATTTGGAATACACGGGATCCACGCAATTAATCATGAGGTAATGGATACGAGGAAGAGAGTATTGGTTTCCAACCGAAAGTTACTTAGTTCACAATAATCTATACATAAATGTAGGGCAACAATTTCTCCTTAATGAATAGGTTTTGAGTTCCTTAGTTCTATAGGTGTCTAGTCCAATTTCTTAACGCATATCCTCCGATAAAATTTATAGGCACACAATATTTTCCGTCGGTCACTTAAATCGTCTAAGTAGTATCTGGGGGAAAGAGGTGGAATATAAAGAGCACGAGTCAAATCCTTGGTTATAAAACGTCTAACGGTACTCGAATCGAATAAGTATGAAATATACGGTTTGTTGTGAAGAAACGTACCCGTGACTAGTCCATCATCGTCTCGGGCATCCTAGGTGTCGATGTTGTAAGTTCAACGGCGCGCGTTGGTTTTTGCTTTATTCTTTGGGTATTCATTCCTAAAATGACCCGATTGGCCACATTTGTAGCAAATACTCGGCTTTGGTGCGTCGGGCCCCTTTTGAGTAACGGGGGCGGTACTTCCACAATACTTGGCAATATGACCACTACCTTGGCACCGATGGCAAATTAGCTTGCCACATTCACCAAAATGATGCTTGTGGCATTTGTTGCAAAAAGGTCGTGTCCCGGCATAACTTTTTTTGCCGACGGGGGTGAGAGGTTCCTTGGAAAAGTTGTTGTTGTAGTTACTCGATTGGGGGGCTTCCCATTTTCTTTTGTTGTCACCCGACTCATCCTCGGCTTTAGGTGCCGGCACTTCAATTTCGTCTACCGTTTCGATCAATTGACGGGCCATATTCAGGGCCTCTTGGTGATTACTGGGTTTGGATGACATTACTCCTTGTTTGATGCTCTTGGGAAGACCATCCATGTAAAGTTCAACCCTTAGAGGTTCGGGGGTCATGAGGTTTGGGCACATCAAGGATAGCTCAGAAAATCGTTGATTATATGCCTTTAGGTCATTCCCGACCGCTTTTAAAGTTCTTAGTTCGTGTTCGAGCTTACGGGTCTCTTCGCGCGGGAAGTATTCGGTGATCATCTTTTTCTTTAAGTCGGCCCATGAGAGTGTGTGGGCTTCATCGATACCCACCGACAGCACATACGTATTCCACCATGTGAGGGCGATACCGGCAAAAGTGTGGGTGGAATATTTGACTTTGTCTTGGTCCCGACAACCGCTTATGCTAAAAACGGCTTCTGTTTGCTCAAACCATCGGGTGAGCACAACCGGTCCTCTGGTCCCATCGAAGGTGTGAGGTTTGCACCCCATGAAAGTTTTGTAGGAGCAACCCTCGTTTGAATTATCGGCTCCATGGTTGTTGTGGTTGTGGTTGTTATTGATGTCGGAGGAGATACTAGCCATAGCCGCACCTATGGCGGTGGCTATCATGCGTTGAAAAGCTTGTTCGGAAGTTTCATTACGTGGTCCGCGACGGGGAGGCATTGTTCCTTCAAGACACAAGAATATCGTTGATTAGTATTCTCAATAATACTAATCATGATAGGGAATGATGATGTAGAGAAAATTTTCCTTGACTCGCCTTAAATTCTCTATGTCATAATGTCGGAACGTCCATGTGAATCACCGTAATATAATCCCGGAAATTATATTACCCTGATTCTCATGTGCATTTAACATTACTTCATAAAGTCAAGGTGGCGCATCAACAAAATTTATCAACGTAAGATCAAGATCGAATACGAGTTAGATATGATAGAAGAGTTCGAGTATAAATGCACAATTAGTCAAATAATTCCTACTTCAGTCTATATGCCGGTTGTAGTCTAGATTCACCTATGTACCCTATGACTCAGGGTGGACACAAATGAACTCTAAATCCCTACAACCAAGGCTCTGATACCACTTGTAGCGACCCAAAATATCGTCAAGTGACGGCGTCGACTACGTAGGTCCCATTACCTGGTCATAAGTCTTTAAAACAGACGTTTGACCCAAAATATGTCGCATCCATTCAAGTGTAAAGATTGTTTCAAAGTTTACAAGGATAATTGACCACAAGTTAAGTTACAACGTTATAAGTACAAATGAAAACTATGCGACACAGTTTAAATAAGTTCAAAAGATGCTCCAAAATGCATGTATACTCGACATCCAAGCAAGTATCAAAAGAGTGCGGAAGCATGTATCACTAAGCATTCAAAACCTGAGAAAACATAGAAGAATCTGTCAACGAAAACGTTGGTGAAATCATAGGTTTAGTAAGTATTAAACGTTGTTTTTGAACCACAAGATTTTGTATTTCCATAACGTAGATTATCCAAATCATTTGCATTCCAAAAGTGTTGTTATACGCGAGCACTCAATTATCAAAACTTAACCAACGTTACCCCATCACACAGTGCTAGAACCCACACTAAAACACAAAAATATATTTCATCCGCATAACGGTAGCGAACCGT
Organism: Rutidosis leptorrhynchoides; assembly: GCF_046630445.1. Lineage (NCBI taxonomy): Eukaryota > Viridiplantae > Streptophyta > Magnoliopsida > Asterales > Asteraceae > Rutidosis > Rutidosis leptorrhynchoides. The sequence continues at coordinate 552,414,779 of NC_092334.1, forward strand.
CCGAATGAGGGTTTGTTAAACCCGTATGGCCACACAATATAAGTTCTCGCTTACACCCTGCAAGTGTAACTAATGATAATCGAATTGAGGCATTTTTGTTCTAACTCGCACGTGGAATGTTTGTTTTCACACTTGTGTTCAAAACATAAAAGTAAGTAGTACAAGATGTAACAAAGTATATGTTTTCTCAGCCCACGATTTAAAAGTATAAAAGTTGTTGAAAAGGTGGGACTATGATCTCACCTTGTATGCACGAACCACAAAGTACTTCGACAAGTAAACGTGCAAGAAACAATGCTAGTCTTGACCTAAACAAATAGGTTGTATCAATAACGATAGTCACGAAGGGTCAAAGATGTTCAATTAGTCCTATGGCTCGTTACGACTCGATTAATATAGCACGTGGATCAATTTGTCAAGTTTCATGCACGACACAAGTAGTTAAGCATGTTAGAACGATTGTATAATCGTTTGGTTAAGTTTGACTAAAAGTCAAACTTGGTCAAAGTCAAAGTCAACGGGGTCGGGTCGGGTGTCCGACAATTTTCTCATGATGAGAAGTCATATACGAGCATAATAGTCAAGTTTCATGGTAAACGGGGCTATAGTAAAGCGGGAAACATTTTTGTGACATGAAAAACAAAGACAAAATGAGCTGGGCAGATGCGCGGCGCGCTATGGGTTGCGCGGCGCGCACCCAAGTGTAAATCCTGGTCAGAACTTAACCACGAAGGCAAACATCTGGGATTTCTAATTCTGCGCGGCGCGCGGGTATATGCGCGGCGCGCAATACCTGGGAAACATGCAGTTTGCAGAAAAATGGTCCAAGTCACGAACCAAAATACAATTTAACACAACTCATGCACCGAAAACACTTAGAACATGTATCTTATACCATCGGAAAGGTATTTTGACAAGGAAAACATCTAAACGCATTTCATCAATCAAACTTCCACTTACAACAACCAAAAACCGCAATTAAACATTCATAATCAAAGTTCAAGTTCCAAAAACGCATTTTATGATTCGGGCAACCAATTTACATGTATGTTATGCCGTTTCGAAGGTAATCAAACACACATTGCAACAAAACACTTAACAACAATATCTCATAGCATTTGATGCATCAAAAGTTCATGTAAAGCTCATCAAACCCTAATCCAAGTTCACAAAATCATTAATCATGTTCTTGGAGTTTCCTTAATCAACCTATACATCAAAACGAAGCTAATGATACTAGTAACACTTTTAAAACATGCACTTTAACAATCTAACAACATTTGATCATCCAAAATCAAGGATTTAGCAAGTAATTTTCATATTGAACTAGTTACACCAAAAACAACGAATCGAGCATACAAATTACATACACGACATCACAATGAGCCATAGACACTAATTAACAACTTTATAACTCAAAAATCTCAAGAACACATAAAATTAGTGATTTTAGAAAGTTACCCAAATGAGATGAAGTTGGTATCAAATTGAAGAGGATGAAGAGAGGATTCCAAATATGTATTTTGTTTTGGTTGAAGCTTCCAAATCCGAATTTAGATGATGATTCTTTGTAGTGGTGTTTGAGAGAAAATTGGAAAGTATAGAAAGAAAATGGAAATGAAAATGAAAAGGAAAATGGGGAAGTGGGTGTTGACTAGTCAAGCTAGTCACATCTTTGCTCCAATGGCGAAACTAGTCCCTCGCGTTCGGTTGCGGGTGCGTGAATTGACCAAACGAATTATTTTAAATTACACGGAAGTACGGGAGATATTAAAAATCCGATAACGAGAATATTTAAAATGTTACTTAACAAAGGATACGAATCTAGATATGAAGGGTATTATTTAAAAAGAAAAAGACGGGCGTTAAAATAATTTAACGGAAAAATGCGGGATGTTACAAATATATACCTCTAACCATAAAAGATCTTGATTTCAATTTAATATTTAGAAAGGTATGTGATTGAAAAATAACTATGTGAAATTTTTTCTACTCCATCCGTCTCAAATCTACTGTTCTTTTTTGACTTTGAACGTCTTTTTCTTTCAACTTTGACTTTAAATATTTCGATTTTTATTATATAGTATATTCGATAAAATTTATATCAATAGATTCTTTTTTAATATAATTTTTAACGGTATAACGTTCTACAAGTATTATGTAACACACAAAAAATAATTTAAAGTAAAAATCAAAAGAAAAAACCTCTAAAATAAAAGCAGAACAATAGATTTGGAACGGGGATAATATCCTTTATTGGTGACTTGAAAATTCCGACTCATACTCAAAATTTCAAATCACATTTAACTTGTGTCTTATTATTTAATTAATATATTAGGTCATTTCAAATTTTAACCAGATCGAACCCCATAATTCATCACTATATGGGTTTTGTTCATGTTTATATTAAATAAAGACAAAATTACGTGAATGGTCCCTAATATTTTGTGCATATTGACCTTAATTTTTTTTTACCTGAATGCCCCCAATGTTTGAATTTGTTACGCGTTTGATCATGTACCTAACGAACGTTAGTCAAGCTCCGTTAAATTATACAATTAAGACTATAACGCAATCTACACTTCACTTACGAGGTTCCCTAAGATTCAGTAACTCCTGAGGCAACATACAATTCTACAGATCATGCAATTCGACATAAACGTACAATAACTATTCGTTTTACTTAATAGCTCAAGCCTAGATACTCATAAAGTGGATTATAAAAGTCCCTTGAACCACCGCTCTGATACCAACTTGGAATGCCCTTGACTTGATTTTTTTTTTACAGCTGGCCAGATGCACCGTACAGATGCGGCACATCTGCTAGATTCTACAAGATGCGGAGCACTCTACAGTTTGATAGTGACACAATTCAATTCGAGGATATTGGATGCGGCGCATCCGAATGATGCAGCGTATCGTGCCCTGAGTTCAATTTTAGACAGCAAAACTCATTTTGACACTTGACCCATCTGATACAACAACCTGCAAAAAATTCTACCAGCTTTCTAAACTTATCAAAACACTTCAATATGCATGTCAAAACTCATAAACGCGATATTATCAAAATGACAACATCATTCCTTTATCCTTCGAATAAACTAGCAAAATTCTATTAAGTATGAAACTTAGTAACTTAGCCCACACTGACAACTCTCAACAAAATTCTGACTTCACAACATTAACATACAACTTCATAGGACCTTTTGCTACAAAATACATTTGACATACAACAATATGATCATTTTGACTTCACTTCAATAGACTACACTTCATATGCACAATGACAACTAGACTTCCGAAACATAAATATTGACTTTACACATAAAAGATGTTTTTAAATGACGACACACAATCAACATCAAAAGTGGCGTTTATAACAAAGCGGGCGGGGTAAGAGAATAGAACATCCACTTACCGAAAGGGTCTTCTAACGCTTTTAAGCTACAACTCCACTTTACTTTCAATCTCAAGCCAAAATCACCTAATACAAAAATACTGGCTAAGCATAAATCTTAGACCTAAAATAGTGAGAAGAAGAGGGTATGTGTTACCTAGACCTAAAATGAAGAATGCCGATTTAACTAAGATTATTAATTCTTGTGAAGTGCAGTCGGTTGTGAAACCGATCAATAAGGAGTTGAACCGGGCTTCGATGAAGAAGATTTCGTTTAAGAATTTGAATACTATGATGAGGTTGAAACCGTATGCGAAAATTGCTAAGTGGATGGCTTTACTTTAAAGGAACAGATGAAGAAGAAGCTTGATAAAAAGAGGTCGCCCATTTCCAAGGTATTCAATGTGGCTTGTTTTCTTTATGTTCATTTTGAAATTTTATTACTATTATTTTTATATGTAGTGTTCAACTATAATTGTTTTGATTGCTTAATTGGATCGCCACTAAATCTTTTACTTATAGTTTCATAGATAAATATTTTACTAAATTTTGGTTGCGGTTGTTAAGGGGTTCGACAAAACTAGAAGCCTTCCTACGTGCCTACATATGCTTAATGACATGGCACCTATAACTCCACAAGGCCACAAATTTATCTGATGCTTGCTGCTTTAATTTGGCTATGGAGTAAAAAAACTACGGTTTATCTGATGCTTGCTACGGTTTTTTGACCCAAACTTTGTTAATGTGGCATGCAAATGCAAATCCGTACTTCAGCATTACCGTTCAAACGTGTGGAATCGGTCAATCCACCAACCACTGTTACTATACGGATCATCTGCATTTTAAAACTAAAGAAAATAATAGTTTATGCTAACAAAACAACTGAAAGGGTCCATCTATACGTTATCGCGGGTGTTCGGATTTGTTTATGGTCTTGAAGTTATACGGAGTATTTGTTATGAATTTATTCCATCGGTATTTTAGTGACAGAATTGATAAATCGTATAGCCCAACAACATGTGCAACATATAAGTCCAAGAGTCCATCATTTTCTAAAACCAATTGGTGATAGAGAGACTTCCCCTTAGTCTTATATGCATACATTTGTTTTTATCCATGACCGATGTGGGATAACTTCCCAATACGCCCCCTTACATCGAGGCGTGGAACGGTTATAGAGATGGTAGGGCGACAGCTGTAACAACCCTTCTTTTTCCATTTACTTCCGTTTATTTATTTTAATGTCCGTTATTAAATTATAACATCACTCGTTAAAAAATGCGTATTTATAATAATTCGTATGGTTAATTCACGCCCCCGCTTTTAAACTCGAGGGACTAATTGTGCCAAATGGCCAAACTTGACCAAAGGAGTCAACTAGTCAAACTCTTCTCCTCCACTCACTCATTCACCTCCCCATTTCCTTTTTACTTCCACTTTTACTCTCAAACTCCCAAATCAAAGAATCATCATCTAAATTCGATCTAGCAAGCCAACATCAAAACAAATTACATATTTGGAATCCTTGCATCTTCCTCTTCAATTCCATACCAATTTTATCTCTTTTGGGTAACTTTCTAAGAACTCTAGATTTCATGTTCTTAGTGTTTTTAACTTAAAAGTGTGTTAATTAGTGTCTATGGCTCAAGTCTAACATGAATATGTGATTTAATTGCTTGTTCTTGTCGTTTTGGTGTAACTAGCTTAAACTTTGAAAATGACTTGTTTAATCTTGAGATTTGCTTGATTAAATGTTGATAGATATTAAAGTGCATGTATTAAATGTGTTACTAGCATCACTAGCTTCAATTTGGTATGTAGGTTGACTTGGAAAGACTCCAACAACACGATTAATGAATTTATGATTTTTGGTTAGGGTTTGGTAGCCTTAAATGTGAATTTTGATGCATTAAATGCTTTGCAATGTTGTTTGTAAGTGTTTAGTAGTATTGTATGCATAATTACCTACGAAACGGCATATTATATGTGTGTGGTAAGTTTTCGAATCATTAATTGCATTTATGAGCTTGAAACATTAAATGGTGAGCATTAAATGATCATTCGACGAGAATTCGGTTATCATAAATGTGGGATTTGATTGATGAAATGTGTTTAGTTGTATTCCTCGTTAAATTACCTTTCTAACGATGTATGGCATGCATTTTAAGTGTTTACGGTTCATTAGTTGTGTTAAAATGAAGTTTGGTTCGAGACTTGAACACTTGAAACAGCCCAGGGATCAGCCCACGTGTATTGCCGCGGCACGGCCCCACCTTTGGCGCGGCGCAGCGTTTGCCTGGAAAAGGGGCTGTTCAATTTCGCGTTTTCACGTTTAAATCCAACTATGCTACGCACCTCCGATTCACATGTAACTTGTTCTAACATGCTCATATATGATTATATAACTCAGAAAAATTGTCCGAGACCCGACCCGAACGTGTTGACTTTTTCATTGACTTTGACTTGACCAAAGTTGACTTTTATTAAAACTTAACCAATACTTTGTTTAATCGTTATAACCTTTCTCTTATACTTGATTCTTGCCTGAAACTTGACAACTTGATTCACATGCTATATAATCGAGTCGTAACGAGCCAAATGACTAATTGAACAACTTTGACCGACTTCATACTTTACCGATATTGATACGACCTATTGTTTAGGTTAAGACTATCATTCGTTCTTGCACACGTTTACTTTGTGAAGTACCTATATACTCGTGCACTCAAGGTGAGATCATAGTCCCATCTTTTCAACAACTTTTATTCTTTAAATCATGGGATGAGAAACATATACGTTTTATACTTTTATACTTTGAACACAAGTACGGAAACAAACATTCCACATGCGAGTTAGAACAAAAAGCCTCAATTCAATTATCATTAGTTACACTTGTAGGGTGTAAACGTGAATTTATGTTGTGTGGATCCATACGGGCTTGACGCGCCCTCATTCGGACGGTTCGCTACCGTTAGCGGATGAAATATATTTTCGGGTATAGTGTAGGTTCTAACACTATGATAACGGGGTTCGTAAAACAGTTAAGTCTTGACAATTGGGTGCTTGCGAACGTACAACAACTTTGGAATGCAAACGATTTGGAGAATCAACTTTATATTATATCTTGTGGTTCAATACAACATACTTACTAAACCTATGATTTCACCAACGTTTTCGTTGACATATTTTTCTATGTTTTCTCAGGTCCTTGAACGCTATGTGTTACATGCTTTCGCACACTATTTTGATACTTGCTTGGATGTCGAGTATACATGCATACATGGAGCGTCTTTTGACTTTACTTAATTGTGTCGCACAGGTTTCATTTGTACATTAAACGTTGTAACATATCTAGTTGTTAAGCTACTCTTGTAAACTTTGAAACATCTTTACATTTGAAATAAATGCGATATATTTTTGTCAAACTTTGTCTTAAAGACTTATGACCACGTTATGGGACCTAAGTTGACGGCGCCGTCAATGACGATTTTGTCAGGTCGTCACATGTGGTATCAGAGCGTTGGTTGTAGGGATTTAGAGTTCATTGGTGTCAACCCCGAGTCATAGGGTGCATTAGTGAGTCTAGACTACAACCGGCATATAGACTTGAAGTAGGACTTGTTTGACTACATGTACATTTATACCTAAACTATTCTATTCGTATCTAACTCCTATTTCATCTTAATCTCACGTTGTTTAATTTGATTAACACGCCATCTTGACCTTGTGAGGTAATGTCGAATGCACATATGAATTAGGGTAATATAATTGTCGGGTTTATAATACGGTGACTCATATGGACGTTCCGACATTATAACATAAAGAATTGAGGGCGGGTCAAGGAAAATTTTCTCTCTATCTTTATTCCATATCACGATTAGTATTATTGAGAATACTAATCAACGATATTCTTATGTCTTGATGGAACAATGGCTCGCCGAGGTCAACGCAATACTCCTTCCGAAACTCCCGAACAAGCTCTTCAACGAATGATAGCTGATGTGTAAAATCGTGTCTATAATTTATAATTGAAAACACCGGTTAAAAGATTACTACACGCTAACGGGCAGTGTACCCGATCGTGCAATAGTATAAAGTTGGTAAATCCGAATCGTTCCAAGGACAGTTTAAAGTGAGAATTAAGATTGCAACTAAAGGAAATAAACTAAGTTAATCTATTAAAATTGAAAGTACGAGATAATGGTTTTGTGGCTATTTAACGATTAGCCAAATCAAGATTTGATTTGAAAATAAAAACAATATTTTTGGATTTTAGATTTATAAAAAGTAAAACAAGAAAGCAATTAAGATAATTTGATATCAATAGAATGGAAATGCTCGTCTAGACCTTTTACCCTCGGAATTGGATGTTTTTATACTTTAGCCCAATTTAAGACTTAATACATGCAAATTACTCAGTCTACTCACCAAGAGTTCTCTTTAGCAAGTACTCAAACTAGAATTACTAGATGTAGGGTTCCCTGGCACCTAAGACCTTTTCGTTTGTGACTAATTAATTAACTAGATCAAAGATTTGAATAACAATTGCCTTTGCATTTGCTCTACACAATTCACCCCTATATCATCTAACCATTTAAACTTAATTTACCTCCTTGGTCCGGTTTAGCAAACAATCAATTAATACAAATCAATTGTAAACTAGTGTATTAAATCAACAAGAGTTCTCTTTATCAAACAAATACACTAATCAATCAAGTTCATAATGTAGTGACCCGAACTTTTCCATGTTTATATATATTAATTGAGATTGATATTTACATGACTAAATGTTTCCAACGTGTTAAGTAATAAAACTTGTTAAGACTTGATTAAATGAAATAAGTTTCATATAGACAATTGATCACCCAAGTTGACCGGCGATTCCCGAACGTTACAAAATTGTGAAAACTACATGTTGTGGTATATATAGACATATATATATGGTTGACATGAGATTATGATGAGTAAGTATCTCACTAAGTATATTAACAATGTGTGATATACATAAGAAATGAGATTACTAAGTTAAGAAACTAGAAATGATATATATAACGATTATCGTTATGATAACGTCTACTAAATACATACGTATCATATTAAGATATTGATACACTATATTTAACATGATAAAATGATATTTAAGTATATCATTAAGTGTGTTAACAATGAACTACATATGTAAAAACAAGACTACTAACTCAAGAATTACGAAACGAGACTTATATGTAACGATTATCGTTGTAACGATATTTTAATGTATGTATCATATTAAGAGATATTCATACATCATAATATCATGATAATATAATAATTTAATATCTCGTTTGATATAATAAACATTGGGTTAACAACATTAATTGAGATCGTTAACTTAAAGGTTTCAAAACAACACTTACATGTAACGACTAACGAAGACTTAACGAATCCGTTAGAATGTATATACATGTTGTGTTTTCATATGTATTCTTACACTTTTGAAATACTTCAAGACACATATCAAAGTACTTCTACTTAACAAAAATGCTTACAATTACATCCTCGTTCAGTTTCATCAACAATTCTACTCGTATGCACCCGTATTCGTACTCGTACAATACCCAGCTTTTAGATATATGTACTATTGGTATATACACTCCAATGATCAGCTCTTAGCAGCCCATGTGAGTCACCTAACACATGTGGGAACCATCATTTGGCAACTAGCATGAAATATCTCATAAAATTACAAAAATATTAGTAATCATTCATGACTTATTTACATGAAAACAAAATTACATATCCTTTATATCTAATCCATATACCAACGACCAAAAACACCTACAAACACTTTTATTCTTCAATTTTCTTCATTTAATTGATCTCTCTCAAGTTCCATCTTCAAGTTCTAAGTGTTCTTCATAAATTCTATAAGTATAGTTTCATAAAAATCAAGAATACTTTCAAGTTTGCAAGTCTACTTCCAAGCTTTCTAATCCATTCCAAGTAATCATCTAAGATCAAGGAACCTTTGTTACTTACAGTAGGTTATCTTTCTAATTCAAGGTAATATTCATATTCAAACTTTGATTCAATTTCTACAACTATAACAATCTTATTTCGAGTGAAAATCTTACTTGAACTGTTTTCGTGTCATGATTCTGCTTCAAGAACTTTCAAGCCATCCAAGGATCCTTTGAAGCTAGATCCATTTTTCTCATTTCCAGTAGTTTTATCCAGAAAACTTAAGGTAGTAATGATATTCATAACATCATTCGATTCATACATATAAAGCTATCTTATTCGAAGGTTTAAACTTGTAATCACTAGAACATAGTTTAGTTAATTCTAAACTTGTTCGCAAACAAAAGTTAATCCTTCTAAATTGTCTTTTAAAATCAACTAAACACATATTCTATATCTATATGATATGCTAACTTAATGATTTAAAACCTGGAAACACGATGAACACCATAAAATCGGATATACGCCGTCGTAGTGAAACCGGGGGCTGTTTTGGTTTGGATAATTAAAAACTATGATAAACTTTGATTTAAAAGTTGTTCTTCTGGGAAAATGATTTTTCATATGAACATGAAACTATATCCAAAAATCTTGGTTAAACTCAAAGTGAAAGTATGTTTTTCAAAATGGTCATCAAGATGTCGTTCTTTCGACGGAAATGACTACCTCTTTAGTAATTGACATGTAACTTAAATTCCCGACTATAAACCTATACTTTTTCTTTTTGGATTCTTAAATTAGAGTTCAATATGAAACCATAGCAATTTTATTCACTCAAAACGGATTTAAAATGAAGAAGTTATGGGTAAAACCAGATTGGATATTTTTGATATTTTTAGCTACGGGAAATGTTTAACAAATCTATACAAATCATATCCTAGCTAACTTATATTTTATTATACATGTATTCTAATATATTATGTAATCTTGGGATACCATAGACACGTATGCAAATGTTTTGACATATCATATCGACCCATGTATATATATTATTTGGAACAACCATAGACACTCTATATGCAGTAATGTTGGAGTTAGCTATACAGGGTTGAGGTTGATTCCAAAAATATATATACTTTGAGTTGTGATCTAGCTTGAGACGTGTATACACTGGGTCGTGGATTGATTCAAGATAATATATGTCGATTTATTTCTGTACATCTAACTGTGGACAACTAGTTGTAGGTTACTAACGAGGACAACTGACTTAATACACTCAAATCTTTAAAATATAATAAAAATGGTTGTAATTATATTTTGATCATACTTTGATATATATGTACATATTTGTATAAATTCGTGAATCGATCCGTGGCCAAGTCTTATTTCCGAGGAAGGAAATATCTGTGAAAGTGAGTTATAGCCCCACTTTTAAAATCTAATATTTTTGGGATGAGAATACATGCAGGTTTTATAAGTGATTTACAAAATAGACACAAGTACGTGAAACTATATTATATGGTTGAATTATCGAAATCGAATATGCCCCTTTTTATTAAGTCTGGTAATCTAAGAATTAGGGAACAGACACCCTAATTGACGCGAATCCTAAAGATAGATCTATTGGGCCTAACAAACCCCATCCAAAGTACCGGATGCTTTAGTACTTCGAAATTTATATCATATCCGAAGGGTGTCCTGTAATGATGGGGATATTCTTATATATGCATCTTGTTAATGTCGGTTACCAGGTGTTCACCATATTAATGATTTTTATCTCTATGTATGGGATGTGTATTGAAATATGAAATCTTGTGGTCTATTGTTACGATTTTATATATATAGGTTAAACCTATAACTCACCAACATTTTTGTTGACGTTTAAAGCATGTTTATTCTCAGGTGAATACTAAGAGCTTCCGCTGTTGCAAACTAAATTAAGGACAAGATTTGGAGTCCATGTTTGTAAGATATTGTGTAAAAACTGCATTCAAGAAACATATGTCGATGTAATATATTTCTATTGTAAACCATTATGTAATGGTCGTGTGTAAACAGTATATTTTAGATTATCATTATTTGATAATCTACGTAATGTTTTTAAAACCTTTATTGATAAAATAAAGGTTATGGTTGTTTTAAAAATGAATGCAGTCTTTGAAAAACGTCTCATATAGAGGTCAAAACCTCGCAACGAAATCAATTAATATGGAACGTTTATAATCAATATGAACGGGACATTTCAGTTGGTATCGGAGCGTTGGTCTTAGAGAACCAGAAAATTTGCATTAGTGTGTCTTATCGAGTTTGTTAGGATGCATTAGTGAGTCTGGACTTCGACCGTGTTTTCTTTAAAAATGATTGCTTAACATTTTTGTTGGAAACTATATATTATTAACATGTAAATATTATGTGATATATTAATCTCTTAACATGTTTGATATTGTGTGATAGATGTCTACCTCTAGCACAAATCCCATTGACTCACCTAATAATAACGAAGAGTCGAATATATATTGGCAAGATTCACAAGTTCCCGAAGAACCGGAAGAAGAGGAAACGAAACCGGAAGAAGAGGAACCAGAAGAAGAGGAACCGGAAGAAGAAGAGGTTCCGGAGGGGGGAATAGTAGGAACCACAGAAAACCGGTCAAATAAAAGAAAATCCTCAACCAATGGACCAAAGTTAATAATGGTCAATGGTGTTTCCGCTAAGGAAGCAAAATATTGGGAAAATTACCAATTTTCTGATGAATCGGATCCTGTTGAGGATTCCGATGATGTTATAGAAATTACCCCGACTCAATTTAATGAGGCAAAAGAAAATAATAAGGGAAAAGACATCAAAATAGAGAAATCTGATTCCGACCCAGATGAACTTTATATGTACCGTCAACACCCGTATTTTCAATATCGTGACAATAACCCGGGAATCTCTAAACCACCAGGTTTTTCTAAACCAATGTGGAAAACGACGACTCGTATTAGAGGAACATCGTATATCCCTAGAAGATTAGGAAAAAGAACCAAGTCTGAAGAAGAAGAAACCAGTGATTCAGATTAGAGGGATGTGAGCATGTTGTGTAATAAATGTATTGTAGTGTGCTTGTACTTTTATGTTCTATGTAAAAATTTCTTGTATTGTTTGTTATTAAGAATCTAATCCTTGTCTATTTTACAGTATAAAAACAAAATGGATGTTAAGGGTAGACAACCGAATATTTTAGAAGACCTACCAGAGGATATGATTGAGAAAATCTTATCTAGAGTCGGTCAGAATTCATCAGCACATTTAGTTATGGCGAAATTAAATTGTCAAACATTTGAAAGACTTTCCAGAAATGCCTTAGTTTATAAAAGGCTTTCCTTTGATAGGTGGGGTATATCACATTGGGGAGACTTTAAGTTACGCCGTGTTTTCTTTAAAGCGTTAAATGCGGGGAACCCAAATGCAATTTTACGCTACGGGTTAAGAACCTATTTTGACTCAACATATCCCAACATAGGATTTCGTGAATTAGAAAGAGCTTCTAACATGCAACATAAAGAAGCATGTTATGCTTACGGGTTAGTGATGTTCGCTTCTTACCAAAGTGAGAAAAAGAACATCGGATTGCAGCTTTTAAATAAAACTTTCCCACAAGTGACGGATTCAGTAGTTGGGGTGAGAAACAAGGTTTTTAGATTATTACGGGGCTGTTGAACTTTATGAAACCCTCGTCCTTTTGACGACATTACAACATGCTGCCTAGCCAATGGTCATAACGGTTATTTTCCACAAGACCAAGGATGGGAAGTCGTCTTAGTAAAATCAGAATGCATGACTTGTTTCTGGACTTATGAATTACGTGTCTTTATTTTCTTTGCTGAACAACTTGCGTATTAACTAGATTTATCTTCAAAACTGTACTGTATCATAGTGTACTATATTTCATGTTATATGTAATATAGCGAAGTTGTAAGTTTGAAGAATATTTGTATGTGATATATTATTCTAATCAGTTTTTCATATGGAATTGTAGTAGTTGAATTGTATATTAGCTACTAAGTATGAACTTAACGGGTAGGTAGTACCCGAATTTAAACTTATAAAACGCTAATATAAAGAAAAAGCTTTTATAAATGAGTTCATATTATGCTACGAGATACTATTGACTACTCTTAATATTCTGTATGATTAACTTGTTTCATTTGACTATTTTGAAGGAAATGGCACCGACTACTCGACACACCTTGAATATGAGCGAAGAGGAATTTCGTGCCTTTCTTGCTTCAAATATAGCCGCAGTACAGGCCGCGCTACATACCAACAATAACTCTGAATCTAGCAATACAGCTAACGGCGCAAGAAATCGTGTAGGATGCTCCTACAAGGAATTCACTGCCTGTAAACCTTCAGAATTTGATGGGACCGAAGGACCAATCGGATTGAAACGGTGGACCGAGAAAGTTGAATCGGTGTTTGCCATAAGTAAGTGTGCTGAAGGAGATAAAGTGAAGTACGCTATGCATACCTTCACAGGTATTGCGTTAACATGGTGGAATACCTATCTAGAGCAAGTGGGACAAGATGCTGCTTACGCGCTACCGTGGTCAGCATTCAAGCACTTGATGAACGAGAAGTACCGTCCCAGAACCGAGGTCAATAAGCTCAAGTCAGAACTTAGAGGGTTACGAACACAGGGATTCGATATTACTTCGTACGAAAGACGATTCACAGAATTGTGCCTATTGTGTCCGAGAGCGTTCGAAGATGAGGAAGAGAAGATCGACGCGTTTGTGAAAGGGTTACCGGAGAGAATCCAAGAAGATATAAGTTCACACGAGCCTACCTCCATACAAAAGGCATGTAGAATGGCTCACAAACTAGTGAACCAGATTGAGGGAAGAATTAAAGAACAGGCAGCCGAAGAGGCTAACGTGAAGCTAGTCAAAAGAAAGTGGGAGGAAAACGGTGATAAGAGTCACCAAAACAACAACAACTTTCCCAACAATCGCAACATCAATCGCAACTACAACAAACGGCACAACAACAACAACAACTACAACAATCATCCCAACAATAATAACAACCGCAACAACAACAACAATCAGAAGCAGCTATGTCAAAGGTGTGAAAAGTATCACTCGGAGTTCTGCACCAAATTTTGCAACAAGCGTAAAAGAAATGGTCATAGCGCGGCGAAGTGTGAGGTCTATAGACCAGGGGTTAACAGAACAAAAGGAACAAATGGTGTTGGAACGAGTAATGGCGGAGCAAGTAGTGTCGGAGCAAGTTATGCCAATGTAGTTTGTTATAAATGTGGAAAACCGGGCCACATTATTAGAAATTTCCCGAACCAGGAGAACACGAATGGACAAGGCCGCGGAAGAGTTTTCAATATTAATGTGACAGAGGCACAGGAAGACCCGGAGCTTGTTACGGGTACGTTTCTTATTGACAATAAATCTGCTTACGTTTTATTTGATTCGGGTGCGGATAGAAGCTATATGAGTAGAGATTTTTGTGCTAAATTTAGTTGTCCATTGACGCCATTGGATAGTAAATTTTTACTCGAATTAGCAAACGGTAAATTAAACTGTAACATCCCGCCTTTTTCCGTTAAATTTATTTTAACACCGTCTTTTTTTTAAAACATAATCTTTCGTATTTAAATTAATAGTTTCCGTGAGTAACGTTCATTATATTCCCGCTATTTAATTTTGACATCACCCGTTTACTCGAGCGTTTTAAAAATATTCGTTTGGTTAATTCCCGCACCCGCTCTGAAACTTGAGGGACTAGTTCCGCCACTTGACCAAAGAGGTGGCTAGTAGTTGACTAGTCAACCACTCACCACCTCCACCCCTCATTAATCCATTTCTTTTTCCTTCTTTCTTTCTTTTTTTCTCTCAAGAACACAAACATAAATCATCATCTAAATCCGGATCGGGAAGCAAACTTCAAAACAAATTACATATTTGGAATCCTCTCTTCATCCTCTACAATTTGATACCAACTTCATCTCGTTTGGGTAACATTTCTAAAACTCTAGATTTCTCTAAATTCGTGTTTTTGACTTGAAATGGTGTTAGTTAGTGTCTATGGCTCGTGTATAACATGAATATATGTTTTGTTTGCTCGATTCGTTGTTTTGAGTAACTAGTTTGAACATTTGAAATGGGTTTGCTTAATCCTTGATTTTGGATGAGTTAATGTTGTTAGATTGTTAAAGTGCATGTTTTAATTGTGTTACTAGTATCACTAGCTTCGTTTGGATGTGTAGGTTGATTAAGAAAACTTCAAAAACCCGATTAATGATTTTGTGATGTTTGACTAGGGTTTGATAGTTCTTGACATGAACATTTGGATGTTTAAATGCCATGGAATGTTAATTGTTAGTGTTTAGTAGTAATGTATGCTTCATTACCTTCAAAACGGCATGTCATATGTGTGAATTGGATTCCCGAAACTTAAAATGCAATTGATGAACTTGAAACTTTGAAAATGGACTTTTAAACGATCACTTGACGAGAAATCGGTTATGGAAAATGTTGTTTTTGTTTGATGAAACATGTTTAGTTGTGTTCCTTGTCAAAAGAGCTTTCCAACGGTATAAGATACGCTTCCTAATTGTTTACGGTTTGAGTTTTGCGTTTGTTTGAAATTTTACCAAGCCTTGAACAAGTGAAACAGGCCAGGGACCAGGCCACGGCCATTGTCGCGCCGCGGAGCAATTTGTCGCGCCGTGGCCCAAAGGGTGATTTTAGAACATGTTTTTCAAGCTTTCTGACCTTCAACATAGGCATTTGTCGCGCCGCGGAGCAATTTGTCGCGCCGTGACAATTGCCTGTTTCATCCGAACTTCAGCAAACTTGTTTTGGCCATAACTTTTTGACCGTAACTCCGTTTTCGATGAATCAAATATCGTTGGAAACGTAATAAGATTTCCTTTCTAATGGTAAGGTTTTGAAATGTCAACTCAAACTTTATTACAATCGTTCTAACATGCTTTTATACTTGATTCTTGCATGAAACTTGACAACGTGATTCACATGCTATACTATTCGAGTCGTAACGAGCCATAGGACTAATTGAACACATTTCACCCGACCTTGTGTCGTAACCGGTTAATTGATACAACTTATTTGTTTAGGTCAAGGCTAAGCAACTTTCATGCACACGTTTACTTGTTGAAGTACCTTTATACTCGTGCACTCGAGGTGAGATCATAGTCCCACTTTTTACTCTTTTGAACTTACTTTTGGGATGAGAAAACATAAACGATTCTTTTGAACTAAGTGAACACAAGAACGGGAAAACAAACATTCTACATACGAGTTTAGAACGAAAATCCTCAATCCGATTATCATTAGTTACATCAGATGGTGTAAGCGAGAACTTATGTTATATGGCCATATGGGTTTGACAAACCCTCATTCAAACGGTTCGCTACCGTTTACGAATGAAATATATTTTCGGGAACAGTGTTGTTCTAGCACTAATTGATGGGGTATTCAACGGACGGAACGTTAAGCTTTGATAATTGGGTGCTCGTGAATATTAACTTTTAGAATGTACTACTATTATTTCAACTTTGCAAATCTTGTGGTTCGACTTACTTTACTTTTACTCACTTACTCAAACCTATGATTTCACCAACGTTTTTGCGTTGACAGATTCTTCTATGTTTTCTCAGGTTTTCACATGGCTATTTGTTACACGCTTCCGCACTCTTTGGTTATTTGATTGGAGTCTACCATGCATGCATACGCTAGGGATAGCATTTTTGGATTCAAACTTTTGTCTACTTACGCTATTTATAGCAACTGTGGTTTCAAACTAATTATGTCGCAAGTTATTTCATTCATACTTATAACTTTGTAAACTTAAACTTATTGTCGATCCGTTTGTTAAACTAAACTTTGTACCTTTCAAATGAACGCGACATAATTTTGGTCAAACGAGTCTCATATAGGGACTACGACCACGCAACGGGACCTAAGTTAACGACGCCGTCAATAACGGTTTTGGTCGGGTCGCTACAGATGGTATCAGAGCGTTGGTTGTAGGGAACTAGGACGTGCATTAGTGTGTCTAACAGAGTCGTTAGGACGCATTAGTGAGTCTAGACTACAACCGGATAGTTAGCATTTGCATTCTGACATACATTTGCTATAGATAGCACTTACTTGACTACTTGTGCATTATACTTGAATCATTCTTAGGCAAACTTTTTAATGGTACCCAACCTTCATCATACGAACTCGTATTTCGCCACTTTTTGGTAACACACGTAAATTCATGATTCATACACGTATGGATGACGACGACTTCATTAGTCACACTTGTTCGGGAACTCTGTCTCCCGGATTGTTATTTGCCACCGTTTCAACTTACTATCGGTTTCCCACTGGTGTTTCTTACTATCTACTTTTGGTGTTACTACCATCACTACTCTAGGTGAGTATCGTCATCAACATTTACCACTACGGTTGCGTGCTACTCGTTATCATGACTCGTTACTCTTTTCGTACCTAAATACATTATTGTTTGAATCGAACCGATTTGACGTGAACAATCATTTATACACTTCCCACGGGGAAACGCTTCTTCAGAGTTGTAGAAACTCTTTCGATTTAATACGAGTCACGTTAGAGACGTCGTTACACTTTGTTTATTTTAAACTTCACGATTGCACGAACTTGAATCTATAGAGTGATGTGGGAATGGAGGTATGAGTTAGCGTAATATAACGACACTCGATCAACGTGGTTATATTACGGTAAGACATACCAAAGTTCTAGTGACGCGTGATGGTGGTTAGACTCGATCAACCTAAACACCACCATGTGCCATGTACATGACTTCATCTTTTCATGTTTGGACATCCGAAAACTCCGAGAATATTTATAACAACCATACCGGGGACACACCTACAATTATTGTCAAATTATATTTATGCTACCGAATGAATTACCGATTCCATTCGACTTCAACCGTATGTCACACGGGTATACTAGCTCGTCCTCGCGCAGTCATATTGACTAACTACAATTTACTCGTTATGCTCACATCGGGGCGGGAACTTCTCTTGCATCACCCTCGTACTTCCGGTTCAGGAGGTCCTTATTCTAAATTCTCAATGGAGAGCGACTCTTCACGTCATACAAGTATTCGCCGCGAGGGTGGATAGTCCTAACAATCGTTTTCAAAACCCGATAAGAACTTGCCCCGACGAACGTTTTTGGAAACCGATAAATCTTCCGCGACGCGAATTTTCTTGAGAAACTTGTCCTAACTAACGTTTTCAATTCCTAGCAAACGTGTTCAATATGCCTTAGGGAAATGTACCCCGTTTCGGATCGAGATCCTCGTTTCACTTCTAGATTTTGGAGTGCCTTACAAAAAGCCTCGGGACCGCGTTTAGACATGAGCACCGCGTACCATCCACAACCCGACGGACCGAACAAACATGCGATTTAAACCTTGGAAACCATAATACAAGTTTGTATTACTAACTTCAAATTTACTTGAGAAAAGTATTTTCCTTTAACCGAATCCTCGTACTACAATGATTTTCATTCGAGTTTTAACGTCACTCCTTTTGAAACCACATGTGACTGGAAACGTCGTTCTCCTTTGTCGAACCAAGTAAGCGATGATCAATTCACCGGGGCCGAGGTTGTTCATGAGCAACCGAGAAAATTTGTTCATATTCAGGTAAAACCCTACGCGACTCGTACTCACCAAGAGCTACGCCGATGTTAGACGTAAACATTTCAAATTCCGCGTGGGAAACCGCGTCACGTTAAGAGTCGCACCTTGGAAAGGTACAATCCGTTTCGGGAAACGTAGGAAGCTAAATCCGCGATATTTTGATCCTTTAAATTCTTGGGGTGTTTTGGACCCGTCGCTAGCCGTTTAGATTTTTCCGACTCATTTTGGGTCTCCGTTTATCCTATATTCGATGTATCAACTCAAAGACGTGTTTTGCGAAACGAGAACTTGTTATCTCCTTTGATGAACTCACTATCGATGATAACCCTCACTTCCTAGGAGGACCGGTTGAAACCATAAATCGTGAAGCCAAACCTTAAAACAACACATGATCCCGACCGTCAAAATTCGTTGAAATACCTTAGAACGTACTTCTCCCTCATTCGTAGAATTGGCAACACAAGATCTCGAGGAAGATTCAACGACTACTACTTCCAACTAAATTTCGGGACGAAATTTCTTTTGAGGTGTGGATAATGTAACATCCCGCCTTTTTCCGTTAAATTTATTTTAACACCGTCTTTTTTTTTAAAACATAATCTTTCGTATTTAAATTAATAGTTTCCGTGAGTAACGTTCATTATATTCCCGCTATTTAATTTTGACATCACCCGTTTACTCGAGCGTTTTAAAAATATTCGTTTGGTTAATTCCCGCACCCGCTCTGAAACTTGAGGGACTAGTTCCGCCACTTGACCAAAGAGGTGGCTAGTAGTTGACTAGTCAACCACTCACCACCTCCACCCCTCATTCATCCATTTCTTTTTCCTTCTTTCTTTCTTTTTTTCTCTCAAGAACACAAACATAAATCATCATCTAAATCCGGATCGGGAAGCAAACTTCAAAACAAATTACATATTTGGAATCCTCTCTTCATCCTCTACAATTTGATACCAACTTCATCTCGTTTGGGTAACATTTCTAAAACTCTAGATTTCTCTAAATTCGTGTTTTTGACTTGAAATGGTGTTAGTTAGTGTCTATGGCTCGTGTATAACATGAATATATGTTTTGTTTGCTCGATTCGTTGTTTTGAGTAACTAGTTTGAACATTTGAAATGGGTTTGCTTAATCCTTGATTTTGGATGAGTTAATGTTGTTAGATTGTTAAAGTGCATGTTTTAATTGTGTTACTAGTATCACTAGCTTCGTTTGGATGTGTAGGTTGATTAAGAAAACTTCAAAAACCCGATTAATGATTTTGTGATGTTTGACTAGGGTTTGATAGTTCTTGACATGAACATTTGGATGTTTAAATGCCATGGAATGTTAATTGTTAGTGTTTAGTAGTAATGTATGCTTCATTACCTTCAAAACGGCATATCATATGTGTGAATTGGATTCCCGAAACTTAAAATGCAATTGATGAACTTGAAACTTTGAAAATGGACTTTTAAACGATCACTTGACGAGAAATCGGTTATGGAAAATGTTGTTTTTGTTTGATGAAACATGTTTAGTTGTGTTCCTTGTCAAAAGAGCTTTCCAACGGTATAAGATACGCTTCCTAATTGTTTACGGTTTGAGTTTTGCGTTTGTTTGAAATTTTACCAAGCCTTGAACAAGTGAAACAGGCCAGGGACCAGGCCACGGCCATTGTCGCGCCGCGGAGCAATTTGTCGCGCCGTGGCCCAAAGGGTGATTTTAGAACATGTTTTTCAAGCTTTCTGACCTTCAACATAGGCATTTGTCGCGCCGCGGAGCAATTTGTCGCGCCGTGACAATTGCCTGTTTCATCCGAACTTCAGCAAACTTGTTTTGGCCATAACTTTTTGACCGTAACTCCGTTTTCGATGAATCAAATATCGTTGGAAACGTAATAAGATTTCCTTTCTAATGGTAAGGTTTTGAAATGTCAACTCAAACTTTATTACAATCGTTCTAACATGCTTTTATACTTGATTCTTGCATGAAACTTGACAACGTGATTCACATGCTATACTATTCGAGTCGTAACGAGCCATAGGACTAATTGAACACATTTCACCCGACCTTGTGTCGTAACCGGTTAATTGATACAACTTATTTGTTTAGGTCAAGGCTAAGCAACTTTCATGCACACGTTTACTTGTTGAAGTACCTTTATACTCGTGCACTCGAGGTGAGATCATAGTCCCACTTTTTACTCTTTTGAACTTACTTTTGGGATGAGAAAACATAAACGATTCTTTTGAACTAAGTGAACACAAGAACGGGAAAACAAACATTCTACATACGAGTTTAGAACGAAAATCCTCAATCCGATTATCATTAGTTACATCAGATGGTGTAAGCGAGAACTTATGTTATATGGCCATATGGGTTTGACAAACCCTCATTCAAACGGTTCGCTACCGTTTACGAATGAAATATATTTTCGGGAACAGTGTTGTTCTAGCACTAATTGATGGGGTATTCAACGGACGGAACGTTAAGCTTTGATAATTGGGTGCTCGTGAATATTAACTTTTAGAATGTACTACTATTATTTCAACTTTGCAAATCTTGTGGTTCGACTTACTTTACTTTTACTCACTTACTCAAACCTATGATTTCACCAACGTTTTTGCGTTGACAGATTCTTCTATGTTTTCTCAGGTTTTCACATGGCTATTTGTTACACGCTTCCGCACTCTTTGGTTATTTGATTGGAGTCTACCATGCATGCATACGCTAGGGATAGCATTTTTGGATTCAAACTTTTGTCTACTTACGCTATTTATAGCAACTGTGGTTTCAAACTAATTATGTCGCAAGTTATTTCATTCATACTTATAACTTTGTAAACTTAAACTTATTGTCGATCCGTTTGTTAAACTAAACTTTGTACCTTTCAAATGAACGCGACATAATTTTGGTCAAACGAGTCTCATATAGGGACTACGACCACGCAACGGGACCTAAGTTAACGACGCCGTCAATAACGGTTTTGGTCGGGTCGCTACATAAACTGGGTAGCGAAATATTTAAGATTGATTTGATACCAGTAGAGTTAGGGAGTTTTGATGTAATAGTTGGCATGGACTGGCTGAAGGAGATGAAAGCAGAGATCGTATGTTACAAAAATGCAATTCGCATTGTACGAGAAGAAAGAGAACCCTTAATGGTGTACGGAGAAAAGGGCAACAAGAAGCTACATCTTATTAGTAATTTGAAGGCACAAAAACTAATAAGAAAAGGTTGCTATGCTGTTCTAGCACACTTTGAGAAAGTACAAACTGAAGAAAAGAGCATCAATGATGTTCCCGTCGCAAAAGAATTTCCCGCAAAAGAATTTGAAATTGGAGAGATGGCCATGCTTAAAGTTGCACCTTGGAAAGGTGTTGTTCGATTTGGTAAACGAGGGAAATTAAATCCAAGGTATATTGGACCATTCAAGATTATTGATCGTGTCGGACCAGTAGCTTACCGACTTGAGTTACCTCAACAACTCGCGGCTGTACATAACACTTTCCACGTCTCGAATTTGAAGAAATGTTTTGCTAAAGAAGATCGTACTATTCTGTTAGACGAAATCCAAATCAACGAAAACTTCAATTCATCGAAGAACCCGTCGAAATAATGGATCGTGAGGTTAAAAGACTTAAGCAAAACAAGATACCAATTGTTAAGGTTCGATGGAATGCTCGTAGAAGACCTGAGTTCACTTGGGAACGAGAAGATCAGATGAAGAAGAAATACCCGCACCTATTTCCAGAAGATACGTCAACATCTCAAACTGCTTAAAACTTCGGGACGAAATTTATTTAACGGGTAGGTACTGTAGTGACCCGAACTTTTCCAAGTATATATATATTAAATGAAATTGATAGTTATATGATTAAGTGTTTCCAACATGTTAAGCAATCAAACTTTTTAAGACTTGATTAATTGAAATTGGTTTCATATAGACAATTGACCACCCAAGTTGACCGGTGATTCACGAACGTTAAAATTTGTAAAAACTATATGATGACATATATATGATTATTTATATAGTTAACATGATATTATGATAAGTAAGTATCTCATTAGGTATTTTAACAATGAGTTATATACATAAAATTGAGTTTATTGAATTAAGAAACTCGAAACGATATATATAACGATTATCGTTATAACAACGTCTTACTAAATACATATGAATCATATTAAGATATTGATAAACTATGTTTAATCATGATAAATGATAAGTAAACATGTCATTAAGTGTATTAATAATGAACTACATATGTAAAAATAAGACTACTAACTTAATGATTTCGAAACGAGACATATATGTAACGATTATCGTTGTAACAACATTTAACTGTATATATATCATACTAAGATATATTAATATATCATAATATCATGATAATGTAATAATTTAACATCTCTTTAGATATAATAAACAATGAGTTAATAACATTTAACAAGATCGTTAACCTAAAGGTTTCAAAACAACATTTACATGTAACGACTAACGATGATTTAACGACTCAGTTAAAATGTATATACATGTAGTGTTTTAATATGTATTCATACACTTTTGAAAGACTTCAAGACACTTATCAAAATACTTCTACTTAACAAAAATGCTTACAATTACATCCTCGTTCAGTTTCATCAACAATTCTACTCGTATGCACCCGTATTCGTACTCGTACAATACACAGCTTTTAGATGTATGTACTATTGGTATATACACTCCAATGATCAGCTCTTAGCAGCCCATGTGAGTCACCTAACACATGTGGAAACCATCATTTGGCAACTAGCATGAAATATCTCATAAAATTACAAAAATATTAGTAATCATTCATGACTTATTTACAAGTAAACAAAATTACACATCCTTTATATCTAATCCATATACCAACGACCAAAAACACCTACAAACACTTTCATTCTTCATTTTTCTTCATCTAATTGATCTCTTTCAAGTTCTATCTTCAAGTTCTAAGTGTTCATCATAAATTCTATAAGTTCTAGTTTCATAAAATCAAGAATACTTCCAAGTTTGCTAGCTTACTTCCAATCTTGTGAAGTGATCATACAACCTCAAGAAATCTTTCTTATTTATAGTAAGATATCTTTCTAATACAAGGTAATACTCATATTCAAACTTTGATTCAATTTCTATAACTATAACAATCTTATTTCGAGTGGAAATCTTACTTGAACTTGTTTTCGTATCATGATTCTGCTTCAAGAACTTTCAAGCCATCCAAGGATCCTTTGAAGCTAGATCTATTTTTCTCATTTACAGTAGGTTTACCTACTAAAATTAAGGTAGTAATGATATTCATAACATCATTCAATTCATACATATAAAACTATCTCATTCAAAGATTTAAACTTGCAATCACTAGAACATAGTTTTGTTAATTCTAAACTTGTTCGCAAATAAACTTAATCCTTCTAACTTGACTTTTAAAATCAACTAAAAACATGTTATATATCTATATAATATGCTAACTTAATGATTTAAAACCTGGAAACACGAAAAACACCGTAAAACCGGACATACGCCGTCGTAGTAACACCGCGGGCTGTTTTGGGTTTGATAATTAAAAACTATGATAAACTTTGATTTAAAAGTTGTTCTTCTGGAAAAATGATTTTTCTTATGAACATGAAACTATATCCAAAAATTATGGTTAAACTCAAAGTGAAAGTATGTTTTTTAAAATGGTCATCAAGACGTCGTTCTTTCGACTTAAATGACTACCTCTTACAAAAATGACTTGTAACTTATATTTTTGACTATAAACCTATACTTTTTCTTTTTGGATTCATCAAATAGAGTTCAATATGAAACCATAGAAATTTGATTCACTCAAAACGGATTTAAAACGAAGAATTTATGGGTAAAACAAGATTGGATATTTTTTGATTGTTGTAGCTACGGGAAATATTGTAACAATTCTATACAAATCATATCCTAGCTAACTTATATTGTATTATACATGTATTCTAATATATTATGTAATCTTGGGATACCATAGACACGTATGCAAATATTTTGACATATCATATCGACCTATGTATATATATTATTTGGAACAACCATAGACATTCTATATGCAGTAATGTTTGAGTTAGCTATACAGGGTTGAAGTTGATTCCAAAAACATATATACTTTGAGTTGTGATCTAGCCTGAGACGTGTATATACTGGGTCGTGGATTGATTCAAGATAATATATATCGATTTATTTCTGTACATCTAATTATGGACAACTAGTTGTAGGTTACTAACGAGGACAGCTGACTTAATAAACTTAAAACATTAAAACGTATTAAAAATGTTGTAAATATATTTTGAACATACTTTGATATATATGTAAATATTTGTTATAGGTTCGTGAATCGACCAGTGGCCAAGTCTTACTTCCCGACGAAGTAAAAATCTGTAAAAGTGAGTTATAGTCCCACTTTTAAAAACTAATATTTTGGGATGAGAATACATGCAGCTTTTTAAATGTTTTACAAAATAGACACAACTACATGAAACTACTTTCTATGGTTGAACGATCGAAGCCGAATATGCCCCTTTTTACTTGGTAACCTAAGAATTAGTAAACCAGTCTACTAATTGACGCGAATCCTAAAGATAGATCTATTGGGCCCAACAAACCTCATCCGTTGTAGTGGATGCTTTAGTACTTCGAGATTTTATACCATGTCCGATGGATGTCCCGGAATGATGGGGATATTCTTATATGCATCTTGTTAATGTTGGTTGCCAGGTGTTCACCATATGAATGAATTTTATCTCTATGTATGGGATGTATATTGAAATATGAAATCTTGTGGTCTATTATTATGATTTGATAATATATATGTTAAACCTATAACTCACCAACATTTTTTTGTTGACATTTTAAGCATGTTTATTCTCATGTGATTATTAAGAGCTTCCGCTGTTGCATACTAAAATAAGGACAAGATTTGGAGTCCATGCTTGTATGATATTATGTAAAAACTGCATTCAAGAAACTTATTTTTGATGTAATATATTCTTATTGTAAACCATTATGTAATGCTCGTGTGTAAACGGTATATTTTAGATTATCATTATTTGATAATCTACGTAATGCTTTTTTAAACCTTTATCGATAAAATAAAGGTTATGGTTGTTTTAAAAATGAATGCAGTCTTTGAAAAACGTCTAATATAATGGTCAAAACCTCGCGACGAAATCAATTAACATGGAACGTTTATAATCAATATGAACGGGACATTTCAAAAATAACATAGAACATACCTCAAAATGAGCTAAAAAACGTACCAATAACCTTCTCGGCTCTCGAAACCCAAATCTATCGAATGTCTTCCAAAATAGCTCTAATTCGTATCCAATGGACCAAAATGCGACCGATATTGCGCGAATAAATATGTGTAAATTAAGCAATATCAATAGCCACCGCCGTAGATGCGGCCATGTCTGGTCATTCCTCAAACAACAATAACAACAACCACAACAACAACAATAACCATAGAGCCGGTAATTTAAATGAGGGATGCTCTTACAAGAACTTCATGGGGTACAAACCTCACACTTTCGATGAAATCGGGGGACCGGTTGCTCTCACCCGGTGGTTTGAACAAACGGAAGCCGTTTTTAGCATAAGCGGTTGCCGCGACCAAGAAAAGGTCAAGTATTCCACCCACACTTTCGCCGGTATTGCTCTCACATGGTGGAACACGTATGTGCAATCGGTGGGTACCGATGAAGCCCACACACTCTCTTGGGCCGATTTAAGGTAAAAGATGATCACCGAATACTTCCCACGTGAAGAGACTCGAAGGCTCGAAAACGAGCTAAGAAGTTTAAAAGCGGTCCGAAATGACCTTAAAGCTTATAATCAATAGTTTTCCGAGCTAGCCCTAATGTGTCTGGCCCTCGTGACTCCCGAGTCCCTAAGGGTTGAACTTTACATGGATGGCCTCCCTAAGAGCATTAAACATGGGGTAATGTCATCCAAACCCGCTAACCTACAAGAGAATTTAAAGATGGCCCGCCAATTGATAGAAACGGTGGATGAAATTGATGTGTCAGAACCAAAGGCCGAGGATAAATCGGGTGGAAACAAAAGAAAGTGGGAAACCTCTCAATCAAGCAACTACAACAACAACAACTTCACCAAGAAGCCTTTCACTAACGACGGCAAGAAAGGTTATACCGGAAATCAACCTTTTTGCAACAAGTGCCACAAACATCATTATGGTGAATATGGTAAGCCATTTTGCAACAAGTGTCAAAGAAGTGGTCATGTGGCCAAAGATTGTAGAAATACCACTCCCGTCGCTCAAAAGGGGCCCAATGCACCAAAAACGGGTGTTTGTTACGAATGTGACCAACCGGGTCATTATAAGAACGCATGCCCAAAGAAGAAAGCTAACCCCAATGCACGCGGCCGAGCTTTCAATATTAACACCGAGGAGGCCCGAGATGACAATGAACTAGTCACGGGTACATTTCTTCTCAACAACTCCTATGTTTCTTGCTTATTCAATTCGGGTGCCGATAAGAGCTTTGTATCCAAGACCTTGACTCATTCTTTTTGCACTCCACCACTCCCACTAGATACTTGAAATGTCCCATTCATATCGATTATAAACGTTTCATATTAATTGATTTCATTGTGAGGTTTTGACCTCTATATGAGACGTTTATCAAAGACTGCATTCGTTTTTAAAACAAACCATAACCTTTATTTTATCGATAAAGGTTTAAAAACCATAACGTAGATTATCAAGTAATGATAATCTAAAAGATAATTTTTTACACACGACCATTACATAATGGTTTACAATAATATTACACATCGATTTAAATCTCCGAATGCAGTTTTTAAACAATATATTACAAGCATGCTGACTCCAATTCTTGTCCTTAAATTAGCATGCAATAGCGGAAGCTCTTAATAATCACCTGAGAATAAACATGCTTTAAACGTCAACAAAACTGTTGGTGAGTTATAGGTTTAGCCTATATATTTATCAAATCGTAATAATAGACCACAAGATTTCATTTATTCAATAATCTTACACTCGCAAGTGTATAAAAATCATTCATATGATGAACACCTGGTAACCGACATTAACTTAAATGCATATAGAATATTCCCCGCATACTCGCAAGTATGTCATAATTTGGAAATCACAATCACCATATAAATCGAAGTACTAAAGCAATTCATAACTTGAATGGGGGTTGTTAGGCCCAATAGATCTATCTTTAGGATTCGCGTCAATTAGGGGCCATTTCCCTAATTCTTAGGCTACCAGACTTGAAGGGGCAATATTCAGTTTAATAATCCAACCATAGAATGTAGTTTCGCGTACTTGTGTCTATTTTGTAAAACATTTATAAAGCTGCATGTATTCTCATCCCAAAAATATTAGATTTTAAAAGTGGGACTATAACTCACTTTCACAGATTTTTACTTTGCCGGAAATAAGACTTGGCCACTGGTTGATTCACGAACCTATAACAAATATATACATATATATCAAAGTATGATCGAAATATATTCACAACATATTTTATTTACGTTTTTAACGATTTAAGTTGTTAAGTTAGCAGTCCAACATTAGTAGTTCACAATTAATTGTCCACATTTAGTAGTACAGAAATAAATCAATATAATTTCTTGAATCAATCCACGACCCAGTGCATACAAGCCTCATACTCGATCACAACTCAAAGTATATATAATATTTTGGAATCAACCTCAACCCTGTAAAGCTAACTCGATCATTACCGCATATAGAGTGTCTATGGTTGTTCCAAATAATATATATAGATGACGTCGATATGATATGTCAAAACATTGTATACGTGTCTATGGTCTATTGTAACGACCCGCACTTTTTCGATCGTTCTATACTTATAAGATTAATATTTACATAAATTAAACCTTACCAACATGATAAGCAATCCAAATTGTTAAGATTTATGTTTTTGAAAAGAGTTTTACACAACGTTTGACCGTCTAGTTTGACCGATGATATCACGAACTATATAACATATGATAATTATACGTTTGTGTATATATATGTATATATACATATTTAACATGATCTAAGAATGTTTTAATATCTCATTTTGTATTAATAACAATAAGTTATATGTATATTTTGAAACTACTAACTTAAGTTTTCAAAACGATAACCATACGCAACGTTATTTGACTTAAATACTTATGACCTATAATGTTTATACATATATCGTATAAGTAATGAATTTAATCACTTTTAAGAACTTAAATACATAAAACCATATAAGTGTATTCACAAAAGATAGCTATATTTGAATCCTCATTCCATTTTTCACAAAATTTCTATACGTATATCTAGAGTATATGTACTCGTATCATACGCAGCTTTTAGATGTATTTACTATTGGTATATACCAATAAAAATCTGCTCCTTAGCAGCCCTAAATGATTAAGAAACATGTGGAACCAACCATTTGTCAAGTAGCATGAATTATTTAGCAAGAAAACAAAGTTAGGTATCTTTTTTTTCCTTTATAACCTAAAAACGTTTTTATGCATGCACACCATTTCTTCACCCCATTTTCTCATACTTACACTTCCATTTCTCTCTCAAAATACTCTTAACTTCATACTTGATCATCTCCAAGCATTTTCTCCATCATTTAGCTTCAAAAACAACACTTAAATCTCATAAGAAAACCTTACAAAAACACTTCAAGAAATCCTTCCAAGAACACAAACTTACTTCCAATCTTTCATCCAATTCCAACACCCTTTTGGTTCTAGCTTTTTACTCCTCTTTTATAGAAACCTTGTCCAAGGAACTTGAGGTAGTATCTATGTTCATAACCTTATTCGATTCATATATATATAGCTATCATATTTTGTGGTATACAATTTTAACAACAAGAACATAGTTTGAATGTTTTCAAACTTGTTTGCAAACTAAATAGATCCTTCTAACTTAACTTTTAAAATACTTCAAGACCTGTAATATAACTTAAATATATGCTAATTTAACAAGGTATAACTTGGTTTTTCAAAGAACACCTTAAAAACTGTTTTTACGACGTCGGAGTGTAACCGGGGGCTGTTTTGGGTTGGATAATTAAAAACCATCTTAAACTTTGAATTGAAGGTTTATGTTCTGGAAAAATGATTTTTACTATGAATATGGTAACACATAAAAATTTCATGATTTAATTCAAAGTATAAGTATTTTTAGAAAAATAATCATTTAAGGTTGCCTACATAAAGGAAAAGGTTTAACTTCATAAGTTTCACTAAAGTTTCACCTATGCCGTGTGATTTTGAATACAAACTAAGATATTTACAGTTCATAGTCTTAAAGAGGAACTCGATCCAAGGAGATGGCAAGTTGAATCAACGAAAACGGAGTTGTAACGAAGAAACTATGACCGAAACAAAATTGGCTATCCAAGACTAGTTTAACTTCGGGATTAATTGGAGAAAATTAAAATAAATCACATCTTTTTAAGATAACATGATATTTTATATATATGTACTCATAATTCAATTTTATATGGTTCAGGATCACCCGTAAACAACACGAGAAGATTAATCATAAGATCCCATGTTTGTACGCAACACGTCATTTGACAACACCGGTACTTTATGTACGCAACACGTCATTTGACAACACCGGTACCGTGGGTCAAGATTAATCTCGACCAATACATATACGTTGGGGGTTTTATTTATTTCGTTGGGGGTTTATTAAACATCTAAATGCGAACCATTAAAATTGAATTACTAACAACGAACTGCTAACTACGGACTAAGGAATTATAAAAAGTATTAAAAGTATAACAAGAATATATATGTGACGTTGTTTAAAAAGAAAAGGTATTGATATATTATATATGGATAGGTTCATGATATCAACCGGGAGACCAAGTCAAAATATATATATCTTCAAGACGAAAGTGAGTATATAGTCCCACTTTTAAACTCTAAATATTTCGGGATGAGAATACATGTATTTTATGTTTTACGTTATGGACACAAGTAACTGAAAAATATATATTCTACGTTGAGTTGTACCACTGGCATACTTCCCTGTAGCTTGGTAACTAATATTTACAGCGGTATTGTAAACGCGAATCCTGTTGATAGATCTATCGGGCTTGACAACCCCAACCGGACTGGACGACCAGTATTCAACGGTTGCACAGTACTTCGTTTCGTGACTACACTTGGTACAGTGTAGTAAGATTTCATATTAAAGGGAATATGCGACGTGATTAATTGTTAAGTATGGTTACCAAGTGCTCAACCACTTAGAATATTTTTATTAAACTGTTTATATACGAAATCTTGTGGTCTATATATATATTGCTGCCGGCACTAAACCTATATCTCACCAACTTTATGTTGACGTTTTAAACATGTTTATTCTCAGGTGATAATTAGAAGTTTCCGCTGCATTATGTTGAATTTGAGCAGGATCTTGCGTACGCATATTTGTGTCAAAAATAAGACTGCATATCCAAGAACTTGTGTTGTAAAATATGCTAGAAATCGTGTTGTTATCATCATTTGTAAAGTTTGTAAGTCGAAGATTATCGCTAAACGATAATCATCTTTATTTCGTCCAAAGCTTGTATCAAAAATAAGAATCATGGTTTGTAATGTATAATATATGCAGTTTTTCTTTTAAAAATGTCGCATATAGAGGTCAATACCTCGCAATGAAATCATACGTTATCTAACTCGTTCTTATGGTTAAGGACGGGTTATGACATGTGGTATCAGAGCGGTGGTCTTAGCGAACCAGGTTTGCATTAGTGTGTCTAACTGATAAGTCGTTAGGATACATTAGTAAGTCTGGACTTTGACCGGGTCTGATTTAAAAACCATTGCTTATCATTGTTGGTTAAAATTTATATGTAAATATTATGTAGTACTAATGGGTTAGTTGTTGTGTGATAGATGTCGGGCTCAAAACTTGTTATCACATTCAGCGACTCCGAACCAGAATCTTCAGATGGTGTTCCAGTCATTAACCTATCCGATGACGAAAATAATATCTTTGGGGAAGACTCACAAATTCCGGATGAACCGACTATAGAGAACCCGGAAAGTGAACCCGAGGAGGAAAGTGAACCCGAGGAGGAAAGTGAACCCGAGGAGGAAAGTGAACCCGAGGAGGAAAGTGAACCCGAGGAAGAAATACAGGAAATTACAAAAGAAGAGTTCGAACTAGGAAAGAAACGAAAGGCTAATGAATTAGAAAATTCAAATCCTGAGTTTAATAAGGATGATGTGGCACCAACTCCACTAGACACTACCACCCCTATTCCCGCTATTCCTATTCGTTCTATCCCGGCATCCAGTTCTTCAGTCCCACAGCCAAAATATAGGCAGACAGCCAGGATAAGCGTTAAGCGATTCTTTGAACCTAAACGTCCTAGAAAATAGACCAAACGATGCGCTGCCGTATTAAACCATGGGATCATATAATGTTTTGTATAATATTATTAGTGTGGTTTGCTTAATGTTCGATGTAAGATAAGCATATGTAAAATAGTGAAGTGTGAAATGCAATAATTTTCCATGGTTAAGTATTATTTAGATGGTAGTAATTGATTCTGTACTAAGCTATTAAGTATGGACATTAACGGGTAGGTACTACCCTAGATATAATTATAAAACACTAATAAGAAGAAAAGGCTTTTATAATAATACCTGGTTCATATTATTAATAAGCTATAATGTACTGTAAATATACACTACATCTATAACATTCCATGTGAATAATTATTTTCTTTTCATTCTTATAGAAGAATATGGCGCGATTGAACCGAATGACGGAACAAGAAATCCAGGAACTCATCAATCAGCGAGTGAACGACAGAATGTTATGGGTCGAGGCTGCAAGAGGTGCTGCAGTTAACCCAAATCCTCGTGTGGGGTGCACTTACAAAACTTTTCAAGCTTGCAAGCCCTCATCATTCAGTGGAACAGAAGGACCGATCGGTTTAACCCGGTGGATAGAAAAGATGGAAACTGTGTTCAAAATCAGTGGTTGTGTTGAAAAGGACATGACCAAATACGCATCGTGCACTTTACAAGATAGTGCACTCACGTGGTGGAAAAATTATGTGAAGGCTGTAGGAGGAGATGTAGCTTATGATACTCCATGGGAAGAATTCAAAATAATGTTAATCAACGAGTATTGTCCAAGGAACGAGGTTAGAAAGTTGGAAGATGAATTACGAAGTCTGAAGGTTATTGGTACTGAAATCACCAACTACAATCAGCGATTCATGGAATTAGTTTTGCTATGTCCTGAATTGGTTCCAACCGAAGAACGGAAGATTGAAATGTACAAAGATGGTTTGCCCAAAAAGGTCAAGGCAAATGTTACAGCATCGAAACGTAAGACAATTCATGAAGCTATAACCATGGCAAACGAGCTAATGGATCAGGTCATCATGGATAAGAAAGTATCCAATACTGATGTGAAGGTATCAGGTAATAAAAGAAAGTGGAATGGAAATTATGATTTAGGTAACCAACAACAATCTTTTAAGAAACAAGAAACCACGCAAGGTGCAGGTAGTGGTTCAAGCTTTGGTTACAAAGGACAAAATCCTTTATGCAACCGATGCCACAAACATCACTCTGGTTACTGTAATGTGGTATGCAACAAATGTAATCGAAAGGGTCATCTTGCTGAAGATTGTAGGGCTCTCGTTACAAATACAAATGGTACCAAGACTCCTGCCACCAATGCAAATAGAACTGCTTTGGCTACCATTACTTGTTTTGGGTGTGGAAAACAAGGTCACTATAAGAGCCAGTGCCCGAATCCAGAGAAGAATATCGGACCTGCACGTGGAAGAGCATTTGTTATTAATGCTAAAGAGGCATGTGAAGACCCGGAGCTTGTTACGGGTACGTTTACCATTAATAACTTATCCGCATCTATTATATTTGATACTGGTGCCGATAGAAGTTACGTGAGTAGAGGCTTTTACGCTAAATTGAATTGTTCATCATTACCTCTAGATGCTAAGTACATGATTGAGTTAGCTAATGGTAAACTAATTAAAGCCGATAAAATTTGCCGTGATTGTAAAATAAATTTAGCCGGAGAAACGTTTAAAATTGACTTGATACCCGTAGAATTAGGAAGTTTTGATGTAATAGTCGGCATGGACTGGATGTCCAAAATAGGAGCTGAAGTTGTGTGCGCCAAGAAGGCAATTCGCATTCCTCGTAAGGATAAAACGCCAGTAATGATTTATGGAGAGAAGGGTAACTCAAAGCTAAAACTCATTAGTTATTTGAAAGCTCAAAAGTGCTTGAAGAAAGGGTTCTATGCTATCTTAGCACATGTTAATAAAGTCGAAACAAAGGAAAAAGTGAAGAGCATCAATGACGTGCCTGTGGCAAGAGATTTTCCTGAAGTCTTTCCGGAAAAGTTGCCGGGATTACCTCCATTTAGATCTGTAGAATTTCAAATAGATTTAGTACCAGGAGCTGCACCAGTGGCTCGTGCTCCATATAGACTTGCACAGTCCGAATTAAAAGAACTTCAAGATCAGTTAAAAGAGTTACTGGACCGTGGATTCATACGACCAAGTACTTCACCGTGGGGAGCTCCGATTCTATTTGTTAAAAAGAAAGATGGATCTTATAGGATGTGTATAGATTATCGTGAATTAAATAAGTTAACTATCAAAAATCGGTATCCACTACCGAGAATTGACGACTTATTTGATCAACTCCAAGGATCATGTGTTTATTCGAAAATCGACCTAAGATCGGGCTATCATCAACTACGTGTCAAAGAAGAGGACATTCCGAAAACTGCTTTTCGGACACGTTATGGTCATTACGAATTTTTGGTCATGCCGTTTGGATTGACGAATGCGCCAGCTGTATTCATGGACCTCATGAATCGAGTTTGTAGTCCATATTTAGATAAGTTTGTTATCGTTTTCATTGATGATATTCTTATCTATTCCAAGAGTGAGCAAGAGCATGAGCAGCATTTAAGGTTGATATTAGAGTTGTTGAGAAAAGAACAGCTATATGCTAAATTTTCTAAATGTGCTTTCTGGTTGAAAGAAGTGCAATTTCTTGGCCACGTTGTTAGTAGCAAAGGAATTCAGGTTGATCCAGCAAAAATTGAAGCCATTGAAAAATGGGAGACTCCTAAAACACCAATGCAGATACGCCAATTTTTGGGTTTAGCCGGTTATTATAGAAGGTTTATTCAAGATTTTTCCCGAATAGCTAAGCCGTTGACAGCATTAACGCAAAAAGGGAAGAAATACGAATGGACCTCGGAGCAGGAGAATGCATTTCAATTACTGAAGAAGAAGTTAACTACGGCGCCTATTTTATCGTTACCTGAAGGGAACGATGATTTTGAAATATATTGTGACGCTTCGCGACAAGGTTTTGGTTGCGTCCTTATGCAACGAAAGAAAGTTATTGCATACGCATCCCGACAATTGAAGATTCACGAGCGGAATTATACGACGCATGATCTAGAATTGGGGGCAGTAGTGTTTGCATTGAAGATATGGAGACACTATTTATATGGAGTTAAATGCACTGTGTTTACTGATCATAAAAGCCTTCAACATATTTTCGATCAAAAACAGCTGAACATGAGGCAACGTAGGTGGGTTGAGTTAATAAATGACTATGATTGTGAAATTCGTTATCATCCCGGGAAAGCAAACGTGGTGGCCGACGCTCTAAGCAGAAAGGAACGAGAACCATTTCGAGTACGAGCGATGAACATAAAAATTCGCATGAATCTCAACTCACAAATCAAAGAAGTTCAACGAGAAGCACTTACTAAAGAAAATATAGGAAATGAAATAATGAAGAAGTATGAGAAGCAACTCATTATGCGGGAAGATGGAATTCGATATTTTGCAAATCGTATTTGGGTACCGAAGTTGGGTGGATTAAGGAAGTTGATATTGAACGAGGCACATAAGACAAGATACTCGATACATCCTGGAGTTGGAAAGATGTACCAAGATCTTAAGACACATTATTGGTGGCCTAATTTAAAGACAGACGTTGCAACATATGTTGGGGAATGTTTAACTTGTTCCAAAGTCAAAGCTGAACACCAGAAGCCGTCAGGGTTACTTCAACAACCAGAAATCCCAGAATGGAAATGGGATGGTATTACCATGGATTTCATCACGAAGTTACTAAAGACTGCCTGGGGATACGACACCATTTGGGTGATTGTTGATCGTCTCACCAAGTCTGCACACTTCTTGCCTATAAAGGAAACGGATAGAATGGAGAAAATATTACGATTGTATATAAAGGAAGTTGTTTCAAGGCATGGAATACCTATTTCCATTATATCCGATCGTGATAGTAGATTTACATCAAAGTTCTGGCAATCACTACAGGAGGCCCTAGGAACTCGTTTGGATATGAGTACCGCGTATCATCCGCAAACCGACGGGCAGAGTGAAAGAACGATTCAGACTCTTGAAGACATGCTCAGGGCATGTGTGATCGATTTTGGAAACGGATGGGATAAATATCTACCATTAGCAGAATTCTCGTATAATAATAGTTATCATGCGAGCATTAAAGCTGCGCCATTCGAAGCATTGTACGGAAGGAAGTGTAGATCTCCTATTTGTTGGAATGAAGTAGGAGATCGACAATTAACTGGTCCCGAGATCATACACGAAACGACTGAGAAGATAGTACAAATCAAGGAGAGATTGAAAACAGCCCGTAGTCGCCAAAAGAGCTACGCCGATGTTCGAAGGAAACCATTAGAGTTTCAGATCGGTGACATGGTTATGTTAAAGGTGTCACCTTGGAAAGGTGTAATACGTTTTAGAAAAAGGGGTAAACTAAACCCAAGGTATGTAGGCCCGTTCAAGATCATCGAACGCATTGGACCGGTAGCTTATCGACTCGAGTTACCGCAACAACTCGCCGGAGTACATAATACCTTTCACGTCTCGAACCTTAAGAAGTGTCTTGCAAAGGAAGACCTCACCATTCCTCTTGAAGAAATCCATGTCGACGAGAAACTACAATTCATCGAAGAACCAATCGAAATCATGGATCGTGAAGTTAAACGGCTCAAGCAGAGCAACATACCGATCGTTAAGGTTCGTTGGAATGCTCGAAGAGGTCCTGAGTTTACTTGGGAACGAGAGGATCAAATGAAACAAAAGTATCCACACTTGTTTCCCGATGACGCAAAATAGGTACAATTTTAAAATTTCGGGACGAAATTTATTTAACGGGTAGGTACTGTAACGACCCGCACTTTTTCGATCGTTCTATACTTATAAGATTAATATTTACATAAATTAAACCTTACCAACATGATAAGCAATCCAAATTGTTAAGATTTATGTTTTTGAAAAGAGTTTTACACAACGTTTGACCGTCTAGTTTGACCGATGATATCACGAACTATATAACATATGATAATTATACGTTTGTGTATATATATGTATATATACATATTTAACATGATCTAAGAATGTTTTAATATCTCATTTTGTATTAATAACAATAAGTTATATGTATATTTTGAAACTACTAACTTAAGTTTTCAAAACGATAACCATACGCAACGTTATTTGACTTAAATACTTATGACCTATAATGTTTATACATATATCGTATAAGTAATGAATTTAATCACTTTTAAGAACTTAAATACATAAAACCATATAAGTGTATTCACAAAAGATAGCTATATTTGAATCCTCATTCCATTTTTCACAAAATTTCTATACATATATCTAGAGTATATGTACTCGTATCATACGCAGCTTTTAGATGTATTTACTATTGGTATATACCAATAAAAATCTGCTCCTTAGCAGCCCTAAATGATTAAGAAACATGTGGAACCAACCATTTGTCAAGTAGCATGAATTATTTAGCAAGAAAACAAAGTTAGGTATCTTTTTTTTCCTTTATAACCTAAAAACGTTTTTATGCATGCACACCATTTCTTCACCCCATTTTCTCATACTTACACTTCCATTTCTCTCTCAAAATACTCTTAACTTCATACTTGATCATCTCCAAGCATTTTCTCCATCATTTAGCTTCAAAAACAACACTTAAATCTCATAAGAAAACCTTACAAAAACACTTCAAGAAATCCTTCCAAGAACACAAACTTACTTCCAATCTTTCATCTAATTCCAACACCCTTTTGGTTCTAGCTTTTTACTCCTCTTTTACAGAAACCTTGTCCAAGGAACTTGAGGTAGTATCTATGTTTATAACCTTATTCGATTCATATATATATAGCTATCATATTTTGTGGTATACAATTTTAACAACAAGAACATAGTTTGAATGTTTTCAAACTTGTTTGCAAACTAAATAGATCCTTCTAACTTAACTTTTAAAATACTTCAAGACCTGTAATATAACTTAAATATATGCTAATTTAACAAGGTATAACTTGGTTTTTCAAAGAACACCTTAAAAACTGTTTTTA
Source organism: Rutidosis leptorrhynchoides (assembly GCF_046630445.1). Lineage (NCBI taxonomy): Eukaryota > Viridiplantae > Streptophyta > Magnoliopsida > Asterales > Asteraceae > Rutidosis > Rutidosis leptorrhynchoides. The sequence continues at coordinate 552,453,323 of NC_092334.1, forward strand.
CGACGTCGGAGTGTAACCGGGGGCTGTTTTGGGTTGGATAATTAAAAACCATCTTAAACTTTGAATTGAAGGTTTATGTTCTGGAAAAATGATTTTTACTATGAATATGGTAACACATAAAAATTTCATGATTTAATTCAAAGTATAAGTATTTTTAGAAAAATAATCATTTAAGGTTGCCTACATAAAGGAAAAGGTTTAACTTCATAAGTTTCACTAAAGTTTCACCTATGCCGTGTGATTTTGAATACAAACAAAGATATTTACAGTTCATAGTCTTAAAGAGGAACTCGATCCAAGGATATGGCAAGTTGAATCAACGAAAACGGAGTTGTAACGAAGAAACTATGACCGAAACAAAATTGGCTATCCAAGACTAGTTTAACTTCGGGATTAATTGGAGAAAATTAAAATAAATGACATCTTTTTAAGATAACATGATATTTTATATATATGTACTCATAATTCAATTTTATATGGTTCAGGATCACCCGTAAACAACACGAGAAGATTAATCATAAGATCCCATGTTTGTACGCAACACGTCATTTGACAACACCGGTACTTTATGTACGCAACACGTCATTTGACAACACCGGTACCGTGGTTCAAGATTAATCTCGACCAATACATATACGTTGGGGGTTTTATTTATTTCGTTGGGGGTTTATTAAACATCTAAATACGAACCATTAAAATTGAATTACTAACAACGAACTGCTAACTACGGACTAAGGAATTATAAAAAGTATTAAAAGTATAACAAGAATATATATGTGACGTTGTTTAAAAAGAAAAGGTATTGATATATTATATATGGATAGGTTCGTGATATCAACCGGGAGACCAAGTCAAAATATATATATCTTCAAGACGAAAGTGAGTATATAGTCCCACTTTTAAACTCTAAATATTTCGGGATGAGAATACATGTATTTTATGTTTTACGTTATGGACACAAGTAACTGAAAAATATATATTCTACGTTGAGTTGTACCACTGGCATACTTCCCTGTAGCTTGGTAACTAATATTTACAGCGGTATTGTAAACGCGAATCCTGTTGATAGATCTATCGGGCTTGACAACCCCAACCGGACTGGACGACCAGTATTCAACGGTTGCACAGTACTTCGTTTCGTGACTACACTTGGTACAGTGTAGTAAGATTTCATATTAAAGGGAATATGCGACGTGATTAATTGTTAAGTATGGTTACCAAGTGCTCAACCACTTAGAATATTTTTATTAAACTGTTTATATACGAAATCTTGTGGTCTATATATATATTGCTGCCGGCACTAAACCTATATCTCACCAACTTTATGTTGACGTTTTAAACATGTTTATTCTCAGGTGATAATTAGAAGTTTCCGCTGCATTATGTTGAATTTGAGCAGGATCTTGCGTACGCATATTTGTGTCAAAAATAAGACTGCATATCCAAGAACTTGTGTTGTAAAATATGCTAGAAATCGTGTTGTTATCATCATTTGTAAAGTTTGTAAGTCGAAGATTATCGCTAAACGATAATCATCTTTATTTCGTCCAAAGCTTGTATCAAAAATAAGAATCACGGTTTGTAATGTATAATATATGCAGTTTTTCTTTTAAAAATGTCGCATATAGAGGTCAATACCTCGCAATGAAATCATACGTTATCTAACTCGTTCTTATGGTTAAGGACGGGTTATGACATCTATCAAGACATTTATAATACAATATAAGATAGTTAAGTTATGGTTAGTAGGGATTTGTTATAAAATTTACGTAGCTACAACAAGTAAAAATTTTCCAATTTTGTTTTACCCATAACTTCTTTGTTTTAAATCCGTTTTTAGTGAATCAACTTGCTATGGTTTCATATTGAACTGTACTTTATGAAACTAAATAGAAAAAATATAGGTTTATAGTCGGAAATATAAGTTACAAGTCGTTTTGTAAGAGGTAGTCATTTCAGTTGAAAGAACGACGTCTTGTTGACCATTTTGAAAAACATACTTCCACTTTGAGTTTAACCATGATTTTTGGATATAGTTTCATGTTCATAAGAAAAATCATATTCCCAAAAGAACAACTTTTAAATCAAAGTTTATCATAGTTTTTAATTATCTAACCCAAAACAGCCCCCGGTTTCACTACGACGGCGTATGTCCGGTTTTACGGTGTTCTTCGTGTTTTCAGGTTTTAAATCATTAAGTTAACATATCATATAGATATAGAGCATGTGTTTGGTTGATTTTAAAGTTAAGTTAGAAGGATTAACTTTGTTTACGAACAAGTTTAGAATTAACTAAACTACGTTCTAGTGATTACAAGTTTAAATCTTCGAATAAGATAGTTATATATATATATATATATATATATATATATATATATATATATATATATATATATATATATATATATATATATATATATGAATCGAATGATGTTATGAACATCATTACTACCTCAAGTATAGTAGGTAAATCTACTGGAATAACAAGAAATGATCTAGAGCTTCAAAGGATCTTGGATGGCTTGGAAGTTCTTGAAGTAGAATCATGACACAAAAACAAGTTCAAGTAAGATTTTCTACTCGAATTAAGATAGTTATAGTTATAGAAATTGAATTAAAGTTTGAATATGAGTATTACCTTGAATTAGAATGATAACCTACTATAAGTAACAAAGGTTTCTTGATCTTAGATGATTACTTGGAATGGATTAGAAAGCTTGGAAGTATACTTGCAAACTTGAAAGTATTCTTGATCTAATGAAACTAGAACTTATAGAATTTATGAAGAACACTTAGAACTTGAAGATAGAACTTGAGAGAATTCAATTAGATGAAGAAAATTGAAAAATAAAGTTGTTTGTATGTGTTTTAGGTCGTGATATATGGATTAGATATAAAGGGTATGTAAGTTTGTTTTCTTGTAAATAAGTCATGAATGATTAATAATATTTTTGTAATCTTGCTAAATAATTCATACTAGATTACAAAGAATGGTTCCCACATGTTTGATGACTCATTAAGGGCTGCTAAGAGCTGATCATTGAAATGTATATACCAATAGTATGTACATCTAAGAGCTGTGTATTGTACGAGTACGAATACGGGTGCATACGAGTAGAATTGTTGATGAAAATGAATGAGAATGTAATTGTAAGCATTTTTGTTAAGTAGAAGTACTTTGATATGTGTCATGAAGTCTTTAAAAAGTATACTAATACATCTTAATACACTATACGTATATGCATTTTAACTGAGTCGTTAAGTCATCGTTAGTTGTTACATGTAAGTGTTGTTTCGAAACCTTTAAGTTAATGATTTCGTTAAATGTAATTAATCCCATTGTAATTATATTTAATGAGATGTTAAATTATTACATTATAATGATAACATGATGTACTAATATATCTTAATATGATATATAAATATTAAGACGTTATTACAACGATAATCGTTACGTATAGATATCGTTTTAAATTTCTTAAGTTAGTAGTCTTGTTTTATGTATAAGGTTCATTGTTAATATACATAATGAGATACTTTAATTATCATTTCATCATGTTAAACTATATATATATATATATATATATATATATATATATATATATATATATATATATATATATGTATACCTATATATATATATATATATATATATATATATATATATATATATATATATATATATATATATATATGTATACCTATATATATATATATATATATATATATATATATATATATGTATACCTATATATATATATATATATATATATATATATATATATATGTATACCTATATGTATATATATATATATATATATATATATATATATATATATATATATATATATATATATATATATATGTGTGTGTGTGTGTGTGTGTGTGTGTGTTCATATATATAATATCATGTCATATACAAGTTATAACGTTCGTGAATCATCGGACAAACTGGGTGGTCAAACGTTAACACAAAAACCGTTTCAAATAATCAAGTCTTAACAAGTTTGATTGCTTAACATGTTGGAAACATTTATTCATGTAAATATTAATCTCATATAATATATAATCTTGGAAAAGTTCGGGTCACTACAGTACCTACCCGTTAAATAAATTTCGTCCTGAAATTTTAAGCAGTTGGAGGTGTTGACGTATCATCTGGAAATAAGTGTGGGTATTTCTTCTTCATCTGATCTTCACGTTCCCAGGTGAACTCGGGTCCTCTACGAGCATTCCATCGAACCCTAACGATTGGTATTTTATTTTGCTTAAGTCTTTTAACCTCACGATCCATTATTTCGACGGGTTCTTCAATGAATTGAAGTTTTTCATTGATTTGGATTTCGTCTAAAGGAATAGTGAGATCTTCTTTGGCTAAGCATTTCATCATATTCGATACGTGAAAAGTATCATGTACGCCGGTGAGTTGTTGAGGTAAGTCAAGTCGGTAAGCTACTGGTCCAACACGATCTATAATCTTGAATGGCCCAATGTATCTTGGATTTAGTTTTCCCCGTTTACCAAATCGAACAACGCCTTTCCAAGGTGAAACCTTAAGCATGACCATCTCTCTAATTTCAAATTCTATATCTTTTCTTTTACTGTATGCGTAGCTCTTTTGTCGACTCTGGGCGGTTTTCAACCATTGTTGAATTTGAATGATTTTCTCTGTAGTTTTTTGGAGAATTTCTGGACCTGTAATCTGTCTATCCCCCACTTCACTCCAACAAATCGGAGACCTGCACTTTCTACCATAAAGTGCCTCAAACGGCGCCATCTCAATACTCGAATGGTAACTGTTGTTGTAGAAAAATTTTGCTAACGGTAGATGTCGATCCCAACTATTTCCGAAATCAATGACACATGCTCGTAGCATGTCTTTAAGAGTCTGTATCGTCCTTTTACTTTGCCCATCAGTTTGTGGGTGATAGGCAGTACTCATGTCTAGACGAGTCCCCAATGCTTGTTGCAACGTCTGCCAGAATCTTGAAACAAATCTGCATCCCTATCAGAGATAATAGAGACTGGTATTCCATGTCTGGAGACGACTTCCTTCAAGTATAAACGTGCTGACTTCTCCATTTTATCATCTTCTCTCATTGGCAAAAAGTGTACTGATTTGGTGATACGATCGACTATTACTCAAATAGTATCATAACCACTTGTAGTCCTTGGCAATTTAGTAATGAAATCCATGGTAATGTTTTCCCATTTCCATTCCGGGATTTCAGGTTGTTGAAGTAGACCTGATGGTTTCTGATGTTCAGCTTTGACCTTAGAACACGTCAAACATTCTCCTACGTATTTAGCAATATCGGCTTTCATACCCGGCCACCAAAAATGTTTCTTGAGGTCTTTGTACGTCTTCCCCGCACCGGGATGTATTGAATATCTGGTTTTATGTGCTTCCTTAAGTACCATTTCTCTCACATCTCCAAACTTTGGTACCCAAATTCTTTCAGCCCTATATCGGGTTCCGTCTTCCCGAATATTAAGATGTTTTTCCGATCCTTTGGGTATTTCATTCTTCAAATTTCCTTCTTTTAAAACTCCCTATTGCGCCTCCTTTATTTGAGTAGTAAGATTAGTATGAATAATTATATTCACAGCTTTTACCCGCATAGGTTCTCTGTCATTTCTACTCAAAGTGTCGGCTACCACATTCGCCTTCCGCGGGTGGTATCGAATCTCAAAGTCATAATCGTTCAACAGTTCAATCCATCTACGCTGCCTCATGTTCAGCTGTTTCTGATCAAATATATGTTGGAGACTTTTGTGGTCGGTATATATGATACTTTTGACCCCATATAAGTAGTGTCTCCAAGTCTTTAATGCAAAAAAAACCGCGCCTAATTCCAAATCATGTGTCGTATAATTCTGCTCATGAATCTACAATTGTCTAGATGCATAAGCAATTACCTTCGTTCGTTGCATTAATACACAACCGAGGCCTTGCTTTGAGGCGTCACAATATATCACAAAATCATCATTCCCTTCAGGCAATGACAATATAGGTGCCGTAGTTAACTTTTTCTTCAACAATTGAAACGCTTTCTCCTGCTCATCCTTCCATTCAAATTTCTTTTCTTTATGCGTTAATGCAGTCAAAGGTTTTTCTATTTTGGAAAAATCTTGAATGAATCTTCGGTAGTAACCATCCAATCCTAAAAATTGGCGTATATGCTTCGGAGTTTTCGGGGTTTCCCACTTTTCAATGGTTTCAATCTTTGCCGGATCCACCTGGATACCTTCTTTGTTCACTATGTGACCGAGGAATTGAACTTCTTCCAACCAAAATGCACACTTTGAAAATCTAGCGTACAGTTTTTCTTTCCTCAACAACTCTAACACTTTTCTCAAATGTTCTTCGTGCTTTTGATCATTCTTTGAGTAAATAATTATGTCATCGATGAAAACAATGACAAACTTGTCAAGGTATGGTCCACACACTCGGTTCATGAGGTCCATGAACACAGCTGGTGCGTTAGTCAACCCAAACGGCATAACCATAAACTCGTAATGACCGTAACACATTCTGAAAGCGGTCTTCGGAATATCATCCTCCTTCACCAGCATTTGATGATACCCAGAACGTAAATCTATCTTTGAATAAACTGACGAGCCTTGTAGTTGATCAAATAAGTCGTCGATTCTTGGTAGTGGATAACGGTTCTTGATGGTAAGTTTGTTCAACTCTCGATAGTATATACACAACCTGAATGTACCATCTTTCTTCTTGACAAACAAAACAGGAGCTCCCCACGGTGATGTGCTTGGTCGAATGAAACCACGCTCTAAAAGTTCTTGTAATTGACTCTGGAGTTCCTTCATTTCGCTGGGTGCGAGTTTGTATGGAGCACGAGCTATTGGTGCAGCTCCCGGTACAAGATTTATTTGAAATTCAATGGATCGGTGTGGAGGTAGTCCCGGTAATTCTTTTGGAAATACATCAGGAAATTCTTTTGCGACGGGAACATCATTGATGTTCTTTTCTTCGGTTTGTATTTTCTCGACATGTGCTAGAACATCATAGCAACCTTTTCTTATTAGTTTTTGTGCCTTCAAATTACTAATAAGATTTAGCTTCGCGTTGCTCTTTTCTCCGTACACCATTAAGGGTTTTCCTTTTTCTCGCATAATGCGAATCGCATTTTTGTAACAAACGATTTCTGCTTTCACCTCTTTCAACCAGTCCATGCCAATTATCACATCAAAACTCCCTAACTCTACTGGTATCAAATCAATATTAAACGTTTCGCTAAACAGTTTAATTTCTCGATTCCGACATATATTATCTGCTGTAATTAATTTACCGTTTGCTAATTCGAGTAAAAATTTATTATCTAAAGGCTTCAATGGACAACTTAATTTAGCACAAAAATATTTACTCATATAGCTTCTATCTGCACCCGAATCAAATAAAACATAAGCAGATTTATTGTCAATAAGAAACGTACCCGTAACAAGCTCCGGGTCTTCCTGAGCTTCTGCCGTATTAATATTGAAAACTCTTCCGCGGCCCTGTCCATTAGTATTACCCTGATTTGGGCATTCATTTATTATATGACCTGGCTTCCCACATCCAAAACAAATAATGGCGGTATTATTTATTCCGACATTATTTGTTCCTTTATTCTTGTTAGCCATTGGTCCGTAAACTTCACACTTTGTCGTACCATGACCCTTTTTATTACACTTAGTACACGATGTCGTACAAAGCCCAGTCGGATGGTATCCTTCACACCTCTGGCATGGTTTCTGCCTCTGGTTGTTATTGTTGAGATTGTTATTGTTGCGGTTGTTGTTATTGTTGGAACGGTTATTGTAGTTGTTGTAGTTGTTATTGGGATTGTTATTGTTGTTACGCTTAAAGTTGCGGTTGTGGTGGTAGTTATTGCATTTGTAATTGCGATTGTTGTTGTTGTTGTTGTTGTTGTTGTTGTTGTTGTTGTTGTTGTATTGGTGACTCTTGTCACTGTTTTCTTCCCACTTCCTCTTGACTTGTTTCGTGTTGGCTTCTTCGGCTGCCTGCTCTTTAATTCTTCCCTCAATCTGATTTATGAGTTTATGAGCCATTCGATTTGCATTTTGTATGGAGGCGGGTTCGTGTGAACTCACATCTTCTTGAATTCTTTCTGGTAACCCTTTTACAAATGCGTCGATCTTTTCTTCTTCATCTTCGAACGCTCCCGGACACAATAGGCACAACTCCGTGAATCGTCGTTCGTACGTGGTAATATCAAACCCTTGTGTTCGTAACCCTCTAAGCTCTACCTTGAGCTTATTGACCTCATTTCTGGGACGATACTGCTCGTTCATTAAGTGTTTGAATGCTGACCATGGTAGTGCGTAAGCAGCATCTTGTCCCACCTGCTCGAGATAGGTGTTCCACCATGTTAACGTAGTACCTGTGAAGGTATGCGTAGCGTACTTTACTTTGTCTTCTTCAGTGCACTTACTTATGGCAAACACCGATTCGACCTTCTCGGTCCACCGTTTCAATCCGATTGGTCCTTCGGTTCCATCGAATTCTAGAGGTTTAAAGGCAGTGAATTCTTTGTAGGAGCATCCTACACGAGTTCTTGTGGCATTAGTTCCATTGTTGGATTCAGAGTTATTGTTGTTTTTCATTACAGCTTGTACTGCGGCTATGTTTGCTGCAAGGAAAACACGGAAGTCTTCCTTGCTCATGTTCAAGTTCTGACGAGTAGTCGGTGTCATTTCCTTCAAAAATAGCCAAAAGAATTAAGTTAATCATATAGAATATTAAGAGTAGTCAATAGTATTTCGTAGCATAATATGAACTTATTTATAAAAGCTTTTTCTTCATATTAGCGTTTTATAATTTTTCATTCGGGTAGTACCTACCCGTTAAGTTCATACTTAGTAGCTAATATACAATTCAACTACTACAATTCTATATGAAAAACTAATTACAATAATATTTCACGTTCAAAGTTTTATACAATATTTTACAAACTTACAATACCGTTATTTTACATATAGCATAAAATATAGCACACAATAACTTTGATACAAAGCAGTTGCGAAGACAATTTCTAGTTTAACACAAGTCGTTCAGCAAAGGTAATAAAGATACGTAATTCGTAAGTCCAGAAACAAGTCATGCATTCGGGTTTTACTAATACTATTTCCCATCCTTGGTCTTGTGGAAAGTAACCGTTGTGACCATTGACTAGGCAGCATGCAGTAACGTCTTCAAAAGGACGGGGGTTACGTAATGCCCAATAGCCCCGTAACAATCTAAAAACTTTATTTCTTACTCCAACTACTGAATCCGTCACTTGTGGGAATGTTTTATTTAAAAGTTGCAACCCGATGTTCTTTTTCTAAATTTGGTGAGAAGCGAACATCACTAACCCGTAAACATAACATGCTTCTTTATGTTGCATATTTGAAGCTCTTTCTAAAGAACAAAGTCCTATGTTGGGATATGTGGAGTCAAAATAGGCTCTCAACCCGTAGCGGAAAGTTGCAGTAGGGTTTCCCGCACTTAATGCCTTAAAGAAAACACGGCGTAACTTAGGTTCTCCCCAATGTGATATACACCATCTATTAAAGGAAAGCCTTTTATAAACCAAGGCATGCCTGGAACGTCTTTCAAATGTCCTACAAACTAATTTCACCATAAATAATTGTGCTGATGAATTCTGACCGACTTTAGACAAGATTTCATCAATCATATCCCCTGATAAGTCTTCTAAAATATTTGGTTGTCTATCCTTAACGTCCATTGTGTGTTTTTATACTGTAAAATAGACGAGGATTAGATTCATAAAAGATAATTAACACACAATACAAGCAATTTTTACATATAACACAAAAGTACAAGCATACTATAATACATATATTACACAACATGATTACAACTCTTTATTCCGACTCACTTGTTTCTTCCTCCTCGAACTTGGTTCGTTTCGCTAATTTTCTAAGGATTTATGGTGCTCCTCTAATACGAGCCGTCTTTTTTACAAATGGTTTAGAAAAACCTGGTGGCTTAGATGTTCCCGAGTTATAGTGAAAGTTTAAGAAATACGTGTGTTTATGGTACTGTAACGACCCGGATTTTTCCAATCGTTTTATACTTATGAGATTAATATTTACATAAATTAAACCTTACCAACATGATAAGCAATCCAAATTGTTGAGACTTGTGTTTTTGAAAAGAGTTTTACACAACGTTTGACCGTCCAATTTGACCGATGATATCACGAACTATATAACATACGATAATTATACGTTTGTGTATATATATGTATTTATATATATTTAACATGATCTAAGGATGGTTTAACATCTCATTGTGTACTAATGACAATGAGTTATAAGTATATTTTGAAACTACTAACTTAAGTTTTCAAAACGATAACTATACGTAACATTCTTTGATATATATACTTATAACCTATAATGCTTATACATGTATCATATATATAATGTATTTAATCACTTTTTAAGGACTTAAATACATAAAACAATATAAGTATATTCACAAAAGATAGCTATATTTGAATTCTCATTCCGTTTCCTCAAGATTTCTATACGTATATCTAGAGTATATGTACCCGTATCATACCCAGCTTCTATATATATTTACTATTGGTATATACACATCAAATCAACATCCTAATCAACATTATTACTTCCCTAGATATGAGGTAACTAGGATTTGTCAAGTAGCATGAATTATTAGTAAGAAAATAAAATTAGGAATCCTTTTCTTTCTTTATAAACTAAAAACGTTTTTATGAATGAACACCATTTCTTCACTCCATTTTCTCATACCTACACCCTCATTTCTCTCTCAAAATACTCCTAACTTCATACTTGATCATCTCCAAGCATTTTCCTCATCATTTAGCTTCAATTACAAGCCTTAAACACCGTAAGAAAACTCTTTCAAGAACATATCAAAATAACCACCCATTTGAAGAAGTATACTTCTAACCTTTTGATCTAACTCCACCACTCTTTGATTCCAAGATTTTTTTTTTATCTCTTACAGTAACTTTGTCCAAGTAACTTGAGGTAGTAACCTTGTTCATAATCTTGTTCGATTCATAATTATATAGCTATCTTATTTTATGTTGTAAAATTTTAACAACAAGAACATAGTTTGAATGATTTCAAACTTGTTTGCAAACTAAATAGATCCTTCTAACATAACTTTTAAAACACTTCAAGACCTGTAATATATCATAATGATATGCTAACTTAACAAGATATAACTTGGTTTTACAAAGAGCACCTTAAAAACTGAATCTACGTCGTCGGAGTGCAACCGGGGGCTGTTTTGGGTTGGATAATTAAAAACCATCTTGAACTTTGAATTGGAAGTTCATGTTATGGAAAAATGATATTTCTTATGAATATGTTAACACATAAAAATTTCATGGTTTAACTCAAAGTGTAAGTATTTTTAGAAAAATGATCATTAAATGTTGTTTTTATGATGGAAAATGATCACTTTCATAAGTTTTACCAAAGTTTGACCTATAACCTGTGATTTCGAATACAAACTAAGGTATTTTCAGTTCATATTCTTAAAATTTGACTCGATCCAAGGAAGTGGCAAGTTGAACCAACAAAAACGGAGTTGAAATGAAGAAACTACGACTAAAACAAGATTGGGTATCCGAAGCTAGTTTAGCTACGAAAATATTTGGAGATAAAGTAAATTAATCATATCTTTTCTAATTAATATGATACTTTATATATAATTACTTATGATTTGATTTTACATATTTCAGGACCACCCGTAAACAACACGAGAAGATTAATCATAAGACCTCATGATTGTACGCAACACATCATTTGACAACACGGTACTTTATGTACGCAACACGTCATTTGACAACATGGTACCATGGGTCGAGATTAATTCTGATCAATACGAATACGATGGGGTCTTTATTTATTTATTTTATTGAGCAACTAATTGTGAACCACTAATATCGGACTGCTAACTACGGACTAAGAAAATATTAAAAGTATTATAAGTATATATGTAACGATTAATTGAAAAGAAAATATGTTGATATATTATATATATGGTTAGGTTCGTGATATCTATCAGAGACCAAGTCGAGTTAAATACCTTCAAGGCAAAAGTGAGTATATAGTCTCACTTTTAAACTCTAAATATTTCGGGATGAGAATACATGCATTTTATGATTTACGTTATGGACACAAGTGATTAAAAATATATATTCTACGTTGAGTTGTACCACTGGCATACTTCCCTGTAGCTTGGTAACTACTAATTACATGTGGTATTGTAAACGCGAATCCTGTTGATAGATCTATCGGGCCTGACAACCCCAACCGGACTGGACGACCAGTATTCAACGGTTGCACAGTACTTCATTTTGGTGACTACACTTGGTACAGTGTAGTGAGATTTCATAATAAAGGGAATATGCGACGTTGATTAAATGTTAAGTATGGTTATCAAGTGCTCAACCACTTAGAATATTTTTATTAAAACGTTTATGTATATGAAATCTTGTGGTCTATATTTATAACGCTGCTAGCATTAAACCTATATCTCACCAACTTTATGTTGACGTTTAAAGCATGTTTATTCTCAGGTTCCTAGAAGTCTTCCGCTGTTTGAATATATATTAGAGAAACCATGTGCATGGAGTCATACATGTTTTATTCGAGGAAGCATTGCATTCACAAAATCATCACCGTGTATTTATTTTGACTGCATTGTCAACGGAAGTATTCTTGTAAACTGTTATTTACGATGATTGTCTATATGTAGAAATCATCAGATGTCGAAAACATTGAATTTTAAATATTCATTTATGGTATATCTTTTCAAAAGAATGCAATGTTTATAAAACGTATCATATAGAGGTCAAATGCCTCGCGATGTAATCATATGTTATTGTATTCATCCCTATGGATTGGGTCGGGTCGTTTCATGTGGTATCAGAGTAGTGGTCTTAGCGAACCAGGTCTGCATTAGTGTGTCTAAATGATAAGTCGTTAGGATGCATTAGTGAGTCTGGACTTCGACCGTGTCTGCATGTCAAAGGTTTTGCTTATCATTTTGTGTCAAAAACCATCTACTTATCATCTGTAGGAAATTACCTGCTTATCATCTTAAATCTAAACGCGTCTTACTGCATTCATTGCATGAATGGTGTATAGACAAAATTCATATCTTAGCGTATTTGCTAATTCATATCTACGTGTATCTGTTACTGTAAACTTTGTCCGACATATTCCGTAAATCCCTCCGTAATCTATGAGATCTTTTGTTCTATATATGTGGATATTCTATATAATTAGAATACCACCCGATAGCTGGAAAATCATTTCATATCAAAAAAATCCTTTATTCAATCATACGAAATGGAACTCGTCACTAGTTGAAGTCCCTCGGATTCCGATATGGAATACCACTCAAGCTCCGAAAGCAGTGTGACCGGAATGGATCAACCAATCAGTCATCATCTATTTTGGATGGATTGGGGATGGGTTCATAGCCTCCTCAATCATTGGAGACAAGAAGAAGTTGATCCCTTCCATCCACCAAATTGCCCTCTTGACGATGAACCTGAAGCACTTACCGGCGAACCTGTTCAAGAAACCATTTTCTCTCTCATTACCAGAGTATCTCATCACGATTATATACTACATCAAATTCTAGATTTTATTTATCCGCTCGTCCGAACCGACAATCACCCCGGTGTAATAGAAGAAGTCAACGAGCTTCGCACTCGGGTAGTGGCTTTGGAGAATACGGTACGAAGGTTACAAACACCATCAGCAGCATCAGCAGCATAGCAGTACCGTCAATAACATCAACATCGCAAGCCTCAATACCCTAAGCACCAGCATCATCACCAGCATCAACGTTATCACCATCATCAACAACAACAGGATCATTACCACCACCAACAATCACATCCGCATCACACACCTCAATATCACCATCCGTACCTCGGATATCAACGTCACATGCACCATAGATACCAAGAAGTACCAATAACAAAAAACGATGAAGTATTGATTCATAACTTCATCGGAGAAACATTCTATGGTGATTATGTAATCTCTAAAGACATAGAGATTACATATTTCTGCCTTAACCATAAATCAGATGAGTGGACAGAAATGATAAAAGGAAGAGTAGAAACCCCGACAAGAATGATGCGTAAGGTACAAGCTAGACTTGTTTTACCAACAGCATCAGCAGTACCCTTAGCCTCACCAACACAGTCAGTGTTGTCAACATCATTAGAATCATCAGCAACTTTAACATCACAAGCTCCACCAGTTCAAGAATCACCGTGGACATCATCAATAACGCGTATATTGCATCAACGAGTTATGAAGTATTAACTCATTCTTCTGAAGAATTTATATAAATATTTTATATATATGAATTCGGAAACCAAAATAAATCTTTTCGTACTAAGCTATTAAGTATGAATTGAAAAAGGGTAGATACTACTCGTTTAAATTCATACTACAAATATGCAATGATGTACGTCCTTCGTCAGCAACTTAATCATCGTTAACTACAATCCCTGTTTCAATTCAATGAATTTCGTTTTATAATAAACCAAGTGTATTATTCAATAATATGTTTGATTTTACACTTTCATCTTCAATGTACTCGAAGCTTACTGGGAAACAACATTCATATCTTGCGAAGTTAGCAAGAGTTCAATGAGTATCAGCATGATTCACTAAGGAAATATATATAAGAATAAATAATGAAGTATTGATCCATAACTTCATTAATATTCTGTGAAGAATATGTGGTTCCTAATCATTTTAGAGATTACTTATTCTAGCTTAAACCGAAAATCAAATGAGTCTAATATTATATTGACTTATTAAATTCATGATTACATCTGAAGAAGATATATATGTACATATATTTTCATAAAGATTGTAATAAAATTCTCTGGTACAAAACATTACTTGTGAAATTTTTGTTAACGGGTAGGTAATACCCGAGAGATATATAAATTCACAATTAATATGATTATATTCTTCAACTCTGATTCAACAATCATCAACTATACTCACTACCTTCACAATAATATACATTCTTTCATAGAAATCAAAAAAACCATTCTCATCTAAATTTGATTACGACAAAACGAAATCCAAGTCAAGACTTAACAGAAGACATCACTCTTAGGACTCTTACATCTTTCAAAACTATACTTTGACTTCAAAACTATGCTAGAACATCATTCGATTCTTGGAACCCAGAAAAATATTTGTATCATTCAAAGTCCTAAAACATCATATGTATATTAACAATTACAATCTATGATCAAACCCTTCGAAATTCTTAAAGACACTTCAAATAATGGAAAATCGAGATGATGATCCAACCACACATTACCCGCAGTCTTGCACCTGAAAAGCTCTCGAAACCAAGGACATAATTTAACATGTATCCGCGTTAAATCTTTTAGCATTTATTAGCAAAAATAATTTTGCGATTCCTTTTCAAAATAGCAAATTTTGTTACAGTTTCAGCAAGTCAACCTCGACTTTCCATTCGAAGTAGCCTTATTATAACCTGTAATACATACGATTACCCTTTTGTTACCAGAGAACCTTTTATATTCCACGACATAATCAGCAGATGTACCAGCAACTCGTTACCCCTTTGGCGGAATCAACAATTGGTATTTTGAAATCTCGCAGCATTTCTATTTCGGCAGTTATATATATATACAACGTCTATCCCCAAGAATTACATATTTCAAATGTGAAATTTCTGAAAAATGCTCCAGTCTACGAATTAGCGCTATTAAGTTTTGGAAAAGACTGATAAAGTGGTAAAGACAGTAGATACCAATTACAGTCAGAAGTTTGACAATAAAGAATAATAGATTGGAAAAGCTCGAATGAAAAATTTGGTACTGGAAAACGGATTGAGCAAAGTATAAAGGAGGTCGTGGACAAATCACAATGACAAAATCTACCTTCAAAGGATTCAAATGATTCAGTGTCTGCTGAAACCGTTAGTAAGAACCTTACTCCTTATTCTAAACCTTCACAGACAGATTTTCCGCGTCATTCCCTGATCTTAGATATTCTAAGATATCATCGTATTTTTCATTATAAATATCTCCGATATTCTTGAAGATATATTCCCAACTATCCTCATCAAAAATCATTTATCTCTTCACAATATTTGCGTTACAACATAAAAGAAACTGTGTTAGTTTCTAAATTCTGAAAAATTCGAGTTTAAAATATGAATGTTTTAAAGTAGTGTTGGAAACTGAAGCATGAATTAGTATAATATAATGACACTTGATCAACGTGATTATATTACAGTAATTCATGCTGAGTTTCTAAATGGAACATAATGATTCACAGATCATAACGTCATCATGTGCCATGTTACACAACTCTTACATTCTACCCAATCTCCAAACATATTAAGAACATATCTCCTTGATAATTCTATCTTTTCGGACATTCTGGTAACTTACCAAATCAAGATCGTGCAATTTCTATTTCCTTCTTAGAACATTAACTATGTTTATTTCAAAATCCATACCTACGAATTCCGGACCATTATTCGCTTGACTCGAAGTCGGGAAGAGGAAACATAAGTATGGAACTGTTGAATATAAAAGAAAATATAAAGCTCGACAACAACAAATAAATTACAAACTGTGTATATCAATACGTATTGCAACGTAAAGTCACGGGAGAATTAACAATACTATAACCCCAAGGTAATAGTAGAAATAAATAAAATCCTCCGGAGGTAGATGAAAAAGAAGAATGACAGAGATGAAAGTTAAGAGTATATCTAGGATCAGTACTGGATGAAGCATACTGATAAATGTTTTAAAGTATGAATTGAAGGAGGAAGAATAGAAGGTATGAGTTGTAAGGAAATGAAGGGAGGTGGATTTATAGTAAAAGATCCGACAGAGCAATCAAAATAGATGATCGCATTTAAAGCGGATTCTAATTTCCTTGATTATCGAAGAATCAAATCTCATTATGAAGATTTTACTCCAAATCTCTTGAACTTGGAAATCAATCTTATCTACGTTAAAAGATATGACGAATCTATACCTACTCATTTCACCCTTTGGATAGCTTTTCCCTTATTATTTTCTTTTGCCTTGTTAAATTGAGCCAGGGTAATTTCTATAACATCATCGGAATCCTCGTCGGGATCCGATTCATCAGAAAATTGGTAATTTTCCCAATATTTTGCTTCCTCGGCGGAAACACCATTTACCATTTTTAACTTTGGTCCATTGGTTGAGGATTTTATTTTATTTAACCGTTTTTCTGTAGTTATTAATATTTCTTCCTCCGGAACCTCTTCTTCTTCCGGTTCCTCTTCGGGAATTTGTGAATCTTCCCAAAATACATTCGACTCTTCATTATTATTAGGTGAGTCAATGGGATTTGTACTAGAGGTAGACATCTATCACACAATATCAAACACGTTAAGAAATTAATATAGCACCTAATATTCACATGTAAAAATATATAGTTTCCAACAAAAGTGTTAACCAATCGTTTTTAAAGTAAACATGGTCGAAGTCCAGACTCACTAATGTATCCAAACAAACTCGGTTAGACACACTAATGCAAATTTCTGGTTCTCTAAGACCAACGCTCGGATACCAACTGAAATGTCCCATTCATATCGATTATAAACGTTTCATATTAATTGATTTCGTTGCGAGGTTTTAACCTCTATATGAGACGTTTATCAAAGACTGCATTCGTTTTTAAAACAAACCATAACCTTTATTTTATCGATAAAGGTTTAAAAACCATAACGTAGATTATCAAGTAATGATAATCTAAAAGATAACGTTTTACACATGACCATTACATAATGGTTTACAATAATATTACACATCGATTTAAATCTCCGAATGCAGTTTTTAAACAATACATTACAAGCATGCTGACTCCAATTCTTGTCATTAAATTAGCATGCAACAGCAGAAGTTCTTAATAATCACCTGAGAATAAACATGCTTTAAACGTCAACAAAAATGTTGGTGAGTTATAGGTTTAGCCTATATATTTATCAAATCGTAATAATAGACCACACGTTTTCATTTATTCAATAATCTTACACTCGCAAGTGTATAAAAATCATTCATATGATGAACACCTGGTAACCGACATTAACTTAAATACATATAGAATATTCCCCGCATACTCGCAAGTATGTCATAAATTGGCAATCGCAATCACCATATAAATCGAAGTACTAAAGCCATTCATAACTTGAATGGGGGTTGTTAGGCCCAATAGATCTATCTTTAGGATTCGCTTCAATTAGGGGCCATTTCCCTAATTCTTAGGCTACCAGACTTGAAGGGGCAATATTCGATTTAATAATCCAACCATAGAATGTAGTTTCGCGTACTTGTGTCTATTTTGTAAAACATTTATAAAGCTGCATGTATTCTCATCCCAAAAATATTAGATTTTAAAAGTGGGACTATAACTCACTTTCACAGATTTTTACTTTGCCGAAAATAAGACTTGGCCACTGGTCGATTCACGAACCTATAACAAATATATATATATATATCAAAGTATGATCGAAATATATTCACAACATATTTTATTTACGTTTTTAACGATTTAAGTTGTTAAGTTAGCAGTCCAACGTTAGTAGTTCACAATTAATTGTCCACAATTAGTAGTACAGAAATAAATCAATATAATTTCTTAAATCAATCTACGACCCAGTGCATACAAGTCTCAGACTCGATCACAACTCAAAGTATATATATTATTTTGGAATCAACCTCAACCCTGTAAAGCTAACTCGATCATTACCGCATTTAGAGTGTCTATGGTTGTTCCAAATAATATATATAGATGACGTCGATATAATATGTCAAAACATTGTATACGTGTCTATGGTCTATCAAGACATGTATAATACAATATAAAATAGTTAAGTTATGGTTAGTATGGATTTGTTATAAAATTTACGTAGCTACAACAAGTAAAAATTTTCCAATTTTGTTTTACCCATAACTTCTTCGTTTTAAATCCGTTTTGAGTGAATCAACTTGCTATGGTTTCATATTGAACTGTACTTTATGAAACTAAACAGAAAAAATATAGGTTTGTAGTCAGAAATATAAGTTACAAGTCATTTTTATAAGTGGTAGTCATTTCAGTCGAAAGAACGACGTCTTGATGACCATTTTGAAAAACATACTTCCACTTTGAGTTTAACCATGATTTTTGGATATAGTTTCATGTTCATAAGAAAAATCATTTTCCCAGAAGAACAACTTTTAAATCAAAGTTTATCATAGTTTTTAATTATCTAACCCAAAACAGCCTCCGGTTTCACTACGACGGCGTATGTCCAGTTTTACGGTGTTCTTCGTGTTTCCAGGTTTTAAATCATTAAGTTAACATATCATATAGATATAGAACTTGTGTTTAGTTGATTTTAAAGTTAAGTTAGAAGGATTAACTTTGTTTGCGAACAAGTTTAGAATTAACTAAACTATGTTCTAGTGATTACAAGTTTAAATCTTCGAATAAGATAGTTATATGTATATATGAATCGAATGATGTTATGGACATCATTACTACCTCAAGTATAGTAGGTAAACCTACTGGAAATAACAAGAAATGATCTAGAGCTTCAAAGGATCTTGGATGGCTTGGAAGTTCTTGAAGTAGAATCATGACACAAAAACAAGTTCAAGTAAGATTTTCTACTCGAATTAAGATAGTTATAGTTATAGAAATTGAATTAAAGTTTGAATATGAGTATTACCTTGAATTAGAATGATAACCTACTGTAAGTAATAAAGGTTTCTTGATCTTAGATGATTACTTGGAATGGATTAGAAAGCAACTTGAAAGTATTCTTGATTTTATGAAACTAGAACTTATAGAATTTATGAAGAACACTTAGAACTTGAAGATAGAACTTGAGAGAGTTCAATTAGATGAAGAAAATTGAAGAATGAAGGTATTTGTATATGTTTTAGGTCATGATATATGGATTAGATATAAAGGATATGTAAGTTTGTTTTCTTGTAAATAAGTCATGAATGATTAATAATATTTTTGTAATCTTGCTAAATAATTCATACTAGATTACAAAGAATGGTTCCCACATGTTTGATGACCCATTAAGGG